>NC_079191.1:184153766-184791266 GCF_029499605.1 Hyla sarda
TTTTGCAACACCAGCTGAATGAAAAAATTTGCAAACCGCCCAGTGCACAAATAGTGTCCGATGAATCTGGTTGCTTTAAATGGTTACAAAGTGTCATTGATTTAATGGTAAAGCATTTTTGTTTAAACGTGCAACCATAATTCGGGTTGTCCACTCCTTCAGGTCTGCTGTGTGTCATTCAGGACATTCGTGTATCTCGGTATACAAAAAAGAGAGATGGCAAATTCATCCATCACGGTACAGAGATGATCCAAGTGCCCAAAATATTGCAATGACAGGCATCCTGCCACATATATGTTATCATATACAAGGCGTCAAAATAACAAAGTGGCATCACTCCATAGACTTCCTGAAGAATTCTTTGAAGCAGTTTGCAGCCAGGCATTGTAATCCTATTGGAAATAAGGGACGTCTTTACTTGATCTCCAGAAGACTGAACTAATTGAAATCAAGAACTAGAGATGCATGGACCGTTTGCTGATCAATTGTGTTATCGATTGCAGCAGCAAAGCCAGAAGTAGTAGATATTGGTTTAGGGCACCAATGGAATTTCTGCTTGTCCATCAGAGGTATGGCTATCAATCAGTCTTTATGGGCACCAAAGGCTATACCACTGTGCAAACTGTGTTTAATGTTGTGTCAAATCTAACAGCTTTTGCCTCTGTGGGTTTTAAGTTTGTATCATACATTGGATTTTCAAATGATGCTTGTCCATTGCTGTTTTCATGTCCAGCATATCCATTATACTGCACTTTTGGTCTTGCTCTGTCAAGTAGAGGCAACAAATAAAACAAAAACAAAAGTTTTAATATGTATACATTAAACCAAAAGATCTATAGAATGCAATACATTTTTGATATTTTTTGGCAATTAGAATACTGTAAATATAATAAAAAATAATCCAAGTTAGGATACATTCACAACTATATATTGCACCTCTGTGGCATGAATACTATTTCTGACGTTCAAATCAGCTAAAAATCAGCTAATCAATCCTATGACTGGAACAGTTAGTGACTACGTTTGAGCCATTTTCCAAGTATATCTGACTTTACAGTCGGGCTGAAAAATGTGGCAGACCAAGATTTTCAGTCCATTACAAAAGTTGGATATGCTGGAAAAATTAACATAATGTGGTCACTAGCTGACTATGTTCCGGTCATAGAATTGAATGGCGTCCATGCCGGTCTGCGCATGGATACATTTGGAACTGATTTGAGTTTCAGAAATTGTGTCCATGCCACAGTGGCTCAAAACACGATGTGAAAGCACTCTTAGTCAAGATTCAACATGGAAACAATTTTATACAACATGTAAAGTTATATTTTTTGGGGGGGAAATAACATATTCTGACATTGTAAGTGTGTTATTATTATAATCTGTAAGAAAAGCTTGGACAGTCTTTTAATTCCAGTTGTTGTGCTTTGTGACTTTTGCAGTTATTCCTATGAAATTATGAATGTAAAGACACAAAAGAATAACAAAGTGTTTCATGAGCCTTTTCCTGTGGTTCTGTAGCATAGAGCATCACTGCATGATATTGTGAATATGACAATATAAGCTAAATTACTTAATGTAGGCCCTTTTATTGGGTACACCTTTATAGTACTTTGTTCATAAATTAGTGTTAATTCTTCATCTCATAGGGCACCAAAAAAGATTTGATCTTTTGATCTATTTTTTGTTTTTAACAAAACATTTGGACCAACATCCTACTAGGCATCCACGAGGACGGTGGCTGACCTGGCCCATCTCCTATCACTTATCATTCTACCTATTGGAGCAGCACAGTCCACGATACTACCAATGAAGCAACTCAGATCGCTAATCTCCAGGAAGCGGTGCAGTCCACGAATCATTCCTACCTTCCAGATCTCCCTGTACCTGCTACCAGCTAGTGCCACATGTGCAATCTAGCTAATCCCCATTGGACAGTTACATTGTAGGGAGAGGACTCACACAGGAGCGGGTAAGATCTATCTTGTTTTCTACCTTCAGATTATCAGTCTATCTGTTCGGCGGCTAACAGAGGAGCCTGCAAGTGGTGCACAACGGGCATTAACTGTTGCTATTTTTTGGTTGTTATCCACTATACCATCAACAATCTCACTTGCGGAGACAATAAATCTCAGCATGCCCTATAAATACCGTTAATAACAGTCACTACCCACATTTATTATCTATTATACCATCAATAATTATATTAAGTGGGTATATGCTATATATGGATATTTGCTAAAGACTTTACCCACAGAGAATACAAATCCCAGCTTGCCCTAAAAAGTACTGTTCAAGCTGTATCACACAAAAGGCAGTTACCGTTCTAGGGCTGGTTATATTCTAGATCCCAGATCATTCTGAACAAATTAGATATATACAAGCAACATTTTCTATATTCTTATTGTTTTAGGATTGTATTTTATACAAATTATTATATGTATTGGTTGTGAGTCACAAGGGTCCTGTGACTACACTGCCTAGTTCACCAATATCTTAATAAGTGTATTTACTGTATATTGTATCCATTAATGTTACTTATTTGCATAGAATATTATCCAATTTACTTACTATTTTCTAATACCATTACTTATATACCTGGTTCTCAATATCAGATATTTTTTTATATATTTTTATTTTTATACCTATCTTTCCCCACTAATTTCACTTATATAACCTAGAGGACTGAGATATCTTTTGTTTTCTCACTTTGTCTATACACTCCCGGGGTGTGGGAGTCCATCCCAGTAACCTCTGTTATATTTAGAATAAGTGACCTGAACCCACCCCATACCTATAAAAAAAACATGGTCATGTCCATGATCATACCCAGACTCACTTGTCGTATACAGGTTCTCCCTATCTTTATCCAGCATGGATTTTTTTTTAAACCTGACTTCTTTCAACCTACATCTGGCAAGCGAAAAGAGCATGAGTAGCCAGGTTCACTCTTACATGACATAAACAGTAAGGGGGCTGACCCGAAGTGATATCTCCAAGCTTTACACCTGGCCAGGGTTTTAGATTGGGTTAGAGAACCACCATACAAGCTATGGGCATAAGTTGAAGATGAACTGTCACCTCAGCCTCCAAGGTCACCTAAACTTCTTCCCTTGCCTCTTTCAGTTGATATAAAAGCTCTATGCCCTCTGACTAGGGTGACTCTTATGGTGTGGAACCGTTTTCTGGCTCAGCAGCATGCCCAGCACAACCCTGACCCCTTTAATTTAAATAAGGGATTTGGTGGGCCGAGCTCCAGAACCCATTAATCTTAGCTGCCCTCTGACTCTTTGAGGGTCCTGGCTCTCCCTCTCGAATCTCAAAGACGATGAGGGCTGCATTCTCCCTGATGACCAGCTGAGCTCGATCCTTGGCATCTCTCCCTCTAGCTACCTCATACTACACTTCTTGATGTTTCTAATTTTAGGGGTTGCTACACATGACACCTTTAAACATCCACTCATCTGGTTTGGAGAAATGTTGCCAGTGGCCCAACCCCAAAACCAAACCCATATGCACTCTATACATCATACACCGACTCCCTCGAGCCCCACCCCCATTCCTTGCTAAGTGGGAAGCCAATTTGGCACTGTCACTGTTCATCCCTGCAAAATATACTTAAAGCCACACAAAACATCAACTATGTGTGTGAAAATGGCTACAAAATTTTGAGTCATTGGTACAAAATGACTGACATAACCTCACAATATTACGGTTCAAATTCTGCGGTCTGTTGGAGATGTCACTGACATGTGGGCACATTTTGCCATGTATTGTGGGATTGCCTGTACTAGGTGGACCAACATATTTTCCTTTAATAATGCCATCTACCATTTCCTGCTCCCCAGACATAGCCCTCCTATCCATCAGTGTCACCAAGCCAAGGGTGAAGGTCCCCTATCTTTCTGCACCTCTTCTGGGCAGTCAGACTCCTCATACCGAAGCACTGGCTCTCTACACAACTAACTGAGGTTCAACAAAGGGTTTCCAAAATAGATCACTTCAAAGAAATCTCCCACTAGGAATGTGCACTAGATCACAATTGCTCAGGGTTAGCTGCCCTGGAGGAGGTATAGGAGCATTCATTGAAAGCCATCACCTTGACTTTAAGTACATTATCCTAAGCAGCTGCACCTGTTTCAATAACTTAATTGACTTAGTCTTCTTACATGTAGCCTAGATGGAGATCTCTCATTTTATCCCACTTACTTGTCCTGCTACTATTATTGTTAGACCACCCACTAACAACTTCATGATGTAATGTTACAACTATGTTCATTGTTACATGTTACCAATTGTAACATGCTCTTTTAGAGTGAGACGGCTCTTAGTATGACGTTCTCTATTATGCTAATAATAATTTATTTTTCTTTTTTAAACTAGTCTCAGAATTTTACACACAAATATTCAATGTCTTGGACAACCATTTTAACCTAGATATTTATATATTGTATACAGCATTTTTCTGCATTAAGTAAATCACAGCACAGAAAATAACAAAGTGATACAAGAATGAAAGATGTATCCCTTAACAGGTTTATTTGTAGTCTCACATCAAGCTTTCTGATGCATTCTGTGGGATGGGAAAAGCAGCAATTAAACAGATGTCCAAAGTAAAATATAAAGGAAAGGTAAGGAACTTTGTACTGTTTTGTATAAGAGAGGATTTCTTGTAGACTCGGCTGATCAACATAATTGTATTGTATATATGCACCTAATTCCAAATATGAAAATGAGGCTTACATTTTTAGACATGAAGCTATATTTACATTAATTATCTCCTAATTGTCTTCCAAAGAAACATAATGACAATTACTTCACTAGTGTATTCATTAACATATGCATATACTTTATTAATGTATAACGGTATGTATATATTAGTCAATCTATTTATGTTTTAGAATATCACATCATAAGGAATTCTCTAATATAAGTGTATGAGGAGTAGTTATAAAGGGTGAAGGAATAGCAGTTAGGGGGGAGAGGGCAAAGACCTCTCTGCCACAAAAGAAGGCACCAGTATGAAGTGGCACATACTAGGTGGGAACAATATTACATATTTTGGGGGCCCAACAGTTTAAAGATATTAGTTGTTTCATTTCTAATATTTAGCAATTTATTTTAATGATGGTAAAAGTTACTTTGTTAATATCATTTTTTTTTATTTTTATTTTTTTATTGAAGCTGAGGGCTGTTTTGGGTATTTTTTTAAAGTGACACCCCTTTGCTTAGCCAGCCTCCTGTCCCATGCAGATAGCACTCCTATCCATGAGATGGATGTAAATTGGGGGGGGGGGGGGCACATGATAAGACATATTATTTAGGCAAAATGTCATGTCATGTCACATGCCTGCCAACTGTTGCCATTTCATTGATTAGCAGTGCTGTTCAGGTAAGGTGGAAGTTTTGTTGAGCAAGGTGGCATGACTTCAGGAATAGGCTGCAAGCTTCTCCTTTAAAGCTCCTAGTGGCATATGGATTTGTAAGCATTCCCAGTGCCGGAAATAGTCTACATTTAAAATGTTTCATGGCTATATCAATATAAGCCACATCTGTGTCCTTTCTTACATTTGTTTCATAACTGCTTAATGTATCATGAGATGACTAGCTTACAAAAAACATATTCAGAAACATGAGTGTCACCTGACCTGCAGGCATGCAAGTGTTCACTATGCATACAGAAACAGTGGAGGATAGCATATAGCTTCTGTGAAAAAAGGACCTATAAGCTCTCCTGACATGTCTGATTTAATAAATACTTGCAATCTTTATGATAAAAAGAAAAATTGTTAGATTTCTCTCCTAGTCAATATTCACACACCTTAAAAAATAAAACTGGTGTATTTTATGAAAATTTTTTTTGCTGATTACAGGAAAAAAAGGCAAATTAATTATCTGTCCTTTTTTCCCCATAATGGGTTTAAGTCTTTTTTTTTTTTTTTTTTTTTTTTGTGGTGTGTGAACATGGCCTAAGACCTTTGTTGTTTTTCTTTTGTTATTTCTCCTGGAAATGTATGAATAAATTGACAACTGGGTGTTACCATTCCCAATGTCAGTGGGTGTGATTCATGCACTCAAGCACTATTCAATCAGCACTGAAATAGAATGTTTACAAACACATTCTACTAGACAAGGAAACAGCAACAACTATATTCTCTATACAAAACAATGCAAAGTTCTAAGAAGGATGGTCAGGCATTGCTATTTCACAGGGAAATACAACTATTTATAATACAGATATGTCAGGGGAGCAGATAGGTTCTCTTAAGGTACAGAGCCATTTATTTCAACTTACATACAGCTGTTTCAGGCTTATGTGCCCTCATCAGTGCAAGATAGTGAAATCATGGCTTCTGTGGTATAGGGCTTGGGTATTAATCTGTAAGTACAAATACAAAATGGAAAATTATTAAACTGATGGTTATATAATATTGATGGGATGGATTTCAATTTGTATCTGTTTGCACATTGCATCTTTAAATACCTTTTAAAATGAAGATGTTTCACGCATTCCCTCTCTCAAGCTGTGTTCATCACCTTATAGTAAACCAGCTAATCCTCTATGGTGATTTTAGTACCAGAAATAAGAACTAAAAACTTGTAGAGGAGCACAATGCACTCCGACTGACCACCAGAGGCATTGTCCTTTAAATGTTTTGTAAAATATGGTTACTCTTTGTTACTCTCATTAAATTAATATATGGGTATCTGTGGTTCAAGATAAGGGACTGAGTGTACTTAGTGGGTAATTTCTTGGAATGAACAGAATTTAAGTTAAAAGCAATTGTAAGTGGATTCTTGAGTAACATGAAAATTATGCTTGTTATTAAGATTGAAACAAGATGGCAAATGGCCGAATGATTGCTTTCAAGCATGACATAGTAATATTTACCTGTGTTTATAAAGGTAGAATGCAAATCCTGATAATATAAGTGCGAAAAATGGTACCAAGATTGCAGCTGCTACAGAACTGCTGTTTGTGCCATAGTAATTATTGGAAGAGTCACTGACGTTAACCGGATCTGTAAGAAAGAAACCATATTGTTAACTGACATGTTTCTAACCACTTTAAATATCACTCTTTTTGTGCAACAAGGCCAACTTGCAACCAAATTGGTACATGTTATTTGCAGATTTTATTTGCAGTTTTGCTCTTGACTTTCTGTTGATTTCACCCATTGCAACTCATTACAAGTTTATTCTGGCATATGAATGTATTCTTGTTGCTATACAGGCTGGCGATGGCTATAGAAACATTGGTGCCTTAGCAGTAAAGTCTACTGTCACTTGTAACTCCCTGGATTTATTTGTAACTAGCTGAGTACTCGGCGTTGCCCGGTTTTTCCTTCCTAATCCTTGTTGTGGAGGAAAATCAACAGAGGGAGCTTTTGACTTCATATCCCGTCCTTATATATTGTTGTCATATCCCAACCCCATATCTCTACCTCCTATCCCTACCTCCTATCCCGACCTCCTATCCCGTCCTACTATCCCGACCTCCTATCCCGTCCTTATAGCCCGACCTCCTCTCTCAACCTCCTATCCTGACCTCCTATCCCGACCTCCTATCCCGACCTCCTATCCTGTCCTGCTATCTCGACTTCCTATCTTAACCTCCTATCCTGACCTCCTATCTCGACCTCCTATCCCGACCTCCTATCCTGACCTCCTATCTTGAGCTCCTATCCCGACCTCCTATCCCGTCCTCATACCTTGTCCTCATATCCCGTCCTCATATTCCGTTCTCCTATCTTGACCTCCTATCCCAACCTCCTATCCCGACCTCCTATCCCGATCCGTAATATGTGTACCAGGTATTGAAATATCTCCAGCCGTACGGAAGTTATGTGGGAACAAACATTTCCCATAGATTTGCATGGGACTTTAAACAAAAACTCCAACCCTCACAAATGGGGGTAGTTAAGGGTTAAATTAACTATCCTATATTTTAAGTGGACATATAAGTAACATGCGACCAAGTATTATAGAAATATCTCCAGCCGTTTGAAAATTATGCAGTAACATATATTTCCCATAGACTTGTATGGGACATTAAACAAAAACCCTGGCAAATTGGGGTGGGTAAGGGTTAAATTCCCTATCCTATGTTTGTTGTTGACATATAAGTAACATGTATGCCAAATTTCATGTTAAGATCTTTAGCCGTTTGGACATGATGCTGGAACATTCACACACATATACACACACACACACACACACGTTGAGTTTTATCTATCTATCTATCTATCTATCTATCTATCTATCTATCTATATATATATATATATATATATATATATATATCTACTTGTATAGTTAACTGAGCACTTGAGTACAATTGGTATCTACCACTATATGATCACTGTATGATGGTATCATGAACCAACTTTCTGTGCCCCCTATTTGCATAACCAGACCCTTTATTTTCACAAGCACATCAACAAATGTAATGCTAAAAGGATGGCTCTCTTGATATCTACTTCTCAATTGCAAGCTCTGCCTACGCAGCTAGCTTCAACTATGCTACCTAAAATACTAGAGGTCTGGCACTTTTTTTTTTGTGTGTGTGTGTGGGGGGGGGGGGAACTACTACCCTAGTTATTAAAAAATCTATTTTGCTGAATGTGTATTCACTTGTATAACTTGACTGCCTGGCCATAAGTGAATAACTGTTACAAATAGCAGAAATCCCCCTGATATTTCTTCTTCTGTTTATTAGGCTGTCTAAGACAGTCACTATATAATGGGACTGGATTGTCTGTATGGAGTTTCATTAGTTAGTCCAGTGTTTCCCAACCAGGGTGCCTCCAGCTGTTTTAAAATTACAATTCCCAGCATGACTGGCCAGCCTTTGCCCTTCTAGTCACGCTGGTCCATCTACATTACCCTTACACAGGCTTGATTGACATGGCCCCTGCCTATTTGGAGGTGAAAAGTTTCCTGTGTTAGCTCAGTTTAGTTCTATGTTCTTGTTTTAACCCCTTAAGGATACAGGGTTTTTCCGTTGTTGCACTTTCGTTTTTCCCGCATCACCTTCTAAAATCATAATGCTTTCAATTTTGCACATACAGACCCAATATGAGGGCTTTTTTTTTGTGCCACCAAAATATTATGACATCAATCATTTCACTATGAAATTTACGTTGAAACCAGGAAATGAATCAAACTTTTAATATGGAAGGGGTTAATGTTTTTTTTTCAAAACTTTTTGTTCAACTTTTTTTTTTTTAATTTTTAGTCCCCTTAGGGGACTTTTAGGAGGAATCAGTAGAGCAATGTGGTTCCAGGCTTTATCAATCTCAGAGCCGAAACAGGAACAGAAGCAGAGGTAAGCCCTCCGGCTACCTCCACAGTGGATCACACCGCAGCCCCCCACCCCGCTCGCGCGATCGCACTGCAGGGGGCGATCCACTCCACCGGACCACCAGGGATGGTTAAAATGTCCCTTTAGATGCCACTATCAATTGGCGGTCCCCAGCTGCAAGAATCAGCGGGGGGCCTGCCGTTATGTGGCGGGCTCGGGTCAGGAGCTCGTGCCAGACACCGCTTGCCTTTGTAGGACGAGCCGGCTTGTCCTTAGACGGCAATCGGTTAATTCCTTCTGTTAAGTGTGTTTTCCTATTTTTGGGTGGTTTATTTTGGATTTTGAGTTAAGTGCTTTGCAGGGATATTACAGGGGCAGTGGAGTTATTTTTGTGTCAGTTAAGCTTGGAGGATAATTTAGGGAATGATTAGGAGGAAATATTTAAAACATTTTGCATTCCTGTTACCTACTGATATATGCTTGTATGCTTTCCATTGTGGCAGCTTTCTGGTCATTCTGCTCTACTATAAGTACTGGGGGTATCTGAGTACTGTAAGCCACAGCATTCACAGATATGCTAGTATTTTTTTCAGATTTTTTAAGGCTTTTACTATGCAGGATAAGCAATAGGCCTTTTTGTAGTACTTGATGTTATGGATGCAGTGATACCAAAAATGTGTAGTTTTTTTTTAGTCTTTTTATATCTTTAATAATAAAACATATGGAAATTAATCAATTTTTACCATAGTTTTATTAAACAATTTTATTAACCCTTAATTTGACTTTTTTTTTTGCTTCTTTTTGGTTTCTCTCTATGCTTTATAGGCAACTGTCTGAACGCTTAGATTATACACGGCAATACTTTTGTATTGTCATGTATTTTATTATATCAGAGCTCAACTGGCAAACAGCCTGTGACATTTTGGCAGGGTTTATTGGTATCTGGTACATCTGTCACCCCATACAATTATTGTAGGAGAGGGGCACCAAAGGGTTTACTAAGGGCATCCCTCCCTATGTAAAGGTAATTAGGTGTTACAGTCAATATTGACTGTGGCATATGAGTGGTTAAATGAACAAAATCAGAATTATCTCCTATACTAGTAAATGTAGCAGGATGTTAACTGTACACAGATTCTATGGGCACAGCCATTCTTAAAGGGGTATTCTACCCCTAGACATCTTATCCCCTATTCAAAGGATAGGGGATAAGATTTCTGATCGTGGGGGTCCTGCTGCTGGGGACCCCCGCGATCTCCCTGCTGCACCTGGCATTCGTTTAGAGCTTCGGGTGCATTGCTGGAGGCTTGTCACATCATGTCCATGCCCCCTCAATGCAAGTTTATGGAAGGAGGCTTGACAGCCATCATGCCCCCTCCCATAGACTTGCATTCATGACATCACGAGCGGGCATGGTCGTGACGTCATGAGCCTCTGCCCTGCGTTGCCAGTCATCCAGCAGGAAGCAAAGTTTGCTCCGTGTACCGGATGTGTGGGGTGCTGCATCAGAGATCGAGGGGGTCCCCAGTGGTAGGACCCCCGCGATCAGATCCTTTGGATAGGGGATAAGATGTCTAGGGGTGGAGTACTCATTTAATTAAAATGGCTTACAGTAAGAAATAACCACTTTAATGAACACACTATTAGGATGCTGTGTAGGAAGCCATTAAATGCATGTACATTGAAAAAGTGTATAAATTAAACTATAAAAATTGAATAGCCTGAGGCAGGGCCTAATAGCCTCTGGTACATGGCAGACCTGGGGGGTTTGGACACATTAGTCCAACATTTACTCTCATTGCTGGTAAAACAAAAGCAGAGTCTGTTATTTCTTGGCTAATGATTCCTCTTTAGAGAATTGAGAGAATCAGAACCAATTAAATGATAACAGCCAAGCAAAAATTAAAGGTGTCTTTTGTTTGTAACTCACTAATAGAAGCTACACAGATATGCAGATCAAGGGCATCAGCTTAATGACAAAATAGCCAAAATAATAAAACTCTGTCATTAGGATGTCAAAGTTAACCATATTTTGCAATATACTAAATAGCTAAGTTTAAAAGTAACAAGGTGGTGAAGATACGATGATAATTTTTTAGCCTTTTGTACATCATAACTACTGCATATATATGAATTAGTAGTAAAGTACAACTAACATGTATAAAATGAAAGGCTCCGTGATTTCCCGCTAGAGTTGTAACAATATTGTTCTATTGCTAATTAGCTGCAGTAGGTACATTACCAATTATATCGGGGAATGTATTCTAGCAGTTGTTCTTTCTTTTCTCTAACATATTAGGCAGACATTTTAGCATGAATTAGATATTTTTAGCCATTCTAACAGGGAGGAAAATGTCAGGGCAGTTCATTAGTAATCTAGGGACTTTCTTTTCAGTCTCATTCTGAACATTCTATTATCCTTCTCAAATAGCAGCATTACAGCACCTGGTATATGTTTTGATCTGTAAATATATTTTTTTTATTTATGATTACTATTTGTTTTAATAATCCCCCATAAAGCACCACACATATTAAGTCAATGACAAAAATTAAAACACACAAAAAATACAATCCTTGAGTAACTGACAATGTTAAGGAGAAACAATGGTACATGTTTCAATAAACAAACATAATGGGAGTAAATTATAACACCCAACAAATGCAGCAGCATTATGGGTCTATAGGGTCATCCAGTGAAGCATAACATAGATTGCTGCAAGCTTGGGAGTGAAGCATGCTAGTATCTGGCTCCACTTTTGACATGTAAGATGACAGGGACACTGTCATGGTGGGCGCTCTGGTCGGGCGCTCCGACCATGAGCGCTCACCACCCACGCTCTCCCGGCCGGGCCACAATTCGCATTGCAGGACGCACCCGTATGCAAATCGCGACCCGTCCATTACCTGCTCCTGCTTTGCTCTGTGGTTTCTGGCACGCACACCCCCACCTACTAAGGCGCCCGCATGCTGGCTTCCTGAAATTTAAAGGGCCAGTGCACTGCTGATTGGTGCCTGGTCCTTCTGCTAGGTTATTTAAAGCGCCAGAGCACCGCTGTTTGGTGCCTGGTCCTTAAGCTAGGTTATGTTAGGCAGCTCCCCCCCTTCCCTGACGAATCTTCAGTGCCCCATAGCCTGAGAATAAGCGTTCCTTGTCTGTTTACCCGTGTATTTGACCCTTCCACTACGCTATTTGACTATGCACCTTTGCCGCCTGCCTTGACCTTCTTCTAAGTCCGACTACACCTCTGCCTCATCCTTCTGTACCTCGCCTCGCCCAGCTACCTGCCGCAGCAAGCCCATCCTGCCTTGCAGCGGGCTCTGGTGAAGATCAGTAGCACCTTAGACTCCGCTCCCTGATACGGCCCTAGTCATCTGCCACACAGGTCAGTGGATCCCCATCCAGCATCATTACAGACAATTTACATTTTTTTATGCAGATCTAAAAAAGGGATAATATCTAGTAGTTCAGCATTTTCTCTTTAAATAATAATGAACAAGAATTCTGCTCCTATTTATTCAAGATTTATTAGTATTTTTGTTGTTGTTCAATAAAAGTAGTTATTCTTTGTGTGTTTCAATTCCTTGACCTTGTTTATCACTAACTGAGCACAAATGGCAAGAACAATGTTCAGATATAAGCAACAATTCTAAATCGTATTAAGGAATTATTAATATATGTTAGTGCTACTTTTAAACAGTTTTGTCCTTGAACAGCCTTGTCTCTAGTACCAAGATATACAATAACTGCTCCATTTACTGTTCACTATTTTCTGATATTTACTATTATTGCTGAAGTCCTTAACTCCTTAAGGACATGGCCCATTTTGGACTGAAGGACCGGGCCAATTTTCATTTTTTGGCATATCCTTTAGATGGGGATAATATGTATTTGTCCGGAATACCCCTTTAACCTGTTTACATGATATTAAAGAAAAGGTGTTCAAGGCTGGTCATTTACTTAGAAGGTGTTAAACATTTTGAGTGACAGATTCAAAATTAATGTACTCCAGAAATACAATTATCTTATTAAAAAAAGTCTACAATAACCTAGCACTTGTTGAAAAAAGTGTGGAGGTATTTTACATAGCACTGGAAAAACAAAACAATAAATGTGTGTACCATGCTAGATACCTGGAAATAAAGTATGTGTTTAAATCTGTTTGTATTGTACCAATAATGAAGTGTAGCCTGTGTTGTATAGTCCAAGGTGGTTTTATAAGTTTTGCTGGTCCCTACTGGAACCAGTTTGTTAACAGACTCATCTTTTACAGTTTGTTAATGCTCTGCTACACCTGCATTCAAGGATAATTATTTTTAGTCCTTCATCGGATGACTGTTCTTTACTTTGATGTTAAAGGAGAAGTACCATATATGAAAACTTATCCCCTATCCTTTGGAAAGGGAATATGTTTTAGATCATGGGGGATGAAGTATGTCGGCCCTCACACGAAACGGCAGCCGAAGGCTGTATCTCTGGTTCTCCCATAGAGACACATGAAAGGGGCGTGTTGGCTGCCGCTTCATGCAGGGGTCGACATGCCCTACTACTGGGGAGATTCAAGGTCTTCGAGGTGCAGGAGATCGAGAGGGTCCCAGCGGTCACCATCTAAAACTTTCCCCCTATCCTTTGCATAGGGAATACGTTTTTATACATGATAGTTCTCCTATAACTATACGCTACAGAATTTAAGCTCTGTGCAGACAAAGTGGTATCTGATCTCAGGAGAAATGTAACTAGTATTAGGATGATTCAAAAAGAATGCTGCTCAATGATGGCCTCTTTACATAATTCTATTAACATAACACAACATGGATTTATCTATACACTACAAATGTTCAGTGACTTCCATTGGTGACATGGCAGATGTATAGGCAGTAGACCACTTTGTCCAGATACATGCCAGAATATTGACGGATATGGACTCCAATGATTTAACACTGATGTTAGTTAAAATTCAGGCCTTTATTTTTGCACCATCCTTTTTGATTCACCCTGAATATTAAACAATAAGTTCAGTGACAATACAACATAATACAACAAGTATCTTGTTTGCACGATTCTTCTATCAGACCTCACTGTCATAGTCTCAGACATTGATTTTAAAAAATGGACTGGAAAAGAATGGAAAGGAACAGGGCTACCCATGAAGCCAAAACAGTTATAGAATATAGCTCCAAGTTGGCTCTGATCCATGAATATTTAACATGAAAAAGATCTTACTTTGTCTTTGAAATATAAACTTTCCAAAATTCTTTGATTGTATATCGCCTTGGTAGTTAAATACACTCTTCTCTCTCCCAGATGATACCTATAAAAAGACCAGATTATATTACTTAATGTGGCTTTTATAACCCATCAAGACACATTGTATGGATAATAATTCTTATTATAAACCCTTAACCCCTTAAGGACACAGTCCTTTTTCACCTTAAGGACTCAGACCTTTTTTGTACATCTGACCACTGTCACCTTAAGCATTAATAACTCTTAGATGCTTTTACTTTTCATTCTGATTCCGAGATAGCTGTTTTGTGACATTCTACTTTATGATAGTGGTAAAATTTCATCAATACTTGCATCATTTCTTGGTGAAAAATTCCCAAATTTTATGAAAAATATGAAAAGTTTGCATTTTTTTTTACTTTGAAACTTTCTGCTTATGAGGAAAATGGACATCCCAAATAATTTATATATTGATTCACATATACAATATGTCTACTTTATGTTTGCATCATAAAGTTGACATGTTTTTACTTTTGGAAGACATCAGAGGGCTTCAAAGTTCAGCATCAATTTTCCAAATTTTAACAAAATTTTCAAAATCAGAATTTTTCTGGGACCAGTTCAGTGTTGAAGTGGATTTGAGGGGCCTTCATATTAGAAATACCCCATAAATGACCCCATTATAAAAACTGCACCCATCAAAGTATTCAAAATGACATTCAATAAGTGTGTTAACCCTTTAGGTGTTTAACAGGAATAGCAGCAAAGTGAAGGAGAAAAGGACAAAGTGAAGGACAAAATCTTCATTTTTTACACTTGCATGTTCTTGTAGACCCAGTTTTTTAATTTTTACAAGGGGTAAAAGGAGATAAATCACCATAAAATTTGTAACCCAATTTCTCTCAAGAAGTAAATATCTCATATGTGTATGTCAAGTGCTCTGTGGGTGCACTTGAGGGCTCAGAAGGGAAGGAGCAACAATGGGATTTTGGAGAGTGAGTTTTTCTGAAATGGTTTTTTGGGGCATGTCACATTTATTAAGCCCCTATGGTACCAGAAGAGCAAAAAAAAAAAAAAAAAAAAAAACACACATGGCGTGCTATTTTGGAAACTACACCTCTCAGGGAATGTAACAAGGGTTCCAGTAAGCCTTAACACCCCACAGGTGTTTGATGACTTTTCGTTAAATCTGGATGTGTAAATGAATTAGTTTTTTCACTAAAATGCTGTTTTTTCCCCAAATTTTACATTTTTACAAGGAGTAATAGGAGAAGATGTCCTCCAAAATTTGTAAACCCATCAATTCTGAGTATTGAAATACCCTATGTGTGGACGTCAAGTGCACTGCGGGCATACTACAATGCTAAGGAGAGAAGGAGTCACATTTGGCTTTTGGAAAGCAAATTTTGCTACAATGGTTTTTGGGGGGCATGTCACATTTAGGAAGCCCCTATGGTGCCAGAACAGCAAATAACCTCCCGCATGGTATGCTATTTTGGAAGCAACACCTCTCAGGGAATGTAACAAGGGTTCCAGTGAGCCTTAACACCCCACAGGTGTTTGACGACTTTTTGTTAAATCTGGATGTGTAAATGAATTAGTTTTTTCACTGAAATGCAGTTTTTTCCCCAAATTTTACATTTTTACAAGGGGTAATAGGAGAAAATGCCCCCCAAAATTTGTAACCCCATCTCTTCTGAGTATGGAAATACACCATGTGTGGACATCAAGTGCTCTGCTGGTGCACTACAATGCTCAGAAGGGGAGGAGCTCCAATGAGCTTTCGGAGAGAGAATTTGGTTGGAATAGAAGTCGAGGGCCTTGTGCGTTAACAAAGCCCCCTGTGGTGGCAAAACAGTGGACCCCCATGTGACCCCATTTTCGAAACTACACCCCTCACAGATTTTAATAAGGGGTGCAGTGAGCATTAACACCCCAATGGAATTTGACAGGTCTTTGGAACAGTGGGCTGAGCAAATGAAAAATTTATTTATTTTTATTTTTCACAGACCACTGTTCCAAAAATCTGTCAGACACCTGTGGGGCGTAAATTCTCACTGCACCCCTTATAACATTCTATGAGGGGTGTAGTTTCCAAAATGGGTTCACATGTGGGGGGGCGTCCATTGCTCTGGCACTACGGGGGCTTTGTGAACACACATGGCCTTCAATTCTGGACAAATTTTCTCCCCAAAGCCCAATGGCGATACCTCTCTTCTGAGCATTGTAGTTCACCCACAGAGCACTTTACATCCACATATGGGGTATGTTCTTACTCAGAAGAAATGTGGTTACAAATTTTGGGAGGCTTTTTTTCCTACTTTCCCTTGTGAAAATGAAAAATTTAGGGTAACACCAGCATTTTAGTTGAAAATGTTTTTTTTTGTTTTTCCATCCAAATTTAACAAAACTTTGTCAAACACCTGTGGGATGTTAAGGCTCACTATACCCCTTGTTACATTCCGTGAGGGGTGTAGTTTCCAAAATGGGGTCACAGGTGGGTATTTATTTTTTTGCGTTTATGTCAGAACCGCTGTAAAATCAGCCCCCCCGTGCAAATCACCAATTTAGGCCTCAAATTTACATGGTGCGCTCTCATTCCTGAGCCTTGTTGTGCACCCGCAGAGCATTTTTATGCCTACAAATGGGGTATTTCCTTTTACCTCTTGGGAAAATAAAAAGTATGGGGCAACACCAGCATGTTAGTGTAAAAATTAAAAAATTTTATACTAACAGTTTGGTGTAGACCCCCAACTTTCCCTTTTCATGAGGGGTAAAAGGAGAATAAACCCCCCAAAATTTGTAACATCATTTCTCACGAGTACGGAAATACCCCTTATTAGGGACTAAATTAGGGATTGCATAGGGGTGGACATAGGGGTATTTTACGCCAGTGATTCCCAAACAGGGTGCCTCCAGCTGTTGCTAAACTCCCAGCATGCCTGGACAGTCAGTGGCTGTTCAGAAATGCTGGGAGTTGTTGTTTTGCAACAGCTGGAGGCTCCTTTTTGGAAACACTGCCGTACGATATGTTTTTCAATTTTATTGGGGAGGGGGGGGGACAGTGTAAGGGGTGTATAGGTAGTGTTTTATCCTTTATTATCCCCAACGGTGCAAACAACAGGTCTGCGACACTAAATAAAAAAAGAGATGTTTTGGATCTATTCTCTTCAGACACTTCAGCCTAGGGGTTTAAATGAGGCAACAGAACTAATCTGTTGAGGTTCCAGTCCTCTAGTTAGCTGTTGGCATCTGTACTCCCTAATATTTTTAGGCCCCTTTTTCAGTGGACCACTTATCCACTTTAAATATCCTGGCCAAAAGAGGCTCGGATCAGGAGCCCTGACATCTCCCATCATGAGGTTTGTTCATGCCGTGCTTGAACAGTGGCGCGATGCGCCGCCTGTACGCGGCTCTACACCATTGGAGTCTCCCGTGTATGCTGACGTACAGCACCTCTGCCCAATGTATGGTGCAGAAGCAGATATAATGTTTTTAAAGTTACTTCTGACCCTAACAGGGTTTTTGTAATAACCTGTGCCCCTGATGTTTGTATTTCCTGCGACCATTATGTATGATATGTATATGATTGTAACTTTATGCACCACTGTGTTTGAATTTTTGACAATGAGCACAAATTTTCACGGGCTTTTCTCCTTTAAATGGAAGCCCACCTCCTTAGCCCAGCCCCTTAGCTTGTCCCTTCGCAATGCGTAGTCCCTGCATAGTCTCAAATAAAGTGTTTCTTTTACTTTATCACCGGCTCCTGATTCAATTCCTCAGCAGCCGCACGAGTGAGCGCCAGGATCGGATTCCTTTTTACCGCTACTGCTTGCTACACACAGACCGTCCTGTCAGACGGAAGGATCCGGGCAGCACACCGTGGACTTCCACCTACCCACGCTAGTTGGGCTCCTACAGCTACTACAGGTGTTATGCTCTCAGCATAACGCCACTAGGTGAGTGCATTACAAATGCATGTTTAACCTTCCATAGTGATTGAGGATAACGGCACATAGACAGGCACATTGTCCCCTTTTTTTGTCTTTCATACTTTATCATTTATTATGTGTAGGGTTTTTAGGGTACATTCACACGGGCGGGTTTACGGTGAGTTGTCCGCTAGAAGCAGGAAACTCACTGTAAACCCGCCCGTGTGAATGTACCCTAAAAACACTACATTCACATGGGGGGGAGGGGGGGCAAACCTCCAGCTGTTGCAAAACTACAACTCCCAACATGCACTAATAGACCGTGCATGCTGTGAGTTGTACTTTTGCAACAGCTGGAGGCACACTGGTTGGAAAATCTTCAGTTAAGTTCTGTTATCTAACTCAGTATTTTCCAACCAGTGTGCCTCCAGCTGTTGCAAAACTACAACTCCCAGCATGTACTGATCGCCAAAGGGCATGCTGGGAGATGTAATTATGCAACAGCTGGTGGTACGCAACTACAACTCCCAGTATGACGAGAAAGCCGTTTGCTGTTCCTGCATACTGGGAGTTGCAGTTTTGCAAGATCTAGAGGACCACAGTTTATAAACCCCTGCACAGTGATCTCCAAACTGTGGCACTCCAGATGATGCAAAATTACAAATTCCAGCATGCCCAGACAGTAAACTGCTGTGTGGGCATGCTGGGAATTGACGTTTTGCAAGATCTAGAGGGCCACAGTTTAGAAACCACCGCACAGTGATCTCCAAACTGTAGCCCTCCAGCTGTTGCAAAACTACAAATCCCAGCATGTCCGAACAGCAAACAGCACCACTCTATAGTGGTCTCAAACTGTAGCCCTCCAGATATTTCTAGGCAACTCACTGGCTTCCGTAGTCTGCACCAGGGAGCCAGCCACACCTCATCGCCACCCGCCGATCACCACCACTGATCGTCGCCTCCGCCACCGCTGATGGTAAGTGACCTCCGGCGCCAGTCACAGAACGGTTCCCCCGTTTTGCCGCACTACTGTGAGTCGGCAGAATGGGGGAACCGAACTTTAACCCCTGATCTGCTATTGGTCAGTCGCTTCTGACGACCAATAGCAGGGATAGGAGGGGTGGCACACCTGCCACCTCACTCCTATCTCTTCCGGGGTAATCGTGGGTGTCTTGGACACTCCCTATCCCCTTAGTTTCCGGGTCACCGGAGACCCATATGACCCGGAATCGCCACAGATTGCTGGTCTGAATTCAGACCGGCGATTTGCGGGGATTGCCAATATAGGGGGACCTCAGGACCCCCCTAGGCGAAATGCTTGGATGCATGCTGAACGATATCAGCAGGTATCCCGGTCCGGTCCCCACCCGGTGAGCGGCGGGGACTGGAAGAACGTAGGGCGTACCCATACGTCCTGGGTCCTCAAGGACTCAGAAACGGGGCGTATGGATACACCTTGCGGCCGTAAGGAGTTCATATTAGATATTTATCTACAGTCTAAACCTATTTCCCAAAACCATCAATATATCTGTTTATTCCACCTCTTTTTCTGTCACTGAAAGAAATACTTATAGGTAGGGATGAGCGAATTGAATCTGATGAGTCTGAATTCGTTACGAATTTCAGGAAAAATTTCCTTCACAACGAATGTGAATATCGCCATGATTCACTTCATTAAATTCCATTTAGTGCAGTCCAGGCTCCAGATGTCAGGGCATGGGGAAAGGAACGCTGGGAAGGCGGCAAGCTAGGTAGGCAGGATGACCCTGAATAACATGCAGCATGCAGCCTAACAGAAGCCAGCACTCCCGTGATGTCACAGCCATTTTGCGGCCAGTCACATTAGCGTTCTACTGCAAAAAAGAGAGAGAGAGAGAGAGAGAGAGAGGGACAGAGAGCAGTGTGTGTTGCACAGAAAAGCATTTTTACAGCAGCGATTCACCTCAAGCCCAAATCCAGCCTAAAAGCACTGATAGGGAAGGGAGAGAGATTGAGAGAGAATGTGCAATTGTGGGTGTATTATAGCAGCGATTCACCTCAAGCCCAAATCCAGCCTAGAAAAACTGATAGGGAAGGGAGAGAGATTGAGAGAGAAAGTGCAATTGTGGGTGTATTATAGCAGCAATTCACCTCAAGCCCAAATCCAGCCTTGAAGCACTGATAGGGACTATTAAGTGTAACCTGTGCGTACATAGGTGGTGTACCATTTTGTTCCTCTTAAAGTCTTAAGAGCCTAGTTAATGTGAAAGGCCAGCCAAAAGTACACACCTGCTGCTATTATAGACAAATACTGTTTTAAGCATAGTGGAGTGCATTGTACTCCCCTCATAAGTGCATACCATGTTGCTGTTCTGGACAAATACTGTTTTAAATGGGCACTGTCATGCAAACAAAAAAATGATATGTTGTAGTACTTAAGTACTACAACATATCTCTAATATAGTTTAATTTAAAAAAGTGATTTTAAAACAGTTTAAAATCACTTTTAAATTCGGCCACTAGGGGTCGTCCTCCTAGTGGCCGAATGCATTCAGCAGTGATGTCACCACTGAATTTCGACTCGTTGAAGCCTGGCAACGAGTCGAAATTCGATCACTGCTGTGCTCGCTCCCGCCTGTCAGTCAGACAGGCGGGAGCGAGCGCTTTGAAGGAAGAGGACGCGCGCAGGCTCGGGGACAAGGTAAAGTATTATGTTCACTGTATTATCTATACTGTTCACATATACAGCATGCCTCCAGTTTCCCCACTACAACTCCCAGTATGCCCTGAGAGTTGAAGTGGGGAAGCCTGGAGGGACACTGAATAGGTGAACAGAGGGGGAGTGGGTTGAGCGGAGCAGCGGGGCGGGGGGGGGGGGTTGCGGGCTGCGCGGCGGTACTCTGGGTGAACTAAGGGGGAGTGAGGGGGCGGGGGGGCGGACGGGCTGCGTGGCGGGGAGCGGTATGTGCTCCGGTGTTCACCTATACAGGGTGCCTCCAGTTCTTTCCCCACTACAACTCCCAGCATGCCCTGACAGCCAATAGATGTCAGGGCAAGCTGGGAATTGCAGTGGGGAAACAGCTGGAGGCACCCTGTATAGGTGAACTACTGGCCCCAGCAGGCATCAGTGACGTGGTGCCTGCTGGGGAAGTCTGCCTGGTAGTGAGCACGCTACCAGGCAGACAAAAAAGCATTTTTAATATGTAAAAAAAAAATCAAAGGCAGGGAGGGGGTTAGGGATAGATGGGTAATAGGCAGGGACAGAAAAAAAAAGTGATGTGGGAGCGTAGTGGAGTGCATTTTGCACTCCACTACCCTTTGAGTGTAGTGGAGTGCATTTTACTCCCTTCATAAGTGGATACTACGTATGTACATCTAAGTGGTGTACCATTTTGTTATTGTTAAAGTCTTAAGGGCCTAGTTACTGTGAAAGACCAGCCAAAAGAACACACCTGGTGTTGTAGACAAAAACTGTTTTAAGCGTAGTGGAGTGCATTGTAATCCCCTCATAAGTTGCACCTGTTATAGTCCTAAGGGCCTAGTTACTGTGAAAGGCCAGCCAAAAGTACACACCTGCTGCTGTTGTAGACAAATACTGTTTTAAGCTTAGTGGAGCGTATTGTACTACCCTCATAAGTGCATACCACGTACATACATCTACATAGTGTGCCATTTTGTTTCTGTTATAGTCCTAAAGGCCTAGTTACTGAGAAAGGCAAACCAAAAGTACTATAGCTATCACACCCCCTCTCGTCGGCTTGCATTGAGGGGCTGAGTGTGACATCACACGGGGGCGGAGGCGTGATGTCACACGCCGCCGGCCCTGTAGTGGCCCGTAATCAGACCCAGAGCGAACACGCTCCAGGGACTGATTACAAACAGGGTGCCGCGTGCATCCCCTTTGGATAGGGGATAGGATGTGTAAGCACCGGAGAACCCCGGTACAGTATAGTATACCGTACTTTGTATAGTGGTCCCCAAAGCCAGAGTTACTCCGTTACAGTAGGGTTCTCCTGGTGGGATAGCCCCTAGTCACCTCTTCCTTCTTTAATTTTGTGATGTTTGTGTGTGTATATTTAATTGTGTATATAGTGTCGCAGGACCTTCGGTCATGTGACTAATGTTAATTCTCTTAGGGTATGCTAAAGAACCTTCCTAGGTCACGTGTGTGGTCACATGTTTAGACCATAATCCCTTGTGTAAGGTTTCTGACAGATGGTATGGACCAATGAGCTCAAGGCCAGCCCCTGTCCATATAAGGGAGCTGCCAGCCAATCCTCAATCTCTTGGGTTCCGGACTAGCATAGAGGAAAGATCCATGCTACTTTCAAAGACAAGACCAGGCCGAAGCCTGATAATACCACAACTTACCAAATCGTGAGTTACAATACAACTCCCCGCTAAAGTCTGCGTGACTGCTGGACCTAAACTCAACCTCCTAAATCCAGCGGAACAGTGCATATAAATCTCCTGAGCTTAAAACTCACAAGGTCCCAACCAACTGTCAGGATCCTCATAGACTCTTCTTGTACAAAGACTGTTCCTGTTTAATTTTACATAAAACCTGCAGTAAAAGTTCCAACAGTTTTCTGAAACCTCCGGTTGTGGACAATCATTTATTATTTCTCCCTATCCCTCTTGGGACGGGTGATGATAGGACAAGTATTTACAGAGGAGCCCTCGCCCTGGCATCAAGAGTGTTAAGGGTTAACCAAACACCCTTTAGTCACTGCACAACTACACGCCATATACCCCACACCCCCACAAGCTTACCACATAAGCATAGTGGAGCGTATTGTACTCCTGTCCTAAGTGCACACCATGTACATACATTTACATGGTGTACCATATTGTTAAAGTCCTAAGGGCCTAGTTATTGTGAAAGGCCAGCCAAAAGTACACACCTGCTGGTGTTGTAGACAAATACTGTTTTAAGCGTAGTGGAACATATTGTACTCCCCTCATAAGTGCATACCACGTACATACATCTACATGGTGTACCATTTTGTTCCTGTTATAGTCCTAAGGGCCTAGTTACTGTGAAAGGCAAGCCAAAAGTACGCACCTTCTGCTGTTCTAGACAAATACTGTTTTAAGCGTATTGAAGCATATTTTACTCCCCTCATATACGCAAGTATGTCAGGCAGAGAAGTGTCAGGATGTGCAGAGGTCACAGGCGCAGGCAGAGGTCACAGTAGACTAGGGGCGAATGGCAGCAGGAGTCGCAGACAGGGGCTTGAGCTCCTGGTATCAGCTAGCGGACGTGTCTCGACCAGCAACCCATCTGCTGTCATTGACTGGTTAACTCGGTCATCCACTTCATCACAAGTGACATCTGACTCCCCCAGTCAACAGTCGGTTTGTTTCTCGGACACAACCATCAGTTGGCATGGCCTAGGAGCAGTCCCTGTCCTCCAATTGCCTCTGTCCTATGCTGTTCCTCCCCCCCCCCCCCCCCCCATAGAAGTATCCTGTGCTGTGGGTTCAGTTCCACTTTTTAGTCAGGACGATCTACTAGAGGACAGTCAGCAGCTACTGCCCAGCCAAGAAGTGGATGAGAGATCCCCCACTTCCTTCGCTAGGTGGGAAATTAGTGATGAGGAGAGTGGCGTGGTAGGTGGTGTTGGGAGCGTTCAGGCTACTGAAGCACGCACTGTTGAGGAACCTGAAGAAGACCTCAGTGACGTGCAGACACAACTCGATGAGGATGAAGCTGATCATACTTGGGAGCTGGGTGCAAAAGGTGATACATCATCAGGAGTAGAGGGTGGCAGGTTGCCCGTGAGGCAGCAGTTGAGCAAGGTGGTAGCATGGTTGGGAGTCAGGATGGCGGCAGCAGTGGGAAGTCTGGAGCCAAACGTGCCAGGGGTAGACCACCTGCTTCGCAGCAGCCTACCTGCCCGGGAGGTAGTGGAACTGGGGTCCCTGGAGTCTGCGACAGTAGCAGTCAGTCAGTGCGGATTGTTGGGGGGATAATCAGGTTCTCTGGAGGATGTTAACATGGCCACATGCAATTTTAAAAAGTATCTTTAATCTTTTCAATTGTGAGGCCCTTTGGTCTCTTCAGGCTGCCGCCACCTCCAGGTGTCACGATTCGGCTGGCTGAAGGGGGATCCTCTGTGCCAGAGAGGGATTGGCGTGGACCGTGTCGGTGGACCAGTTCTAAGTTGCTACTGGTATTCACCAGAGCCCGGCGCAAAGCGGGATGGTTTTGCAGCGGCGGTAGCAACCAGGTCGTATCCACCGGCAACGGCTCAACCTCTCTGACTGCTGAGATAAGCGCGGTACAAGGGAGTAGACAAGAGCAAGGTCGGACGTAGCAGAAGGTCAGGGCAGGCAGCAAGGATCGTAGTCAGGGGCAACGGCAGGAGGTCTGGAACACAGGCTAGGAACACACAAGGAAACGCTTTCACTGGCACAATGGCAACAAGATCCGGCAAGGGAGTGCAGGGGAAGTGAGGTATAAGTAGGGAAGTGCACAGGTGAAGGTACTGATTAAACCTCATGCGCTAATCAGTGGCGCACTGGCCCTTTAAATCGCAAAGACCCGGCGCGCGCGCCCTAGGGAGCGGGGCCGCGCGCGCCGGGACAGCACAGACGGGGAACGGGTCTGGTAAGCGAGTCGGGATGCGCATCGCGAGCGGGCGCGTCCCGCATCGCGAATCGCATCCCAGCTGGGAACATTATCGCAGCGCACCCGGTCGGCAGGTCTGACCGGGGCGCTGCGAATAGGAGGACGCTGTGAGCGCTCCGGGGAGGAGCGGGGACCCAGAGCGCTCGGTGTAACACCAGGCTGTGTCATTCTGTAACCATATGGTCTCCTCTTGCTGCTGCCACCTCCAGGCTTGGTCATTCTGCCATATTTTGGTCTCCTCATTCTGGTGCCACCTCCTGACTGTGTCATTGTGCCGCCATGTGGTCTCCTCATGCTGCTGGCACATTACATAAAAATTTTTATGTTAATCTATTTAAAATATTCAATTAAAATTTTTAAATATAGCGTTAATCTTTTCAATTGTGAGGCCCTATGGTCTCCTCATGCTGATGGCACATTACATTAAAAAAATTTATATTACTCTATTTAAAATCTTTAATTTAAATTTTAAAATATATCTTCATTTTTTTTTTCAGTTGTTAGGCCCTATAGTCTCCTCATGCTGATGGCACATTACATAAACATTTTTATGTTAATCTATTTAAAATCTTTAATTTAAATTATAAAATATATCTTTATTCTCTTCAATTGTGAGGCCCTATGGTCTCCCGTTACTGCTGCCACCTCCAGGCTTGGTCATTCTGCCACTATATGGTTTCCTTATGCTCCTGCCACCTACAGGCTGTGTCATTGTGCCACCATGTGGTCTACTCATGCTGCTGGCACATTACATAAACATTTCAAATAATAAATAATTTGAATTAATTTTGAGAAATAATTTTTAATAAAAATACCCCTCCAGCATACCATGTGTGCAGGGCACTCCGATGTCACGTTGTTCTTCACATGGTTTGCCTTGGCGAATGGAGTCCCACAGGGAGGAACGCTAAAAGCCATTCATCAAGAAATCGAATCATGGCTTACGCCATTAAAACTGGAAATGGGAACCATGGTGACAGACAACGGGAAGAACATCTTGTCTGCGCTGCTTCAAGGAAGCCTGAGCCATGTGCCCAGTATGGCACACGTTTTCAATCTGGTTGTCAAGTGGTTCCTGAAGTGTTCCCTCCATCTGCAAGACATCCTAACAATGGGAAGAAAACTTTGCATGCACTTCAGCGACTCTTACACCGCAAAGCACACCCTCCTTGAGCTGCAGCGTCAGAATGGCATCCCCCAACACAGTCTAATTTGCGACATTTTCACGCGTTGGAATTCCACCCTCCATATGTTGGACCGACTATACGAACAAAGAAAAGCAATTACCGATTTTTGGATGATACAAGCGAATAGGGGGACTCCCCTGTGTAACTTCAATGTCAACCAGTGGCAGCTCATACGTGACACCTGCCATTTGCTCAGGCCCTTTGAGGAAGCCACATTACTAGTCAGTCTCCAGGATTTTGGGATGAAGAACATCATTCCACTGCTTCATATCCTACAACACGTGTTGGAAACGATGGCTGGTAAGGGCACTGACGAGTGGCGCCTACGTCTCGTGGCCACATGAGCCCTGTGGGGGCTGAACTGGAGGAGGAGGGGGACAGTGAAGCACAGGCAATGTTTTGCAAATGGATGGTTTTTATAGTCATCTGACAGGAGAGGAGGAGTGGGAACAAGCTGTGGAGATGCAGGGTGATGAAGAAGACGAGACAGAGGACACAGACACACTGTGGCCATGTGGTCTCCTCATTCTGCTGGCACGAAATCTTTGATATAAATTTTATGAAATATCTTTAATCTTTTCGATTATGAGGCCCTATGGTCTCGTCAGGATGTTGTCACCTCCAGGCTGGGTCGTTTTGCCACTATTTGGTCTCCTCTTGCTGCCCACAATTCCAGGTTGTGTCATTCTGCCACATTATGGTCTCCTAATGCTGCTGCCACCATATGCTCTCCTCATGCTGTTGGTACCTTAAATTAAACTTTTGAAATGTACATCTATCTAAAATCTTCAATTTAAATTTTACAAAATATCTTTAATCTTTTCTATTGTGAGGCCCTATGGTCTCGTTGGGCTGCTGCCACCTCTAGGCTCTGTCATTGTGCCTCCATGTGACTCCTTGTTATATTGGGTTTTGGGGTCATAAAGTGTTAGTTCAAAGTAAACGCTTTGAGCACTCGGGACATTAAACTTGTGAATCTAATCAATATCATAAATTTAAAAAAATCAATGCCATCTTTTTAAGACTAAGGCCCTATGGTCGTCGACGTCATATATTACCTGTGGAATTACCACAACAATCCAATTAAGCAGGTTGGAGCCATATCAATGAACCATAACTGATTAAAAGAAACATTCACACTTTCACAGTCGGGGGGGGGGGGGGGTAGATGGGTTGGCGCTGAGAGGCAGGGGCTGGAACAGGTGGAAGCTCACCTAGAGGCAGACCGCCAGCTCGTTGCTCACCAGAATGGGTAATCAAAAACGGATTTTAGAAAATTAAAATGAATTCAAATTAAAATAAATAAAAATTACATAAAAATATCTCTTTAATCTCTTCAATTGTGATGCCATATGGTCTCCCGACCCTGCTGCCACATCCAGAAGCTGAGTCAGTGATTCTAATAGCGATGCCTGTAATCTGCATGTCATACTGAATAACAGTTGTTTTACTCTCACAGCACACTCCCTATGCTTATTGCAAGCGTTTTAAACCCCTATTGAGGCTCTCTGTAGGTCAGAAATAGCCGTTTTTAATAGATATTTGCCGCAAATAATTTTGGACCAAACCAAATTTTTTCAGAAAATGTGTCAAATCGGCCAAATTGGATTTTTCTAAAATTCGCTCATCTCTCCTTATAGGGTATGTTTCCACACTGTAAAATCAGATAAAAAAATAAATAAATTAACCCTTCAATGATGAGCCGTTCTTTCTGACTAATAATGTGTTGTATCAAAGTCTATAGAAGGACAGAACCATTCAAACAGTCTTTCCTGCAAGTGTCAAACTCACAGTTCAGTAGTCTTGGGTTTATTGTAATAATTCACATACAGCAATATGTTCTATTTGTAGCAGCAGTATAAAAGAAAAACATCCTTCACATTAAGTTCTTTACAGGATGCTGGCAGGTGATGTGCGGCTAGGTTCTGGGAGCCGCTGGGTGTTAGCACCGCTGGCAGGTGGTCGGGATGCAGGCAGGTGCGGTGTGGTTTCAGGAGCTGCTGATTGTCAGTACCACTGGCAGGCGGTCAGAATGCAGGCTGGAGTAGGTTGCTGGCAGGGAACGGACCCAAAATCCGACTGGTTACACAGCACTTCACCGGGATGAAAGAGACCATTTGTGTAGGAGTACTGTGTGAACTTTTTATTTCCAATGTACCAATAGTATAAAGGGGCAATATTAGTTACACAGATTCGGGATGTGCAGGACAACGCGATTTCCAGAGGGGATACCTCTCTTCATCAGGTCCGTTTATTTAGTGTGAGGTGAAAGTATTAATACAGTGTGGGGGCTTCAAAATGTTCAAATATTGGCGGGTAGTTGAGGTCACCGGGGGCTGGTGTGTGACATCAATCCCTGTGACCTCAGTTGGATTTGCTATGGGCTTTTTCAGGGTTTAGCTATAACTTTCAGAAATGTTCTCCATTGAAATAAATCTACCTGTTTGGGTCTATGGCAGACTGGGTGAGTTTGTTTTTAAGCTAAGCAGCTTTAGGCCACGCTGTGGCTTACATGGGGGACCAAGAGATCACTGGGTTGTGAGTGTTTGTTAAACTATGAATGATGGCAAAGGTCAAGGGAATTATGGCCAGGAGGGAAGTAATTAATAAACTTTGTGGTTAAATTAGAACGCTTGCGGTTACATCAGAATGTTCAGTTAAATATGATTGGTAGTTGGGAAGAAGTTATTCATAAACTTATGGTAAGGGTATATTGTGTGTGGTTCCAAAGTAATATAAGGCAGGTTTGGGTATGATAGAGCTGTAGTGATTTAAAATGGTCAGTAGGGGCCAGTGTTGTACTAGTGGATAGAAATGGTATATGGGTAGTGTATTGTTTTCTTGGGAAGAATATAGGAGGCACGGATTGCTGGGGATATTTTTTTATTTTTAAATATGATTTGTTGGCAGTGGGAGATTTGTTGGTTACATTATGAACTCTGTGGCGTCATTTAGACTGTGCGGTTGGAGAGTTCATAGGCGGTAAATCCAGTACATTTTTCGTTTTTTAGGGCTAAGAACCTGTCATTTTTGTATGTTGGGATGTGATCAATGGGGCATATGGTGATTGGATTGCTTATGTCTGGATGTTTTTCTGAGCAATGTCTGGAGAGGCTGTGGAGGGCGAATTCTCATTTGAAATTGTTTCTGTGTTAGTTAAGTCGGAGGTGTAGCTCCTGGGTTGTTTTCCCAATGTATTGTTGGTGGCAGATGCAAGTGATCAGGTAAAGAACGTAGTAGGTTTTACAGTTGAGAGAGAATTTGATGGTGAATATTTCATTGGTGGTTTTATTGGAAAAAGTTTTTTATTAGTGGTTTATGGCAGTGCAGCAAAGACATGTTTTTGTTTCGCATCTGTATGCCCTTTTGGTTTTTTGTTGGTGGTATTGTTGTGACAAGTTGTGTGGTGTCTTAGTCTGCTGGGGACTAGTAGGTTTTTTAGTGTTGGTGCTCTCCTGAAAGTTATGCCTGGTTTGTTTGAAAGGGCATTCTGTGGGACTGGATCAGATTGGAGTATGTGCCAGTGTTTTTGAAGGACAGAGTGGATTGCATTGTGGGAGGAATTATAGGTGGTAATGAAATTGAATTTGATTTGATTTTCAGAGTTTTCTCAGCTTACTTTTGGTATCAGTGATAAGTGATTTGTTTTGTTGTATGCTTCATTTAGGATTATTTTTGGGGTAGCAATTGGCAAAAAATTGGTTTTTGAAGAGTGTTGGCTTGAGTGCGGAAGGTACTGTTGGAGGTGCAATTCTTCCGAATCCGTTTGTATTGGCTGAAGGGTATGTTTGTTTTCCATTTTTTGTAGTGCCCACTGTTGAATGATAGTTAACTGTTTGAATCAACTTTCTTGAAATGGGTGGCAGTGATGAATGTGTTGTTTTCGTGATAAATCTCCAGATCCAGGAAGTCGATTTTATTGGTAGATTTGTTGGAGCCGACCTTCAAAAAGGATCTAATATATTCAGGGGATTGGAATTAATAATTTTGTTTCTTCTAACCTCTTGATGCAACACATAAGTAAAAAAAAGAACAGCACTACACAACCACTTAAATAACAAAATACAACTAACAATCACAGAACTAAATGATTTCACCACTCACCCCGACTACCACAAATTAAATAAAAATCTAACTGCCAGAATAACCATAATCCAAAATTGCACAATTATAAAAAAAAAAAAACATTTAAACTAAAACACGACAGAAAAGACTGCAATGATGGTACACACAGAACCTGGAATAAAAACAAACAAACAAAAGATTCCCCACCTACTACTGACACTCACACCTCTGCAACAAACCCCACCACCCCACTCATTCCAACCAAAAATCACCAGTCCCCCACTTTTAAAACACATCCCTACAAATCTTGCACCTACACCAAAACCTTCAAACCCGACCACCTGCCATACCTACCCGCACCCCCAGAAAATCTCCAAAGAAAACCAAACACTAACACCTACCAGTCAACAACACCACCGTAAAAAACATCCACCCAACTGCTTCTGGTGCTCCTGAAAACATCAACACACCATCTCACAATAACCTTAACACTTCTAATGCCAACAAACCACCACTGCTTAACCACTCATCTGCAACTCTCACCCCCAGACAAGTGAAAATAAATGACATAATGCAAACCATAGAAGTCCTAAAAAACATATCCACAATCCACCATCATAAATATCCTCTCCAACAATATCACAGCTCTCAAACCTATTGATATATGATCACACCACAGTTTATGGAAATCTTGACACATCAGAACCATTAATCACACTCACCCCAATAAAAAGCCCACCAGTCAACACAACCAAACCACAGATTCTCACCATCGACAATACAAACAATGGAAGTCGGAATTTCGTCCCTTTTTAAAACCATGCAACTCAACTGCCAACCAACCAACCTGCCCAGCAACGCCAGGACCTTTTTTAGGGGTAAGCCAGAAACCAGCCACAAGAAGAAAATAGAACAATTCTTTCTACCAATCACCTCAATGAAAAGAAAAAACACAGGAGAGGAATAAGAGGAGGAAATTGAAAGGAAGAAAGAAAAGAAAACAGAACTACATCTTTGAAAGCCACAGAAGAGAAATCAAGCACAGATACACTCGTCAACATCTTTAACCTATCCCGACATGATTTAAACACATATGAGATATCAAGAAGGGACTGTCATTTTGCCCCACCAACAAACCAAATGACTTTACATTTTTTCTGGATCTGCACCACTTTACAAGAAAGCTCACACTCCCTAGACATTTCCTTCTGCCCAGCCAAGAACTCTCTAAGAACTCAGCCTCTAAAGAAACCAATCAACATCCACACCTTTCTACTACCATCTACCAAAAGTACACAAAAATCAAACAACCCCCCCCCCCCCCCCCAGCAGACCCATCATCTCTGGAATCAATAGTCATACCTTACAAATGTCTCACTACCTGGAACTCATCTTACAAGACTACGTTCAATTCCTCCCCTGTTACTTAAAAAGTTCAGATGGCCTAATCAAATTACTCTGCCCTATACCATGGCATAAGGATCTCATTTTTGTGACCATGCACATCACAGCACTTTACTCAAACATAAAACATGACATAGGTCTGAATTGCATCAAACTGATTCTAGAGGAAGATCCCACCATCCCACCAAAACAGCAACATTTTCTACTACAGTGTTTAGAAATTGTACTCAAGCACAATTACCTTACAAACGACAATGTCACCTATCACTAGATGTGGAGCACCGTCTTATGCTAATCTGTAAGGAATATGTTCAAAAAAACATTAATCACCTTCCATCCGCTATTCCAAGAACATGTGACATTGTACCATCGATACATAGAAGACCTCTTCATGCTATGGAACAGACCACCACACCTGATAAAAAAAACTCATCACCAGCATAAATAATAACAACTGGGTTATTACATTGACCGCCAACAAATATGCCAATAAAATCGACTTCCTGGATCTGGAGATTTATCACGAAAACAACAACATCATCACTGCCACCCATTTAAAAAAAAGTTGGTTCAAACTGTTATCTATCATTCAACAGTGGGCACTACAAAAAATGGAAAACAAACATACCCTTCAGCCAATACAAACAGATATGGAAAAATTGCACCTCCCACAGTACCTTCCGTACTCAAGCCAAAAGTCTTCAAAACCGATTTTTAGCCAAATGCCACCCCAAAAAAATCCTAAATAAAGCATACAACAAAACAAAATCACTAACACAAGAGGACTGTTTGATAGCAAACTCTGAAAATCAAATCAAACTCAATTTCATTACCAACTATAACTCCTCCCACAACACAATCTGCTCTATCCTTCAAAAACACTGGCACATACTCCAATCTGACCCAGTCCTACAGAACGCCCTTCCAAACAAACCAGGCATAACTTTCAGGAGAGCATCAACACTAAAAAACCTACTAGCCCCCAGCAGACTAAGACGCCACACAACTTGTCACAACAATACCACCAACAAAAGACCAAAAGGACATACAGATGCGGAACAAAAAAATGTCTTTGCTGCACTGCCATAAACCACAAACAAATTTTTTTTCCCAATAAAACCACCACTGAAATATTCCACATCTAATTCTCTCTCAACTGTAAATCCGGCTACATTATTTACCTGATCACTTGAATCTGCAACCAACAATACATTGGAAGAACAACCCAGGAGCTACACCTCCCACTCAACTAACACAGAAACAATTTCAAACAAAAATTCGCCCTCCACAGCCTCTCCAGGCATTGCTCAGAAAAGCATCCAGACATAAGCAATCCAATCACCATATGCCCCATTGATCACATCCCAACATACAAAAATGTCAGGTTCTCAGACCTGAAAAAACAAGAAATGTAATGGATTTACTGCCTAGGAATACGCCAACCATACAGTCTAAATGACGCCACAGAGTTCATAATGTATCCAACAAATCTCCCCCTGCCAACAAAACATATTTAAAACAAAAAAAATCCCTAGCAATCCGTGCCTCCTATATTCTTCCGAAGAAAATAATACACAACCCATATACCATATCTACCCACTAGTACAACAGTGGCCCCCTACTGACCATTTTAAATCACTACTACTCTATCATACCCAAACCTGCCTTATATTACTTTGGAACCACACACAATATACCCTTACCACAAGCTTATGAATAACTTCCTACCAACTGCCAATCATATTTAACTGAACATTCTAATGTAACCACAAAGTTTTTTAATTGCTTCCCTCCTGGCCATTATCCACCTAACCGATTAATCTTTGCCATCACTCATAGTTAAATATACACTTGCAACCAATTTCAAACCCCATGTTTTCCCTGTCTCCCATCTAAGCCACAGACAGACAGACCTAAAGCTACTTAGCTTAAATACAAACACAGGCAGTCCTGCCATAGACCCAAACAGGTCTATTGAGTCCAATGGAGAAAATTTCTGAATGTTATAGCTAAATGCTGAAAAAGCCCATAGCAAATCCCGCTGATGTCACAGGGACTGACGTCACACACCAGCCCCCGGTGACCTTAACTACCCACCAAAATTGTAAAAGTTTGAAGTCTCCACACTGTATAAATACTTTCACCTCACACTAAATAAACGGACCTGAGGAAGAGAGGAATCTCCTCTGGAAACTCGTTGTCCTGCACATCCCGAATCTGTGTAACTAATATTGCCCGTGTATAATACTGGTACATTGGAAATAGAAAGTTCACACAGTACTCCTGCAGAAATGGTCTTTTATCCCAGTGAAGCGCTGTATAACCAGTCAGATTTTGGGTCTGTCCCCTGCCACAGACAACCTACTCCAGCCTGCATAGTATACAACATACCACAGACAAGCTGATCTTCTTGAAAGCAACTTCTTTCTGCTGCTCTCTGGTAGTGCTCACACACCTGTGATATGAGGTTCAGGACTCCAACACACACATACCAGAGCTGGGGTATGGGAGTGACTTTATCTCCAGAACCTTCAATCACTCTCAAAACTTGGACCAAAACTCCAGTATTATATCACTTAGGCAAGAAGCCTCAGTAGTACATACCTCTCATCCACCATTTTACAAGCTGCTTGCTTGACTACAAAAAACTGCCAAAAATTGCACCAACCTTTGTAAACTTATTATAGTGACCCAGCAGACACTACAAAGTTTTATGTGCAATATGGCATGTGCTTTGTATGAAGTGTTAGTTTAATGCTTATCATTGGTGTCCAACAGGTGGCAGTGCATTGCCAGCATGTTAACAGTGAGCATTGGGACCCAGCGGCTTCTAGCAGAAGTGGGTTGCCTAGGCGATAGGAGAGGTTCTAGCAGGTCCTCAAGTGTTGTTGGAAAAGGACTTAGTCAGGGTGTGGAGGGATCTACTTGTGTCCTCCATGATAATCAGCCTTAAGCATTCATGTGCTGATCAAAGCCTTCAAGTAAGTGGAGTAGCCATAACCACTAAGGCAGAGGGATCTTTATGCTCACTTCATGCAGCCTGACTGGAGAGTGACAGTATACCATTCCAAAGTACTGTATTTCTAAGAAAACCAACAAGTAAAGTCCCTCAGTTATATCATACAGTCTGTTCATTGTCTCAACATTTTGGAAATCAATAAACTTGTTGCTGTGACGACCGCCCGTGGCCTCAGGAGAGCCAGGTCTGTGAAGGTAGGAGCAAACACCGTGTCTATCGCCCCCGACAACACCCTCGGTCCCTACCTGGCCCTAACAGTGCCTCGAGTCCACCGGCGGACGTTACATTATCATCAAGCTGCTTGGTGATGGTCTTGTAGCCCATTCCAGCCTTGTGTAGGTCTACAAACTTGTCTCTGAGATCCTTGGACAGCTCTTTGGTATTAGCCATGGTAAAGAGTTTGCAATCTGATTGTTTGATTAACTCTGTGGACATGTCTCTTTTATATAGGTAATAAAATTAGATTAGTAGCATCTCCTTTAAGAGAGTGCTCCTAATCTCAGATTGTTGCCCGCTTAAAAGACACCTAAAAGCCAGAAATAAAGTACTTATAATAACTTATTTAAAGAATTACTGTCATTAGAAACAACTTTTTAAAACAAATACTTCTTTGAAAACACTTAAAAACAACTGTCACTAAGGGTCTCTGTCTCTTAAATTTTGCAAACAAACCCTGCTATTCAAGGCTTTTTGGTTCTAACAAATAGATATTTTGGACCTAGTTGCTGAGAGGGGGTGTGGTTATATCCCTCCCAGTGCAGTGTATAATCCAGCTTTCACCAGTACGAGCTAAACCCCTGTTAGATAGACAAGATCCAGACAACTTGCAGCCTTTTCAAAAGAAAAGCACACTGACAAGCAATACAAGGTGCTAAATTATTATTTATATGCAAAATGATTTCTCTTTGGTTATTTTATGATCATTTTTTTTCTGTGTATTTGCAGTATAAGGGTACATTTCCACACAGCGTATTTGCTGCTGCGTATTTTATTTTCTCTGTTGAAGTCAATGGGTAGGAAAATACGCAGCACCAAATACGCAGCAAATACGCAGCAAAATGCGCCGTGTGGGAACGTACCCTAAAGGTTCCACATGGCTGCATTAGAGCACACACTGAAGGCACAAGCTTTGCAATTGTAAAAATGTAAACATTTTTGGCACAAAATGGAGTTTTTTCTTGTGTATTTGTACCACATAGGATACACATGGCTGCGTAAGAGTTATATAAAGCATATACAAATTATCTAAGTCATGAAGGGGTTAAACTCTAAATCTTAATAAGCAATATATGTATTTGTAATTGAATACTTACATAACCATCCATTGCCCAGTTATCATTTTTAAACTTTTTTATTAAACCATCTGAAGGGCCTTTTATCTGGAAAACTTTCAAAAGCAAGTGGGCTTCTTCTTTCTTGTACACACCTGATGAGAACATAACACGTCAGTAAAGTAATATGTAGAAATCACTCTTGTCTATTGTTCCCATACATTACTGTATAAGATAGAGGGTAAGAGAAAATGCTTAAAATATCTGCTATTAAAAATTAGCAATAGATATTCTAAATAAAAAAAAAATTAAAAAAACAACCAATGTTTGTCACATACTGTTTGTTAATTTGAGAATTTGGTTCTACATTATGTATTATACATTTTGGTTAATTCTATATTTTGGCAAGGGTTCTACCAAAACTTGCGTTTAATTTTAGTGTTTTCTTAGAGAGAAGAAGGTAAAGAAAAACTAGTCGACATTGCAAAAAGTAAGCAAAAGTAACCTGTTTACAGATTTGACATATTCTGTCATACTAGAGTTGATATTTATCGATGATGTCTAAAGTTAATTACTATTCCTAATATTATTGGACCCTTAAAAGACTACCAAGCATCATGAATATAAACAGGAGGAGAGGCCCACAGTGCTGTGATTATGGGACCACAGGTTTTTACAGTTAATACCACTTTCATGTGAGAAGTTTGAAAACTGTAATGTGTCAATGACAAGATGTTTTCTATGTTTAGGCTTATAGCCAGCCATATAATTTAATACAACAAGAAGTCAAAAGAAGAACAAACAAAAAACTACCTTATAGCTTAAGATTTAGGGTAAAGAACAGCAGATGAAACGTAAAAAAGTGATATTTCAGATGTAAACATTTGACACCTATTCCTCAGAATAGAGATACATCAGATGGGATACCAATTGATTGCTGAAATTCGTTTAATTGCTTTAACTGCTTAAGTAATAGTGTCATGGCTAGACAGGGCTAGTCAATGTGATTCTGGACATACCTATTTTATTTATTTTGTCCTCTGCTTTGTGATATTAACCTCTTTGTTATAATAAAAATGAAGCTTAATTGTCCTTGTCCAACCCATGTTTACTTTATCTAGTGGCTTTTAGTCAAACCTGGTAGATGGATGCGTATGGGCTGGGCAGCTGTGATAAAGAGTACTTGGGTTGGACTTACGTGGTTGAACACTTGAGTGGGTATATGGGTTGGCACCACCCTTTTTATTAAGCTAGTAGCACTGGGTGTTCAGTCTTTAGAAGAAACACAATACATGTAATTCATAGAATAGAAAATGAGGTGGCACAAACCCAGTCATTCAAATATGCTTCAATTATTTCATATGTGGTACATTGCAAAGCAGGCACTGTACTTGCATTGCCCATTAAGCCCACAGCCGTTTCACATTCCTCCTATGCTTTCTCAAGGCCTGATGAGATAACTGACATAATACCTTTTTATTCAATAAACCCCTCAGTAAATTAAAACAAACTTTTATTATACATATTATCACAACATTATCACAGGTAAATTAATGATAAACCATTATCTTAAATTAAAGGGGTGCTCAACCCCTAGGCATCTTATCTCCTATACTTTGGGGTTTGGCCGCTGGGACTCCTGCAATCTCTGGGGCTGCACTTTGGCTGTCATGATTGGGGGAGGGCAGGGAGAAGTGAGCCCTAAAGCTGTCCCTAGAAACCACTCTCCCTGCCTACTTGCCTATCCACCCTAAACGACGGATCAACAACTTGGAGTTGGTCCCTTCCTTGTGCTAAAGTACATTGGCGTTGAAGTCAACAAAACAAACAGAACTGTACAAAGTCGGGGAACAAGTCAGGAACATAATGGGGATGCAACAACCTACAAACAGCTATATAAATACAAACAAGGTAGGATATAGCATACTAACATACAGTTCATAAACCAGAATCAAGATGAACAGCAGATATGATAATGTGAATAAGACTAGATATGAGGATAAGCTAACAGCAGACAAAACCAGAAGATGCAGGTGATGAACAGGTTAACTGAATGTCAGAACAATAAACTGGTCAGGAATTCAAAAGCACAGTTCACACTGGACTCAGAACAAGGAACACACTAGACACCCCACTCCAAGCATAGAGGGACATTAAAACCAAAGCCAAATAGGTTCCTAGCCAGCGGGCACTCTCCACAGAGTGATCAGAAAACTAGCCTAGGAGGAAATAAAAATCCTAAATACAAAACAAACCGGGGTACAGACACAAGGCTCACTCCTAGACAGACTGATTAGACCAAGAATCAGAACAAAATTCTATCCTCGGAGATGCAGGATCAAACAAGGTCAAAACAGGACTGACAAAAAGCACAGTGTGAATATAGACTAAGGCAACACAAAGCAAATGCAGAAAGAATACAAAAATATTAAAACCCGACAAAGTACGCAAACAAAGCAGGCTAAAATCTATATATCAAACAGGACAGATAACCATGGTTTAAACTCAGGATATGTACACAGACAGACATAGTGAACATCATGCCAACAGACACAATGTCTGAACAGGACCCAAAGCAAAAAATACAAAATACTGATAAATTACACCGGCATTCTGAAAATTCTGGTTCAGAACACTGGGTTTCTGTGGCCATGATGTGATGTCACGCCCCCTCCAATTATGTCTATGGGAGGAGGGGTGACGAGGGACCACAGACATCAACGGAGAGGACATTGGTTGATGTCATGACCACGGCAGCCCCAATCCAGCATTCTGAACAAAAATATTCAGGATGCTGGGGTGCTTACCCAAGATCACGGACGGGGGGGGGGGGGGGGGAGTGGATAAAATGTCCAAGGGCGGAGTAACCTTTTAGTTTTTTTTAATACATATCTAGGCTAATGGTTTATAAATTGTACAGTACTTGCCTTACAATGTACCCCATATGAATGAAATAATGCATATCTTAATGACTGGGTGAGTGCCACTTCATTTTTTTTACACAATAGACTTACCTGAGCCTGTGCTGGGGAATGCCCCCATGACACTTGAGCTTTGTTTGCATAAACACCAACATGCTGCTTCCCTGCCTCCCTCAAGTCTACTAGACTGGGCGGAGTAACTCAGTGTCTAGCATGAGTGGAGGTAATCATTAGATGTTTGCTGTGGACCTGCACCTCACCCCATGAGGACAGACCTAAGGAAATCCAGTTGCAGCACCCTTCACAGGACCCCCCTATCAGGTTGTCCAGCAAGTCAGAAGCAAGTGTGCAGTGGGAAGAAGAGTCAAGAGAGTCCACAGACCCCATTAGCAAAGGAGAGGATAACAGGCTATGGAAAGCCTCAGGCAACTCCAGTCCATCAGTCTATAATCTAAACCTTAATTCAGGATTCCTAGGTGAAGAGTAGAGTTGGTGTTTTTCAGCTCCTTAGTCTTATACCAGCTATACAATCAAATCCAGAACCGTCTAAACATAATTCAGCAAGCAAGAAGCCAGTCAGCGAGGACTACAAGTCCCTTAGTGCCCGGAAGCAACTGTGATCCCTGAGGCATACTCCAGTGAACTTTGCGCTACTGTTGAACTGTTCCTGTATATTTTTGCAAGTTCCTGATTAAAATTAGTAGTTTCTGTAACCCTGCATCGGTGGTTGTTATAACTCCAGAGCTTGGCCCAGGAAGCTTCTACCTTTGGAGCATGGAGGTTCATTCTATTCTGGCGTCAAGAAACTTCTTCAAGACACATCACCTCAGTTAGCCACCACACAGTATCCCATAGCAACCAATCAGATTGCTTCAGGCCTCTGAAAAATTAAAGAAGCCATCGGATTGGTTGCTATGGACAACTGCTCCACTCTTCCTCTACACAGGTTTTGATAAATCTCTTGATAAATGATGAAGCATTACGCATGCACATACACATTTATCTGGTGTCAGGATGCCACTGTGGTATTTGTGACCGTCTGCAGGCATCCTCCATTGTATGCAATTTTTGCTGGGGATTGCCCATAGCAACGGATCACAAGTGCAGGACCTCCACCCCAGCGAAGGTGCACAACTGCCCTTGGGGTTGAGAGTTTCCTGCTACAACCAGCTGCATGTTACTATAAGCAGTTATTCTGCTGTTTAAGGCTTATACTAATGCACCCTTTTATCTTACTGGGTAGCATTAAGGTTTCACCTGTGAGGCCGGCTATAAATGAACCAACCAGGGTGGGGCTTGTAGCCTGTCTCCCCCCTCCCATTGTATGTGTGCTTAGTCCACACTGGAGGTAACTGGGGAGCAGTCTGCAAGTCGGACCTAAGGCTGCAGTATTTTGGTTCCTGGTTTATTTATCCGGCCAGGTAGGTTTAGTGTTAGGTCCCGTACCACTTGAGAAACCTTGGCGTGGTGTGCTGGCTCCAGTATGTCTTTCAGGATATACTGGCTAATGTCTCAATTTTACATCAGTTTTGAGGGTTAGCCAATGTCATTGTTTACATTTACCACAGGAGTGAACCCATATTGTGGTCCACAAGTGCAGGTCCTCTACTCCATTGTAGGTGCACAATTGAACCTTAGACCACGTTGATGTAAATATTTGATAAATCTCCCCCTATAAGTAGAAAGTGCAAGTGCAAATAGTTAAATACAGCCAAAAAAGTGCACTTCATGCCAACAAAATGATGATTTTCTGGGAAGCCACAGGAATGCCAGCCCCTGGAAGAAGGTTATCTTATAGAAAAATTTGTACGGGCTGTGATTCCTCTGGCTTCCTGGCAGATGGTCACTTTGTTGGTATGCAGTGCACTTTAGTCATGTATTGTTCTGATCATCATTGTATTATGACTGCCCATTATTACCATGAGAGCACCCTTTTGAGTTGCTGTGTTTGCATTATTTTATGTAATGTAATGTTGTAATGTTTTGAGTGTTTTCTGAATTAATAAATGTATACGTTTTCAGTTTGTTTTGGTTTCTGTTGGCAACATGGCATTTTGTTATTGGATACTGTTAGCCTAAGGATAGTGTGTGATGCACATAAACAACCTATAATTTTGGGATTTCTGGCTATTGTGCAATAGGTTGTGCATGTGGTGGAGGCTTGAATGAAGAGTTGACTTTGTATGCATACTGCCACTATTTACAACTCAATGAAGGGAATAGAAACAGCTGGGTTTATGTGTCTTAAGAAATGTTAACAGCTGGGATACCCTTTTATAAAGGAATTTAGTTACTATAATCTCCATAAATAGATTTCTTGACAATTTGCCTCTTTGGAATTGTAAGGAATTGGAAAGATTTCCAATGTGAAATATGACATTTCTGTGTTTGTCATCACTAAGGTCTAAAAACTTTAAACTTACCTGATAACTTTAATTCACTATTGTTAGTATCTAAAAATGTTCCATTCACTTTGCTGCTTGTGTTATTGAACCAGTCAACAGTTAATGTTGCGGAATGTTGCTTTCCAAGATATTCGTAAAAACCTTTCCATACAGTATTCACAGAAAAGACATCTGAAGGAACTGAAACCAAATACATGCTTAGTAATCTTCACACGTCAATGTAGTCCTCTTACTGCTATTTCTATAAACATTGACTACTAGTTATGATACAAAGCTTATTATCTAGTACTCCTAAAAAAGAATCATCATTTTTTTAATGGCGAAATGTACTCCCTTAAGTGTAACTCTTTATTACAAAATGTTTTTACTGTTTAGTGTTTTTTATTTGTAATTGAAAAAGGTCCAACATTCTGTGCTGACTGAATTCATAATGTATCTTTATATAGGGATTGGCACTCAGTTTTACTGACACAGAGTCCCCATCCCCTGCATATCTTCACAGAGCCATAGTTTAATGATAAAAGTTTGGCTGCCTGCATCTACTACATGCCATAAATGAAACTATAATAAATATGACAAAATAAACTATAAACTATATTTTTGGTTGGAAACACATTGCATAAAACCATGGCAGCATCATTTACTTTCATTAAAGTAGGTAACAGTAACCCTGAGGGAAACTCTTACAATAAACAGATTGCAACCTTTCCTAATGTCTAAAAGGGTTCTTGTCTAGTGCCTAATAAAACCTTTATTTATAATGAACAGTTTGAAGGAACTTCATTAAATATAATGTGAAAACCATGCACTGTTTTAGGTCAACCTCACCTTAAATTAATCAAGTAACTATCTATCTATTTATCTATCTATCTATCTATCTATCCATTCCTTGTCTATATTTCCAATAAACAAGATTTGTTTTTACCAACCTGGAGTTTTTGTGACTGTAGAATTTAATTCACTGAGTCCTTTACCTGCAAAATACAATAGTATTGCAATGCTGTTAATTAATTCTCCTATTATTGCATAGTTGTATCATCAAATTAACTTCTGCTCCAATGGTATTTATATTTATTTATTCATGTGGGGTGAGCGTCTATACCTACTTTTACAAATAGGAGGTTTTCCTGTCCACTTCATATCACTTTTACATGTTCTGTGCTCAGACCCACCAGCAAGAAAATACCCAGGTTGGCAAATGTATATTAAGGTATATCCTAGTGTAGGTAGATCTATTGCTTTCACATCTACATGAATGGGAGTTTCTGGTTGTCGACAGGCATGAGCTGAAAAAAAAAATGTGGTAAAATATTATATCAAAACATTATAAGGATAACATTTGTTATACCAAAATATAATATGTTGTTACACTTCATTGCATTGTGTCCTTTATATAGTGTATGGTCATTTGGTGTGAAAATAACCACTGCTTAGATAACAATGCTAATCTGTTCTACAGTCACCACAATGTACAGTGCATTTGGGAAGTCTTCAGACCCTTTCACTTTTTTTACATAACATTAAAAAAAATCCTCTATCGTTCTGCACTCAGTACCACATGATGACAAACCTTTGCTTATTTATTGAAAATGAAAAACTAAAATATTGCATTGACATTCTTCTCTGCAGATCCTCTCAAGGTCTGTCAGATTGAGTAAGGACTGTGGACAGTTATTTTTAGGTCTCTGCAAAGATGTTCGATTGGGTTAAAGTCAGGGCTTCTTTCTGGCCATAATACTCAGATTGTGGAGTGCTTCAGTGATAGTTGACCTTCTGGGAATTTCTTCCATTTCCTCCCAGGGTTTTTTGAGCTCATCTTTGTGGCCATCAGGTTCTTGCTCACCTCTTCTACAGTCGGCTCCAGGAAGAGTCCTGGTTGTTCAAAACTTTTAGCAGTTAATGATTATGGAGGTCACTATTCTTATACCTTTAGTGCAAAATTTTTATTTTTTTTTGTCCCCCTCTCCAGAAATGTGCCCCATACAATCCAGTCCCTATAGGCAGTTATTTCCTTATCATGGCTTGGTTATTTCTCTGATATACATTGTCAGCTGTGAGACAATAACATTTTTAAATCATGTCCAATCAACTGAATTTACCACAAGTGACTCCGATCAAGGTGTAGAAATATCTCAAAGATCATCAAGAGAAATAGGACCCCAGAGCTTATTTTAGAAGTGGCACAGCAAAGGGTTTACATACTTATAATTTTGCTTTTTAATACATTTCAGAGCAAGGCAGTACCTTCATCTAATTTCCAGCAACTGCAGGAATCTATTCTGTCCTTACAAGAAAATGTTCCTGCAGAACAATTGGAACACGTCGAGGTTCTATGCCACAATTAATTATACGTGGTTTTGAAGGCCAAAGGAGGTCCAATGTGTTAGTAGATGAATAGCTGTTATAAAGTTGCCATTCAGCATAAATGTAACAAAAAAAATCATGATAATTCAAATTTTTTTTTATCAACACATTTATGCTTACTACTGCAAAATAAAAATTACAAAACTTTCCTAGTCTGGGAACTCTTATAAGATAGCCATATATCTAGCTTAGTACTTTCTGCTTTAGGCTGCTAAACTATTGGCAACAGTGGTATTGAATTAGTGAAAATAGACTTACATTATTTAGACAGTATGGGGGAGATTCATCAAAACCAGTGTAGAGGAAGAGTGGTGCAGTTGCCCATAGCAACCAATCAGATTGCTTCTTTCATTTTTAACAAGGCCTTTGAAAAATAAAAGAAGTGATCTGATTGGTTGCTATGGGCAACTGCACCACTCCACACTCACATAGATGAGTACACCCCTCACATTTTCATAAATATTTTACATTGTGTGAGTGCACAGTTTGTATTAGGGTATGTTCACACTGCATAATTCCCGCTCTCGGAATTCCACGCAGTGAACATTACCATCAATGTGAATGGGTCTTCCACGAAACCTGCTCATACTGAGGAATATCAGTAGCCGACAATTCCACCGCTAAAATGTATCCGTGCAAAGAAAAATATAATTTTAATTCTTTGCGCGGAAGTCTGCGAGCCCTGCATTGCTGTCAATGTTGATGGCGCCGTGCTGTGCAGTCCTACCTCTAAAGGATTTAAGCTGTGGCCGCCAGATGGAATCTCTACTCGTAGAATTCTGCGAGCGGAGATTCTGTTCAAAATCCTCAGTGTGAACATACCCTAACAGTGTTTATTGTTTGTAACAAAAGTGAATACATACATCCCTAAGTAGAAATGTCCAAATGGCTCAATTAGCAATTATCCCTTCCAAGCATCATGTGACTCATTAGTGTTACAAAGTCTTCGGTGTGAATGGGTGCAGGTGTCTTAAATGTGGTGTTATCTCTCTCACACTTTCCAATACTGGTCGCTGGAAGTTCAACATGTCACCTCATAGCCAGTGTAAAACAAAGTAAATTTACAACAGGATCATAAGTCTGTTAAAATCTTTTTTTGGTTCAGCACAACCATGGGGCAGTTCAGGTGTTGCAGATTAGGGCTGCAATATTCCTCAGGCCATAATGAAATGCAGGTGTAAATTTGTAGAACATACTGTATAAGGCTGGGTTCACATATATCCAGCATCCGTCATAGGTGAATTCAGCCTAAATCTAGACACAACTGATGCCAGAACTGATGGCAAGTTGTCATCAGTGGTAATACAACCAGCATCCATTGTTTCTGCTCAGCAGACAGGGAAGGCAGTAGCTGCGTTCCCCTGTCTAATGCCCTCCGGCATGTCCAACCATCCAGCGTCAAAATTGAGACACTGGATGATTGTGAACTGTCCGATTCAAATGAATGGAATCAGTTTTAGCATCAGTTTCCTGCCGGTGCACACTGAAGGGAAACTGTGCCAGACAACAAAGTTTGATTTGCCTACAATTTTTTTTTTTTTTTAAGTTTATGCTTTTTTTTTAATCAATAACTACAGTATATATATATATATATATATATATATATATATATATATATATATACAGCAACAGAAGAATGCAGCAGCACACTGCCAGCACAAGGATATAGGTGCAACATGAATATGCAGTTAAAACATGGAGAGCTATACAGCTATGGTGTAATAGATGCAAATGTGAAACTATGAAATAGTGAGGCACTTAGCTCGCAAATTTGTCTCCGCCGGCGGTCAAATAGCTTGGACCGTCCCACCGCGATAAGGTAGCCTCCTGAGACGGACCCTACACTGTGAATGTGCCTCTGTGTGAACAGTTCAGAAAGCATGGCAGGATCTATTTGACCGCCGGCGGAGACAAATTTGCGAGCTAAGTGCCTCACTATTTCATAGTTTCACATTTGCATCTATTACACCATAGCTGTATAGCTCTCCATGTTTTAACTGCATTTTCATGTTTCGCCTATATCCTTGTGCTGGCAGTGTGCTGCTGCATTCTTCTGTTGCTGTATATCTAGCCTAGTAGCGTGCACCTGTAGGCCAGGTCCATATAATAGTTTGGTATCAACTAAAGTGCTGGCTGACTTATTCTTTGTCTATATATATATATATATATATATATATATATATATATATATTTCTGAAAAATTATTCCAAATATGTGTGAAATATCCATTTAACTTTATGATCACTTTTATTCAATTCCATTAACCTTTGTGAGAAGATATTATTTATTATATATTAACTGATAAAGCATGCTGCCCTGAGTTACAATATGCAGATTCCGTAGACAATGGCCCTCACTTACTATTGCAAACCTGACGTGTTTTGTAGGGTTGTGCGCCAGATTCTGTCGCATTGCATCAGAAATTCTGTCTGTGCCAGAATTTGCGCCAGATTTTTTAAAAAAAACCCTGACTAACTCTCCATTTTGCTAAGAAAACCCGAAAAAGGGGCATGGCTGTCGGGAAAAGGGCGTGGTCTCCGAAAGGGGCGTGTTCCCGACATTTTCACAAAAAAAAAACAACATATTTACTAAGGTTTCCACATAAAATGTGGTGGATTTGAACCGAGGAAAACCAGACAGATCAGAGCATGTGTAAAAAAAGCAAAGTGTAGGGAAAGTGGAAAATGTAGGGAAACCTTAGTAAATACCGCGGAAAATAAATTGTAGGGAATTAAAACCCACAAAGAAACCTACACTCCACTCTCAGTATAAATAAGGGCCATTGTCTTAACACTGGCTAGCTGTAGGACCATGTTTACACAGCTGCATACAACTTCTATACACTGTATAGCATAAGGATATTGGAGCTGATTTACATGCTAGACTTAGTTAAGCCTCACAGGTCATAGCATTCTTCATTAACCTCTTAAGGACCAAGGATGTACGCTGGTACTTAAGGACCACATACCTCTTGGGATATTTCGGTCCCTGCGGGGACCGGACTGGGGTGACTGCTGATATCGATCAGCAGGCACCCCGCGCAAATGCCCAAGGGGTCATCAGACCCCCCCATGTCAGCGATCGGCAAAAATCGCAGGTGAATTCACACTTGCGATTTGCACCGATTCCGGGTCATAGGGATCTATGATGACCCGGTAACCCGGAATATAAGGGGGATCGCGGTTGTCTAAAACACCCATGATCCCCCTGAAGGGATAGGAGTGAGATGGCAGGGGTGCCACCCCTCCTATCTCTGCTATTGGTCATCAAGACGCGACAGCTAATAGCAGATCAGGGGCGGGGGGGTTAACTTTCGCTTTCCCCGTCCTGCCCACCCACAATAGGCGGGGCAGAACGGGGAAACTGAACGGGGACCAGGGACAAAGTCCACTTGCCTATCGGCGATGGCAGCGGGCAGCGATCGGCTGTGGCAGCAGGCTGCAGAAGAGGACTGCTATGCAGCTCCCTGGATCCTACGGAAGCCGGTGAGTTGCCTAGCAACATCTGGAGGGCTACAGTCTGAGACCACTATACAGTGGTCTCTATACTGTAGCCCTCCAGATGTAGCAAAACTACAACTCCTAGCATGCCCACACAGCTATTTGGGCATGCTGGGAGTTGTAGTTTTGCAACAGCAGGAGGGCTACAGTTTGGAGATCACTTTGCAGTGATCTGTAAACTATGGCCCTCTAGATCTTGCAAAACTACAACTCCTAGCATGCCCACACAGCTGTTTGCTGTCTGGGCATGCTGGGAGTTGTAGTTTTGCAACAACTGGAGGGCCACAGTTTGTAGATCACTGTGCAGTGGTCTCTAAACTATAGCCCTCCAGATGCTGCAAAACTGCAAATCCCAGCATGCCCAAACAGCTGTCTTGGCATGCTGGGAGTTGTAGTTGCATACCACCCAGCTGTTGCATAACTACATCTCCCAGCATGCCCTTCAGCGATCAGTACATGCTGGGAGTTGTAGTTTTGCAACAGCTGGAGGCACACTGGTTGGAAAAAACTCAGTTAGGTAACAGAACCTAACTGAAGGTTTTCCAATTAGTATGCCTCCATCTGTTGCAAAAGTACAACCCCCAGCATGCACGGTCTGTCAGTACATGCTGGGAGTTGTAGTTTTGAAACAGCTGGAGGTTTGCCCCCCCCCCCCCCCCCCCCCCGTGTTAATGTACAGGGTACATTCACATGGGCAGGTTTACAGTAAGTTTCCTGCATCAAGTTTGGTCTGCGGCAAATTTTTCGCCGCATCGCAAACTCCTAGCAGGATACTCACCGTAACCCGACAGTGCGAATGTACCCTAACAACACTACACTAACACATAATAAAGGATAAAACACAACATATACACCCCCTTACACTGTCCCCCCCCCCAATAAAAATGAAAAATGTTTTGTACGTCAGTGTTTCCAAAACGGAGCCTCCAGCTGTTGCAAAACAACAACTCCCAGCATTTCTGGACAGCCACTGACTGTCCAGCCATGCTGGGAGTTTAGCAACAGCTGGAGGCACCCTGTTTGGGAATCACTGGTGTAGAATACCCCTATGTCCACCCCTATGCAATCCCTAATTTAGTTCTCAAATGTGCCTGGCGCTCTCACATCGGAGCAATGTCATATTTCAAGAAAACAGTTTAGGGCAACATATGGGGTATCTCCGTACTCAAGAGAAATTGCAATACAAATTTGGGGGGGGCTTTTTCTCCTTTTTCCCCTTATGAAAAGGAAAAGTTGGGGGCTACACCAGCCTGTTAGTGTAAAAAAATTTACATTTTTACACTAACATGCTGATGTTGCCCCATACTTTTTATTTTCACAAGTGGTAAAAGCAAAAAATGACCCCCAAAATTTGTAACGCAATTTCTCCTGAGTACACAAATACCCCATATGTGGGAGTAAAATGCTCTGCGGATGCACAACAAGGCTCAGGAGTGAGAGTGCACTATGTACATTTGAGGCCTATATAGGTGATTTGCACAGGGGTGGCTGATTGTACAGCGGTTCTGACATAAACGCAAAAAAATAAATACCCACATGTGACCCCATTTTGGAAACTACACCCCTCACGGAAAGTAACAAGGGGTATAGTGAGCCTTAACATCCCACAGGTGTTTGAATGCATTAAAGTTTGATGGAAAAATGAAAAAAATAATGTTTTCACTAAAATGCTGGTGTTACCGTAAATTTTTCATTTTCACAAGGGAAAATAGGAAAAAAGCCCCCCAAAATTTGTAACCCCATGTCTTCTGAGTAAGAAAATACCCCATATGTGGATGTAAAGTGCTCTGGGGGTGCACTACAATGCTCAGAAGAGAAGGGGTGCCATTGGGATTTTGGAGAGAGAATGTGTCTGAAATTAAAGGCCATATGTGTTTACAAAGCCCCCATAGTGCCAGAACAATGGACCCCCTAGGGCGAGCACGCGGCGGATCTCTGTAATTTAAAGGGCTAGTGCGCTCTTAATTAGTATGTACACCTGACACTACTCTATAAGTTCCTGCACCTCCCACATCCCCCTGCTGGATCTTCATTGCCCATTGCCTGAGAGAAAGCGTATCCTATTGACTGTTTGCCATATCCGTGTACCCAGACCGTCCCGCTACATTTTTTTACTACAAACCTTTGCCGCCTGTCCTGACCTTCTGCTACGTTGACTATGCCTCTGTCTCATCCTCCTGTACTTCGCCTTGCCCGGTTACCTGTGTGGTCGAGCCGTATTGGGGGTAGCGACCTGGGTGTCGCCTGCTGCAGCAAATCCATCCCGCTTTGTGGCGGGCTCTGGTGAAGACCAGCGGCACCTTAGACTCTGCTCCCCGACACGGTCCGTGTCATCAGCCACACAGGTAGAGGATCCACTACCTCCTCTGTGACATCCACATTCAGGCGCGTGACAAGGAGCATTTGCACAGCCCACTATGCCAAAGATCTGTCAAATGCCAGTGGGGTGTAAATACTCACTGCTCCCCTTATTAAATTCTGTGAGGGGTGTAGTTTCCAAAATGGGGTCACATGTGGAGGGTCCACTGTTCTGGCACCGTGGGGAGCTTTGTAAATGCACATGGCCCCTGACTTTAATTCCAAACAAATTCACTCTCCGAAAGCTCAATGGCTCTCCTTCACTTCTGAGCATTGTAGTGCACCAGCAGAGCACTTGATGTCCACACATGGGGTATTTCCATACAAATTTTGAGGGTCATTTTCTCCTATTACCCCTAGTAAAAATGTAAAATTTGGGGGGAAAGCAGCATTTTAGTGAAAAAAAAAATCATTTACAACTTTAACGAAAAGTCGTCAAACACCTGTGGGGTGTTGAGGCTCACTGGACCCCTTGCTATGTTCCTTGAGGGGTGTAGTTTCCAAAATAGTATGCCATGTGAGGGCTTTTTTTTTTGCTTTCCTGGCACCATAGGGGCTTCCTAAATGGGACATGCCCCCAAAAACCATTTCAGCAAAATTTGATTTCCAAAAGCCAAATGTGACTTCTTCTCTTCTGAGCATTGTAGTGCGCCCGCAGTGCACTTGACGTCCACACATGGGGTATTTCCATACTCAGAAGAGATGGGGTTACAAATTTTGGGGGTGATGTTCTACTATTACCCCTTGTAAAAAATTTAAAATTTTGGGGAAAAGCAGTATTTTAGTGGAAAAAAAAATAATTTACACATTCAACTTTAACGAAAAGTCATCAAACACCTGTGGGGTGTTAAGGTTCACTGGACCCCTTTTTACGTTTGTTTCCAAAATAGAATTTCATTTCATTTCGTTTTTTTTTTTTGCTGTCCTGGCACCATAGGGGCTTCCTAAATGTGACATGCTCCCCCCCAAAAAAAACCATTTCAGAAAAACTCACTTTCCAAAATCTCATTGTCGCTCCTTCCCTTCTGAGCCCTCTACACATTTTAGGAATATTTCTCTCCTTTTACCACTTGCAAAAATTCAAAAACTGAGTTTACAAGAACATACGAGTGTAAAAAATTTAGATTTTGAATTTTTCTCCTTCACTTTGCTGCTTTTCCTGTGAAACACCTAAAGGGTTAACACACTTACTGAATGTCATTTTGAATACTTTGAGGGATGCAGTTTTTATAATGGAGTCATTTATTGGGTATTTCTAATATGAAGGCCCTTCAAATCCACTGGTCCCTGAAAAATTCTGATTTTGAAAATTTTGCCAAAAATTTGAAAATTGCTGCTGTACTTTGAAGCCCTCTGATGCCTTCCAAAAGTAAAAACATGTCAACTTTATGATGTAATCATAAAGTAGACATATTGAGGGAGATTTATCAAAACCTGTCCAGAGGAAAAGTTGCTGAGTTGCCCATAGCAACCAATCAGATCGCTTCTTTCATTTTTGAAAGGGCCTCTGAAAGCGATCTGACTTTTCCTCTGGGCAGGGTTTGATAAATATATAATTTATTTGGAATGTCTATTTTCCCAATAAGCAGAGAGCTTCAAAGTTATAAAAATGCTAAATTTTCAATTTTTTCTTCAAATTTTTAACATTTTCACCAAGAAATGATGCAAATATCAATGAAATTTTACCACTAACATAAAGTGGTAAATATATCATGAAAAAACAATCTCAGAATCAAAATGAAAGGTAAAAGCCTGCCAGAGTTATTAATACTTAATGTGACAATGGTCAGATGTGCAAAAAACGCTCTTGTCCTTAACCTGTTAAGGACTCAGGGCGTACTTGTACGTCCTGAGTCCGCTCCCGTTCTATAACGGGGGGCCACGGCATGGCCCCGCGTCATAGCGGGTTGGGCCCGGCCTCTAACAACAGCCGGGAACTGTGGCTAATAGCGCGTGGCATTGATCGCGGTGCCGCGCGCTATTAACCCTGTAGACGCGGCGTTCAAAGTTGTACGCCATGTCTAAATTGAAAGTGAAATCATGCCGGTTAGCTCAGGGAGCTGTTCGGGATCACCGCGGCGAAATCGCCGCGGCATCCCTAACGGCTTACATGACAGCCGGAGGATCCCTACCTGCCTCCTTGCTGTCCGATCGCCGAATGACTGCACAGTGCCTGAGATCCAGGCATGAGCAGTCAAGCGGCAGAATCATCGATCAGTGCTAAAGATCAGTGTGTGCCGTGTGATAGGTCCCTATGGGAGCTATAACACTGCAAAAAAAAAAAAGTGAAAAGAAAAAAGTGAATAAAGATCATTTAACCCCTCCCCTAATAAAAGTTTGAAACACCCCCCTTTTCCCATAAAAAAAAAAACTGTGTAAATAAAAATAAACATATGTGGTATCGCCACGTGCGGAAATGTCCAAATTATAAAAATATATTGTTAATTACGTGCAAAAAAATTACGTCCAAAATAGTTCATTTTTGGTTACTTTTTATATAATGAAAAAATGAATAAAAAGCGATCAATAAGTCCGATCAATACAAAAATGGTACCACTAAAAACTTCATAACATGACACAAAAAATGAGTCCTCATACTTCCCCATATGCCGAAAAATAAAAAAGTTATAGGGGTCACAAGATGACAATTTTACACATATAAATTTTCCTGCATGTAGTTTTGATTTTTTTACAGAAGTACGACAAAATCAAACCTACATAAGTAGGGTATAATTTTAACCTTATGGACCTACAGAATAAAGAGAATGTGTCATTTTTACTGAAAAATGTACTGTGTAGAAACGGAAGCCCCCAAAGTTTACAAAATGGGCGTTTTTTTTTTTTTTTTTTCAATTTAGCCTCACAATGATTTTTTTTTCTGTTTCGCCGTACATTTCTGGGTAAAATGACTGACGTCATTAAAAAGTAGAATTGGTGGAGCAAAGAATAAGTCATAATATGGATTTTTAGGTGAAAAATTGAAAGAGTTATGATTTTTTTAAAGGCAAGGAGGTAAAAACGAAAATGCAAAAACGGTAAAACCCCGGGTCCTTAAGGGGTTAAGGCCATAAGGTCTGGTCCATAAGGGGTTAAGAGGCTCTCATCTGTTCATGAATCAGATGTGTCTTCTGTTTCCCTGCACTCTGAGCTACAATATATGCCAGCTCATAGGTGTATATTGTAATAAATTAAATGTGGGGTTAGGCCAGGCCCCTTTTATGCATAGTGGTGTAATGCTAAAAAGCAGAAATAGAAGCTTCATAAATTATCCCCATTGTTTTGTGACAGCAGCTACATTTCTAGGGTGTTTCAAGATCAGGCTGAGGAGTGCAGTGACATCACACCTTCTGTGCAGGGCCATGGATGTTTGTAGCCAGCTTCTAGTGTCACTTAGACATCAGGTCTAAACCAGCTTATGGTCTAATAGCCAATGTAGGGACACAACTGTAATCACAAAGAGAGGATACAGACACAGTTAAACACAAGATTTACCTGGGGATCTGGAGTGGGCCAAAATTCTAGGGCATGTGCTCCAGATGCCGAGTGCCAGAAACTTGAAGCTCAGGCCCCCCTAAGACTGTAGATCACATTGTAGCTTGGGTGTATCGAATAATTTGGTCTGGATTGGAAGACTCCTAATGCTTAGCAGCTCGAGGCATTCCTAATTCCCTACTCATAACCCGAGGCTGTTTTATATTTAGTTCTTATCTCATTCGCACATTTTCAGTCATGTATGCTAATACTTGAGAACATAAATTGAAAATTATATCATATTATTTTTCAAGAAACTCCTAAAATACACTAAATTTGAAGGTACACTACTGTTCATGACTTCACAATGTAGAAAATCGTTTTTTAAGTCTCATCTGAAGCCAGCATATGCTATCAGAACATAAAATAGATCTCTGTACAGGGAAGATAATTTACAATAATGCAAACATTCAGAGCACTTACGGATGCATTCTGGTTGGGTTCCACTCCATGTTAAATTAGCTAGGCAATTACGCGTAGTGGAGCCTTGAATGTGGTAGCCTTTGCGACATCTAAAGAAGACCGAACTCCCAATCTTCAAAAAACAAAAGTAACAAAAATATGTCAGGAGCCCAAGGATGAAGTAAATGGGAAGAGCTATTTAAATGATAATGAGGACCATAAATGGATCTTACAACTTCTTTTTCACACAAGATAGAATATGTCCAAGCATTGAGGAAAAGATTAGGGGGGAAAAAGACTGTAGGAAGCAATTTTAGTTTTTCTTCTTTTAAGATGCAAATATAGAGCCAAGTGATAGACCAAAAAATACAGACAAATGGTTTTACGTATTCATACTAAGTCCTTGTTGTAGACATTCATTTTTAGTTTTGTGTTGTACCAGCCACTGGATCAGTTTCATGTGAAAAAAAAGATTATATGAAGTAAAATATCATAAACATGAAGGCAGTATGCTGAATATAAACAATATAATATGGTAGTATGCTGAATATAAACAAATGAATCTACATCTACTTTACACAGACCATCTTAGCATGAATGTATGTTTTTTCATACATAATATTTACATACGTAATACTTTTACATACACAATGCAAATTTTTTTTGTTTTACTTTTTAATTTTAAAGAGAATATACAATAATCATGGAATAATAAAAGCTATTAGTAAGAATAAATACTGCTGTCTGTAACACTTTCATGGATTTAAAAAATTCTGTCACATTCTACAGGTTTAGATCCAAGTAAAACAAAGTGAGCGGAATAGAAGAAAGGGGGTTAAGCTCTTTTATCAACTTACCTATAGGGTAGAGTCACACAGTGCACATTCGCAGAGTGATAAGCATTGACAGCATGCTCTGTGTCTGTGTGTCCACATGTAGCGGTGGGTTTCCAGCTGTAGACACAGTGCCTGCTCTTAGCTGGTGCGCAGTGGGAAATCCATCGCTATGAGCGGACACACAAAGCGACCTGGCCACAGTACAGAGCTTGCTCTTGTGACTTTTGTTGGCACATCTCTGTGTGCTCTCTGTGAACACTTCATGTCAACACTTCATGTCAAGTGACATCACTTATTGATTGCAGGGGGCAGTGTTGTAGAAGGTTCATAGCCATTCCTACATGTTTGCATCTCTAGTTTAGGGAGGGGGTGATATTTTACCTTTACCATGAGCAAGAAAATGGTTGGATTGCCGCTGGACATTAGGTGGTTGCCAAAGAAACTGGGGCCAGGAGAAGTAATGATGGTTTCCAGCTTTAAATGAGATTTTTTCTACAGTCCAAAAAGTTAAAATAAACTGGAAAAAACTCTCCCTAAACTTTATTACATTGAATTCCTTATTGCTAATGACTGATATATCTAATATTAATTGGGTTCATTTTATTTGGTCTGCTTCACATACAGACATCCTTTTACTTTTACTTTGTTAAACATGAGGAAACCACTAGTAAAGTATAACTTTAGAAAATGTGAGCATTGGCAGAAAATCCATCTCTAATTATCCAAACTTTCTAACACTTAAAGAGCGTTTAGTAAATGTATTCATTACCTCGTAAGCCTTGGAACTGTTCTGCATGCCATAATGCGGTGTACCAGGGTCTCTGCAGGAGTTATGAGCTGGATCTGAAATGCGTGGAAAAACTGAACATAAGACAAGGTTTCTATAGAAACAGTCAATCATTTAAGTTTATTTGCTTTTGCAGTTCAAGGCATCAGAATTAAAATAATACAGAGGAATGACAGACAGGTAAGAACGTCATTGCATACTTTTGCTCGTACTGCTTAATAAGCTGTATTTTCTCAATATACTTGTACACAGCCTATATGATTCTGTCCAGCACACTATTTTTTATCTGCTCCTCCTTCTTTCCAGCCTTTAGCCTTGGTTCTCTCCCTGCCTTCCCAGTATCAAACCTGGTATGTGACCACTCACACAAGCTGTTATCTGTAACACCAGAGAGCAGACTCTGACTGACTTACAGTATTTAATCTTTATCTCATTAGCAGCTCAATGGTAGAAAATTTGTAATTAAGACTATATAGAAAGGTGTTTATTATGCATTTAGGAAACACATCAATAATAATAATAATAATAAGAAGAAGAAATCAGTCTATAACCTTTAATATTTTTGATTTCACTAATACAATTTCTATAATATATCGTTAATCTATAAGGCTTTTTCACATCCCTTTTTCCCATGTTCTTTTCCATGATAGCAGCAGAACAACAAAGATAACAGCTGTGTCAGATCCCTCATATTCCAGATTTAGATAGGTGCAGGTCCAGATGCTTCAATTGGCAGAAAGAAACACTCAGCTTCTTTGCTGTTCAAATTGTGTCTGCCTGGCACCACTTACATGACGGTGTAAGGATGTAAAGAAAGTCCATACTTCATGCGATAGGTGGTGTTGTTATCTTAGCTTAGTGGTAGAACTGAACTAAACGTGGTGGCTCAGTGGCTAGCACTGTTGCCCTACAGTGCACAGTTGCCTCTATTCAAATCCCACCAAGGACAACATCTGCAATTTGTTTTGGATGTTCTCTCTGTGTTTGTGTGGGTTTCCTCTGGGTTCTCAGGTTTCCTTCCAAACTAAAAGGAAACTGTTGAAGATGGAGACAGGGATCAAACAGCATTCTGAGCACTTTTGTCTCAGCACATGGACCCCCACTAATCAACATATATAACATGTCACTATCATGTCAGACATTTTTTTAAAGTGACAGCTATCCTTTCAGATTTAGACCTATCTTATGTAAAATGTCTAGTGTGATTCCTTATGATAGCCAGCAGTATGAATTGATACATGATAAGGTGTGGATTGGGCAAATAGGACTTTCACTTATGCAAGGACATTCTCTACTTTTACTCAGATACAATTTAAACCAACAGATGTAGCCATGGTTATCTTAAAGGGGTACATTGGTAGAAAACAAGTAGAAAACAAATGTTCTCAAATAAACTGGTGGCAGTAAGTTAAACAGAGTTATAAACTATGTCTATTTCAAAATTTTAAAGAACAAGTATCATGGTAAAAAATGAATCCTCTATCCGAAGGATAGGGGATAAGTTTTGGATCACGGGGGACCAAGTGCTGGGGCCCCCACGATCTCTTATTTGGAGCTCCAGCTCTCCTTTACACTGGACCATCATGACCCCCACGCTCCTGACCCCCACGCGAAGTGGGGGCCGCCATGCCCCCTCTATATAGCTCTATGGGAGAGCCAAAGATTGTCAAACAGCTCTCCCAGAGCTATATGGCGGGGACGTGGCGGCACCTGCTTCGGGGGGGTCATGATGCGCCACAGTGAAGAGCCGTGGCTCCAAACAGGAGATTGTGGGGGGCTCCAATGCTCTGACCCCCGTGATCTAAAACGTATCTCCTATCCTTTGGATAGGGGATAAGTTTTTAACTTTTTTATCAGCTGCTGTATGTTCCAAAGAAAGTTGTGTCGTTATTTCCAGTCCGACCCCAGTTTTTTTTGCTGACACCTCTGTCCATGTCTGGAACTAACCAGAGTAGAAGCAAATTTCTCCTGCTATGGACAGTTCCTGACACAGACTGAGGTGGCAGTAGAGAGCACTGTGGTTAGACTGAAAGGAACTACACTCTTGTTTCTGGAGTATACAGCAGCTGATAAATATGGGAATATTTAAGATTTTTAAATAGCAGTAATTTACCAATCTGTATAACTTTCTGGCACCAGTCGATTTGAAAACATTTTTTTCCACCAGAGTACTCCTCTAAGTGTGTTAAGCCAAAACAACAGGGAACAAGGTGTTCTGCATCTCTCCTTATTTTGTATCATGCACCATGGTAGGACAACATAAGTCCTCAGACATATTTGTTTCAGGAATAATTAAACAACCCCCCCCCCCCCAAAAAAAAAAAAAAAAAGAAAAAAAAGAAAAAAAGAAAAATGCAAACCATTTTAAAGAATATAAGGGACCTAAGCATCATACTGAGGAGAATCTGGTTACACTATTGTTACACTGGTCACACTATTGTTAAATCTGGTAAACCTTTTCAGCATTCCATAGCTAGTGCACTACTTTACCTAACAGGAATAACATTTCTGTTACCACAGAGATTGCCTCAATTATTGAAGTATAGCATTAAACAATATAAATATTTAATAATTTTGATTTAATCTCTACAAAAGAAAAAGAAAATGGCTGAATTTAAGTTGAATTCTAACACACAAAGTCCCAAAATTTATTTTCCTGCAAAAAGCAAAACAAAAACAAAAAAAACAATCTGATGAAACATACTGGTATATTGTTAATAGAGGCTGCACCTACCAATGCATGTTGGTTGAATACCACTCCATGTGCCATCAGACTGGCAAACTCTTTTAGATGACCCAACTAAAACAAAAGGAGGTCTACACTGATGTAAAACTTCAGCTTTATATGTGAAACTTCTACCAATAAGTCTTCCTTCAGCCGGAGTTCCTGGATCTCCACAAAACACAGCTGAAATGAAGCAAATTTCAGTTAAATATCATAACATTATAGAGAGTTAATACAATTATCCATTCATTTTCATTATCTTTATTTAGGACTGTCTGATAACCTTTGCATTGTCTCAACTGAATTGCTTTTATTTCATCTCTGTTATGTCTAGTCTATTTGGCTTTCATACTAATCATAGTAAATTTGAGTAGCAGTATTAGTCCAGTGATGCAGATGCAAATCAAAAAATGTTGCAGTATCTTGTAATACTTTTTTTTTTTTTTTTTAAACAATTGTTTATTTTTGCTTGGACTAACAGCATTTTGTAGAGACAAGCTTTCGGGATTCCTCCCTTTATCAAGTCCAAAGCAAATCTAAGCTCACAAGCAGATGTAACCTGTGTCTTCTGCTTGTGAGCTTAGATTTACTTTGGACTTGATAAAGGGAGGAATACCGAAAGCTTGTCTCTACAAAATGCTGTTAGTCCAATAAAAAAGGTATAAGATACTGCAACATTTTTTGATTTGCATATACTAATCATACAAATGTATTGTTTTTCTATGCTCTCTTTCCTGTTCTCTTAATCACATATAATAAAATCTAGTTTTTCTCCAAATTTATGAGTCTTGTACCAATGAAACTGCAACAAAGCCTGCTAAAAACCAGCTCTCATAAGAAAAAAAAACATTAAAAAAAGATATAAGTTAAAAATGCTACATTGCAACAACAATCCTCCGAAAAACTTAAAGTGTACCTCTTATGAAACAAACTTTTTCTATATTAGCCCCTTAGCAATGCTGGACGTAAATGTACGTCCTGGTGAGCTGGTACTTAACGCACCAGGACTTCCATTTACGTCTTATGCATAACCGCGAGCATAGGAGCGATGCTCGGGTCATGCGCAGCAGGTGATCGCATGGATGTCCGCCATTAACCCCTCAGATGCCGTGATCAATACAGATCACGGCATCTGCAGCATCGCGGTCGCTAAAATGGATGATCGGATCGCCTGCAGCGCTGCCGTGGTGATCCGGTCATCCAGAACGGCAGATGGAGGTTCCCTCACCTGCCTCCGCTGCCTTCCATGGGTCTTCTGCTCTGGTCTGCGATTGAGCAAACCAGAGCAGAAGATGACCGATAATACTGATCAGTGCTATGTCCTATGCATAGCACTAAACAGTATTAGCAATCGAATGATTGCTATAAATAGTCCCCTATGGAGACTATTAAAGTGTAAAAATAAAAGTAAAAAAAGTTTTTAAAAAAGTTACAAAAATTAGAAAAAAACCCTCCCCCAATAAAAACTTTAAATGTGCCATTTTCCCTATTTCACTCCCAAAAAGTGTAAAAATATTTTTTTATATACATATTTGGTATCACCGCATGCGTAAATATCCGAACTATTAAAATAAAATGTTAATGATACCGTACGGTGAACAGCGTGCACATAAAAAAAAAAGTCCAAAATAGCTGCTTTTTTATAACATTTTATTCCCAAAAAATTTATAAAATATTTATTAAAAGTTTTATATAAGCAAATATGGTATCAATAAAAATTACAGATCACGTTGCAAAAAATGAGCCCTCATACCGCCGCTTATATGGAAAAATGAAAAAGTTTTAGGTCTTCAGAATAGGGGGATTTTAAACGTGCTCATTTGGTTAAATAATTTGCGATTGTTTTAAGCGCAACAGTAATAGAAAAGTATGTTATCATGGGTATCATTTTAATCATATTGACCCAAAGAATAAAGAACACATGTCATTTTTACCATAAATTGTACGGCGTGAAAATGAAACCTTCCAAAATTTGTAAAATTGCGGTTTTCTTTTTGATTTCCCCACAAATAATATTTTTTTGGTTGCGCCATACATTTTATGGTAAAGTGAGTAATAGTCTGTGGATGAAAATATAAAAGAGTTATGATTTTTAGAAGACGAGGAGGAAAAAACCAAAAGGTAAAAATAAAATTGTCTGAGTCCTTAAAGGGGTACTCCGGAGCGAACATGCTCAGGGGACTGATTATACCGGGGTGCTGCGTGCAAGAACGCGGGGGTCCCCAGTGGCGGGACCCCCGTGATCAGGCATCTTATTCCCTATCCTTTGGATAGGGGATAAGATGTCTTAGTGCCGGAGTACCCCTTTAAGGCCCAAATGGGCTGAGTCTTTAAGGGGTTAAAGATAAATCCCTAATGAACAACTTTTTAATTGCTTTTATTTAAAAAAAAATCCCTCCTTTCAGGTTTTTTTTTTACTTTAAAAACTTCTCCACTAGGGGTCTCCCTAGCAATCCTGTCAGCAAGCATTTCAGAATCAGTGAGTGAGCCTGAAATCAGCTCAGTGCAGCTCCCCACCTGTAATTCAGACAGGCAGGAGGGAGGGAGCACTGAGCTTGTACACAAGCAGGGAGCGAACAGAGAGGAGAAGACTGTGGAGCTGTGTGCTTGGGCTGTATGTGCATTCCCTCTTCTCTTATTATCCATTCCTCTCCCCTCTCTCCAGTTTTCACATGGCTAATTATATATGCACTGCTTATCTGCTCTCTCCACAGACTTGCTGTTGCTATGACAACCTCCTGTGCACTGTGCCTTGAATTGAGCTACTGAAGAGCATAGAAAAAAGGTATTTTGGTGTTTTTTTAAAGCAAAATAAATGCAGGGATAGATTTAGTCAGGGACGGATGGGGAGGGGGATTAGGGAAAGTTTAGATGGTGATAGGTACTCTTATAATTATTATAATGCACTATGAGAAAATGTTCATATTTTTTTTATTTTTTTTTAATATAACATATCTCAAAATGGTAAAGATACATTTAACAAGAAGTTATAACTTTTGGAACTCAGAGATGAAGGAAGAATGAAAGTATCTGATTAGGAATTATACTGAAACCCAATTTTTTTTCTCGAATTGTAAGACCCACAGACCCTACAATTTTCATTAGGATTTGAGAAAAGGAGAGGTGTCCTCAGTTAGTTTAACAAGACCATCATTTTAACTCTACAGAAAGTGTCAGTCTAGAATCCACATAGGATTCCTTATTGGAAATTACTGCAACATGAAGGAGAATTAACCATTATATCTTTCAATAGTTTTTTTTAACACCTTAAGGACCAATACAAGTAAACCTGTATGCCCCTGAAAGACCAGGCCAGTTTTTTTCAAATCGGCCATGTCTGACTTTATTAGAGAATAACCCTGGTAACATTTTGCCAATCACAATAATTATGACTTTGTTTTTTTTGTCACAAATTGTCCTTCATGTACATAGTAAAAGTAAGCCAATATCATTTGTATATATATATTTTTTTTCAAAATCATGAAATTTATTTAAAAAAATAATGATTTTTTGCTATTTTAACACTAATAGGTTGCATATATTTGTACTTTCTGACCAAATAGTTTATGAAACTTATACTTTCTACTTTCTTCTACTTTATTTTGAAAGCATTACTTTTGTCTTTAATTAATTAGTTTTTTTCAAAATTCAGGAAATTTGAAAAGCACATCTTTTTTTTATGTGCTATGCAAGGTTTGCAGAAATTTGAAGGTGGTAGAACATAGGAACCCCCCCCCCCCCCCCCCAAAAAAAAAAATGACCCCATTTTAAAACCTAGACCCCTCAAGGTATACGCTAGGGGGTACAGTGAGTATTTTAACACCATCGTTTTTTTGGCAGGAATTATTACAAAATTAGCTTTTTTTTCACAAATGCATCATTTGTGAGACATATTTTTTGTACATCGCTTCTGATATTGAAATAAATGCCCCCTATATTTTATTGAGCTGCTTGGCCCCTGTTTTAAATACCCCCACTTAGGCCATATTTGGTTCCTTGGCCGCGTGGTTGGACCGAGAAGGAGAGGAGTGCCATTTGGCTTTGAGGGGATTATTTTAGGCCGAATGGATTATAGGCCGCACTTCATGCCTGCAAAGTGTTTTAGCTGCCAGAACCACACAGAACCCCCACAAGTGAACCCATTTTGGAAACTACATGCCCTAAAGTATTCACCTAGACCAAAAGGGAGTACTTGGAGTCCTTTTTGTGCAACTGGAATGGTTACAAAGTCAGTGGAAAAATGTAATTTTCATTTTTTTCCACAAATGCATAATTTGTGGGACATATTTTTGTACATTGCATCTGAAAAGTAGAAAATGCACCCCATATTTTATTATGCTGTTTGTCCTGTGTTCGGTAATACCCCAGCTTAGGCCATATTTGGTTGCATGGCCACATGGTGGGACCCAAAAGGAGAGGAGCACCATTTCGCTTCATCAGGATAACATTATACAAATTCCACACTTCACCATGCATGACATCAGAGGAAATGCATTTCTTTTTTTGATTTCTCTTTAGTATACAGCCCCTTAAAAGTACTGGAAGGATTAAGATTTTTTAATAGAAGTGATTTACAAATCTGTTTAACTCTCTGGCACCAATTGATTTTAAAAAAAAGTTTTCCACGGGAGTACCCCTTAAGGATGCAGGACATACCTGTACACCCTGGTCCCATTATTTAGCAGCCAGGACCCAGGGTTAATCGGGCCGATCGGACCGATGCCGAGCATGAACGCTTTAAACACAGCAATCAAAGTTGCTTCCAGTGTCCGAAAAGTAAAATTATCCTGACAGCTCAGCAGAGCTGATCAGGACCATCAATGTCCCGATCAGTGCGGTGAAACCTCAATGTCCCGACCAGCTGAGAGGACAGTGGAGGGCCCTTACCTGCCTCCTCGCGGTCCAATCAGTGGTCTGATGCTCCAAGCCAGACATTCAGGCTGGAGCAGCAGAGCACCGATAACACTGATCAATCCTATGTTATGGCATAGTGTTGAACAGTATATGCTATCAAAATATTGCATGGTATAGCCTCCTATGGGGGCTAAAAAAAAAAAAAAAAAAGAAGAAATTAAGTGTTAAAAAAGTTTATACAAGTGAATTAACCCCTTCCATAATAAAAGTGTAAATCACCCCCTTTTCCCATTTTAAATAAAATAATGTAATAAAAAAAATAATCAAGTGGTGTACCACCGCATGCATAAATGTTCAAACTATTAAAATGTAAGGTTAGCTAAACCACAAATCGATGGCGTACATGTAAAAAAAATACCAAAGTCCAAAAATTTGCATTTTTGGACACTTCATATACCATAAAAAATGTATAAAAAGTGATCAAAAAAGTCCCATTAAAACAAAAATGGTACTGATAAAAACTACAGACCATGGTGCAAAAAATATAGCCCTGTACGTAGAAAAATTAAAACTTATAGGGGTCAGAATATGACAATTTTAAACATACTAATTTTGGTGCATGTAGTTATAATTTTGATAAAGTAGTAAAATAAAATAAAACCTAGATAAATTGGGTATCCTTGTGACCATATGGACCAACAGAATAAGAATAAGGTGTCATTCCTACCAAAAAAAATGCACTATGTAGAAATGGAAGCCCCCAAAAGTTACAAAATGGCATTTGTTTTTTAATTTCACTCACAAATAACTTTTTTTTTTGTTTCACCAATGATTATGCTATAAAATAAGTGGTCATTACAAAGTACAATTGATGTGGCAAAAAATAAGCCCTTATATGGGTCCGTAGGTGCAAAACTGAATTCTGATTTTTAGAAGGGGAGGAGGAAAAAGACGAAAGTGCAAAAACAAAAATTGGCAGGGTCCTTAAGGCCAAAATGGATCTAAAGTGGTTAAGGGGTTAAACTTCTAAAATAATAAATGCTGTCATTTTTAGTAATATTAATAGCAATATCAAACTTAATCAGTCTTTATCAAATATTAATAGCAATACCTTTTCCCTAAAGGTATTAGAAAAAGCAAGATATCTTTCTTTGACAGTGGTATCATGAGCAAACTATAAATGTTTCATGTTTTATTCTTTATAAGTAGTTGAATATCCAGCAACATGCAATGACTTTATTGTGAAAAGCTATATAAAGCAGCAATAAGTACTTGATGTCATAGAAAATCATCAGTGCTGTCTATTTGATGGAATGACCAATCTGTCCAATGTGACTGCCTGCTACAATTTCCGGGCTGTATAATGAATTGTTTTGACTGATTGCTCTGACTCAGTCACGTCCCTTATTGAGCCATAAATTAAACTAAAAAAGTATGAGAGAAGCTAAGAAGAGCCGATTCCTGTAATTGCTAAAGTTCTTTACTTACGCAAGCAATGAGGGATTTCTCCTCTCCAACTTCCCCTTCCTTCACATGAAAGAACAGTAGGACTAGAGAGCTGGTAACCCTCCACACATGTGTAGCTAACACTGGAGCCCCAGCTGTAGTCAGATCCTTCCAGCTTCCCGTACGGTACATGGGGAGGCTGCCCACAATGTATGGCTGGTTAATAGAGACAAAAAAAGTTGTTTTATGATTCAGTCCATTAGGGTTGTCAATCATTCTTCTTTTACCATATAATGCTTATTGTTAAAGTGCATAGACATGAAGCACTGACTATAAACCTATAAATATATGTATTCTTTATTTAGGGAATAAGTGACTGTTCGTGGTGGGGCCAACTACTGGGGCCCCCTGCAATCTCTTGAACAGGGCCAATCCTACTTATCCACCCTTGGCACACTTCAGCCCCTAAATTTTTGGACATGAGTAAGTCATGGCCCGCTCAGCCAAACGCCAGCTAAGGCCGGTGATTTGATGAACCAGCTGTCACTTGCCCATGTCCAGAAAGGGGGGGGGGCAGAGAGCACTGAGGACAGGTAAGTAGGATGGACCCTGTACAGGAGATTGCAGGAGGCCCAAGCAGTCAGACCCCCACAATCAAAAACTTCCTGTGGATAGATGTTAAGTAGTATTATGTAATCCCAGCGGAAATAGCAAATACCTTGTAGCATGCAATTCAGATAAGTGTGGTTATTTGGATGGAAATTACACTGACAGTTTAGATGTTTGTCCAAGTATTTTTTCTTTTTATTTCTTCATTTCTTTTGCTCAAAATACAAATTGTATGCTAATGAATACTGGGAGGTGTTACATTCACCGCCACTTCAGTCCGGACAAGACATTTCGGGGAGGGTGGGAACGCCCCCTTACTCACTCTAACTCATTGCTCACATTAGGAGTAAGGGGGCGTTCCCCGTAACATTGCATCCGGACTAAAGTGGCTGTGTATGTAACTCCTCCTATTATGCATTAATGTACAATTTGTATTTTGAGCAAAATAATGAAGATGGACGTCTAATACTTAGATGGACGTCTAAACTGTGAATGTAATTTCCTTACAAATAACCGCACCTGCCTGAATTGCATGCTATAAGCTATTTGCTATCTTCTGTTGGATTGCATAAAAGTACTAATATGGAGAGGGATAGAACTCAGTCTAAGAGGACTTGATAATTACAAAATAGAACTACAGCACACAATTTTCAGTCGATAGAGAATAAGTGTCTGATAATTTGTTACCCGGAGTACCCCTTTAAAGCCTCAACCCCAACTCTGTGAGTTGGCAACATATATGAAGTGGTTGGTTGGCTTAGTTCATTAGGTGTACATGTTTCTTTTTTGTCCTTGTATCAGCCATGATATATGGGACTAGATAAACTAATAAACAGCAAATATCACAATACCAAAATGCTGATATTAACATATCTAAATTGAATCATTAAGACAATAAATATTAAACAATACATTCACATATTACAAAGAGAACCGTTGTGTTGAGTTCTAGACCTTTGCATGTTGGTTTTGTCTGGTTCCAGGTGCCATCTTTCCCACACTTCATAGGACCTAGAGATGGTGGATCTTTCAAATAGCCTGGGTTGCAGTGGTAGGTGACTGTTTTGTTAAATGTAAAGTCTTTTCCTACTTGTATACCATTAGCAATAGGACCCGGATCTTCACATGTGATCACTAATATGAAGACAGACAATACTGACATTATTACTCTCAATACATGAATAATCTCCTAGTTATTAATACTTTGCGTTGTACAATTGAGCAATGCAATATACAACCAGTTTATCATAATGAATAAATAAGCAATGGTAAATGTTCCGCAGAATTGTTGTAAAGATACCAAACTACAGACATACAGATATTTACAGGACAAAATCTATATGATTATGGTTTTCAAAACACTATCCACATATAATAGAACAATAGAGTGAGAGAAAATGAACACACTGCGGACTGGAAAATCTGCAACATGTTCATTAAAATAAAAAAGCAGATTCCCACTGCACACCTCAACCTTGTATGATACCCAGCATAGTGTATGGCAAAATTCACAGGCAGCTTATTGGTGCAGATTTGCATTGGAATCTACTGGCGAAAAAGACCACTGATTGTAAATTTAACCTTATTTGTTTATTTTTTTTGAACAATATTACTCTTAATAAAATCAAACATGCATTTAACTTTAAAATTACATGTCAATCTTCTGAGACTTTGATGTCAGTAAACATTAAATTACAAAAAAAATAAATAAATAAACCACACACACACACACACACATATATATAACTTTCCAAGAAGTTTTAAGAGACAATGCAGGCTGAAGAGACAGAGGTGAAGTAAGTAAAATCAATAGCCACTCTATGCATAAATAGAAGAAAACATCTGACACTCTTTTAATCTGTTGTGACAGTCATTTGGTTATTGACCTGAGCAATCTGGAGCACTTCCAGTCCAGGTTCCATTGGCAGTACAATGTCGAGTAGTTAACCCTGATGTTTTGTAACCTTCCCAGCAGGCATAGATGACAGAACTGGAGAAAAGTATCCCATCACTGAAAATGATCATGCCATTGGCTGGAGTTCCAGGATTTCCACAGGATACCGCTGTCAGAAAGATGGAGCTAGAATCAACATAGTTGCACAAAGTGACAAGTAGGATTAAGGCAAGTTCACTGATTCTAAACAGGAGAGATGAGTTTGAAGGCTTGGGTTCACCACACCAGTCACTGGTAGTGCACACAGATGACACATTCATGATGGTACATAGTCATTTTAGACTGATCAAATTAGAAACGTTAGTTTATGCAGTGTTACTGTGTGGTTCTTAGAAGCCAAATGTTCAATGTCTTAATTAAGAAACAATAATATTATACAATATTATAGTACAAATGAATATATTATCTATGCGTATGTAAGTTGTTATAAAGACTTCAACCTTGGAGTGCTGCAGTGATTTTTCTATTGGGGATGTATTGCATCCCCCTTTCGTTGCTCTTCGTTACAGTGTACTGCTCTATTTCTAATATACATATATATATATATATATATATATATATATATATATATATATATATGCATATATATACATATTATCATTATTATTTTGAACGACATAGCAATGCAAGCAATCAACAAGTAGTCATTGTTTACCCGTGACACTACAAACCACTAGACAATATAATTATTTTTAATGAAATAATATATATATATATATATATATATATATATATATATATATATATATACCAATAAAGAGCAGCACATCCAATGAGAAAAATCCTGGGGTGCCAGCCAATTGAATCTCGGTGCTCCGATCCTTGTTTTAAATATAATTGATAGTAGGCAGCACACCAACTTTAGTGAAATCAAGTGTTCTTTATTCCATGTAAGAGAGGCAACGTTTCAGCGATCTCACATCGCCATTTTCTTGAAGTCAAGACTTGAAAATGGCGATGTGAGATCGCTGAAACGTTGTCTCTCTTACATGGAATAAAGAACACTTGATTTCACTAAAGTTGGTGTGCTGCTTACTATCAATTATATATATATGTATATATATATATATATATATATATATATATATTATTCTAGACCAGTGCTTCTCAAGGCAGTTGTTGGTGAAATGCAGCCTTTGACAGATGTAGAGTTGAAAAACAAGTTTGACATGAAAGCACTTAGTCTGAACCTAGGCTGCCACACCCCCTCCCATAGGCTTGCATTAAGGGGTGGGGCATGACATCATGAGGGGGCGGAGCCGTGGCATCACAAAACTCCGGCCCCTGTATTGAGAGTCATCAGACACGAAGCGATCTTTGCTCCATGAGGCTGATGACAAGTGGGTGCTGCAGGAGAGATTGCGGGGGTCCCCAGCAGTGGGACCCCCGCGATCAGACATCTTATCCCCTATCCTCTGGATAGAGGATAAGATGTCTAGGGCCAGAGTACCCCTTTAAGAGTTGTGGCTAAAGCAATTTTTGGATACAGGGCCCTTCTACCTTTGCAAAGGCGGCATACAATAATGACAGACACGCAGAGATTCTGGAGGTCTGTGGCTTATTCCGATACATAGTGTAGTTTAGAAGTACTTACATGCTGAAGAACTGATGTGTATGCCCACCACTGCAAAACAAGAATCATATAAGTGGCTGCTATCCCTGTCCACCTAATGCAGGCCCTATCCACCTCATAATGACTGACAGGTTTCTTCCCATTGTTCTGCATAGAGAGAAACCTGCTATTCCTCAGCAGGAGGGTGGTGCCAGAGACCCAATGGGTGGGGATAGTGGCCCTCATAAATATCTGTGACTTTTTTCTGCTGTGCCAGATGTGCACTGCTTGCATCAGCATGTAAGTATTCCTGATCAGAATAAGTTACAGCCCTCTGGAAACAGTGTGTCTTTCTCTTTACTGACAGTGGTTAAAAAAAAAAGTGACTGGTTTCATTAAGAAACAAAACTGGTTTATATTGTGCTTATTTTAACATTATTGTGGGATGGAAAAATAAAAATTGAAGGGAAGTTTAGCTAAATTTCTATTATTAGCATAGACTTCGACTATTGGTGGCAAGGCCCAGACATTACAATGTTCAGGTTGCGTGATCCAGGAGAAAAAGTTTAAGAAACTCTGTTTTAGAATATAATGGAGGATTTTTTGCAGACCAGTGAAATTGTGACGCCAGCAATCTTTTTTTTTTGTATGAAAGATAGATTTTAATCATTTAAGTGTAGAACTGTTTGACTGGTCCCTGCCAGGGAAGCCCTGAGGAGCTGTTGAGGACCATTCATATTGCAAGCATCGTAGCCTTGATCATTCTTCAGAAAGGGACACATGTATATTCTTTATACTAAGTGAAAGCTACTTCTACTATGGATCTTATAAGGAAAATATAATAAATCATACATGCCAGAAGTCACCAACTTCTGCTTGTCCCCATAGCAAATCTACACATTTCTACACATCACTTAAAGATTGATGGATGCAGTGTTATGTTTTTTGTCTTAGGGCTTGCTCACATTAATGTCAGTCCCCGTTAATTCATGCTCGTTCTAAAATTGCAAAGGGCTTGCAAATGGCTGTAAATAGATCCTATTGATGTCAATTGAATTTTTTTACAGTTCTTTGTTACCCGTTTGCACTCGTTTGGTTCCTATTCCATTATTTTTAGTGAAGAAAAGAAGGTGCATGCAGTATTTTTTTCTCTGTCTATGGCAAGCAGATGAGCCTGTAATGTCATTCATTTGCTTACGTGTTTTCCAATCTGTTTTTGATCTGTTATTACTTCTGAGCATGCTCAGAAGAGGTGTCAGCAACCAGAAAGTGGCCAGACAAATATTAAAACAAACTATAAAGGATGCAAATGGAATAAAAACTGATGCAACAGGATGCCACTTACTGTAATGACAACCCTTTGCATCAGTATGCGTGCGTTTGTTAGTATCGTCCATTTATCAGCAATAACGGGAGAAAAGCAGGACAGGAGAGAACATCCATGTGAATCTAGCCTTATGTTTAAATTAAAAATGATAAGAAAAATAAAAATAATTAAGAAGAAGAAGAATGAATTGGCCGCGGCAATCTCTGAAGGTGGGGCCGGGCCATTTAAGGCAGAATCAGACACTCATTCCCTATCCTTTAGATATCTAAAGTTTTGTTCTTAGGAGTAACCCTCTAAATTATAATGTCATCAGATTCTGTGATCTATGATGTTGGACTACCTGCTTTTCATAACATATACACTGTAGATACACTGTATATATATTGTATTTGTCTATGTCTATGTTTGACTCAGTGATTGTTATATAAATTGAGAAATTGCAATCCCTAACTAAACTAAAGGAAATGTATTTTGTATACTGCCCAAGTAATACCAAATTTCAAGGCCAAGATCAAGGTCTTTTGTGGAGCATTCATAATGTAGAGCTTTTTAATCCATAGTCAGTGTTTTAATAACCTTATAGTTACAGTCACTACAAGATAATAGACAACTGCAGTAGCTTTACACTAAAGTGATGACATCGAACATCTTGTCACACGTCAGCTTCCTAGGAGCCTGTGAGTATGACATGGGGTTAATTCTTATGATTAGTGGATTTTGTCTTTTAAAATTCCTTAACAGAACAGAATAAAGCTTTTAAAGGTAGCTCTGTGAGGAAAAGAAAAAGTCTACTTGAGAATACGATATATATTCATATTACTGGACAACTACAAACACACATAATATTGAGTTAAATATAATTGAAGTATCTGTAGAATTTCAACCGTACACAGAGAGTGGGTTAATAAAAATGTACCATTTGTACACACAATAAATCTACTTCTGATCTATTTCGGAAGGATTTAATTATCTGTATTATTTTTCAATAAGATGTAAAATAAATTTCAGAGTCTTTCTCTTAAAGTTCACCCGTGATTTAAACTATGTGATATACTTGCTCAGCAAGTCAGATGCAGCACAGGCTAGCTAGGGATCTCATTAGTAGAAAGAGCGTTATGGCTTCTGATATACCCCTAATGAATTTTATCTCTTTAAAAATAACTTTATGGATTTCCAGGCAGCAGCTCATAAGTGAGAATCATTGTTCTCGCATCCTGTGTTGTGGTATTGGACACTTTCTCTAAATGACAGTGTGCACAGAATAATTGCTTCTCTTTAAGATGGGGCACATCACAGGGAGCATGTAACTACTAGGGCTTTGTGCTATAGATAGATATTACCTGGTGAGATATCCTGCTCTAGTTACCAACTAGTCTACTGCAGCTTTATTGAGATATTGACAAAGGTTTTAACACAGCTAATTACAAGTTTCAGTCAAATACAGTGGTGGACTGACAGGTTGGGCAAACGGGCACTGTCTGAGGGTCCGGGTCTGAGGAGGGCCTGAGGCGCAAGATAGGACTTACTGCTTAACCCCTTAAAGGGATACTCCACCCCTAGACATCTTATCCCCTATCCAAAGGACTCCCGCCACTGGGGACCCCTGCATTCTACCATGTGGCACCCACCTGTAACGGCTTCTGGAACCGCTGGAGGCCCTCAGGTTAATACCATCCCGACCATGAGAACGGAAGATCATGACATCACAACTCCGACCCTGTGTGACGTGACACCCGCCCCCTCAATGCAAGTCTATGGGAGGGGGCTTGACAGCTTGTCTTATCCTCCTGTCACCTCTAGAGCTGCAGCCATTATTCTGCTCTTGCATCATGCTTTATACTCCAGTCACCTTCAGAGCTGCACTCGCTATTCTGCTGTTACATCGTGTCTTATCCTCTTGTCAACTTCACAGCTGCAGCTGCTATTCTGCTTATGCATCATGTCTTATCTTTCTGTCACTTTGCACTTGCCATTGTGCTGTACTCACTGCTGTACTGCCTACACTTAAAGCCTGTTGTACTCACTGCTGTGCTGCCTACACTAACTGGGGATGTTGAGGAGTCAGCACAGCCGAGCTTCAGGTATTGGAGGAAGTCTTCCTCTCTAGTGCCTGAGGCTTGGCTGCGCTGACTCCACCTCTCCAATAAGTGTACACCAGTGAGGCAGGCAGCGCCAGCTTTGTGACTCCCTTCTAGCCATCAAATATTGAAGCAATAATTCTATCCCAATAGGAGCGTTTTTGGCTGTGAGATCTCAGCATGTACAGGCTGCCCAAGAGTGACAGGAATGTGATGAAAGGAACCAAACTCCTATACCCCACAGCAGACTGTACAGGAGGAGAAATATATTATATTGTATGTGCACAGGGTTTTTATAAAGGGTGGGCACACGGGGGCACCATAATCTTCTAATTCGCCCGGTGCTCTCTCCTGTCCTATCAGACAAAGGAGCAATAGCCCACCCTAATTTACTGGACTTTGTTCATGCCTGTACTTCAGCTTGGACAAAGCCATGTTTTTTTAAGCCATGATTTCTATAAAAAATAAATACAATTTTCTTATGAAGTATATAAGAAAGGTTAATGTTTAACCAAGATGTACAACATGTAAAAAGTTTTTGTATCTGGCAATGCCCATTTAATGACTGTTTAATTTTAAGGGAGCCTGTCAGCACCTTCCTTTATGCTTCCTTCTGTGAGGCTGACATATAAAATAGTGAATTTCGAGTAACTAGGAGCTGCAGGCTCACCTGCTGATTAACAGCTTTCTCTGAATACACAGTGATAGGGAGAAAGCTGTCAATAAGCAACTGGATGGTAAGGGAACCAAGCAACTTATGAATACATTGTAGTTGCAGAATCGTAGTCTACTCAAAAAATGTCTTCATAGTCCCCTATAACTTTGCCCTACATAACCAAAAACATACTTGTAGATTTATCTAGAATTTATATTTTGAGTCCCAAAGGGGGGAGGATTCCAACTGACTACTACAGAACATGTTAGAACTACTGTATAAATAAGCAGTTTATATTTTAATATTTTCTGTTAACCTTTAGTTACACAGATGAGATGAATAACAGGAGTTAGAAAATGTCAGCTTTTACTGCTCACGTTAGCTATGTCTGTACCTGTGCTCAACTACCACACAATGTCAAAGAAAACGATAGATTCAAAGTCAGAATATCCAGGAGGAAGCGGTATGAGGACAAGAGCTTCCTCCTATTATGCTTTTCCTCCCCCAAAAGGATTAGGTTGGAAAAAAACAGCCAATGCCGGGTACTAGGCTAGGATTGTGATAAATGTAGGCAGCACCCACCCATCTACATTTTTAATAACCTCTAAACCAAATACAGACAGAGCAGGAAGACAACGTTCCTGTGTTTATCCTGATATGTGCTAGGTTGGATTGACTCTGTACTTAAGTAAGAGAATCTACCTCTGATATTTTTTATTTTTTGCATATATAATGTCTGTTTATTATGGTATTATGTTTTTTTGTTTTTTTTTTACATTTCTTGGTGTTGAGATAGTGGAACTCTTTAACTGGAGACTGAAAACTTGCCACAACCCTGTGACCATCAATATATTTTTTTTTTTTTATAAAATGAATGCAGGCATATTTTACTACAAATTCCAGTTTATATTAATGTTATTTTAGCTGTAAGTCAAAACAGCCCAATCACAGTACCAAGGTTGAATAGGTTGCATTTTGTGCTATTAAATTGTAAAGCTTTCATCAAATTAACATCACAATATTTGTGTTACATTTGGAGGTCATTATTTTAGAAATCATTCAAATAAGCTTAGAAGAAGGAGTATTCATTACTTTCTCTGCGGCCTATTAAAATTAACAGTGAGAAATGATGTTAAATCATACCTTACTTTAGTTTTATTTCGTTATGAAATAAAATACCAATTTAGTGGAAGTCTGAAGGCTTCGAAACTAGACAGAGCCTCAATGACAGTAATAATTCATAATGTGCATGCCTATTATGCAATTTAAACACACATTTCTACCTGTACTGAATGTGTGCACCACTATTTTCTGACTTTGAAATGCACTATCTTTCTATATCTATTATCGATCTATCGATCGTTGATCTTTCTATTTATCTATCTATCTATATATCTACTAGTAGCTTAGGCTTCAATTTTGCCGTTATTTGAAACAGTGAGTAAACTGAACATAATTTTTTTAAAATAATTATCAATATTAAACTACATTTTAACTAGGATTGGTAGAATTTAGAGAAATGGACCAGGCAGTGTTACTGGAATATTATATTTTTTGTCTTTTTTTTATGCAATTACATGGATTTGTTGTGTCAGGATGGAATGGGATGACGTGACACTGACATTGAGAATGGATAACTACAGTATCACAAAAAATGTGACACCAAAGTTTTTACTGAATTGCAGGTGCATTAAGCAGAGGTTTTGTTAAGAGGGCTCCCTGGCTTCCTCTGGTCAGTTGGAGTTGGTCAGGGAGCTAAAAACAGCTGAGCTAATATACAAAACTCTGACTAATTTACTTAAAGGGTGGTATGTAAATAGTGTAGCGCTACTAGCTATGCTGTTTTAGTAACTCTGACAGTAATGTCAATGATAGAAACTACTAATGTACTCCTATTATGCTACATGTTCTGGCATCCTTTAACCTGTTGGGGACGTTGGGCGTAACTGTAGGCCCGTGGGAATTTCGGACCCCGGGGGACCGGACCGGGATGACTGTTGATATCTATCAGCAGGCATCCCGTGGCAATGCCTAGGGGGGTCCTAAGACTCCCCATGTCAGCAAAGGCTGTCTGGGCATGCTGGGAGTTGTAGTTTTGCAATATCTGGAGGGCCACAGTTTGGAGACCACTGTGTAGTGGTCTCTTAACTATGGTCCTCCAGATGTTGCAAAACTACAACTTTCGGCATGCACTGACTGTCTGGCCATGCCGGGAGTTGTAGTTTTGCAACATCTGAAGTAGCACAGTTTGTAGACAAAAACTGTAGATATTGCAGAACTACTCGCCCAGCATCCCTGACTGCCTGGGCATGCGGGGAGTTGTAGTTTTGCAACAGCTGGAGGCACACTGGTTGGGAAACATTAAGTCTGTTTCCTAACTCGGAGATTAAAACCTGTGTGCCTCCAGCTGTTGCTAAACTACAAGTCCCAGAATGCACTGACAGACCGTACATGCTGAGAGTTGTAGTTTTTCAACAGCTGGAGGCACACGGGTTGGAATCACTGAGCTTGAGTCTGTTTCCTAACTAACTGGTTCCCCTCCAGTGTGCCTACAGCTGTTGCAAAACTACAATTGCCAGCATGTATGGTCTGTCAGTGCATTCTGGGAGTTGTAGTTTTGCAACAGCTGAAGGTTTGGGGTGCCCCCCCCCCCCCCCCCCATGTGAATGTACAGGGTACAATCACACTGGCAGGTTTATAGTGGGTTTCGTTCTACAAGTTTGAGCTGCTGCTAATTTTCCGCCACAGCTCAAACTCCCAGCTGAAAACTCAATGTGAACCCCGCCCGTGTGAATGTACCCTAAAAACACTACATTACACTACACTACACAATATAAAAAGTAAAACACTACATATACATATACACCCCCTTACACGTCCCCCCCCCCCCCCAATAAAAGTTAAAAGCGTCTCATATGGCAGTTGACTGTCCTGGCAGGCTGGGAGTCTTGCAACAGCTGGAGGCGCCCTGTTTGGGAAACACTGCTCTTATCCGGGTCCGCCCCTATTGCAAATTCCTCATTTAGGCCTCAAATGTGCATGGCGCTCTCTCACTTCAGAGCCCTGTGGTATTTCAAGGCAACAGTTTAGGGCCACATATGGGGTATTTACGTACTCAGGAGAAATTGCATTACAAATTTTGGGGGACTTTTCCTCCTTTTATTCCTTGTGAAAAGGTAAAGTTGGGGGCTACACCAGCATGTTAGTGTAAAAAAATAAAAATGTTTACATTAACATGATGGTGTTACCCCATACTTTTCATTTTCACAAGAGGTAACATTTCAGAGTACGGAAATACCCCATATGTGGACGGAAAATGCTCTACGGACGAACTACATGGCTCAGAAGTGAGAGAGCGCCATGTACATTTGAGGCCTAAATTGGTGATTTGCACAGAGGTGGCTGATGGTTACAGTGGTTCTGACATAAACACAAAAAAAAATACTCACATGTGACCTCATTTTGGAAACTACACCCCTCACGGAACGTAACAAGGGGTATAGTGAGCCTTTGTCTTTGACAAATTTTCGTTAAAGTTTGACATGAAAATTAAAAATGTTTTTTTTTCCATGAAATGCTGGTGTTACCCCAAAGTTTTCATTTTTACAAGGGGTAATAGGAAAAAAGCCTCGCAAAATTTGTAACATCATTTTTTCTGAGTATGGAAATACCCCATATGTGGATGTAAAGTGCTCACACTACTACAATGCTCAGGAGAGAAGGAGCGCCATTGGGCTTTTGAAGAGAGAATTAGGTTATTGAAGGCCATGTGCGTTTACAAAGCCCCCATGGTGTCAGTACAGTGGACCCCCCCACATGTGACCCCATTTTGGAAACTACACCCCTTACGGAATGTAATAATGGGTACATTAAGCATTTATGCCCCACAGGTGTCTGACAGATTTTTTGAACAGTCATCCGTAAAAATGAAAAATTTAATTTTTCATTTGCACAGCCTACTGTTCCAAAGATCTGTCTAATGCCAGTGGGGTGTAAATGCTCACTGCACCCCTTATTAAATTCTGTGAGTGGTGTCGTTTCCAAAATGGGGTCACATGTGGGGGGGGTGGGTCCACTGTTCCGGCACCATGGGGGCTTTGTAAACACACATGGCCCTGACTTCCATTCCAACCAAATTCTATCTTCAAAAGCCCAATGGCGCTTCTGAGCATTGTAGTTCACCCTCAGAGCACTTCACATCCACATATGGGGAGCCTTTTTACCCCTTGTAAAAAAGAAATAAATAAAAATGGGGCTACAATAACATTTTAGTGTAAAAAATTGAGATTTTGATTTTTCTCCTCCATTTTGCTGCTATTCCTGTGAAACACCTAAAGGATTAACAAACTTTTTGAATGTTTAGAATACTTTGAGGGGTGCAGTTTTCATAATGGGGTCCATTATAGGGGATTTCCAACATTAAGACCCTCAAATACACTTTTAAACTTAACTGGTCCCTGAAAAATTCTGATTTAGAAATTTTTGGGAAAAATTGGAAAATTTCTGCTATACTTTGAAGCCCTCTGATGTCTTCAAAAAGTAAAAACATGTCAACTTTATGATGAAAACATAAAGTATACATATTGTATATGTGAATCAATGTGTAATTTATTTGACATGTCCCTTTTCCTTACAAGCAGAGTGCTTCAAAATGCAAAATTTTCAAATTTTCCCTGAAATTTTTGAATTTTTCACCAAGAAATTATGCAAGTATCGACATAAATTTACCGCTAACATAAAGTAGAATATGCCACGAAAAAACTATCTCGGAATCAAATTTATAAGTAAAGGCATCCCAGAGTTATTAATACATAAAGTGATAGTGTTTAGATTTGCAAAACATGCTCCCATCCTTAGGGTTATAATGTGCTAATGGGTTAATACTTGACCAAGAACAATAATCTGTATTACGAGACAAAATCATGATTGTCATCAACAACACCATGAACAATGCCACTGCCACCGTTTATAGTCAAATTTTGACTGCACGGTGGCATTTGCAAGCAATAGTGTTGCTTGAGATATTGGTAAAGGGGAAGCTGTATAAATTAGTTTTGCAGTTTCGTGATGCATAAAAAGGCTTTTCCGGGATTACATTTGCCAATGAGAAATCCAAGTCATCAGAGACATTCAGCTGATCCCCTGACTTTTCTACAAGGCTGTATGCCCTCTGCAAAGGATTGAACAATTGTAGCTTTCCAGCAATGTTTACATGTGGCAGCTGCCTTATATAAGAGCTAAGGGATTTACTAAACATCTAAACACAGTAAAAATGATTTATCAATATGTTTGGCTTTAGTTTTCACCTGCATTTCTTACTAGAAAATGTAATCCCTTGATTTATATGTGTATACAATACACATCTCCTGAATCAGAGTATATACTGTATAAGGAGTTGTCTGCCTAGAGTTGCACACTTTAAAGGGGTACTACCGTGCTGATAACTTATCACCTATCTAAAGGATAGGGCATAAGTTGCCTGATCTCGCGGGGGTCCCCAGCGACGCAGCACCCCGCTCTCATTAGGCCCCGGAGAGAACATTGCTCCAGGTCTGATGACTGCCGATCACGGGGCCGGAGTATCGTGACAGCTGTCTCGCCCCTGCCATAGATTTGCATTGAGAGGGCGGAGCATGATGTCACACAGGGGCGGAGCTGTGACATCATGATCATCGGCGCCGTCATCTGACCTGGAGCGGATGTTCGCTCCGGGGCCTGATGAGAGCGGGGTGCTGCGTGCGAGATCACAGGGGTCCCCAGCGGAGATCAGGCAACTTATCCCCGATCCTTTAGATAGGGGATAAGTTATCAGCACGGTAGTACCCCTTTAACTCAAAGAATGTCAACCTATGAATACAGTAAAGGTCAGATGTTCTAAACTTGGATTGTGCATACCTTGGTTGCTATGGCACTAACATGCCCATCCAGCTCAGTATTCCCAATGCCATATCTGTTCTGCCAGCTGCTACTGCTTCTGCTGTTTATGTCCCACAACTATCATAATTATCATTATCCTGATCCTCCTTCTACACCGGTTGGTCACTTTGTTACTGGAGTGTTGGGGGAGAAAACATGGGAGGGTCTGACCTGTGGATTGAAATTTTTAGGGGGTCTGATCTTGAGGTCTGTAAACTTTTGGTGCTGTATACAAAGGGTCTGCATATACATACATGAGGTCTGGTATGGGGTCTTAGGGTTTTTGATCTGGGGGCTGTAATTTTCAGGTAGTGTGTATGCTTAGGGGGGGGGGTCTTTACATACAAGTAGGATTGTGCCAGATGTGCGGTCTGTATATGGGTGTTCTGTTTAGTTCAAGGGCTTATATCTTTAATTGGAACATCTGATGTGTAGCCTAGTTCTATTCTGGGGTCTGCTACAGGGGGGTCTATGTACTATTTGCAATCCAATGGTGTTTTCTATTGTCCTCTTAAAGGGGTACTCTGCCCCTGGCATCTTATCCCCTATCCAAAGGATAGTGGATAAGATGTAAGATCGCCGCGGTCCTGCTGCTGGGGACCCCAGGGATCGCCGCTGCGGCACCCCGCTATCATTACTGCACAGAGCGAGTTCGCTCTGTGCGTAATGACGGGCGATACAGGGGCCGGAGCAGCGTGACATCATGGCTCCGCCCCCCCATGACATCACGGTCCATCCCCTTAATGCAAGTCTATGGCAGGGGGCGTGCCACGACTGCCATGCCCCCTCCCATAGACTTGTATTGACGGGGGCGGGCCGTGACGTCACGAGGGGACGGAGCCATGACATAACGATGCTCCGGCCCCTGTATTGCCCGTCATTACGTGCAGAGTGATCTCGCTCTGCGCAGTAATGATAGCGGGGTGCTGCAGCAGCGATCCCCGGGGTCCCCAGCAGCGGGACCCCGGCGATCAGACATCTTATCCCCTATCCTTTGGATAGGGAATAAGATGTCTAGGGGTGGAGTACCCCTTTAAGAATAGATGTCATGACAAAATGCCAGATCGATTCATTGTACAACAAACATCTATGGGTCCAATTACTTCCGATGAGGTGTCTGCCATATTGACAGGAAGAATATTACCACATATAGTACTATTTTTTCCAGTCAAATCTGAAGACACTGACAAGAAAGGATTTAAACTGAGCCTTTTATGGCAAGACGAGCATAACCTTGTTAAGGCTGGGTTCACACTACGTTTTGTCCCATACGGGAGCGCATACGGCAGGGGGGAGCCGACCGGAGTGAAACGTTCGGTCGGCTCATTTTTGCACCGTATGCGCTTTTACAACTGGACCTAAAACTGTGGTCAACCACGGTTTTAGGTCCGGTTGTAAAAGCGCATACGGCGCAAAAATGAGCCGACCGGACCGAATGTTTCACTCCGGTCGGCTCATTGAAATGAATGACATACGGGAGCGCATACGGTGACATACGGGAGCGCGAGCTTTTAGCTCCCCCCTGCCGTATGCGCTCCCGTATGGGACAAAACGTAGTGTGAACCCAGCCTAACATTAACTTGATGTTTCTTGTTTTTACTAAGCTCTTTGCCCTCTGCTCACAAAGGTAAAGTAAACATATTATGTTGTAGAGTAGCTTCTTACAGCAGAATTTTTTTTTAGTTTTCTATAAATTTTATGTCATTGAATTTTATTACATTTCTTAAAGTGGTTCAGCAAGATGCAACCGGGAATCAAATTATGAAAATGTACAGTATCTTTCTAAGAATAGGCATACATGATACTTTAAAGTCAATGTCAGCAGATTATACTTACCTTCACAGAATGGTTGTGTTCCAGACCATGACCCATTTGATAAACAAGTCCGCTCCATAGATCCAATAAGCGTATAACCCATTTCACAAGAAAAACGAAGTAAACTTTTTGTTTTGAACTCATTTCCAAGACGTGATCCATGGGCTGGGATTCCAGGGTCACTACATATCCCAGGATTATTTCCTTAAATTATATATTCAAAAACATGAAAATAAAATAGTCAACTATAACAATAATTCATACATGTAGTTTCCAAAAAGAAATGTTTTTATTTAAATTAAGAGCAATTTGAATGAGATTTGCTTCTGGTAAAAATGTGCTGTATAATTTGTCAATCGATCCCTCTTAATCTGCTAGCAAGTTTTAATTAAACAAGAACAATCTGAGAAATGAAGTTGAGTGGTGATTGATTTCTATGAGCAAAAAAAGCAGTTTCCTGTCATTGTGCCGCATTCTTACTTAAAGGGGTACTCCATCGGAAAACTTTTATTTTTTAAATCAACTAGTGGCAGAAAGTTGAACAGATTTGTAAATCACTTCTATTAAAAAATCATAATCCTTCCAGTACTTTATAGGGGCTGTATACTAAAGATAAATCCAAACAAGAAATGCATTTCCTCTAATGTCATGACTACAGTGCTCTCTGCTGACCTCTGTTGTCCATTTTAGAAACTGTCCAGAGCAGGAGAAAATACCCATAGCAAACATATGGTGCTCTGGATAGTTCCTAAAAGGGACAGCAGAGGTCAGCAGAGAGAACTGTGGTCATAACATCAGAGGAAATGCATTTCTTTTTTGGATTTCTCTTTAGTATACAGCCCCTAAAAAGTATTGGAAGGATTAAGATTTTTTAACAGAAGTGATTTACAAATCTGTTTAACTTTCTGGCACAAGTTGATTTAAAAAAAAAAAAAGTTTTCCTCGGGAGTACCCCTTTAAATCCCGATGTCTGGGGATCCAGTTAATTCTATTGTACTGATCTATTCTGTTCTATACTGATCATCGTACTGATTGTACTATGTTGCTGATCTAAACATGTAAACAAAATGAAAACATAAGTTAACCTTAACCTGGAATGGACCCAGCAGATAAATGCTGATATGTTGTACAATTTTAATAACTCATTTACTATATTAGGATTTATTTTAACCTTACCCAAACACTCAACACAACAATTGTATTAATTAATTAACTAATTATTTAATTTATTTATTTAGGTTGCATCTCTGTTATTTTGAGAGTCAAAACTATTTTATTTTCCTGTTGACATGGCCAAATAAGAACTTTTGTAGTTGCATTTTTTAATGGAACTATTTTATTTACTAGGGGCTTGCCTATGCAATCAATTGACAGCCAAAAAAATACACATCAATAATTTTATAATATTAACAGCCTAATTGGTATAGAAAAATAGATGAATAAAGCTGTTTTAGGGTTGTGGACAGAGCTGATGGAGCGATATCAACAGCTTTTTCCTCTGCTTGGATACTATAAAATTTGACAAACGCCTTAAATATGGATATAAATCTAAAGTAAATATTACAATTAAAGCAGTGCTTGCTCGTAAATCATAAATAACACATTAATGCTAAATTTTAAGTGAACATTTCCTTAAACTCTTTTAACTTTTTGCTGCCCTTCCTCTCATGTCCCTTCTTTGTTTAGGTAAAATGGTCGCCTGCTTCTAAGACATGGTCAGATCTTAAGCATCATGTCTCTGACTACCAAACCACACTGGGCATAAAGTACCGTAATGTGAGAAACAGGATGGAACATTAAGATGGAACATAATATAGAACTGCAGTGGAAAAAGGAATGTGGAGGGTATCAGGTATACTAACATTATATTGAGCATTTAATGTCAATATTCTATGGACAATCGACCTTTAAGGTTCATATCAGACATGAAAATATTCACTGGTGACTATCAATATTTATGTGTTTCTTAACTCCTTAACAATGCAGGATGTATATTTATTTCCTGCACTGGCTCTCGCAATATAACGTGAGGTCACGCAGTGACCCTGCATCATATCGATTCAGTCCCGGCGGCCATCAACAGCCAGGACCCGTGGCTAATACCGGACATCACCGATCGTCGTGATGCCAGTATTAACCCTTCAGACGTGGCGATCAAAGTTGACCACCGCGTCTGCAGTGAAACTTAAAGCATCCCGGCACTTCAGTCGGGCTGTTCGGGACCGCCTCAGTGAAATAAATATAAACATATGTGGTATCGCCGCATGTTTAAATGTCCAAACTATAAAAATATATCATTAGGTAAACCACACAGTCAATGGCGTACACAAAAAAAAAAATCAAAAGTTCAAAATAAGGTATCTTTTGTCACTTTTAATACATTGAAAAAATAAATAAAAGGCTATCAAAAAGTTCCATCAAAACAAAAATGGTACCGATAAAAACTTCAGATTACGGTACAAAAAATGAGCCCTCATACATCCCCATATGCGGAAAAATAAAAAAGTTATAGGGATCAGAATGGGACATTTTTAAATGTATAAATGTTCCTGCATGTAGTTATGCTTTTTCCAGAAGTACAACAAAATTAAACCTATATAACTAGGGTATCATTTTAACTGTATGTACGGTACAGTCTGTATTGTACAGAACAATGATAAGTTGTCATTTTTACTGAAAAATGCATTGTGTAGAAACGGAAGCCCCCAAAATTTACAAAACTTATTTTTTTTCTTCAATTTTGTCGCACAAGGATTTTTTTTTTTTTCCATTTGGCTGTGGATTTTTGGGTAAAATGACTTACCGTATATACTCGAGTATAAGCCGACCCGAGTATAAGCCGAGACCCCTAATTTCAACCCAAAATCCCAGGAAAAGTTATTGACTCGAGAATAAGCCTAGGGTGGGAAATACCTCATCCCCCCCTGTCATCATCCAGACCCGTCATTAACATCCTCATCATCCCCTTGTCATCATCCCACACATCCCCCCTTCATTATCCCCTTGTCATCATCCCACACATCCCCTTATCATCCCACACATCCCCCCTTCATCATCCCCTTGTCATCATCCCACACATCCCCTTATCATCCCACACATCCCCCCTTCATCATCCCCTTGTCATCATCCCACACATCCCCCCTTCATCATCCCCTTGTCATCATCCCACACATCCCTTTATCCCACACATCCCCCCTTCATCATCCCCTTGTCATCATCCCACACATCCCCTTATCCCACACATCCCCCCTTCATCATCCCCTTGTCATCATCCCACACATCCCCCCTTCATCATCCCCTTGTCATCATCCCACACATCCCCTTATCATCCCACACATCCCCCCTTCATCATCCCCTTGTAATCATCCCACACCCCCCCCCTTCATCATCCCCACCCCCCTTCATCATCCCCACACCCCCCCCCCCTTCATCATCCTCTTCTCATCATTCGCCCTCAGTGGTCTTCAACCTGCGGACCTCCAGAGGTTTCAAAACTACAACTCCCAGCAAGCCCGGGCAGCCATCGGCTGTCCGGGCTTGCTGGGAGTTGTAGTTTTGAAACCTCCGGAGGTCCGCAGGTTGAAGACCACTGCGGCCTTCAACATGCGGACCTCCAGAGGTTTCAAAACTACAACTCCCAGCAAGCCCGGGCAGCCATCGGCTGTCCGGGCTTGCTGGGAGTTGTAGTTTTGAAACCTCCGGAGGTCCGCAGGTTGAAGACCACTGCGGCCTTCAACATCATCCAGCCCCCTCTCACCCCCTTTAGTTCTGAGTACTCACCTCCGCTCGGCGCTGGTCCGGTCCTGCAGGGCTGTCCGGTAAGGAGGTGGTCCGGTGAGGAGGTGGTCCGGGCTGCTATCTTCACCGGGGGCGCCTCTTCTCCGCGCTTCCGGCGTGGAATAGAGCCGTTGCCTTGACAACGACGTATCTGCGTCGTTGTCAAGGCAACGTGACTATTCTGAGGCCGGGCCCGAAGCGCTTAGAAGAGGCCTCCCCGGTGAAGATAGCAGCCCGGACCACCTCCTCACCGGACCACCTCCTTACCGGACAACCCTGCAGGACCGGACCAGCGCCGAGCGGAGGTGAGTACTCAGAACTAAAGGGGGTGAGAGGGGGCTGGATGATGTTGAAGGCTGCAGTGGTCTTCAACCTGCGGACCTCCGGAGGTTTCAAAACTACAACTCCCAGCAAGCCCGGACAGCCGATGGCTGCCCTGGCTTGCTGGGAGTTGTAGTTTTGAAACCTCTGGAAGTCCGCAGGTTGAAGACCACTGCGGGTGGGGGAGTTCACTCGAGTATAAGCCGAGGGGGGTGTTTTCAGCACGAAAAATCGTGCTGAAAAACTCGGCTTATACTCGAGTATATACGGTAAACGGTTAAAGGCAGCTAAGAAATTTCTCTTTGAAAAAAGCATAGCAGCACATATGTATTATAAAGTATTAATAAAGTGTTGTGGTTATTTTCTACAATACCATAAACAGTAGATTATTAGGAAAAGCTAAACTAAATAAAGTTAGCTACAGATAGACTAGACATTATTGAATGTAAGCTGTATATTATTGCTGATATACCTGAGCAATGAGGAAGTGTTCCACTCCATCGACCATTTTCTTGGCAAACTCTTGTTCCATTTCCTATTAATATATGAGCTCCTGTGCAAGAGTAATGGATTTTTGAACCATATGCAAATTTATCTCCACTTAAAATTGCATTGGCAGGGATTCCAGGATGGCCACACGATATTGCTGTAAAAAGTTAATCATTTTTAATAAAAGTAACAAGACATTTTTTAATTAAAATTATTTTAACTTAAATATTCTTAACTATAGTTAATCTCCTTGTACTTGTTTCTACTATCTCCTGATACATTTAGATATTAAATATTGCCTGGTAACTGATTTTATCTGGTGCCGTATCCCTGCTGGAGTTGCCACATGTATAGCTATTGTATATATTGTAACTGTTTTTTAAGAAGTTTATTTTTAAGAAGCAGCCTTCCAGGAACCATATTTTTTTAATATATTTCTGTCATCATGTCCAGATAGTTTTTTTTCTTCAGGACAGGCTTTTTTTTATTTATATTTTTTAACAATGGTCATTTCATGTACCATAAGCTTTTAAGGAGGTAAAGTGAGTTACAAACTACTTTAGCATTTTAATATTCTAATTATGATTTTTTTTTATTATTGTTTATTTTTTATATTGTATGTGGGAAAGCGAGATAATTTTTATATTCCATGTTTTATTTTTTATTTACATTTTTTTTTTACTATGGGACTTGATCACCAGAGGTATGATCACTAGTATAAAATATTGCAGCTTTTCTGTGCATTGTGCTGTGACCACAATCCTTCAATAGAGGGTTTAATAGAAGTAGTAACATAGTAGACCTAGGGGCATTCAGTAAGCCCCCAGATGCCGTGTTAACCACTTGGAACCCCCAGAGGGCATCAAACAGAGGATTAATGGTTGACTGAGGGGAGTTTCTTTCTAGCTGCATAGATGCTCTGACTGCTTTTGACCTTGGTTTAACAACCAAGATTTGAGTTATCTCCCATTCTGGACATTTTAAGCAGGTGTCAGCTGTAATGTCAAAAATTGGATAACCCTAAAGAATGCAGAATAGAGCTCTTATATTTTAAGCAATAGTTTTATATATCTATATCTCACTATAAGAGATTGCCAATAGAGTGAACATTTTCTGTCACTCAATTCTGTTTATATTTAAAACAATGAATGCTTAACCGTGATCCATGATACAACCTCATTTCCTTGTTGTGGGAGTGTTGGCCCATAATAGGAGATGCATCTGCCATTAAATCCTCAATGAGGTATATTTTGTGGTTGGGCTCATCTCTACATATCATTATAGTCAGTATCTATATAACCTTAACCTGATACAATGAAAACATTGGGGAGGTTAATGACAAGTAATAAACTCGTTAGTGACCATTTTTAAATGTTTTTCCAGTGTTTACTTTTTTTTTTGCGATCAGAGCCTGGCTTCCCTGTGCAGCTCTGCATAGTGAAGCCGTCGGTGATCTCCGCTGCTATCAGCAGCCAAGATCACTATGACATGTACAGGGATGTTACGCCGAGCGCTCCGGGTCCCCGCTCCTCCCCGGAGCGCTCGCTTCACTCCCCCCGCTGCAGCGCTCCGGTCACGTCCTCTGACCCGGGGCGCTGCGATTCCGCTGCCAGCCGGGATGCGATTCGCGATGCGGGTAGCGCCCGCTCGCGATGCGCACCCCGGCTCCCCTACCTGACTCGCTCTCCGTCTGTTCTGTCCCGGCGCGCGCGGCCCCGCTCCCTAGGGCGCGCGCGCGCCGGGTCTCTGCGATTTAAAGGGCCACTGCGCCGCTGATTGGCGCAGTGGTTCCAATTAGTGTGTTCACCTGTGCACTTCCCTATATCACCTCACTTCCCCTGCACTCCCTTGCCGGATCTTGTTGCCATTGTGCCAGTGAAAGCGTTCCTTGTGTGTTCCTAGCCTGTGTTCCAGACCTTCTGCCGTTGCCCCTGACTACGATCCTTGCTGCCTGCCCCGACCTTCTGCTACGTCCGACCTTGCTTCTGCCTACTCCCTTGTACCGCGCCTATCTTCAGCAGCCAGAGAGGTGAGCCGTTGCTAGTGGATACGACCTGGTCACTACCGCCGCAGCAAGACCATCCCGCTTTGCGGCGGGCTCTGGTGAAAACCAGTAGTGGCTTAGAACCGGTCCACTAGCACGGTCCACGCCAATCCCTCTCTGGCACAGAGGATCCACTACCTGCCAGCCGGCATCGTGACAGTAGATCCGGCCATGGATCCCGCTGAAGTTCCTCTGCCAGTTGTCGCTGACCTCACCACGGTGGTCGCCCAGCAGTCACAACAGATAGCGCAACAAGGCCAACAGCTGTCTCAACTGACCGTTATGCTACAACAGTTACTACCACAGCTTCAGCAGTCATCTCCTCCGCCAGCTCCTGCACCTCCTCCGCAGCGAGTGGCCGCTCCTGGGATACGCTTATCCTTGCCGGATAAATTTGATGGGGACTCTAAGTTTTGCCGTGGCTTTCTTTCCCAATGTTCCCTGCATCTGGAGATGATGTCGGACCTGTTTCCCACTGAAAGGTCTAAGGTGGCTTTCGTAGTCAGCCTTCTGTCCGGAAAAGCCCTGTCATGGGCCACACCGCTCTGGGACCGCAATGACCCCGTCACTGCCTCTGTACACTCCTTCTTCTCGGAAATCCGAAGTGTCTTTGAGGAACCTGCCCGAGCCTCTTCTGCTGAGACTGCCCTGTTGAACCTGGTCCAGGGTAATTCTTCCGTTGGCGAGTATGCCGTACAATTCCGTACTCTTGCTTCAGAATTGTCCTGGAATAATGAGGCCCTCTGCGCGACCTTCAAAAAAGGCCTATCCAGCAACATTAAAGATGTTCTGGCCGCACGAGAAATTCCTGCTAATCTACATGAACTTATTCACCTAGCCACTCGCATTGACATGCGTTTTTCCGAAAGGCGTCAGGAACTCCGCCAAGATATGGACTCTGTTCGCACGAGGCGTTTCTTCTCCTCGGCTCCTCTCTCCTCTGGTCCCCTGCAATCTGTTCCTGTGCCTCCCGCCGTGGAGGCTATGCAGGTCGACCGGTCTCGCCTGACACCTCAAGAGAGGACACGACGCCGTATGGAGAACCTCTGCCTGTACTGTGCTAGTACCGAACACTTCCTGAGGGATTGTCCTATCCGTCCTCCCCGCCTGGAAAGACGTACGCTGACTCCGCACAAAGGTGAGACAGTCCTTGATGTCTACTCTGCTTCTCCACGTCTTACTGTGCCTGTGCGGATGTCTGCCTCTGCCTTCTCCTTCTCTACAGTGGCCTTCTTGGACTCTGGATCTGCAGGAAATTTTATTTTGGCCTCTCTCGTCAACAGGTTCAACATCCCCGTGACCAGTCTCGCCAGACCCCTCTACATCAATTGTGTAAATAATGAAAGATTGGACTGTACCATACGTTTCCGCACGGAGCCCCTTCTTATGAGCATCGGATCTCATCATGAGAGGATTGAACTTTTGGTCCTCCCCAATTGCACCTCGGAAATTCTCCTTGGACTTCCCTGGCTTCAACTTCATTCCCCAACCCTGGATTGGTCCACTGGGGAGATCAAGAGTTGGGGGTCCTCTTGTTCCAAGAACTGTCTAAAACCGGTTCCCAGTAACCCTTGCCGTAACTCTGTGGTTCCTCCAGTAACCGGTCTCCCTAAGGCCTATATGGACTTCGCGGATGTTTTCTGCAAAAAACAAGCTGAGACTCTACCTCCTCACAGGCCTTATGATTGCCCTATCGACCTCCTCCCGGGCACTACTCCACCCCGGGGCAGAATTTATCCTCTCTCTGCCCCAGAGACTCTTGCCATGTCCGAATACGTCCAGGAGAATCTTAAAAAGGGCTTTATCCGTAAATCCTCCTCTCCTGCCGGAGCCGGATTTTTCTTTGTGTCCAAAAAAGATGGCTCCCTACGTCCTTGCATTGACTACCGCGGTCTTAATAAAATCACGGTTAAGAACCGCTACCCCTTACCCCTCATCTCTGAACTCTTTGATCGCCTCCAAGGTGCCCACATCTTTACTAAATTGGACTTAAGAGGCGCCTATAACCTCATCCGCATCAGAGAGGGGGACGAGTGGAAAACGGCATTTAACACCAGAGATGGACACTTTGAGTATCTGGTCATGCCCTTTGGCCTGTGCAACGCCCCTGCCGTCTTCCAAGACTTTGTCAATGAAATTTTTCGTGATCTGTTATACTCTTGTGTTGTTGTATATCTGGACGATATCCTAATTTTTTCTGCCAATCTAGAAGAACACCGCCAGCATGTCCGTATGGTTCTTCAGAGACTTCGTGACAACCAACTCTATGCCAAAATTGAGAAATGTCTGTTTGAATGCCAATCTCTTCCTTTTCTAGGATATTTGTGCTCTGGCCAGGGACTACAGATGGATCCAGACAAACTTTCTGCCGTCTTAGATTGGCCACGCCCCTCCGGACTCCGTGCTATCCAACGCTTTTTGGGGTTCGCCAATTATTACAGGCAATTTATTCCACATTTTTCTACCATTGTGGCTCCTATCGTGGCTTTAACCAAAAAAAATGCTGATCCCAAGTCCTGGCCTCCTCAAGCAGAAGACGCCTTTAAACGACTCAAGTCTGCCTTTTCTTCGGCTCCCGTCCTCTCCAGACCTGACCCTTCCAAACCCTTCCTATTGGAGGTTGATGCCTCCTCAGTGGGAGCTGGAGCTGTTCTTCTACAAAAAAATTCTTCCGGGCATGCTGTCACTTGTGGTTTTTTCTCTAGGACCTTCTCTCCAGCGGAGAGGAACTACTCCATCGGGGATCGAGAGCTTCTAGCCATTAAATTAGCACTTGAGGAATGGAGGCATCTGTTGGAGGGATCAAGTTCTCCTGTTATTATCTACACCGACCACAAGAACCTCTCCTACCTCCAGTCTGCCCAACGGCTGAATCCTCGCCAGGCCCGGTGGTCTCTGTTCTTTGCCCGATTTAATTTTGAGATTCACTTTCGTCCTGCCGATAAGAACATTAGGGCCGATGCTCTCTCTCGTTCCTCGGATGCCTCAGAAGTTGAACTCTCTCCGCAACACATCATTCCACCTGACTGCCTGATCTCCACTTCTCCTGCCTCCATCAGGCAGACTCCTCCAGGAAAGACCTTTGTTTCTCCTCGCCAACGCCTCGGAATCCTCAAATGGGGTCACTCCTCCCATCTCGCGGGTCATGCGGGTATCAAGAAATCTGTGCAACTCATCTCCCGCTTCTATTGGTGGCCGACTCTGGAGACGGATGTTGTGGACTTTGTGCGAGCCTGCACTATCTGTGCCCGGGATAAGACTCCTCGCCAGAAGCCCGCTGGTTTTCTTCATCCTCTGCCTGTCCCCGAACAGCCTTGGTCTCTGATTGGTATGGATTTTATTACTGATTTACCCCCTTCCCGTGGCAACACTGTTATTTGGGTGGTCGTTGATCGATTCTCCAAAATGGCACATTTCATCCCTCTTCCTGGTCTTCCTTCTGCGCCTCAGTTGGCTAAACAATTTTTTGTACACATTTTTCGTCTTCACGGGTTGCCTACGCAGATTGTCTCGGATAGAGGCGTCCAATTCGTGTCTAAATTCTGGAGGGCTCTCTGTAAACAACTCAAGATTAAATTAAATTTTTCTTCTGCATATCATCCCCAGTCCAATGGACAAGTAGAAAGAATTAACCAGATCTTGGGTGATTATTTGCGACATTTTGTTTCCTCCCGCCAGGATGACTGGGCAGATCTCCTCCCATGGGCCGAATTCTCGTATAACTTCAGGGTCTCTGAGTCTTCCTCCAAATCCCCATTTTTCGTGGTGTACGGCCGTCACCCTCTTCCCCCCCTCCCTACTCCCTTGCCCTCTGGTCTGCCCGCTGTGGATGAAATTTCTCGTGACCTTTCCATCATATGGAGAGAGACCCAACATTCTCTCTTACAGGCTTCATCACGCATGAAGAAGTTCGCGGATAAGAAAAGAAGAGCCCCTCCCGTTTTTTCCCCTGGAGACAAGGTATGGCTCTCCGCTAAATATGTCCGCTTCCGTGTCCCTAGCTACAAGTTGGGACCACGCTATCTTGGTCCTTTCAAAATTTTGTGTCAAATTAATCCTGTCTCTTATAAACTTCTTCTTCCTCCTTCTCTTCGTATCCCTAATGCCTTTCACGTCTCTCTTCTCAAACCACTCATCCTCAACCGTTTTTCTCCCAAATCTGTTCCTCCCACTCCTGTTTCCGGCTCCTCGGACATCTTCTCGGTCAAAGAAATCTTAGCTGCCAAAAAGGTCAGAGGGAAAAATTTTTTTTTAGTGGACTGGGAGGGTTGTGGTCCTGAAGAGAGATCCTGGGAACCTGAGGACAACATCCTAGACAAAAGTCTGCTCCTCAGGTTCTCAGGCTCTAAGAAGAGGGGGAGACCCAAGGGGGGGGTACTGTTACGCCGAGCGCTCCGGGTACCCGCTCCTCCCCGGAGCGCTCGCTTCACTCCCCCCGCTGCAGCGCTCCGGTCACGTCCTCTGACCCGGGGCGCTGCGATTCCGCTGCCAGCCGGGATGCGATTCGCGATGCGGGTAGCGCCCGCTCGCGATGCGCACCCCGGCTCCCCTACCTGACTCGCTCTCCGTCTGTTCTGTCCCGGCGCGCGCGGCCCCGCTCCCTAGGGCGCGCGCGCGCCGGGTCTCTGCGATTTAAAGGGCCACTGCGCCGCTGATTGGCGCAGTGGTTCCAATTAGTGTGTTCACCTGTGCACTTCCCTATATCACCTCACTTCCCCTGCACTCCCTTGCCGGATCTTGTTGCCATTGTGCCAGTGAAAGCGTTCCTTGTGTGTTCCTAGCCTGTGTTCCAGACCTTCTGCCGTTGCCCCTGACTACGATCCTTGCTGCCTGCCCCGACCTTCTGCTACGTCCGACCTTGCTTCTGCCTACTCCCTTGTACCGCGCCTATCTTCAGCAGCCAGAGAGGTGAGCCGTTGCTAGTGGATACGACCTGGTCACTACCGCCGCAGCAAGACCATCCCGCTTTGCGGCGGGCTCTGGTGAAAACCAGTAGTGGCTTAGAACCGGTCCACTAGCACGGTCCACGCCAATCCCTCTCTGGCACAGAGGATCCACTACCTGCCAGCCGGCATCGTGACAAGGGACCAATCAGAGCGGTCCCTCTGTGTGATCGCTCTGATTGGCTGTTCTCTGACAGACTGGCCAATCAGAGCGCAGATCACGTGACCAGACTGTTTCTGGCTCCGTGATCACGCTTCTGACAGTCAGTCTGTCAGAGAAGAGCGAGGAGTCAGGACGTGCTGCGGTCTGATCTGCTGTTTTCACGGCAGATCAGCCACATAGTAAAAAAAAAAAAAACAGGAAAACCCACACACATTATCCCCCTCATCACCCCACCTCCCCTGCCATCACCATATAGTTACCCCCCCACCTTTGATCACCCCCCTCATCGCCCCTCATCACCCCCTGAGATCTTCACCCCTCATCACCGCCTGAAATCTTCGCCCCCCTCATCACCCCCTGAGATCTTCGCCCCTCATCACCGCCTGAGATCTTCGCCCCTCATCACCCCCTGAGATCTTCGCCCCTCATCACCCCCTGAGATCTTTGCCCCTCATCACCCCCAAAGATCTTCACCCCTTGTGCACCAGTGTGATCGTCATCCCCTGTCCCCTGTGATCATCGCCTCCTGTCACCTGTGACTGTCGCCCCTGTGTTAACAGAGACCGTCACCCCCTGTCCCCGGTGGTAGCTGTGGCGTGCTGAGTATTTTTCAATGTAAATCAGCCGTCCGCTATCAACGTCCATCACCCCTGTGTCACCTGAGTTTGCTGTCATCTGAGACCGTCGCCCCTGTGTCACCTGTGATCGTCGCCCCTTGCACTCTCCAAAAAGTCAAAAAATTTAAAAAGTAAAAAAAAAAGCCTGAAACCACCCATTCACCTGTCCTTTGATCACCCTCCAGTGATAACCCCCTGAGACCGTCGCCCCCTGTCCCCGGTGGTAGCTGTGGCGTGCTGATTAGTATTTTTCAATATAAATCAGCCGTCCGCTATCACCGTCCGTCACCCCTGTGTCACCTGAGTTTGCTGTCATCTGAGACCAGAGAGGCCTCCCCAAACCTCTGCTGGCACACCCCATGCAGAAGCATGAGAGCAGGGCACTGTGCAGCGATGGCATATTGTGTATCAGATACAAGGACAAGAGAGAGGTCCTTGTACTCACCACAATACATGGCCACGCCACCACCCCGGTTTCTGTACGTGGGGCCCCTACAGATATACATAAGCCAGACTGCATCCTGGCTTACAATAAGTTCATGGGAGGCGTGGACTTGTCTGACCAGGTGCTAAAGCCATACAGCGCCATGAGAAAGACAAGGGCGTGGTATAAGAAACTGGCTGTACATATGGTACAGATGGCCTTATATAACGCCTTTGTCCTGTACCGACATGCCAGCCAGAGGGGGATGTTCTTGGAGTTTCAGGAGGTGGTCATAAGGAACCTGATATTTGGGGACCAGGAAGGTGCAGGCCCCAGCACTTCCGAGTCCTCACGGATTGTGCCAGGGCAGCATTTCCCCAGTGAAATCCCCCACACTGGGAAGAAGGGGAGGACCCAAAAGAAGTGCAGGGTCTGCTATAAAAGAGACTACGTACCAGTGCGACACCTGCCCCACTCAGCTGGGACTGTGCATCCCATGTTTTAAAATTTATCCCACATCCCTGTAATTTAATTTGATCCATCTTAGCCCCCGTGTATCACATCACATGCCACTGATTTTTCTTAGTTAATTTTACCCCCCCCCCCATTTTATTAGAATCTGTGGCCTAGTGTGCCACCTATTATTTTCTTTTTACCCCAAAACCATTCCAGCAAAATATGTGGTACAGTGTGGCGCAAATTATTTTCATTGTATCCCAAAACCATTCCAGCAAAATATGTTGTACCGCAAAACCATTTATTTGATAGTGTGCCACAAATTATTTTCTATATGTCCTTCTGTTCGGAGACCTGAAGTGCGCCAGCAGAGCACTAAATGTCCACCTATGGGGTGTTTTCTTAATCAGGAGAAATTGGGCTTCAAATTTTGGGGTCCATTTCCACCTATTACCTCTTGTATAAAAGTAAAATTGGGGATAAGACCATCATTTTAGTGTTAAAAATCTAATTTTCCAACTTCAACACAAAGTTGTCAAACACCTGTGAGGAGATAAGTCTCACTATACCCCTTGTTACGTTCCTTGAGGAGTCTAGTTTCCAAAATATTATGCCATGTGTTTTTTTTTGCTGTTCTGGCACCCTGGGACATGCTAATTGCAACATGCCCCCAAAACAATTTCAAAAAGCCAAATTTTGCTCCTTCTCTTCTGAGACCTGTAGTGCGCCAGCAGAGCATTTTTCACCCCCATATGGGGTGTTTTCTGTATCGGGAGAAATTGGGCTTCAAATTTTGGGGGGTATTTTCTGCTTTAACCCTTTGTAAAAATGTTAAATTTTTGAGAAACCAAGCATTTTAGGTAAAATTATTATTTTTTTTTTACATATGCAAAAGTCGTGAAACCCCTGTGGGATATTAAGATTCCTATTAGACCCCTTGGGGAATGTAACAAGGGGTAAAATCTTCATTTTGCTCTGTGGGCACGCAGCATTTAGGAAGCCCCTATTGTGCCAGGACAGCAAAAAAAAAAAAAACACATGGCATCACATTTTGGAAACTAGACCCCTTGGGGAATGTAACAAGGGGTAGTTTCCAAAATTTGATGCCATGTGTTTTTTTTTTTTGCTGTCCTTGCACAATAGAGGCTTCCTAAATGCTGCATGCCCACAGAGCAAAATTTTCTTCCAAAAGCCCATTTTTTTTTATTTTTTACATATGCAAAAGTCGTGAAACCCCTGTGGGGTATTAAGGTTCACTTTACCCTTTGTTACATTCCCCAATGGGTCTACTTTCCAAAATGGTATGCCATGTGTTTTTTTTTTTTGCTGTCCTGGCACCATAGGGGCTTCCTAAATGCGGCATGCCCCCAGAGCAAAATTTGCTTCCAAAAAGCCAAATGTGACTACTCCTCTTCTGAGACCTGTAGTGCGCCAGCAGAGCACTTTTTACCCCCATCTGGGGTGTTTTCTGAATCGGGAGAAATTGGGCTTCAAATGTTGGCGGGGGTATTTTCTGCTATTACCCTTTTTAAAAATGTAACATTTTTGGGAAAACACGCATTTTAGGTAAAAATTTTTTTTTTTTACATTTGCAAAAGTCATGAAACACCTGTGGGGTATAAAGGCTCACTTTATCCCATGTTACATTCCCCGAGGGGTCTAGTTTCCAAAATGGTATGCCATGTGTTTTTTTTTTTTATGTTTTGACACCCTAGGGGCTTCCTAAAGGTGACATGCCCCCCAAAAACCATTTCAGAAAAATGTTCTCTCCAAAATCCCCTTGTCGCTCCTTCCCTTCTGAGCCCTCTACTGCGCCCGCCGAACACTTTACATAGACATATGAGGTTTGTGCTTACTTGAGAGAAATTGGGCTACAAATATAATTAAACATTTTCTCCTTTTTACCACTTGCAGAAATTCAAAAATTGGGTATACAAGAACATGCGAGTGTAAAAAATGAAGATTTTGAATTTTCTCCTTCACTTTGCTGCTATTCCTGTGAAACGCCTAAAGGATTAAAACGCTGACTGAATGTCATTTTGAATACTTTGGGGGGTGTAGTTTTTATAATGGGGTCATTTATGGGGTATTTCTAATATGAAGACCCTTCAAATCCACTTCAAAACTGAACTGGTCCCTGGAAAATATCGAGTTTGAAAAAATTGTGAAAAATTGGAAAATTGCTGCTGAACTTTGAAGCCCTCTGGTGTGTTCCAAAATTAAAAACTCATACATTTTACATCAAGTAGACATATTGTATATGGGAACCAAAAAAAAAATTATTTTGAATATCCATTTTCCTTACAAGCAGAGAGCTTCAAAGTTAGAAAAATGCTAAATTTTCATTTTTTTCATCAAATTTTGGGATTTTTAACCAAGAAAGGATGCAAGTTACCACAAAATTTTACCACTATGTTAAAGTAGAATATGTCACGAAAAAACTATCTCGGAATCAGAATGATAAGTAAAAGCATCCCAGAGTTATTAAAGTTTAAAATGACAGTGGTAAGATTTGCAAAAAAGGCCTGCGTCCTTAAGGTGAAAATGAGCTGTTTCCTTAAGGGGTTAATGTCAGTGGATTGTCTAATAATATATGGGAAACTCCTGACTGTCGCCTAACTGCAAATATTGGGCAAATAAGAATGGGTTGTGTTGAATTCCTTTGTTAAACCATGAGATAAGCCAAAGCTAGACATGTCTGAATGTGCATTATGTCTCTTTCCCCAACCAAGTAGATGTTGGGAGGAATTGCTGTCAGGTAACATACGTCTATCGATCAGTAACGTGATATGTATGACTGGCTTGAGAGATCTACACATTTTTCACCTCTCTTATATAATACTGGCATGCAAGTATAAACAAGCTTCAGACACATAGTTAAAAATAGAGCGCATTTTTATATGCAGAGTTAAACGCAACTAAAAGCAATTACTGAGCTAAATTACTAATGAGACCATTTCCAAACTACTGTAAATAATTTTCCATGGGATGCTTCAATTCCCTTGATCTCTAATAATTTAGTCCTAATGACTCAGGTAGATTGAAAAGCGGCACAAAGGGGAAATAAAAAATAATTTAATTGTTGATTTCCACAGACCTCATTTCCTTAAAAACTGTTTCAAGAGCAAAAGCGATGCAGGATCATTCCAGGAGGGATAAAAAAGATGTACACAGGAACTAACAGGCTTGTTCTATTTCTTGTTCATTCAAAAAAAAAAAAAAAAAAAACTCTCCATTGTTACAAGTAACCTCTTGCGATTGCAATGTTTCATCCCTTATGTTTTAATTCCAATTGTTTGCTTTCTCTCAGGCTGTGTTCGGTGCTGCAGTAAATCATCTCTCCTCCATATTTCTACTGTTACAAGAATCTTAACTAAAGTGCACTTTTAGAGAAATTAAAGATAGCAAAACAACCTCTTTCATTCCCTTTGGAATCTCCTGAACTGTCTACATGTATACAATTCTTTCATTTTGTTTTTCTTTCTCAATACTTTAACCCTGCAACTGGGTCATTCTCACAGCCTAAGCAACACATTTATTTGAAATGTTATTATATGAAATCCACACTTAAGGTTTCCAGGGGAATATACAGGGTGGGCCATTTATATGGATACACCTTAATAAAATGGGAATGGTTGGTGATATTAACTTCCTGTTTGTGGCACATTAGTATATGTGAGGGGGGAAACTTTTCAAGATGGGTGGTGACCATGGCGGCCATTTTGAATCCAACTTTTGTTTTTTCAAAAGGAAGAGGGTCATGTGACACATGAAACTTATTGGGAATTTCACAAGAAAAACAATGATGTGCTTGGTTTTAACGTAACTTTATTCTTTCATGAGTTATTTACAAGTTTCTGACCACTTATGAAATGTGTTCAATGTGCTGCCCATTGTGTTGGATTGTCAATGCAACCCTCTTCTCCCACTCTTCACACACTGATAGCAAAACCGCAGGAGAAATGCTAGCACAGGCTTCCATAATACGTAGTTTCAGGTGCTGCACATCTCGTATCTTCACAGCATAGACAATTGCCTTCAGATGACCCCAAAGATAAAAGTCTAAGGGGGTCAGATCGGGAGACCTTGGGGGCCATTCAACTGGCCCACGACGACCAATCCACTTTCCAGGAAACTGTTCATCTAGGAATGCTCGGACCTGACACCCATAATGTGGTGGTGCACCACCTTGCTGGAAAAACTCAGGGAATGTGCCAGCTTCAGTGCATAAAGAGGGAAAAACATAATCATGTAGCAATTTCACATATCCAGTGGCCTTGAGGTTTCCATTGATGAAGAATGTCTCCACTATCTTTGTACCCCATATACCACACCAGACCATTAATTTTTGTGTTCCAACAGTCTTGGAGGGATGTATCCAATGTGGGTTAGTGTCAGACCAATAGTGGTGGTTTTGTTTGTTAACTTCACCATTCACAAAAAAGTTTGCCTCATCACTGAACAAAATCTTCTGTGTAAACTGAGGGTCCTGTTCCAATTTTTGTTTTGCCCATTCTGCAGCACCTGAAACTACAGATACTGGAAGCCTGTGCTAGCATTTCTCCTGCGGTGTTGCTATCGGTGTGTGAAGAGTGGGAGAAGAGGGCTGCATTGACAATCCAACACAATGGGCAGCACATTGAACACATTTTATAAGGGGTAAGAAACTTTTAAATAACTCATGAAAGAATAAAGTTACATTAAAACCAAGCACATCATTGTTTTTCTTGTGAAATTCCCAATAAGTTTGATGTGTCACATGACCCTCTTCCTATTGAAAAAACAAAAGTTGGATTCAAAATGGCCGACTTCAAAATGGCCGCCATGGTCACCACACATCTTGAAAAGTTTCCCCCCTCACATATACTAATGTGCCACAAACAGGAAGTTAATATCACCAACCATTCCCATTTTATTAAGGTGTATCCATATAAATTGCCCTCCCCGTATGTATATATATATATATATATATATATATATATATATATGTTACATCTAGCGTGCCGGCCAGACAGGCTGGCCGTGAGAACATCCCCCCTATCACTTCCCCAGCTGGCCTGGCTTGAATTCGCATTGCGGGATGCACCCGCATGCGAGTGCCAGCCTGTCTCTCACCATCTTGCCCGTCTCCTTCCTCTGTCTTCTCTCAGCGCCGGCATGCGTGCCCCCGCCTCCTAGGGCGCGCGCACCAGAACTCTCTGATTTAAAGAGCCAGCGTGCCTGTAATTATGGTTTGCACCTGCACTGTTTTTTTTTAAATACATATCTGCACCTACCATCAATCCCTATCAGATCTATATTGCCCCAGTGCCCTAGAGAAAGCGTTTGTGTGTTTATCCTTGCCGTGTTCCAGACCCATTCATTCCGTGACCTGACCTTGCTCCTTGCCGCCTGCCTATTGACCTCTTGCTATGTTCCTGTCTATGCACCTGTGCCGCCAGCCCTGACCTCCTGCTACCCAGACCTCATTTTGCCTAATCCCTCCTGTACCTTGCATCACTTCAGCAACCTGTGTGGTCAAGTCGTGCCAGGGGTATCGACCTGGGTGCCGCCTGCCGCAGCAAGACCATCCCGCTTTGCGGCGGGCTCTGGTGGAAACCAGTGGCACCTTAGACTCCTCTTCCTGGCACAGCCAATGTCATCTGCCACACAGGTCCAGCGGACACACTACCTCCTTAGAATGTTTCAAGGTTAAATGTTCACATTAAGGGGTTCCAATGGAGATAAAAATAAAGCTAAATAAATCCTCTTCTCACCTTTTAAAAGCCAAGTATATATTTTTTTCTTACTACCTTTACCTGAGACTGCTGATAAATAGAAAAACAAATGGTTCAGGAGGGACACTAATGCAGCCACTGATTGGCTGAACTGGCAGTTCCTAGTGCCAACACCAAATTGCTGTGCAGTGGGAAAGGTATTTAGGCTCAGTTCCAGTTTTCAAACATTGTAGCATGTGAGAGTATGGTTAGACTGCTAAGCATTCTATTTTATTTCTAGACTGAGTAGAAATTACCAGAATTTTTCAGCAATGTGATTTGTTTATATCCTGTCACTAAGTATGCAATTTGTTATGTAAACAAAGCCTTTGGAGTGCTCTTACAACATGTTATGATATTGTGTGGAATTGGTTTAATCAGTAATCACAAAGCATAAAAGGGTATACCACAATTATTAATTTTTTTATAATTATACTTAACAAGCTTTCATACTTACATACTGGCCCATTGTAACTCTTGTTTGACTCCTTTTGGCCCCCAATCTCCCTCTCTTTCCTTCTTCAGAGACAAAAGCTTGGTGAAGGACTTTCCTGTTAAACTAATCATTGGCAGAGATGGGACAACACTGCAGCTAGTGATTGGTCTTACTCTGAGTGCATGTCTCTAAAACAGGAAGAATACAGAAGATCATGGGGTCATAAGGAGTGTGGGAGTTTCTGGGGACCTGTGGGGGCCAGGGGTAGATAAGTATAGTTTTTCTTTTTCTATTTCTATGTGCCCACAGCAATGTAACAATATCATAGTTTTTGTATTTGCCAAAAAAAAAAAACCTCAAACTAAGCTGGGGGGGAAGATAATCATGGATCATAAGATCGATGGGACCTCTGGACTGGTTGCGGCAAACAGTGGTGGTCAGGAAGCAAAAATACCAGAGAAAACTGTTTTATATAGTTTGCATAACTCTCACTGTTGTTAATATGGGTTGTGTAAACAATGTATTACTGCAAGATACTATGTTTACGCAACTCCCAATCTCTGTGAGAAACACTGCATAAAAAAACCTTTTCATTTGTTTCTGGCTTCCCAACTACCTTTAGTAACCACAAGCAGCCCAGAGGCGGATCTTCAGGTATATATGGGTCCCGAAGGGGGGACCTACATCTATCAGACATCTAGGTCATGTCCTTTAAAATGCCAAAAATGACAAGATGGAAATACTCCTTTAGGGTCTATTCACACGTACAGTATTGTTCGCAGATTTGATTCGCAAGATTTCAAGCTGTGTTCACTCATTCAGTTTACATTGATATCTGCAGCATAAAATTCTGCACATCAAATCTGCGCATCAAATATGTGCAGAATACTGTAAGTGGGAAAAGACCATTAAAGAACATTCCATAAACATAAGCAATGCATTAGATTGTAAAAGTAAGGAAGTTATTGTAGTAGTATTATTACATAAAATACTCAGTTAAGATTTTCTTTTTCATAATGTGTCCTTCTTTACCTTTACTCTTATATATCCTTATAAAAATATGTATTTTGTCATACTCTATCAGGAGATGTATATGCTATGTGTGTTTCTGTGTGAGCACCCAATAGTTATGATGTGAGTTAAAGCCTGCTAAGGGTTTTAATTGCATGTTACAATATTGTATTGAATGGTAAAACAACTGTGTGGAGTCCTTGGATTAATCCAAGGACAAGTATGGGTTGACTTATCTGTAGTTGAGATTTAGGAGTATTATATCAATTTCTTAATATCCATACATTTTGGTTATGTTTTTATATTTGGAAGACAATCATTTATTTATTCATGGTATTGATATATAATGAATAATAATAGTACCGTATATTCCAGCATATAAGACGACTTTTTAACCCCGACTTTTTTTTTCCGGAAAAGTCGGGGGTCGTCTTATACGCCGGGTATTGGGGTCCGGGATAGGAAAACTTTATGACTATCTGCCCGGTCCGGCTCCCGTGTGCGGGGGCCGGCCAGAGCAGATAAAAACTAATTACTGATACTAAAAACCAGGGTGTCTCCAGCTGTTGTGAAACTACAACTCCCAGCATGCCCGGACAGCCTTTGCCGGTCCGGGCATGCTTGTAGTTACACAACAGCTGGAGGCACCCTGTTTTTTAGTGTCATGGGAGCAGATAATCATGGCTTTTCCTATGCCGGACATCCCTGTGTCCCGAAAGATCTTTTCGGGACATAGGGATGTCTGCCAGTCACTCACCATTCCCCGACCGACGCGCGTCCTCCTGTGGTCCCCCTCCGCTTCTCCACCTCTATGGTTGTACGCACGGGACGTCAGTGACGTCCTCCTGCGACCATAGAGACGCAGGAGGACCAGGAGGACAGCAGGACCATCACAGGAGGACGCACGCCGGCCGGGGCCTGGTGAGTGACCGGCAGCACGTCATCTTCTTCAGTGATCTGGTCACCGCTCCTACAGGCCTGGGACTGCAGCTATGGTCCATAGCAGTAGATGGTGACCCCGGGCCGGAGGAGCGGTAATCAGAACACTGTGGGGGCAGTATAGACATAAAGCCTTCAGCCATACATTGTATATGGCTGGAGGCTGTATGTCTTTGAGGGGGGGGACTGTCTACTAATGTGGGGGAGCTGCCTACTAATGTGAGGTAACTCCCAACCTAATGTGGGGTAACTCCCGACCTAATGTGGGGGAAGCTGCCTACTATTGTGGGGGAACTGTCGACCTAATGTGGGGGAACTGCTGACCTAATGTGGGGAGAGCTGCCTACTATTGTGGGGGAACTGCTGACCTAATGTGGGGGGGAGCTTCCTACTATTGTGGGGGAACTGCTGACCTAATGTGGGGGGGAACTGCTGACCTAATGTGGGGGGAACTGCTGACCTAATGTGGGGGGAGCTGCCTACTATTGTGGGGGAACTGCTGACCTAATGTGGGGGAGCTGCCTACTATTGTGGGGGAACTGCTGACCTAATGTGGGGGAGCTGCCTACTAATATGGGGGAACTGCAACCTAATGTGGGGGAACTATACTGCCTACCTGATGTGGGGGGAACTACAAGGTACTGTACATCGCAGTAGAAGGGGTAGTCTTATACGGAGAGTATATCCCAAACTCTATATTTTAACTGTAAAAGTTAGGGGTCGTCTTATAGGCCCAGTCGTCTTATACGCCGGCATATACGGTAAGTATCATAATAATGTTTTACATGTGTATATGCTTTACATACAAAGCCATTGATAAGGGGGTAACCCCCCCCCCCCCCCCCGAAACGCGTCTGGAAATATCGACGCATCACTCTGACCAGTATTGCCACCTTATTGATTCCTCCTTGATTCCTATTCCTCGCAATCGCTGCAGTCTCCGATATTCAGGACCACCGCAAGGTGTTTTGACATGCTTAAATGACTTAACTGCCACATGCGGACGCTGTGGACAAGTTCTGCCAGCGCTACTCCTGCTGACTGATCTCCGTCACTCTGAGACGGACGCCGATCCATCCCACCCAGCAGCAAAGTGAACTGGCACCTCTACGCTTCACATACAGGCAGCATATCCAAGCTATACCCACCAACAGCCACAATCTCCGTTATACCCACCTACTGCCATGATCTCCGATGACCCTTTGGTACCACAGGTAACATACATCCATAGGCCGGGAGCAGCCCGTGCTAACCTGTGGGGAAAGTAACTATTGCTAAAGTGCTTTGCTCAGCAACTGGCCTTTCCAACCGGATTTATTGTGGTTTTGAATTATATATACCGCATTTTTACCAAACTGTTACAACTCGGCACTTGGTACTATTTTAGACATTTACCACTAATTAAGATGCCCCAAAACATAGCAGATATACTGTTTGCATTAACCTTAATGCAACTTATGCTACAGCTGTATCATTAGTGCAATATTTGGACATGGTTCATTGAGGCGGCATACTGTACTGACTAAATAGTATTTCACTATATACTTTGATACTAATCAGTGATCAAATTTTAGTTTTTTATATTTTGACATTACTGGATCTGTAGCAAGGGCACTGCACAGATTTCAGTCTTATACATATATTTTTATATATGTAACAACATTTTATGTTTATCCTTATTTCCCTTATTCAGTTTTAACATTGTTTACTTTATATACACTTTAATTGTCTTTCTACACCTAGAGGTCTGCATCTCCATAATTTAAAAAATACTTATGTTTTTCAGCACTTTTGAGTATAGTGTAACTTAGTACCTCGTTGAAGACATAAATCACTTTTATAGTGTGCAGCCACCCGAATTCCTTATTATTCCATGTATATACGCTTTACATGACAAGTATAACCAGCTGTTCAGAATATTAAACACATGAACAATTATTTATAAGGTGGACATCATTAATATTTTGTAATGTATAACTACATTAATCTGTTCTGTATCCATGCAGTACTTACGGACGCACTTTGGTAAGGCTCTGTCCCACAAGCCATTTGCCTTACAGTTAAGAACAGATGATCCTAGAAGATAGTAGCCTTTCTTACAATGATATGTAACACTTATTCCATAACGAAAACTCTCAGGATAGTTCTGCTGTCCATGTCGAATTGCATTTTCCACAAAACCAGGATCTGTACAATTTACAACTGTAAGATATATAAAAAAAAAAATATATATATATATATATATATATTATATATATATATATATATATATATATATATATATATAAAACTGAAAAACTTTTTAGACTGACCATACAGTAATAGAAAGCAACTTAAAGTGCTAAATATAGAAGTAGAAACAAATTGTATCAAACAACACTTTAAGTCCTTTTAAACTGAACATTTAACAATTTGTTGAGCAGTCAATAGTTCTGACATTTGGTCCTTCACTGTGTAAAGGAATTAAATAGACAGCAAACGGCAAGAATTTCTCAGCTGTAACGTGTTTCTGCAAAGTTCCTTCTGAGTTGTTTTTGCTTAAAAGTTTGTTTGAAGTTATTCAGTTATTCCCATTCATCCTTTGAAATGTCATGTCAGAAATATTTGAAAACTTCAAATTTAAGTCAAGAATCTATGTAATGTCAGATGGGATTTCCAAAAGTAACTATAATCTATTGTGTATCAGTCAAATACAGCTGTTGAAGTCAAATAAACTGTCTTTGAAGAGGATGCAGTAAATATAATAGTCATTTCACCCCATAGCATTTCACTTTGTATTGTGAGCTGTCACTTCTTCTACATATGCATGGCATATATCAGGGAATATATAGCCTCAATATGTGTCCCTCAAACAATAGAGTTGAATAAAGTAATATTAAAAAACGATCACCAGTTTGCAAAGTTCACAGTGTAATGGCATAATCTAGCAATAAGTAAATAAGCGATATGATTGGGCACTATGATGTTCAAATTGGGAACTCTAAATAGAGTAGCAGTGTGTAGACTAATCACTACACCTTATTGAACCTAATTGAATGCAGGAATGCAGAAGGTATCAGAGTAGATCACCACTAAGAAAGAAATAGATAATGGTTCTCTAGTGGCTCTAAAAACACATCATTCCGTGATTAGGTAGAAAATGTATGCCATAAATGAAAGTTAGTATAATGGGTATATCTGACTCTGCGTCTGACAGGAGGGTTAAAGGGGTACTCCGGTGAAAAAAAAAAATTCTTTTAAATCAACTGGTGGCAGAAAGTTAAACATATTTGTAAATTACTTCTATTAAAAAATCTTAATCCTTCCAGTACTTAGCTGCTGAATGCTACAGAGGAAATTCCTTTCTCTTTGGAACACTGATGACATCACGAGCACAGTGCTCTCTGCTGACATCTCTGTCCATTTTAGCAACCATGCATAGCAGATGTATAGCAGATGTATGCTAAGTGCAGCATGGTGGCTCAGTGGTTAGCACTGCTGCCTTGCAGTGCAGGGGACTTGGGTTCAAATCCCACTAAGGACAACAATAAATAAAGCATTATTACTATTATTATTATTATTATAATAACGTCAGCAGAGAGAACTGTGGTCGTGATGTCATCAGAGAGCATTCCAAAAAGAATAGAATTTCCTCTGTAATATTCAGCAGCTAATAGGTACAGGAAGGATTACGATTTTTTAATAGAAGTAATTTACAAATATGTTTAACTTTCTGCCACCAGTTGATTTAAAAGAAAAAAGGTTTTCACCGGAGTACCCCTTTAATTCATCTTGTGTTTGGCTGCTTTACTTATTGCTGTGACAATGCCCTGGCCAATCAAGGGCATGGTCGACGAGCCAATTACATCCTGGTCTCTTCATCCATGCCCTCCTCAGGTGGGCTATATATACCTCAATCAATCTGTTAAACCTTGACTGTATTAGTCACCTTTTCCCTGCACTAGCACTTATAGCCGTGTCTTCTGCTGACCTGATCAGTTGTAACTAACCCTTTCCTGTGACCTGACTATCCCCTGGCCTTACATTCTGTACTTTTACTGTCCTCCAGGTACTTTTGTGCCCAACTGTTGCTGACTTGGGATATTTAATGACTTTTAACCGCCCTGCAGCTGGGGGCTGCCATTTAATGCAAATCGTCCAAGTACGTAGAATATTGGTTTGGGGCCAGCATCCGGGCTGCACTGCTCCCTACCCTAAATGTGACAGTTAAACTGATAGTGGCAAGGTAAATGGTGTCTATTGTAACAACACTGCTATATATATATATATATATATATATATATATATATATATATATATATATATATATATCGCACTCTGGTAGCAGATCTGCTAAAATAATTAAGTTGGTTGGTATGAACATCTGTGCCACTGCCAGAATTCCTTGATTACTATTTACCTGGGGACACAATTGTAAATCCAGGTGATAGAGCACAGGAGATTGCTTTCTCCTAGTGACAGCTGTCAAGAATTACATAGGAAATGAGTTCTGGCATTCTCAGCCTAGTCTGTTGAAAAAGTCAGGATGATGCGTAAGTATGTCCTGATGACTTTGGAACTTTTATCTAAGTAGATTCAAAGCCCTGAGGATATATAAATATGGATTGGCAGTCCAAAAGTAACTTCTTAAAGTATATGTCAAAAATATTTTTCTCTGAATTTATTCTGCTCTAGTCTATTATTTCAGTGAAAACTGATAATATTGTATCTAAAAATGTTGATTTATCTAGTACTGCAGCTGAAAATGACTATAAATTGGTTGAGCCCTAAATATGGCAAATATTTAAAAAGTTACACATACTGAATACAGTAACCTGCTTTTTCCCCCCTTTTTTTAGGCACAAGGACAATAAATTGAAATTGAAAAAATTAAATTAGCACCTTATATTGCATTATATAAAATAGTGAGATTATTGGGTGAATAATATTTGAACATAACCAAAAAGCTGATTCACCAAAAAATATGTGAATCAGCTTAATGAGGAGCAAATAGAGCCAAGGAGGGAGAAAAATATGCAAAAGCTGAAGATGGATAGATGATAGATAGATAATGGATAAACCTTTAGGTCAATTCAATCAAAGAATCCCTGTCAGATAAGGTGGCTGATCACTTATGTTGTTTTTTCATGTACATCTTCTGCAGGGTGTGCAGGAGTCTTGATATTACATAACACAAGTCCAGTCCTGGTGTAACATGATGTTTCATACAAAGCTGGCTGCATTTGGGTTATTATAGCTCTGTATAAGGCAGGCCCTGTCACTGCTTAAATAATGCACTTTTATACAATACATTCAGAAAGTTTTCAGACCCTTAACCTTTTTCCATTTTGTTATGCTAAGGCAAAAAATTAAAAAATAAAAATAAAAAAATAAAAAAAAGCATAAAAATTAAGTTTTTGTCCGCCAATCTGCACTCAATACAGTTATAATGTTGTTTCTGTGAAAACTGAATTTTATGCAAATGAACAAAAAAGGTAAAAGTTACATTTTGTGTGAACATAAGTATTTAGACTCTTTGCTATGACAATGAAAATTAGTTCTAGGGGCCTCCTATGTCTCTTGATTATCTCTGATATATATAATGTCCGTTTTTGTGTTTTTGTATTTTTCTGTTTTGTGGTCAATTCAGACACTAGGTTTTTGCCTGGCTAGGTAATAATTAATGCTATTAGCCAATGGGAACTTGGGTATTGTTTAATGACCCGAGCTCTGTTGGAACTCTGGCTGGTTGATTAGTTCTTATTCTGACTATGACCATTTAGTCTGTCTGTTAATATCGGAGTTTTAACCATGGTTTGTAGGCAGGGAGAGTGTTTCTGGGGAAAGCTTAGGGCTCACTCTCCCTGTCCACCCCTGGTCATTACAATATGTTTCTAAACCTTGATTGGAATCACCTGTGGTAAATGTCATTGACAAGAAATTATTTGGAAAGATGCACCCTGCCTATAAAAGGTTTCACAGCTGACTATGCATATTAGAGCGAAAACCAAGTCATGAAGTGGAAATAACTGCCTGTAGAGCTCAGATATATGATTGTGTGGAGGCACAAATCTTGAGAAGGGTACAAAAAATGTCTGCTGCACTGAAAGCTCCCAAGAGCACAGTTGCTTTCATATTTCTTTAACAACACAAATATAGAAACACAGCCATACATCCACCATTTGTATTTTGATCTACTTGCTTCTCAGCATAATTTAAAAACAGGTTGTTAGTATATTGTACATTTTGATCAAAAAGTACCAGTCCACTCGCCACATCAAGGCCACTAGTCAGAGTGGGTCCCTAACCTAACACTGGCATAGCACCGGGAGGTGACCACTGCCTCCGAGACACTAGGCCCACAGGGGGGAACGACCCAGTGGCCAGGCAGCCCCACTGCTGCCTGACCAAGCCCCTGGCTTTGGGCCATCCCACCCCACAGATAAAGCATCACAGAAACAATGGGCGCAACAGAGAACCACACCAGTATAAATACCTACATGTGTTCCCTACCAGAGGGCTGGGAGAATGCTAGGAGGAAACCCCTATGCAATCTCCTGCTAATTAAAAACACCTGGGCAGAATGGGTGGAGTGGAGTGCAGGCCGTGGAAGAAGGAAGAGACTACAAATGTACAACACAAATAGAGAAACATAGCCGCACATCCACCATTTGTACTTTGATCTACTTGCTTCTCAGCATAGTTTAAAAAAACGAACAGGTTGTTAGTATCCATTTTGATCAAAAAGTAATAGCCCCCTCATCACATCAAGGCCACCTAGTCAGAGTGGGTCCCTAACCTAACACTGACGTAGCGATCAAATCTGTTGCTGATAAGCATTAGATCAAGGTGCATGCTGTGGATGTGCGACCATGTCTGTTTTTCTCTAGTTGAATTCATATTTCTTTAAGTAGTAGGGGAGAAGGGCCTTGGTAAGAGTGATGAAAAAAAACCTCATTGTCATTGTGGCTAAGCTACAAAAATCCTATGTGAAAATGAGACAAAACTTTAGAAGGTCAACCCTTACTGTAGCCTCCACAATCTGGACTTTATGATTGATTTGCAAAAAAGAAGCCTCTCCTTAGCAAAAGACATATGAACACTTACCTGGAGGTTGCAAAAAAAAATAAAAAAGGACTCTTAGACTATAAGAAAAAACATTTTCTGGTCTTAGAAAACCAATATTGCCCTGTCTGGCCTCAAGTATAATCTCTGGAGGAAACCAGGAACTGTTCATCATCTGTCTAATCCCTACTATTCCTAGTGGTGCCATGGGGATATTTTTCATTAGCTGGAACAGGGTTGACGGTCAGGGTTGAAGAAAAGCTGAATTATGCAATTTATAGAGATATCATGAATGAAAACATAATCGAGGGTGCTCTGGATCTCAAACTGATCCAAAGGTTCACTTTCCATCAAAATTTGTCTCACAACAAGGAAAGTTACTTTAATGCTTGGTCTCTGGCAGCTCTCTTCTAGGGAGCGTGGCAGCCCAGCCTGTTATCTCTTGCCTGGCTCTCAGTGGCTGGTCCTGTATTGCAGCAACATTGTGTGTCTATTGGCCACTTTATGTGGGAGTTGTTTCACCTTTAGACAGCAATCAGTTTACAAGACACCCACCTCTGCAAGAAGGGAAAGAAGTAACAGGCTGTGTCACCACACTCCCTGGAAGTGCACCGCCAGTGAGTGAGCATTAAAAGATCTTTCCTTGTTGTGAGACTACTTTAAGTTTAAGAGACTGTATGTGTTTTAATTGTGCTCCTTTGTATTGTAAATATATTGTGCTCCTTGTAAATATATTGTAAATGAAATATGTGTATGTAAGTTATTCTGTAATTTGGGGTGCTGTGTCCTGCACACAGGGGGAGAGTTATCGAAACACGTGCAGAGGAAAAGTTAACCATTTGCCCATAGCAACTAATTAGATTGCTTTGTTCATTTTTCAGAGACATTTTTTAAAATTAAAGAAGCAATCTGATTGGTTGCTATTGGCAAGTGCCCCACTTTTCCTCTGCACAGATTTTGATCAATCTCCCCTCTCGTATTTTCACTTTTAGGTCCAAGGTTGTATTGATTGGTGCACAGCGTGACCATTTTCTGTAATAGTAGCTGATAATGGGAATACCAGATAACAGTAAGAGACACCCGCACCTCCAAACCTCACTGCACATACAGGGTTGCCGTGGGTATCTCTGTGTGTTTGCTCATAGGAGGATATGCAGCGTATTTCCTGCTGCCCAGCAGATTTTGCGCAGTGTAATGTACACTGCGTTTACAAAATGTGTGACCCTACCTTGAGAGAGAATCTCCTTCTGCTGAATAGAGATGTCTGCAAGTACAGATGTTACATTTAATCGTGCCAAGTTTAGGAGGGTTGTGAGAAGGTAACACTGACCTAAGAAACTAAGCTCTTTTTGGAGATAGCAATGACCTGCCTGGAGTTAAAGTTATTTCCTTTATGGAGGGTTCGGCCTTTAAGAAACAGTAAAGCTAATGTGTGTTGTACTGTTGTGTGGAAAAAGAGAATTGAAATCAACAGCTTTACCAGCTTGTCAAACTGGAAAAAAAAAAAAAAACGCCATCACTCTCATGGGAAGAAAAAAAAAAATGTGTTTTACCAACTGGTTCAGCAATTGTTTCTTTACTACATCTTAAATGTACAGCAAACTAGCTTTGAACATTACACTGGAAACACCGCTTTCACAACCAGTCCCACCCATCAAGTCATTTTTTTGCCTGCACCCTGCAAATAACACATGACTGCTCACATTATTATTATTATAATTATGAATATTATTATTTTTTTAGCATTATAATTATTACCGGCATACAGACAAGGGCTTTATTAACAATACAATATTTACATTCAAAAGCCAAAAGCAGCATTATAGGAGAGATTTGTGTGTATTTTAATATTTTGTGAGAAAAAAGTGAAGGGCTCATGAATGATCACTATCTTATCTCCTGTAGTTTAATAGGATATATATAGTGGTATTCAGCTCAACTATCTGGTTTATCACTGGAAGACTAATTCATTTTTGTGTGGGACCAGAGGGGACAGTATTTATCTTCTCACAAATCATAAGACTTTCAAAACCTACTGTATGAGTTGAAGACTTTCAAAGAACACAATTCAAATATTGGTATTGATTTTGTGCATTGAACAAGTACATGAATTTCCCCTGAGAGTTTATGTTTTGACTCTTATTGCTCCCAGATGACACCAGGTTCTTCATATATGAAATGAAATCTTGTGGTTTTAAAAAAACATTTCAAGTACAGGAAGCAAGAACCAGTTTTATGTTACACTACTGGAAATATGGCATTAATTGAAATTCAATATATTGGCTAATTATTATAATTATTATGAGAGTCAGTGAGCAGAGAATAGGATAATATATATAAACTGTTTTATAAAGAATATATATATATATATATATATATATATATATATATATATACATACAATATATTATTACTATTATTCATAATAATAATATAAGAAGTTTGTTTTCTTTACCATGGAACCCATCACAAATCAGTACATCCCTATTTTTAATGTATTACCTAGTCCTAACAGATTGGGTTACATGCTGCCCATCTAAGTTTACAGAGAGAGGAGGAGTGAAAAAGGACTTAGGAGGGAGGAGAATGATTTCAGAAACCAAAAAAGCAGAGGCAGATAGAGAAATGCAGAGAGACTGCAAAAGGACTACGTAAAAGCTAATTGCAAGTATTAGATCTCACTCCAAGGCTTTGTTCATATATTAGACTGTTCACTACTGCTTTATGATGTCCTTTATGCTGCTGCTTCCTAGGGTTTATATGGAGACACATCAATAGGAAAGGCCATCAATTTTGAAAGAGCTCTCTCTATCCTGAAGATATATGTCTTTATACATACCTTAAAAGCAGCAGTAGCATGGAGGGCATTATAAAGCAGTAATGAACAGTCTGTGCGCCAAGCCCTGGAGTAATAATGGACCTAATACTTGCAATTAGCTCTTGTGTAGTCTTTTTGCATTCTCTCTGTGTTTCCCTGCCTTTGTTTTCTGTTTGTTTTCAGAGTTAATAAAGGTTTAGCAATTGGGAAAAATGTATAAGAAAAGACCATTTAAAATAGTTTAAACTTTTCCTTTATTTCGAATACAATTTGGAACTTTTTTATTCCTCTTTTTTTCTTACAGGTTATTTGTTTAATTTCATTCCCATTCTTTGCTGAACTATAAAACACTTAACATTTCTTTTAAAGCATGTAATTTGGACTATTGGAGGACCAATAGATGGCAGGACCCTAATATATATGTTCTCTTTAGCATTTAACCACTTTCCAACACATATTTAATGAGGAACCTATCTACCTCATGGGGGACTTATTGCCAACCCACTTTTATATTGTGGGGCACCAAACAGGGAAATGTCATTTAATGGGCTACAGATGGAGAGATGGTATAGAAGTGGAATCTTTGTTTTAAAAGGGAAACTTATATATTTTGCTGGCACTTTCTGCAGAAAAGAGTCATAGCTGGAGAAGTCACCATGGCAGTTTGGTGAAGAAAACAAAATGACTCCGAAAGTATATTAAATGCGAGTCACGGGATGTAACTGCACTGCATCTTTACTACTGTTGTTCTGCTCAGAATATAGTTTAGTACCCCTGCCCTAGACTGAAGCTACCAGACTTGGCACCACTAGACTCAGCTGGACAATGAGCAAAAATGTTCTGCTCCTGGTTCTATTTAATTGGTCAGCTGAGTATTCTGCACTCAGTTTGCACAAGAGGTGGGGATGCAATGCTGATTTTTGCTATGGGTCCCTATGAGTTCTAGGTATGATCCTGCTATAAACAGTGATTCTGGTCCTTGCTGGTGGCAGCATCAATGTGCTGAAAACATGTCCAAGTTTGCATCCCAGGGCTCTATGTTACTGGTTTCAGCTCCTTGTCTGTTCTTGGTGTCTGTGGGTGAGGTTCATCAAGACGTGCTGAGGAAAAGTTGACACTTGTCCATAGCAACCAATCAAATTGCTTCTTTTTTTTCAGAGGCCTTTTAAAAAAATTTAAGAAGTGATCTGATTGGTTGCTATGGACAACTGTCAACTTTTCCTCTGCACAAGTTTTGATTAATCTCCCCTTTGTTTCCTATTGTCAGCTCTTGGTCTGTTCCTGGTACATGTGTTTCTATTACCAGCCCCTGCTTGGTTCTTTGTGTCTGTGTTCCTATTACCAGTCCCTGGTTTGTTCCTGGTGTCTGTGTTCCTCTTACACAGTTAATGAACAGTATCCCTGCTCCATGCTCCATGTCTGATCTTTATTGTACTGTCCAGTCAACAGCAGATTCTAGCTGCTAGTATATTGTAGAGGTGCAGGTAAGTCTATTACTACAACTTTAAAAGTCACTAAAACCCTAAACACCATTGATGTACATTGACTAAAAAAACTAAATTCTTTTTCGAAAGACTTACATTTTTCATAATCTTTTACTTGCACTAACAATTACATCTGTAACTACATCTGATCGAGATATTGGGCCACTGAATCTCACTTAATCTCATAGATTGCACTTATCAGCAAGAGATGTAGGTAGAAATATCATCATGGAGTCAAGAAATGTCAAGAAAAATCTCCTAGGAAAATCCCCCAAAAATCTGTACAATGCTAAATGCTTCCGACTTATTTTCTGTCTACTATTATTTATAGTCGAAATGTCACAAAAGAGATCGGCACCTCCAGAAATCACAATGGGGGAGATTAATCAAACCCATCCAGAGAAAAGTTGCTGAGTTTCCCATAGCAACCAATCATATCGCTTCTTTAATTTTTCAGAGGCTTTTTAAAAATGAAAGAAGTGATCTGATTGGTTGTTATTGGCAACTCAGCAACTTTTCCTCTGAACAGGTTTTGATAAATATCCCCCAATATCTTTTTTTTTTTTTTTTTTATCGAAAGTTGCAACAAAATGATTAACTCCCTTAAAATCACAACTTTGTAGGAAATTACTCGTATACAGGAAATACAAAACTTAGTAAATAAGATGGAGGCTTCCAGAAAACACAATTCTGAATATTGCTATTGATTTTGTGCATTCAACAACAGCATGAATTTCCCATGAGGATACATGTTTTACTTGCATTGCTCCCATATGACACAAGAGGCAAATCCAATATAGTGAGATCTGTAAATCTGAAAAGTATTCCAGCAGCCGTTGTTTTTTTAGGTTTTGTATTTTAAAGAAAACCATGAGTGAAATTACACTGCCAATGTCATACATGTAAATATGTAACAATAATACAGATTACGATAACAGATATCGATCCATGAGGTTTTGTATACAGGACACCCATGAGTCTAAATACAGAATTCTTCTGTTCCTAGCTAATAAACTATTTTTCTTTAAACTACAGTCAGAGCTATGGGAGTATTATTATTTTAAGGGGTACTCAGATGGAAAAAACATTTTTTAAATCAACTGATGCCAGAAAGTTAAAGGGGTTATCCATGAAAAAGCTTTTTTTTTTATATATCAACTGGCTCTAGAAAGATTTGTAAATTACTTCTATTATAAAATCTTAATCCTTTCAGTACTTATGAGCTCCTGAAGTTAAGGTTGTTCTTTTCTGTCTTAGTGCTCTCTGATGACACGTGTCTCGGGAAACGCCCAGTTTAGAAGCAAATCCCCATAGTTAACCTCTTCTAAACTGGGCGTTTCCCGAGACACATTTCATCAGAGAACACTTAGACAGAAAATAACAACCTAAACTTCAGAAGCTCATAAGTGTTACGCCGAGCGCTCCGGGTCCCCGCTCCTCCCCGGAGCGCTCGCTACACTCTCCTCACTGCAGCGCTCCGGTCAGATCCACTGACCCGGGGCGCTGCGATTCCGCTTCCAGCCGGGATGCGATTCGCGATGCGGGTAGCGCCCGCTCGCGATGCGCACCCCGGCTCCCGTACCTGACTCGCTCTCCGTCGGTCCTGTCCCGGCGCGCGCGGCCCCGCTCCCTAGGGCGCGCGCGCGCCGGGTCTTTGCGATTTAAAGGGCCACTGCGCCGCTGATTGGCGCAGTGGTTCCAATCAGTGTGTTCACCTGTGCACTTCCCTATATCACCTCACTTCCCCTGCACTCCCTTGCCGGATCTTGTTGCCATCGTGCCAGTGAAAGCGTTCCTTGTGTGTTCCTAGCCTGTGTTCCAGACCTCCTGCCGTTGCCCCTGACTACGATCCTTGCTGCCTGCCCCGACCTTCTGCTACGTCCGACCTTGCTTCTGTCTACTCCCTTGTACCGCGCCTATCTTCAGCAGCCAGAGAGGTTGAGCCGTTGCTAGTGGATACGACCTGGTCACTACCGCCGCAGCAAGACCATCCCGCTTTGCGGCGGGCTCTGGTGAAAACCAGTAGTGACTTAGAACCGATCCACTAGCACGGTCCACGCCAATCCCTCTCTGGCACAGAGGATCCACTACCTGCCAGCCGGCATCGTGACAGTAGATCCGGCCATGGATCCCGCTGAAGTTCCTCTGCCAGTTGTCGCTGACCTCACCACGGTGTTTGCCCAGCAGTCACAACAGATAGCGCAACAAGGCCAACAGCTGTCTCAACTGACCGTGATGCTACAGCAGCTACTACCACAGCTTCAGCAATCTTCTCCTCCGCCAGCTCCTGCACCTCCTCCGCAGCGAGTGGCCGCTTCTGGTCTTCGACTATCCTTGCCGGATAAATTTGATGGGGACTCTAAGTTTTGCCGTGGCTTTCTTTCCCAATGTTCCCTGCACTTGGAGATGATGTCGGACCACTTTCCCACTGAAAGGTCTAAGGTGGCTTTCGTAGTCAGCCTTCTGTCTGGAAAAGCCCTGTCTTGGGCCACACCGCTCTGGGACCGCAATGACCCCGTCACTGCCTCTGTACACTCCTTCTTCTCGGAAATTCGAAGTGTCTTTGAGGAACCTGCCCGAGCCTCTTCTGCTGAGACTGCCCTGTTGAACCTGGTCCAGGGTAATTCTTCCGTTGGCGAGTATGCCGTACAATTCCGTACTCTTGCTTCAGAATTATCCTGGAATAATGAGGCCCTCTGCGCGACCTTTAAAAAAGGCCTATCCAGCAACATTAAGGATGTTCTGGCCGCACGAGAAATTCCTGCTAACCTACATGAACTCATTCACCTAGCCACTCGCATTGACATGCGTTTTTCCGAAAGGCGTCAGGAGCTCCGCCAGGATATGGACTCTGTTCGCACGAGGCGTTTTTTCTCCCCGGCTCCTCTCTCCTCTGGTCCCCTGCAATCTGTTCCTGTGCCTCCCGCCGTGGAGGCTATGCAGGTCGACCGGTCTCGCCTGACACCTCAAGAGAGGACACGACGCCGCATGGAGAATCTCTGCCTGTACTGTGCCAGTACTGAACACTTCCTGAAGGATTGTCCTATCCGTCCTCCCCGCCTGGAAAGACGTACGCTGACTCCGCACAAGGGTGAGACAGTCCTTGATGTCTACTCTGCTTCTCCACGTCTTACTGTGCCTGTGCGGATATCTGCCTCTGCCTTCTCCTTCTCTACTATGGCCTTCTTGGATTCCGGATCTGCAGGAAATTTTATTTTGGCCTCTCTCGTCAACAGGTTCAACATCCCGGTGACCAGTCTCGCCAAACCCCTCTACATCAATTGTGTAAATAATGAAAGATTGGACTGTACCATACGTTTCCGCACGGAGCCCCTTCTAATGTGCATCGGATCTCATCACGAGAACATTGAACTTTTGGTCCTCCCCAATTGCACTTCCGAAATTCTCCTTGGACTTCCCTGGCTTCAACTTCATTCTCCAACCCTGGATTGGTCCACTGGGGAGATCAAGAGTTGGGGGTCCTCTTGTTCCAAGGACTGCCTAAAACCGGTTCCCAGTAACCCTTGCCGTGACTCTGTGGTTCCTCCTGTAACCGGTCTCCCTAAGGCCTATATGGACTTTGCGGATGTTTTTTGCAAAAAACAAGCTGAGACTCTACCTCCCCACAGGCCTTATGATTGTCCTATTGACCTCCTCCCGGGCACTACTCCACCCCGGGGCAGAATTTATCCTCTGTCCGCCCCAGAGACTCTTGCCATGTCTGAATACGTCCAGGAAAATTTAAAAAAGGGCTTTATCCGTAAATCCTCCTCTCCTGCCGGAGCCGGATTTTTCTTTGTGTCCAAAAAAGATGGCTCTCTACGTCCTTGCATTGACTACCGCGGTCTTAATAAAATCACGGTAAAGAACCGCTACCCCCTACCCCTCATCTCTGAACTCTTTGATCGCCTCCAAGGTGCCCACATCTTTACCAAACTGGACTTAAGAGGTGCTTATAATCTCATCCGCATCAGAGAGGGGGATGAATGGAAAACGGCATTTAATACTAGAGATGGACACTTAGAGTATTTGGTCATGCCCTTCGGCCTGTGCAACGCCCCTGCCGTCTTCCAAGACTTTGTTAATGAAATTTTTCGTGATCTCTTATACTCCTGTGTTGTTGTATACCTGGACGATATTCTGATTTTTTCTGCCAATCTAGAAGAACACCGCCAGCATGTCCGTATGGTTCTTCAGAGACTTCGTGACAATCAACTCTATGCCAAAATAGAGAAATGTCTGTTTGAATGCCAATCTCTTCCTTTCTTAGGATACTTGGTCTCTGGCCAGGGACTACAAATGGATCCAGACAAACTCTCTGCCGTTCTAGATTGGCCACGCCCCTCAGGACTCCGTGCTATCCAACGTTTTTTGGGGTTCGCCAATTATTACAGACAATTTATTCCACATTTTTCTACCGTTGTGGCTCCTATCGTGGCTTTAACCAAAAAAAATGCCGATCCCAAGTCTTGGCCTCCTCAAGCGGAAGACGCCTTTAAACGGCTCAAGTCTGCCTTTTCTTCGGCTCCTGTGCTCTCCAGACCTGACCCATCTAAACCCTTTCTATTGGAGGTTGATGCCTCCTCAGTGGGAGCTGGAGCTGTCCTTCTACAAAAAAATTCTTCCGGGCATGCTGTTACTTGTGGTTTTTTTTCTAGGACCTTCTCTCCGGCGGAGAGGAACTACTCCATCGGGGATCGAGAGCTTCTAGCCATTAAATTAGCACTTGAGGAATGGAGGCATCTGCTGGAGGGATCAAGATTTCCAGTTATTATTTACACCGATCACAAGAACCTCTCCTACCTCCAGTCTGCCCAACGGCTGAATCCTCGCCAGGCCAGGTGGTCTCTGTTCTTTGCCCGATTTAATTTTGAAATTCACTTTCGGCCTGCCGATAAGAACATTAGGGCCGATGCTCTCTCTCGTTCCTCGGATGCTTCTGAAGTTGAACTTTCTCCGCAACACATCATTCCTCCTGACTGCCTGATTTCCACTTCTCCAGCCTCCATCAGGCAAACTCCTCCAGGAAAGACCTTCGTTTCTCCACGCCAACGCCTCGGAATCCTCAAATGGGGTCACTCCTCCCATCTCGCAGGTCATGCAGGCATCAAGAAATCTGTACAACTCATCTCTCGCTTCTATTGGTGGCCGACTCTGGAGACGGATGTTGTGGACTTTGTGCGAGCCTGCACTATCTGTGCCCGGGATAAGACTCCTCGCCAGAAGCCCGCTGGTTTTCTTCATCCTCTGCCTGTCCCTGAACAGCCTTGGTCTCTGATTGGTATGGATTTTATTACTGACTTACCCCCTTCCCGTGGCAACACTGTTATTTGGGTGATCGTTGATCGATTCTCCAAAATGGCACATTTCATCCCTCTTCCTGGTCTTCCTTCAGCGCCTCAGTTGGCTAAACAATTTTTTGTACACATTTTTCGTCTTCACGGGTTGCCTACGCAGATCGTCTCGGATAGAGGCGTCCAATTCGTGTCTAAATTCTGGAGGGCTCTCTGTAAACAACTCAAGATTAAATTAAACTTTTCTTCTGCATATCATCCTCAATCCAATGGACAAGTAGAAAGAATTAACCAGGTCTTGGGTGATTATTTACGACATTTTGTTTCCTCCCGCCAGGATGACTGGGCAGATCTTCTACCATGGGCCGAATTCTCGTATAACTTCAGAGTCTCTGAATCTTCCTCCAAATCCCCATTTTTCGTGGTGTACGGCCGTCACCCTCTTCCCCCCCTCCCTACCCCCTTGCCCTCTGGTCTGCCCGCTGTGGATGAAATTTCTCGTGATCTTTCCATCATATGGAGAGAGACCCAAAATTCTCTCTTACAGGCTTCATCACGCATGAAGAGGTTCGCGGATAAGAAAAGAAGAGCTCCTCCCATTTTTTCTCCTGGAGACAAGGTATGGCTCTCCGCTAAATATGTCCGCTTCCGTGTCCCTAGCTACAAGTTGGGACCACGCTATCTTGGTCCTTTCAAAGTCTTGTGCCAGATTAATCCTGTCTCCTACAAACTTCTTCTTCCTCCTTCTCTTCGTATTCCTAATGCCTTTCACGTTTCTCTTCTTAAACCACTTATCATCAACCGTTTCTCTCCCAAATCTGTTCCCCCCACTCCTGTTTCCGGCTCCTCGGACATCTTCTCCGTCAAAGAGATTCTGGCATCTAAAAAGGTCAGAGGAAAAATTTTTTTTTTAGTTGATTGGGAGGGTTGTGGTCCAGAAGAGAGATCCTGGGAACCTGAGGACAATATCCTAGACAAAAGTCTGCTCCTCAGGTTCTCAGGCTCTAAGAAGAGGGGGAGACCCAAGGGGGGGGGGGTACTGTTACGCCGAGCGCTCCGGGTCCCCGCTCCTCCCCGGAGCGCTCGCTACACTCTCCTCACTGCAGCGCTCCGGTCAGATCCACTGACCCGGGGCGCTGCGATTCCGCTTCCAGCCGGGATGCGATTCGCGATGCGGGTAGCACCCGCTCGCGATGCGCACCCCGGCTCCCGTACCTGACTCGCTCTCCGTCGGTCCTGTCCCGGCGCGCGCGGCCCCGCTCCCTAGGGCGCGCGCGCGCCGGGTCTTTGCGATTTAAAGGGCCACTGCGCCGCTGATTGGCGCAGTGGTTCCAATCAGTGTGTTCACCTGTGCACTTCCCTATATCACCTCACTTCCCCTGCACTCCCTTGCCGGATCTTGTTGCCATCGTGCCAGTGAAAGCGTTCCTTGTGTGTTCCTAGCCTGTGTTCCAGACCTCCTGCCGTTGCCCCTGACTACGATCCTTGCTGCCTGCCCCGACCTTCTGCTACGTCCGACCTTGCTTCTGTCTACTCCCTTGTACTGCGCCTATCTTCAGCAGCCAGAGAGGTTGAGCCGTTGCTAGTGGATACGACCTGGTCACTACCGCCGCAGCAAGACCATCCCGCTTTGCGGCGGGCTCTTGTGAAAACCAGTAGTGACTTAGAACCGATCCACTAGCACGGTCCACGCCAATCCCTCTCTGGCACAGAGGATCCACTACCTGCCAGCCGGCATCGTGACAATAAGTACTGAAAGGATTAAGATTTTTTTTTATTGAAGTAATTTACAAATCTGTTTAACTTTCTGGAGCCAGTTGATATATAAAAAAGTTTTTTCCTGGAATACCCCTTTAAACAGATTTGTAAATTTCTTCTATTAAAAAATCTTAATCCTTCCAGTACATCAGTGATGAATAGCAGACAGGTAATGCTAATAATCCCATCTGTACCTAGGACTTTCACATACATTGCTTACACAACAGTACCACATTGCAAGCTGCCACATACTTTAAAGTAAGTACATAGCAAACCAAGCTATCTTAAAAGCAGTTTAAAATCTTTTTTGCCATTAAAAAGTATCATCTAAATGAACATATTTTTATATTGTAGTTTTTAATAAATAGTACTGATTTCAACGGCTTAAAAAAGGGCATTACATTTGATTTATTTTCTGGCGGTCTTCAAAGTTATATACCCTCAATTCCTACCTTCTTTTCTTGTACTTTGTTTATTAAACAGTAATTATGGAGATAGTTAGTCTAAGATTATCAGAAGGTATACAGAGGTGTCTGTTGATAGCCCTATTGACAATAACATGATGGTCAGAACCCAGTTAGTTTTCCAGATTTCTACATGATAGAAAAAGGCATGTTGATGGTCTGATCTTAGGACACTATTCATTTCTAGAATAGAAGTACTGTTGCTGACAATGTTACATATTTACATAGTTCATAAGCTTGAAAAAGTCCAGCAAGTTTAATCTAATGTGCATTCCTACTGTATCCCAACTGTGTTGATCCAGAGAAAGGGAAAAAAAAACCTTATGTGGCTGATGTCAATCGCCCCATTACAAGGGAAAAAATACCTTCCTGATTCCAATATGGGAAACAGAATAAATCCCTGGATTAACATTCTGTCCCTATAAATCTAGAATTCATAACCTGTAACGGTATTACTCTCCAGAAATGCATCCAGGCCCCTTTGGAACTCTTTCATTGAGTTCACCATGACCACATCTTCTAGTTGAGAGTTCCATGGTCTCACTGCTCGTACACCAAAATCCTCAGCTTACGGTGAAACAACATTCCAAGCAGAACCATTAAACCTTTGAGTAGAGCATTACAACTGTTAGGGGTACTCGGGTGGAATTTTTTTTTTTTAATCAACTGGTGCCAGAAAGTTAAACAGATTTGTAAATGACTTCTATTCAATAATTTTAATCCCTCCAGTACTTATCAACTGCTATATATGCTCTTTTCTTTTTGAAGTTCTTTTCTGTCTGACCACAGTGCTCTCTCCATTTTAGGAACAGTCCAGAGTAGGAGCAAATCCCCATAGCAAACCTCTCCTGCTCTGGACAGTTCCTGACATGGACAGAGGTGTCAGCAGAGAGCAGTGTGGTCAGACAGAAAATAAATTCAAAAAGAAAAGAATAGGGGATATGATAGAAACTTTTAAATACATAAAGGGAATCAACACGGTAAATGAGGAGAGCATATTTAAAAGAAGAAAAACTACCACAAGAGGATATAGTTTTGGGGCAAAGGTTTAAAAGTAATATCAGGAAGTATTAATTTACTGAGAGAGTAGTGGATACATGGAATAGCCTTCCTGCAGATGTGGGACAGGAACTATTGATAGTATTCAGATTATTGGGCAGACCAGATGGGCCACATGGTTCTTATCTGCCGGCACATTCTGTGTTTCTATGTTTTGTGTGGAGCATACAGCAGCTGATAAGTACTGGAAGGATTAAGATCTTTAAATAGAAGTAATTTACAAAAGTGTTTAACTTTCTGGCACCAGTTGATAAAAAAAAATGTTTTCCACCAGAGTACCCCTTTAAGGATATGTTCATATGAAAATGAGATAAAATCATAAAAAAAAAACTAAAGAACATGTTTTCACTGTTCTGAAAACCACTTCCCATTGATTTCAATCCTGAAAAAGAAGTGACATGTGGTTTGTTTGTTAAGGATCCACCTGTAAGCAGCACTGTTTTCTCCTACTGAAAACCACTACAGCGATCTCCAGAAACCCACTTATCCAATCACCAGCAATAGGTTGGACACAATTGTGACCAGTTATTGACTGAGCGGCCAATTAGTGCAGTGACTAATTCATCTCATAAGGTGGGGCCAGAGCACCCAGCGGTAAAATGGGCCCCATTATGGAGATTTCCAAGGGTCCTAGTGGTCAGACCCCCAGGATCAGACACTTATTCCTTATCCAGTAGAAAGTGGATATGTTTTTCATACCTGGAGTATTCCTTTAAAAATCACTCCTATGAAATTGATAATAAGGTTTTCAGCACCACTGATTAACATAAAGAACAGGACCTAGAAGGTCCAAGTTAGTTCAAAAAGCTTCCCTCTACCCTTCATAGCACTGATCAAGGACATAACTATAGCTAACTTTAGAGAGCAATTGAGTAAAAGCAACTCCCAGCCTCTGGGGTTTGAGGAGGCACAAGAGCCTAACTAAAGAAGGAACCTACAGTGTAAAAGAAATGCAGATGGCAGCCCTGTGTGTGCAGTAAGGTTTGAAGGCAGGGCCAGTGCAGTAATATGACTGTGACGCATGAGCCCTGCCTCAAAACCTTACTGCACATGCAGGGCTGTCATGGAAAAGCCCTGTGTGTTTGATCATAGGAGAGTATGCAGCATATTTCCGGTAGGTAGAAGTAGAAGGATTTGGCACTCGTAGCTGTAGTGTGGTGCACGTGGAGTAGTCGGCAAATAGTAGGTAGAAGAAATCCCGGCACACACGGATAGATGCAAATCACCTGAAGTGTTTATTCACAAATATGCATAGCAGCATAGTAGTATAGCGGCACAAAGCCGCGTGCCGCTATACTACTATGCTGCTATGCACATTTGTGAATAAACACTTTAGGTGATTTGCATCTATCCGTGTGTGCCTAGATTTCTTTTACCTACTATTTGCAGCATATTTCCTGCTGTGCAGCAGATTTTGCACTGCATGAAATACATGTACCCTAAATAAAAATAAAAAGCCTCTGCAATGGAACAAAGATGTTCCTATGCCTTGTTCCTTCATGAGAAAACCCCTTTATTTACAGAAGACTGGAATATGCCTTTAATGCCCGGTCAGTGGGGAATCTGACAGCTGTGGCCCATACTGATCACTAGATGAAGCAACAGTAGTGCTATAAATGCATTGCTTTTTTATTTATTTATTTATTTAGTTCATTAGAGTTTTTTTTAAACTGTATGGTTAGTCAATTATGGCTGGCAGCTGACCATGCAACCATAAGAACAAATAAAATTCTGATCTGTTGTGATCCAAAGGGCACAGCACTTTTTCAGCCATGTCAACTGATTGACAAGGGTCTTGCAGTCTCAGCCCACCAATCAGGCCACAAGGGCATATCCCTATGTTAAATGCTATCCTTATGGACATTATTTAGCCCTAAATGTATAAAAAGCAATGTAAGCATTATATTCCCATATCATTCTCTAGCCTGTATGGTCATAGCTGTATAGAGTTGTGATTTGTGTTGTATTCCAACATCCATAATTATATATATATATATATATATATATATATATATATATATATATATATATCCTTGACAATTCTAGTGGGGCTTGATGTAAATTTGGTCATCATCAACATGGACAAAGTATAGAACCTCTTGAATGTAAAGTGCCTACTATTATGTGCATGAAAGCAAATGACTCTACATTACGAAATACTGCCTCTAAGGGAAAGTATTACAAGTGTTCCTATGCCACAAACCGGATTGTTTTATTTGTATACAGACATTATTTTATTTTGTTCACCTTATGGGCATTTTCCAAAGACTATAGTTTTTAAAGCAGGCATGTGCAATTGAAAGAAGTCTGTCCCTTGTCAGATAAGAAATGATCATCCAGAGATTGCAGCTGGGAATTATATATTCATAGAAGTGAATGACTCCTCTATATTTTATTGTTCAGGATCAGTGTACATTAAAAACACTTGTTTGAAAACCTTCATAAACAGTGCTGCAGAGATTTCTCTTCCAGACCTACACTGAGGCTGCTTGTTGTAACAGTTTGATTAAGGAAAGGTAATGATGTAGGACAACACGCAAAAGGGCAAGGATGTTAGTAACAAAGGATCCAAATAATTGTCATGATTCATGACATGCAGTTTGAGTCATCTGCAGAAATAGATTTTTGTCGAGGAGCAAAAGACAAAGTAGAAAACTTGTTCTTTACAGACACCAAATGAACAAAGAATACTAAGTATGTAAAAGTCAATGGCAGTAGGAATAGTCACAGAAAATCATTATATATGGACCAGAAACAAATTTGAAATAAATTATTTAACTATTTAGAAGATAGCACTCTATTTATATGAACACATGAGCTGATTTCACTACGTTTTATAATACAGATGTCTCTGGCAACTTTGTTCAGCATCACTGTGCTCTATCATATGTTAAATGAGATCTCCGGGATAGAAATACATATCCCCTATCCCTAGAATAAGGCATAAGTGTCAGATCGTGAGGGGTCTGACCACTGGGACCCCGCACAATCTCCTGCTCGGCGTCCTATCTCTCCTCCTGAATGGGTAGTGTGGACCACCACATGAAGTGATGGCCGGCACATCCCCTTAATGCATCTCTATGGGAGAGCCGGATCACTGCACTCAGGAATTTCAGGCTCTCCCATAGAGCTGCATGGAGGGGAGTGTGGGCTATAGCATTGTGTGGTGGTCGACATGCTCCATTTAGAAGGAGAGCCGGGGTGCAGTGAAGGCCCACAGGGTGCTAAACTGTGGGCACCATACATGTGTATTTTGCCCACAGTTTAGCACCCTGTAGAAAAATATTCCTACTTTTATAACCAAATGAAAAAGTTTCAATATTTAATATCTTTAAAGATCAAGTAGAGAAACTGTTGATTAAAAAAAAAAATATTAACCCATGTCTCTTCTCCTTAGCTTCCACATTTTATTAGGCCACTATAATAGACAGATACAATACAGGAATATTAGACTGGCAGAACTAGGACTTTGCCAGGTGTTAAAAGCAGTATGAACGAGGAGTGATAGACATATCAGGGATCCCACTCCTTTAAAAATGCACTTTTTTGGTGTGCCCCTAAATATATGCCCACTTCATAGATGAGAGCAGGACTAAAGTCTACGCAAGCTCTTAGCTAGGGATATAAGTAAAGACCCCCCCCCATTTGTGAAAAATCTGCCAAACACACCAATTTCAACAGGGCTGAGAAACTGTCTAATGTGTATCAAGGTGTCCTGGTACTCCTAAGATAAAATGATACTGTGGATGGGAGGATTGGGCATGTTGGTTTTCAATTGCCTAGTCCTTAGCGACTTAACTCCACTCGCCCCATTCAGAACACATGAATGCTCAGCCAAGCTCCTCATTGATGTATATGGGGAAATGGTAGCTGTCAGCCGAAAAAATGTGTATGAGCACCTTAAAAGCATGAAAGAAACAGAAATTGTGATGAATAAAAACAAATTCCATTTGATAGTGATTATGTTTTTGTTTTAAATTCTCTTCATTTATTTTCACATGAAATAGAAGAATTCAATTTGAGTGAATAAAATGTATCCGAAGCCCAGCCAGTACAAGTGTACAATCCACAAACAGATGTCTGATGTCGACTGGTTCAGAAACTTTACGGCACTTTACAAATTTTGAACAAAACATCTTGAAACTAAATATCTTATCGGTGATCTAGTTACATGAATTTCCATTAGGGACTAAATCAGTTCAGTCCTTGAAGCTTTGACAACAATCTAGTAAGGGGCAGTTTGTGTGCTTTATTCTGTAGTGAAATGTGATGTACTGTATACAAGTAAAAAAAGATTCATTCTAGATAGAGCATGAAAAGATATGCATATTTCTTCCACCGAGTTATATTTGTTTGGAGCAAGAATGAATATTTAGATAGAAACATGTGATTCGGTTTGCTATGTGTGTAAATGGATTATATTAACTCCCTGTGGCTATGGAGCAAGAAGCAATGATAAGATGTTTTTGTATAGGAAATGTATTTCTCTAGATATATCTATATTTAGAGCTGTGTTTGCAATGAGTAAATAAAACATGGAGGAGGAAACTTTCCTTTTCTTTCTTTCCTTCCTTTTACTATGTTTGCCCATTTATTATTGATACATTGTCTCAACAATAACTGGATTTTTGCATATATGGCAGAGAAAACCCCAACAGAAGAATATGATTTTTATGGTGCTTTGATTGGGAGATGAGATTTATTCACAATTGTTTTATTTACAACATGGCAGAACACACATTTGCTTACAGTTTAATAAAAAATTGATAACAGATCAATACAATTACATGTAACCATTGACAATTGAAAAACTGCACTGAATATAGGTCCCCATAGGTATTTACGAATATCTAAACATGCAGGAGGTCCCAATGCTGCAGTTGTATGATCATGTAAAAGTGGACATATAATGTAGTTAGCCTTAAAGGGGTACTCCAGTGGAAAACAAACTTTTTAAAATCAACTGGTGTCAAAAAGTTAAACAGATTTGTAAATGTCTTCTATTTAAATATATTTATCCTTCCAGTACTTATCAGCTGCTGAATAATCCACAGGAATTTTTATTTCTTTCTGGGGTTCTTTTCAGTCTGACCACAGTGCTCTCTGCTGACACCTCTGACCATGTCAGGAACTGTCCAGAGTACAAGCAAATCCCCATAGCAAACCTCTCCTGCTCTGGACAGTTCCTGACATGGACAGAAGTGTCAGAAGAGAACTGTGGCAGACTGAAAAGATTTCCAGAAAGAAATATAACTTTTTGTGAAGCATACAGCAGCTGATAAGTACTGGAAGAATTAAGATTTTTAAATAGAAGTAATTTACAAATCTTTTTAACCTTCTGGCACCAGTTGATTTGAAAAAAAAAATTGTTTTCCACTGGAGTATCTCTTTAATATCATGTGCATTTGGAGTGACATTACATTTTGATCTATATTGCCATTAAGATTTCATTAGCAACACTTTCAAAACTTAGTATACATGTGACTTACATGTCAACAAAAAATATAGGATAGTCAATTTAACCCTAACCTATCACTTTACATGAGGGTCAGAGTTTTTGTCTGAATTCTCATCTAAGTCTATGGGACTTCAGTACCATGCTGCACAAGCTCCACTCTGCATCTCCTAGTCAGTGCGTCAGTCCAGATTGCAAACTATGCCCCTCCCACAAGCCACACCCTTGCCAGACCCTTTTTTGTTTTGACTAAAGGCCAAAAACACAATTTTTGCCCAATACAACCACATTACAGGATCATCAACCAAAATCTCTTCATCAAAGCTCAACTCCACTTAACTCCACAAGCTCTGCATATCTGGCTAAATGTGTTGGGCTGCCTTGAAAACCACATCCAATACCCCCTTGTATTTTGGTCCTTCACTGTGTGTTGGTTCAGCCACATCCCTCCCACAAAGCCACATTTATTCTATTTTTACCCTTTTTTTGCAAGTCATGCTCACTCCCACAAAACCAGACTCCTCCACCCCTCACCCTCATGGCAAAACCCTGCCCCACTTCTATTTGTGGCCTACAATTTCTCAATTACAACTCAGTCTCACCTTAGGACGGGATTTGAGGTCAGGATACGAGGTCAGGATATGAGGAAGGGATATAAAAACAATATATATGAAGAAGGGATATGAGTACAGGATATGAGGACAGGACATTAGGGCAGTATATGAGGAAGGGATATGAGGACAGAATATGAAGTTGGTATATGAGGCAAAATGCATCATCCTATGTTACTTTTCCTCTCTCACAAGGATTAGGTAAGAAAAATCAGGCAATGTCGGGTACTATGTTAGGTAAAGATACAATATATAAATTTAAGATAAATTAAAAGAACATTTATTCGCAGTTTCTTTCTTAGTAAAAGTAAATGGAGTTTCTTGGTGCTGCTTCATTTAAATGTTTACCTTTTTGAGAGGGACAAAACAGGGATCAGGAGAATCAGAGAGGAACTGGGTAGATGAGTATCACTTCTTTTTTATTTTTGCATCACCCCAACTATATATACATGTTTGTCCAGACAAATCCTTTAATACATCCCAAAGGGAGTAGTCAGCTTGATTCAAGATACTGTACATACTTCTTATTCAATCCAGGATATAATTCAAAGTTTTGAAGCAAACATATGCATATCAACTAGCGTCCTCACACACTGAACATGTAAGGATAAAGAGCAAGTAACAGACTCATATCATGCACAATAGCGTATTGGTCTGGTAAATAGGGCCAGACATTGATGTCATTTAATACATTTTATTTATTTAATAAAAATAAACATGAATTATTGGTTACTTTAGTTCTGTAGAAAGCTGTAAATGTAGATGTGGCATTTATGCTCTCAAACAAATATAGAGAATCAGTGACCCATATAAATATGCATGTGGAATGAGTAATAGCTGCATAATAATATCCTATGTTGCATAGCCTAATATTTGCATGGATGGAGATGGAACCCCCATATCCTGTTGCTGCACATATTTAGGGAGTGCTTGGGGGGGTAAAGTCAAAGCTCCTAAGTGGTAAAGAGTTTTTTGTTTGCTTTTTACAACTTTACCAAACATTGCTAATATATGTCATTTTGTATGCACTTTTTTGTATTTTCTGATTCTACAGAGTGTTTAAATGTGTAATGTAAACAACATAATAAGCAAAAAGCTTTTATCTATGCCAATCATTTACTGTAGGAGTTCCTACCCCGGCAAGTTGGAAGAGAGCTGCTCCACATTCCATTGCTGCGACATTGTGCTTGAAATGGCCCCTGAAGTATATAACCTGTGTAACAAGTGAAGTTCACCATATCATTCAGATTAAATTCACTTCCATTAGTTATTCCATGAGCTGGATTTCCTGGGTGACCGCAAGTGATAGCTGTAAGAGAAAAGAAAAAGCCCTTAGAGATTATGTGCACTTTGATGCTCCGTTGATGTGGAAAATATCTTCAGATGTATTTTCAATGATTACCCTTAATAAAGTTAATATCATTTTGACTTTATTTTATCTTTTACATTTCATTTAAATTGTCTAAATAGAACTCTGGAAAAAAGTCCTAAATAGCTGTCAAAGTCATCTATAATTCAAACAATAATTTTCTAAACCTTCTTATATCATCTTTCCTGGGCTGTTCATTTGGATAAAAATCCATCTAAATAATCCCAAGAGATCCAAATAAATTAAATTCTTATGCAGCAATCTGCCACAAAGTGGATTTACTTCTTCTCTCTTAGTCTGAGCAGCAGAGACATAATGGAGTTTAGGCTACTCACACTACATTTTGGGCATATGGCTGCCGCCTGCCGCATCTGGTGGTGAAATTAAAATATCGGCCACCGCCGCATCCCCATCGGCTTTGCACTGCATCCCATTCATTTGAATGAGCTTGCCTCAGATATTGACTCTGGTCGTCATTTGCCAGACTCAAAACTGTGGTCTACTATAGTTTTCAGTACAGCAATAAAATTGATACAGTGCAAAAATGATCTGGATCTGGATCACTAACTGATCGGGATCCAGCTGCCCAGATGAATATGAGGGTGTTTTTGCCTTAAAAAACTGCATCAAAATCTGCTGTGGGTTGAAAAGAAAAAAAAAAAAAGATAATTGGGGTGGAAACATTGCAAAGTCTAATATACAGTAGTTTTCAGGAAAAAAAACTAGTTTACATGAATTGCATCACAGTTTCTTTAAAGTAAAAAAAAAAAAACAGCTCTGAACCACCTCCCCTTTACATATCTATGCATGGACCCACAAGCATCACTTCATGTGTCAATGATCGATGCATAACATTTTTTAAAAAAAAACTACAGCACTTTGGTGTTGGGATAAAAAGTTTTCTTTATTCAAACAATAATCCAATAGAAACAAGCAGCAGAATATAGATATGCTTGATGCATTTTGGGGTTTAGCCACCCTTAATCAGAGTATGCAACATGAACTGTGGATAACAGTTATATTATTATATTATCGGTGGTACTTCACTTCGAAAAGGTTGGCTACTATATATTCTGACAAGGATCCTGTATGTTGGAGAGGTTGCGGGATGATTGGATCCTTGTCTCATATATTCTGGAAATGCCCAAAATTGACCAAAATAAAAGATGACCTGTTATCTCTTTTACAAACCCTCTCCCCAACAATCCATTTTATCCCTAATGAATTGGCCCTTCTCATGCTGGGTAAAGATGGGTTTCCTGACACAGTTAAATTCCCGATATGTCATATTCTGCACAATTTCAGATTGCTAATTGCTAGAAAGTGGAGGTCACCGGATATCCCCACCATTGCTGAGATTATACACATGATAGATTATAACTTACTCTTTGAGGAGGTGATCGTTAGACAAGAACATAAATTGGATACTTTTAAGAAACATTTGGAATTATGGACTCGCCAATTTGATAATCCATAGGCTTTCTCTTATCGTTGAGCTTCTATTTTTATTAAGATATAAGTCTTGTAATGGGTCCCTTCTTCGTGCAATGTTTGACCACAATTGTTTATATTCGGAGTGTGGCAGGGCACGAAGAAGTCCACGGCCCAAGACTGAGATGGGTAAGATTCCTTTTAATTTCTTCTAATATTATGACATTGTGCCCAGTTCTGGGGCTGTTGTCGTCTCCACATTAATATTTCATTTAAGAGCAATAGGTTGATATAAGTGCTCCAAAGATGACTTGCTCCCTTTAGTTTTAGTTTTATATAATTGCTCTCTCCTGAGCTATTATATTTAATCCATGTTTGAGTATTAACTGTCAATTGCTTTATATTCAGATGTACATTTCACTCACATTTATATACTGATGTATTTGCATGTTATTGCTTTTTGAAAATGGTTAATAAAAAATCCATTGAAAAGAACTGTGGTTAACAGACTAAAATCTGTATAAGTGTGTGACGTCACGATGAGACCAACAACATAAAAAACATGGACCAGAATACTTCAAAGAATCATGAAACTGCATAAAAGGCATTTTAAAGATACACATAGCAGATTAGTTGTACTATCTACCAAAAGAGCAATTTAACATGAGCAGCAAGTCTATGGTAACAATGGATTGGAAGGAGTGTCCAGGCAGAGGTGATGAGGAAGAGAGGGATAAAATATATTAAATAAGCAAACAGAGATAGAATCTTCTACCCAGCAAGAAGGAGATAAAAAACACAAATGGGGAATAACAAAATTATAGACTTATAGGGGGAGATTTATCAAAACCCGTCCAGAGGAAACATTGTGAATTGGCCATAGCAACCAATCAGATCGCTTCTTACATTTTTCAGCGGCCTTTTCAAAAAATGAAAGAAATTATCTGATTGGTTACTATGGGCAACTCAGCAACTTTTCCTCTGGACAGGTCTTGATAACTCTCCCCCCATAGAGTTTGATTATTTTAATCTTGGCATCTATCCTAACCCATAATGGGCAGCTGAGTTAATCCCCTTATGACTGTGCTGCTGAAATGGAAAATGGTTTGATATTTTATTTTGCTATTAGGGAATTTGTATATTTGTTTTATTATATGAAATAAAAAAGAGAACAAGGATGCGCTCCGTAGGTTGACACCAAGGGATAAAATAGGTAACGCACTGTTTGAATTGTGCTTACCAAAGGAGGTTGTACTACGTCCAAGTAGAACCATGGATAAAGGTGCAATACAGGGCGGTCTCTGCAGCTACTCCACGCTGATAAAATCCAAATAAAACCAATTTCTCCAAGCAACAGGGCGGGATGAACAGGAGCGCTGAGACCAGGTACTAGGGTGAAAAGATTTATTTCCCACAATGTGGGAAATAAATCTTTTCACCCTAGTGCCTGGTCTCAGCGCTCCTGTTCATCCCTCCCTGTTGCTTGGAGAAATTGGTTTTATTTGTTTTATTATATGACATACATGCTCAGCCAATTCAATATGCAACAAACATTTTTCTACATACATACCAATTTTTAGCAAAAATCAGATTTATACATTACCCATGTGAACTCTACCAGTGCAGCTGTAACAATAAACTAATCCCAAACCAATGCATTTTCAGATGGAACTGCTTATTTTTGGTTGGAAATGGGTCCTAAGGAACGAATTCTCTGATTTTACTTGTTATGAATTCACCCACATTGCGATTTGCCTAATTTATTAGAATTCTAAGAGGTCTCTTGTCATTATTGAGCTATATTTATCAGAACAGTTTTTTCTTCACAGTGATTAAAAAGTGACATTGATAATAATAGAATCATTAGTATATTAGAGACTGCTCTGCAATGTAAACTCTCTTGGCTGACACAGTTAACTTCCTTACATTTCTCAGATTCTTATTTTAAATCATGCTTGTCTTTTTCTTCTTGACTAACCCAGAAAATAGTGCAATCAGGCAATTGCTTCTACAGTTCCTTTGTGGCTTCGTACAGATGTATATATATTCAATCTGATTCAATCAGATTCAGTGAACTTTACACTCTACTGAAATTATATCGATATGTTACTTGCTTGAATCTTAAATCTGAAAAGAAAACGACGTATAAAATGCACTGCATAATAGTGCAGTAGCAAAAGAGGCACACAAATACTCATCGCAATCCTTTGAAACTGCTGAAGATAAAAGCAGAATCCTGCAGCGTGATACAGTCAGAGATTAAGTGAAGAAAGTGAACAGCACGCAATTGTAAATAAAGTTTTTCTTTTGAAGTTGAACGCAAAGTTCTCTGCAAGACGTTTGGAGAGCACTGACACTCAGGAAAAGTCATATATTGTAAAAATGAAATGTTATTTGTCTGCTTGTTCAGATCCTACTTTATTCTGTATAAAGTTAAAAACATGCTTGAACAGAATTTAAATGCATTATCTTGTAGCATGTATTGTATGATGTTAATATGTGTAAGCTTGCAAAAGTGTGACATATGTAATCACTTGAATTTTTTTATATATGAACATATTGCAAATGATTCAGTACATAAAGAGTCAATGCAGTCTGCTTAGTATGAGCTATGAGAACCTACAAAGAGACCCTTAAAGTCTTCTTGAACACTGCATTTCAAAGGAGCCTTGCTGTTATGTTCTTTTCAATATGGTAGCTGTACAGAAAGTCTCCCATAGTGAATACTGATACCTTGGTATCATATTCTTAAAGGGGTGCTCCAGGGAACTGAACTCGTATTCCCTTTCCACAGGACCCCCACTTGGACCCCCTGCGATTTCCTGTACAGGGCACTGACTACTTACCTGTCCTTGGCATTCTCCACATCCCACCATCCTGGACGAGAGCAAGTAGCAGCCCACTCACCGTGGGCACACTCATGTCACTCCTCAGCTGGTGATTAGCTGGCTGTCACTCTCACTTGCTCTTGCGCGCCAAGGACGTGTGAGTAGCCGAGGCCCCGAACTGCATATTACAGGGGTCCCCACCTTCACACACTTATCACCTATCCTGTGGATACGGGATTAGAGTCTGATGAGTTCAGTTCCCTTGAGAACCCCCTTAAGGGTCACTGTGCACTACATGATAGTGGATGATTGAACTTTAACAAGTTCAACCTTTTAACTTAAAGTGTTGACCCAAAGGAAGGCAAACCCCTATGAAGTATCTACCAATTACCTTATATTAGGGGTAAAAAAAAGTCCTTGCCAAGTTCAGATATGGCAGTCAGAATAAATCAACTCAGTAAGCTAGCAAACTTACAGTTTTATATCCGGCTGCTCTATCTCCGGCTCTCCCATAGAGATACAGGGGGTGAGTCGTGCTGTGGACAGGGGATAAGTGTTCCTGGACCGGAGTACTCCTTTTATCATACTGTGCAATCTGAACTGTGGTTAACAGGCTAAAATCTGTATAAATGTGTGACGTCACGATAAGATCAACAACATAAAAACATGGATCAGAATGTTCCAAAGGATCGTGACATTGCATAAAAAATTTGTTAAAGGGGTACTCCACTGGCCAGTGTTTTGGCTGCATTTGGAAAATTTTGTTCTGAACGCTGGGTGCACACTGGGGGGTTGGCCACGACTCCTCGTGATGTCAGGAAGCCACACACCCTCAAGTCTATGGGAGGGGGCATGGGGGGGCCTCATGCCCCCTCCCATAGACTTGCATAGAGGGGGCATGGCCTGATGTCACGAGAAGGCGTGGCTGACCCCTGCAGCGCGCACACAGCGTTCGGAACTAAATGTTCAGAACTCAGCCAGAACACTGGCCAGTGGAGTACCCCTTTAAAGATATACAGAACAGATTGTTTGTACTATTTACCAAAGGAGAAATTTAAGATGGGCAGCCAATCCATGGTAAGAATAGAGCGTGGAGGCAGAAGTAGTGAGGAAGAGAAGGTAAGGCAGAAGTGGTGAGGACGAGAGAGTAAAATACATCAAATAAGAAATGGACTCTTCAAACCTACAGAGGGATCAAAAGAATTCGCAATATGAGGGATGTGTAAGGAGATCTTGCCATCTGCTAACCAGCAAAAAGGAAAGAAAAAAAATACAAATGTGAAATAACAAAATTATAGATTATTTTAATCTTGGCACCTATTTTGATAGTTCAGACAGTTACGCATGTGTCAATACCAAATATGTTTATTTATGTAATTATTTTTAAATGCTTTTATGGGTAAAATGGGAAAAGGAGAGTTCTAAATTTTTATCAGGAGAGGGAATTTTTTACATTTTGTTTTAAAACTTTTTTACATTTATTTTTCACTTTTTATGTCTCTACAGGGGACTATTTATGGCAATCATTAGATTGCTAATACTGGTCAGTGCTGTGAATAGGCATAGCACTGATCATAGCACTGATCTACTTCTCTGGTCTGCTAGAAGGCAAAGTGGCCAGAGGAAGGTAAGGAGACCTCCTCCGTACATCACACGGATCCTGACTCTGATCAACCATTAAAAGCGCTGCATTGCTGCAGATACCATGGTCAATATTGATCATGGCATCTGAGGGGTAAATATCAACTCAATTGTTGTTGTCTGCCATTACCATCAGGTCTCTGGCTGCTGATAGCTAGAGATAGGCGAATTTTTCAAAAATTCTATTTGGCCTATTGGCCGAATTTTTCGAAAAAATTTGCTTCAAACCGAATATATTCACGGCGAATCACTATTAAAATGGCTATTTCTGGGCTACAGAGAGCCCCCTACACTTACTGCCCCCTATTAGCTTTAACCAGGAAAAAAGGTACAACTGCGGAGTGTGTATATTTTTTTACAGTAATACACCCCAGTATGGTTGCAACAGAAAAAAGTGTACTCTCTCTCTCTGAACTGTCCCTGTCTGCACTATGGTTGCTTGCAGTCTTTGAATGGGGAGTGCTTCCTGTGATGAACTCAATTGGCAGACTATGAAATGACTTCTAAACTCTCCCTGCCTGCCTGCAGTGATGCGAGCTTGAGGTCAGTGGATTTCCCCAGTGCTGATCTGTATTGTAAGTAACACTGATTAGTGACCACACAGTGTCTGCTCTCTCTCTAGCCAGAATGAATGCGGGCTTGAGGTGAATGGATTCGCCTCTGTAAAGATCTTCATTGTCAGTAATGGTGATTAGTACGCTCACACAGTCTCTGCTCTTCAGCAATGGCTTCCGAATATATAGGGCAGTGACATCACAGGGCTGGCTGCTGATAGGCTGTATGTGAGATTACCATAACACTGTGGCTAGCTTTCTGTGAACTTGTATTTCCTGTTTTCAGTTTTCTTGTTTGCCTACAAATCCCATGATACCATTTTCCTCCTTCCCACACATCAGCTACCCCACCCATTGAAACATAAATGAGCTGCAGACCTGTGGTCTTCAATCAGGATGCCTACAGCTGTTGCATTAGTTGCAGATTTCTCTCTCCACCCATTGAAGCAGACAGGCTCCCTGTCATCAGCTGACTAGTGAGTCAGGTCTTGACCGCATTGCAAGCTGGGAAAAATCCGAGACAGCAGTCATTTTGTATACTGTTAAAAATAAATATTGGGGTGAAAATCAAATAAGAATTGTGAGAAAACCGTCACACACAGGTAAAGACACTATATTATGAACTACACTAACTTTACAGCCCCTGTAGCATAGTCAAATAAAAAAAATTCTCGGAATACCCCTTTAAGGTCTTCAGCTATTTCTGAAAAAAAAAAGAAAACTGAGACTATCCACAAGGCTTAGCTTAGGTTCACAGTGTTGTGGAGCTTTACTAATGGAAGCTCCATTAGCAATTCTGTCAAAACGACTGCAGTTTAGCAGAGAAGAAAATAGTGCATGCACTGTTTTTTTTCTCTGGTAAACTACTGGATCCCTGATGGATCGCATTCAAGTCAATGGGATCCTTCGGGACCCAGTGGTAACTTGATGGAGACAGTTGTGCTTCGATCCGTTTTTTCCAAAACAAAAAAAAAAAAAAAAGGCAAACAGACCCAGAATGTGAAAGAACACAACATTAATGTGAACCTAGCTGTACAAAGCAACAGTTTTTCAGTAGGGGTAAGGATGAACTGTTAGAGAAGGTGAGGGGTCTTGTTATAACCATCCCACAGAGGCTTTTTACAGCAAAAAAAATCAGACACTGCATAATTCTAGTTACAGTAAATTCTTCAAAAGCTAGCTTCAGGTTATATCTGTGGCACAATATAATCTCCCCTACTAAAAGGTTTCTCCCAATCAGTACACTATACTGTATGTCAACAGCATGAGGGATCCTCACTTACACGCCCTGGTCCCTGCTGTCCTTACAGTTTTATCTCCCGGCTGTCCAATCCCTAGCTACAGACCTATCCTACCAGAGCCCTTTTCAGCCTTACAGTATCAGCCTAATCCTTGTGGCAACAAATCACAACTGTGAAATTCAGTGTCAATCTCTTGTTCCTAAGTCAAGCAGTGCCCCTTATTTACCAGTGGCCCAACTGTTCATTTTTTTTTTTGCTTTCTCAGCTTTCTCAGTTCATGCTGATCATCATGTCTGGGGAGAAAACTGATTTATTACATCTATATGTCCACCATTTGATATTTCTAGTGCCTTTCACATCCATCATTATCCTTGTCAACATCCTGTACCACAAATCCTAGCAGCATGGAGCACATATCTGGAGCTTCCTCAACAGCATGTTGCTTAAAATGTCAACTGCCAGCCATGTACAAACAGTCACGACCGCACATAAAGCTATAATAACATTAGTCATATATGCATCAAATTCTATTTATAAAATGGAAACATTTCCAAGACTTTTAAAGAGACAGTTCTTATATTTATCAAATGCAAAAAAAGGCTTTCAATCAGAAGAGGGGGAGGTGTAGGGAATTCAAACTTTTATTAGGAAGAGGTTAATTCACTTTTGTTAACTTTTTTTACACTTTTTTTTTGTCCCCATATGGGGCTAAAACATGCAATCTTACGATTGCACACACTGTTCAATGCTCTGCCATAGCATAGCATTGATCAGTGTTATCGGAGATTTGCTGCTCTGGCCTGCCACGGCTGGCCAGAGCCTCAGAGCATCAGTCAGATGGCGAGGAGGCAGGTAAGGGCCCTCCTGCCATCCACTCAGCTGATCGGCACACACAATTTTGCCACGGATGTCCCGAACAGCTTCCCTGAGCTACTGATTGGCTTTACATAACCTAATGTCTTCTGCCCAGTATGTGGAATAGGCTGGGCAGAGGATGCATGATGTCCTGTGCTTCAAGCAGATGGATAGGGGAGAAAGTCATGTGTTCAGAATACAGGCCATTATAAAACCAGGAGCATGGTCATGTGACTTCTGGCTATTGGCAGAATGTACAGTAGTATCTACAAATTTTCTACAAATAATCAAGTTCTTTCTTAAATCACTTGTTAACAATTCTGAAACTTATATTACTCTATGCAATATTGTCCCATAGAGTAACTTTTTATATCGATAAACATGAACATTTCTGGACCCAGGTTTAGGCATAGGCATCTTCCTAAAAACAAATAGCAAGCCTGAGTTTTTAAATGTTTTAGCATAGGCAGCTTGGATAGATATTTGGTGTCTGAATAATCTTCAGCTTTAGTATTAAAGCCTTTAACTTGATGAAATGAAAATATATGACAAGTTTTCTATATAACTTATGAAGAAAGTGACAAACAGTCTAAGAAGTTTGGTAGACCATATCTAGATGGTATGGAGATATACACCAGTATTTTGGTTGTGTTTTTGCAAGGTAAATTAAATTAGGGGCCTAGTCTAAAAGTCTGAGGTTAATTTATTGTCAATTAAGATTCTGACACATTGGGATAAGCTGAAAGGGGTATTCCAGGCATTCAAAATGTTTTAACAGAGTAATCTATTATCAAAAAATAATGTCCCGTTGTGCTGGGGCCTGCATAAAAATAATAAAAACCATACACTCACCTACCTCGCTCCTTGGGAAATGTTCTAGTTTCCCACTAATCTTCTGACTGCTACTTTGAACTCATCTTAAGAGTGATGGCCCTCTCAGCCGATCAACACCTCAGTCAGTGATTGGCTGAGCAGGCCGTCATGCCAAGATGAGTCTGTCTCAGAAGTAGCAGCCAGAGCATTCAGCAGAGGGACTGGAAGGCTTCACAGGAGGACCCTGCGAGTGAGGTAGGTCGGTATGTCTTATTGTCACCTCTTCAAGAGGTGACAGACTATTATGTTTTTTTTCTCAAATTTACATGTACCCTCATTTTTACCAAATTCTATTATATTGTCTATTATTATTATTGCTACCATCTGCCAATAAAAATGATAAAAAAAAAAAGGAAACCATCCTTATGTCCATTCTTCAGGAAGATTCTGCAGACCAAACTGCCATCTGTGGAGAAAGCAATGTCCATGCTGTCCTACTGCTGATTTATCCAGAGATGCCTGCTGCATATTTCTGCTGGCTAAATGTCCGTAGTGTGGACGAAGCATGATGCTTCATCTGATATTCCTTACAGGAAGTGAAAACTCAACCAACCACTGGTTACAGCAACGACTTGCTTCAGTCAATGATTGATTTATAGAGAACATACAACCTCCAAGGAAGCCTCAGGAAGTGCTATTAGACAAAAAAGCTTAATATAGGGCAAAATGCTCTCTTCACACCTCATAAGTGTGTGTGTGTGTGTGTGGGGGGGGGGGGGGGGCTTTCTATACAAGCAGCAGTCTTATCATCATCAGATCTTTCCCCCCCAGTGTTATGTAAGTATAGAGGGAGTAACTTATAAAAAGAAACATATGTTACAAAATTTATTAGTAGGCATCCAATAGTTGTTCATGCAAAACAAACATAAATCAACAATTTTACAGCAATTTCTAGCATAAATCATGGCATATTAATGGCAACACAGGAAAACATGCTCCCTTTCCCTTGCCATTGGTGACTTTTATGAACCCAGCATCCAGCAACCCAGCTGTCACAACTGCAACTTGGACAGGTCACGCAGCTTCCTCCGCCAATCTCAAGCCGTTTGTCCTGTGACAGTGTGTGACTCCGCCTCCTCATCCTCCACCGTATCCTCAGCCTCCACTGCCCAGACAAGTCTCAGTGGCCCTTCAGCATACCATGTGTGCAGGGCACGACGGTGTCACACTGTTCTTCACATGGTTTGCCCTGGCGAAAAGAGTCACACAGGGTAGGAACTGCTAAAAGTAATTCGTAAAGAACTCGGAGCATGGCTTAGTCCACGAATACTTGAAATGAGAAGTATGGTGACTGACAACTGAGAGAACATCTTGCATCCGCTGCAACTGGGAAGGCTGAGCCATGCGCCCTGCATGGCACACGTGTTCGATCTGGTTTTGAAGCAGTTCCTGAAGTGTTCCTCCCATTTGCAAGACTTCTTAACAATGGGAAGGAAACTTTGCATGCACTTCAGCCACTCGTACAGCGCAAAGCACACCCTCCTTGAGCTGCAGCATCAGAACGGTATCCCCCAACTTAGTCTGATTTGTGACGTTGCCACACGTTGGAATTCTACTCTCCATATGTTGGACCGACTGTACGAACAGAAGCCATCACCAATTTCTTGATGATCCAAGTTTACAGGGAGACTCCCCTGTGTAACTTCAATGTGAACCAGTGGCAGCTCATACGTGACACCTGTTGTTTGCTCAGGCACTTTGAGTTGCCAGGATTACGGGATGAACGTTGTCATTCCACTGCTTCATTTCTTACAACACGTGTTAGAAACAATGGCTGGTCAGGTAACTGGAGACGTGGTGCCTACATCTCACGGCCACATGAGCCCTGTGGGGGCCGAACTTGAGGAGGAGGGGCACAGTGGAGCACAGTTTTCTAGTAATCTGACAGAAGAGGAGGAGCAGAAGCAGCCAGAGGAGCTAGAGGGTTATGAGGAAGGCGAGACAGAAGACCCAGACACACCGTGGCAGTATGCAGTGGAGATGGAGGCAGGGAGTCCCTCTGAGTCACTTACACAAATGGCATGATGCATGCTCACATACTTGAGTAATGACAGCCGAATTGTCACCATTCAGCATCGGGATGACTTCTTGATCTCCACCTTATTGGACCTTTGCTACAGTCACAAAATAGGGGCCTTTTTTATACCGAGAGGGAGGACAAACTGACCTACTATAGAGGCCTCCTATGTAGTCAGTTGGCCAATGCCAACGGCACCATCGTCCATCCTTTCGCAGGTCTGAATCGGGGGGCCACCTGCACTCATTTTACACTGCCATGGCTGCTGGGGAGGGGTGGGGTGGCAGGAGCAGTACCATCTCCATCAGCAGCAGCCTGAGTCTACAGTCGCTGATGAGTAGCTTTCTTCACCCGCATAGTGAAGCAACTCATTAGCAGCAGGTACACCTGGAGCAGGACCTGAACAAGCAGGTGGTCGCATACCTTGCCATTTGTGGCCGCAACTAGCAGAGTTTGCACTGGAAAAGCTGTCCTGCCCGGGCAGTAGTGTGCCTTCAGAACGGTTGTTTAGTGGGGCGGGGGCCATAGTCACCCCAAGGAGAACTCGTCTGACGAAAAATGTGGAGAGACTGACCTTTGTGAAGATGAATAAGGCATGGATGAGCCAGGATTTCCAACCACCAATGCCTGATGCATGAGAGTAGATTGACCATGATGCCACATCAACACTTCACAAATATGGATAGTGCCAAACAGACATAAGGTGCTGCTCCCCAGTTGCAAACATTCCTCCGCATCAGACATTTTTTCACCCACCTTTTTTTCACAAACCTTCTTTTCACGTCGCTGGGTACTGGTATTGCCATCCCCCGCACCACTCTGTCACAGGGCCACTTTCAGGACTCCTGGTGCTGCTGCTGCCATCTCCAGGCTGTCTCATTCAGCCACTATATGGTCTCTTCTCATGCTTCAGACAACTCCAGGCTGTTTTATTCAGCCACTATGTGGTCTCCTCATGCTTCAACCACCTCCAGGCTGTGCCATTCATCCAATATATGGTTAACTGATGCTTCAGTCAGCTCCAGTCTGTGTCATTTAGTAACTACGTGGTTTAGTGATGCTGCTGGGGCTAGGACATTACCTATACATGTTTATGGTAGCACTAAGTACCATACATCTTCAATGGAAATTTCACAATTCATCTTTTATTCTTAGAGATTGTGAGGCCCTATTGTCTCCTCATCTGCCACCAACACCAGGCTGTGCCATTCAGACACTATATGGTCTCCCCATGCTGCCACAAACTCCAGGCAGTCATTCAGCAACTATATGGTCTCCTCATACTGATGCCACCTCCAGTCTGTTTCATTCAGCCACTATATGGTCTCTTCTTATGCTTCAGCCAACTCCAGGCTGTACCATTCAGCCACTATATGGTCTTCTCTTACTGATGCCACCTCCAGGCTCTGTCATTGTGCTGCCATGGGACATGTGACTCCTTGTTAGATTTGGTCCTTTGTACCCACATGCCGAGGCCCAGGACACTAATACTTGGGAGTTAAAAGTTCAATTTCAAAACCCTCAATTTCAATTTAAAAATCTTTAATTTAAATTAAAAAATAATAAATTTCAATGGTCTCCTCATACTTCAGCCAACTTCCGGCTGTCTTATTCAGCCAATATTTGGTTTACTGATGCTGCTGGGCCCAGGTCTGGGCCTAAAAATGTTTTATGGTAGCACTAGCTACCCATTAATCTTCAATTTAAATTTCAAAATTTGTCTTTTTTTCTTTGGGATTGTGAAGCCATAGCTTTGCATGGATCAGCGTAATAGGGGCTCGATTGCTCAAGCCTGTAGCTCAGGCTTTGGAGCAATCAAACGCCGATCGGATGCGACGGAGCACGGTAAGGGGGCCTCCACTCACGTCCTAGCTGATCAGGACATGGCGATTTTATCGCGATAGTCCCGATCAGCCCAACTGAGCTGCCGGGAAGCTTTTACTTTCGCTTTAGAAGAGGCGATCAACTTAGATTGCTGCGTCTGATGAGTTAATAGCGTGTGGCACAACGATCGGCACAACTATCATAAGCCGCCGGGACCGAACCAGTTTGACGTGGGGCCACGGCGTGACTCCGTTTTAAATATCGGGACCAGGCGCAGGGCGTACAGGTACGCCCTTCATCCTTAAGAGGTTAATAAAAAGCGATAAAAATGTCCCATCAAAACAAACATGGTACCAATAAAAGCCCTCATATAGCCCCATACACAGTAAAACAAAAAAGTTATAGGGGTCAGAAGATGACAATTTTAAACATACTAATTTTGGTGCATGTAGTTATAATTTTTAAAGTAGTAAAATAAATAAAACCTACATAAATTGGGTATCCCTGTAACCATATGGACCTATAGAATAAAGATAATATGTCATTTATACCGAAAAGTGCACTGCGTAGAAATGGAAGCATAAAAAATTTGAATTTGCAAAATTGTGCTTTTTTTTTCATTTCACGCCATAATTTTTTTTTTTTGTTTCGGTGCAGATTATGTTATAAAATAAGTAATGTAATTACAAAGTACAATTGGTGACACAAAGAACAAGCCCTTATATGGGTCTGTAGGTGCAAAATTGAACGCATTATGATTTTTAGAATATGAGGAGGAAAAAATGAAAGTGCAAAAACAATGATTATTTTGAGTCCTTAAGGTGAAATTGGGCTGAGTCCTTAAGGGGTTAAACCCAGTGGGTCCCGACTGCTATTAGCAGCCAGGACCCAGGGTTAATGGTGGACATCACTGATCAGGTAGATGCTTGGCATTAACCCTTTAGATGCCATGATCAAAGTTGATAGAGATTAGATAACACATATTCAGAAAATTAGATGTTAGAAAATCATTATCTAAACAACAAGAGCATGGACATGTGACTGCATGTAAGATTATCACACGGAGGCATTTCAGCTACAGACAGACATTACTAAATGATAAATCACACTGCATCTAGAGGATTTGCACACAATTTTTTTAAATCCAGAAAACCCTTTTGTGAATAGAAAGTTCTCTAATAAAGTAAATTCTAATTCGGTAACATCTCTTTGTTTTAAATTCATTGGTAGTTTATCTTCCCATAATATGCTCCCAAAAGAGAATCTGGATCCTAGTGTGTGAAACATGATAAAAATGTCTATATGCATTATAAATTATTTGGCAACGCTAATTTAAGATTAATAGTAAAAACTTGCCCAAACTTTGAATCTACTGTTGGTATTTCCTGTCATTCTATATTACAGGTGGCATTTTAAGTATTAATTTGCCTAAAATAATTCAAGTAGTAATTAGAATCAGTAATCAAAGGAAATGTGGTAAATGTTGATTTGAACAGATATATTAATAAATCTCCACCTGGGCATAATGTGAATGTTTCAGAACATTTCACAGCTGATGCAGTAATCCAAGGTAAAAGATGAAATATTGAAAGTAAATTCTGTATTACATAGATTTTTGACATCTAAAAGCTGAGAGCCAATGAAAATATATAAAGGGTTCAAAAGTTTAGATGTTCAGCGTAGGTTACATTTTAATCAAAGGCATTTACCAGGAATAAAAAATGTAAATCATTGAGGCTTAAATAAAAAAAATAACAAGCATTGCAATATACATACTATACCAATAATACTGGAGTCCCCTGCTGCTGGGGGATTTGATGAATTATTACATTATAATTCCTTTAAAATCTTTCTGCCAAGCTTTCATTTTAAAGAATATAACTCCCTGTTTAACTATTTATAGATAAAGTTGAATCGTAAAAGATACTTACGAACACAAACTGGAGTTTGTCCTGACCACTTGTGATCCTGAAGGCATATACGAACAGATGTGCCTACTAGACGAAAGCCAGGATTACACTGATAGACCACAGTGTCTCTGTAGCTGAAGCCATCTCCACTGATGTGCCCATTTACGATTGGATCAGGAGAGTCACAATGACCTGCTGCAGATGAATACAAACATGAAAATTAATGATACTCTGTGAGAAGATTTACTAAGTTAAATGTACAATAATATTGGCTCAATTTGCACCAAAAAAAAAAACTATGTGGGCATCCATTGGTTGTTGTAAGGCTATGTTCACATGTCAGAATGTTTGCATGTAAAATCTCTGTGCGGACATTCTACAGTCTTTGGTCTCATAGATGACAATGCATTCCTTGTGGAGCTTGCAGAAAGAATGAACATCTTTATTCTTTCTGCGGACACCAAAATTTTAATTTCCACGCCAGATCTTTCCAGCGCAGAAATTTTTCTATGTGCACAGGGCAGCAGAATCTTATTTAAATCAGTGGCTCTGCTGCTGTGGAATCTCAATGTGAAATTCCAATGCGGAATTCTGCATGGAAATTCTGACGTGTGAACACAGCCGTAAGGAAGCCTTTGAGTGTACTTCACTTTACTAATGAAAAGCTAAGGTTAGACAAATCTGTAAGCCAACTAGTCTGTGCTGTAAAGAGACAAAAGTGTCCTACATATCTAGCAAGAGGTACCAACTTTTTCATACAGTAGTATACATTTGACCTGCAGTATTTTGGTCCAATTTTGGAATACATTTCTCCTGTCTAAATTTAAGACAGTATTAGTGAATGAATCATTATGTATAAATAATTTTAAAATACATGTAAGGTTATATGGACTATTCTAGAAACACAATTTATCACCTAATGACTAGAAAGATGATAGATGTTTGGTCATGGTTAGCCCACCACTAGGACCGCTACCAATTTAATAAAGTGGTGTTTAAGATTGTGCACTGCCACTCTACGTAGCATCCATCCAAGGAATTCTACCCATCATCAAGTAAATGTTGGTAGGAACAAGATTATTCCTTTGCAAGGTATGATTTTTATAGTGTTAGAATGGAGTATGTCGAGAACTCACTATAAATGTATATGGATTTTTTTAATTGATGACATTGTCTTCTGCTAGACAAGTCCATTGATCACAACCTGGGTCAACCAAAGTAACAACTAGTAAATTCAAGCCACGTGTCTATTTTTTCCTTTCAGTTCCATAAAACATTACTCTCATGGAAAACAACTTTTGAAATGTTGCTCTGACATGTCAAAAATTGTTGATCACACCAGGTCACACTTCTGAAACCCACTGTTATTGTGATAGATAAGCCTGGGAAGTGAGCGCCATTGCCCTCCAATCCTGGCCGACTAGCAGATCTGACCTTTTCTCTGCATAGACAACTTTTGAAATATCTGAGCAACATGTCAAAAGTTGTTGACAGTTCATGACAGTGATGTTTGAACTATCTTCACAGTTATGCCAAGGAGTCCCTTAATTTAATAGATTCCCTGACCCATGCTATACTCTTATGTTATTAAAAATGATGCCCTTTATTAGATCAACATCAGCACATCCTTATATTATAGGCTAACATGTTGTTATCTATCTATCATCTATTTTGTACTTGAAATGAAATTGATAAATAGTAACATTGTAAAAATTCAGATCCAAGTAAATCTATTTACCTAAACATCTTGTTTCGGTGCCACTCCATAGACCATTAGCCAAACATTCCCTTACATGTGAGCCAGCAAGAGTGTAGCCTGAATTACAAGTAAATATTGTAGTTGCTCCATAAACATTTAAAGTTCCAATCCGGTTACCATTTGGAGGTGTAGATAAATCCCCACATGAAATAACTGTTGAAACAAATGAACACAATATGACAAAAAATACATTTACTGAAAAGCCAATGGTGTCCTAAAAAAATAGTTATAGTTTAAAATTAAGTTTTTATGTTTACCATATCATATAAACATATGTATTAACCTCTAAAGAACACAGCCTTTTTTGGTCTTAAAGACACAGGAAATTTTCATTTTGCGTTTTCGTTTTTTTCCTTCCTAACCTTCTAAGAGACAATACTCTTTCATTATTCCATCACAGACCTATATGAGGGCTTGCTTTTTGTATGACCTTTCATTTTACCATGAAATGTATGGATAATTCAAAAAACATATTATTTATGGTGGGAAACTGAAAAGAACAAAAAATAATTTGCTAAATTTTGTTTTTTTCTGGGGATGGGGGAGGATTTACACAGTGCACTTTACATTATAAAATGGCAGGCTATCTTTATTCTGTAGGTAAAGATAAAAATAATACCCATGTTTACATGCCTTTCTATTATTGAACTACTTAAAAAAATCACACACATTTTTTGTATTCCTTCTTTTCTGGGATGTGGTGTAATTAAAAATCAGCAACTTTGGTATTTTTTTTTACTTTTATGTGGTAATCAACTCATCAATTTCAAATTTTATTAGTACAGACACTTCTACATGCAGATATATATATATATATATATATATATATATATATATATATATATACACCAAATATATATTTATTCCTTTTTTTATATATTTTTATTTGGGGAGGGTCTGATTCATATTTTTCAAAATTAAATTTTTATTTTTACGACAGGAGACTATTTATTGCAATATTTAACTTACTAATAATGATCAGTGTTGTGCAAGGGCATAGCGCTAACAGTCTTATCTGTGATCTATTCCTCTGGTCTATTTCATCCAGAGCAGGTGAGAGGCACTTCAGTAGCCATCTTTATTCACTGGACCCCCCGCTTTGCACAGTAGGTGGTCCAATGATTGTCTATACACTCCTTGTAATACTTCAGATGCCTTGATCAGTATTGATCATGGCCTTTGAAGTGCTATTGGCAGCAATCAGTGTGATCGCTGATGCCACTATCTACAAAGCGAGTACAGCTCCTGCAGAAGGACTCCGGATGTACATTGTGGAGTGTCAAGTACCAGGTGGCCAGGGCGAACAGGTATGCCCTGTCTCCCTAACAGGAAAATAAGTTTTGGTGAATCTTCATTTTACTGCAGAATAACCCTGAAATCTTGAAGTTTTCATACTGACTGTTAAAGCCTAAAACTAAAATGACTCTTTCTGTCCTGTAGAGATCACTTTCCAGCAGTGTCTTCTTTATCATCACATACAGGATTACAATGAAAAGTGACACCAGATAGATAAAACTCTATTTATAACAGCTGAAACTCAAAGCTCCCTTTCCCTGTAGAATGACCCCTGCACAGGTCACAGGGCATGCCTAGAAAACACTCCTTTTTATGTCAATATGATCTGTCTTAGAACAATGTGTCTATGTCCATGGGACTTGCTTAAAGCATAATTCTAAATGTTGCTAAAAGAAAAACTCAGGTAGGATAATGCCTTACAAGTGGTTTCTATGAACAGGGGATTTAGAGCCCACCTGCAGAGTATACTATGTGAGCGTGTTGAGCGCTGCGTATCCATAATCGTCTAACATACATTCCTGTGTCAGTCAAAACTATATCAATTCCACTTACTTCAACTTAGCAAATAGAACATAAATATTTTCAGACAGTTCTCGTAAACATAAGGTTATTCTTTTCTTTCTTCTCTATCTAAAGCAATTACGTTTTAACTCTTGTTTCAGATTTACTGGTAATAAAATGTAACAATCATAAAGGCATTTGAAGAATTACTGTGCTATCTCCTATTGCTTCAGTGGCACACATATCGTTCAGAAATGTCTCCAGCACAAAGCTTGGACTCAATAACACAAATTTTTATGCTGAGATAAATTGTTGTTTGAAAACTCACAAATCTAGTGAAAATCACATTTTATTCACGCAAGTAACATCAAATATTGATAAGTAAAGCAAATGTCGATAAATGAAAGCAGTTTAAAATACAACCCAGTATGCGTTTCATGTAGTAAGGAGTACATATTTTCAGAATAATTTTCATTTTAAGACTTAAGGTTCTATTTAAAAAAAAACTATTTTATAAAATTGAGCAGGATGGGAAATATTAAATAGTAAAAGCCACAATCCATCTTCCAAGCCACTAAGAAGTTATATTTATAAATCACATAAAAAGCTATTTTTCTTACATAATGTTTAGAATGACTTCCCTTATGATAAGAAATGTTCAGTAATAAGGTAAACAATGCCTTAAAAATGTCTAAAATAGAGTTTTCAGCATGTATGGATAAATGCTACTCTGTATTTATGGTGATTTTGGTTTATTCATCTTAAAATATACCTGTAGTTATAGAAAATGCCTGATGTGCCATAGTGCAGGTGCTTAGACCCCTACTGTTAAAGTGCTCCTCTTTTTCTTTACACAGGGTTTGATAAATGTGAGTACATTTTTGATGTGTTACTATGAATAGGTGGGGCGGTGACAGAATTTTCTCATCTCTCCTTAGATATAGATTTGCAAGAACAAAGAAATGCTGTTTAGGGCAATAAAGAACTGCTACAGACTGAAATGATATCCAGTTCTGTTTGACATAGTCCTTTTCGAGTATGGAGGCCTGTTGTGAACGTTTCAATCCTGCCTTTGCTATGGAGTGACACACTTTCCCAAGTGCTGATGTCATGATCTGGACAGCCATTACATACAACAGTTGGTCAACCATAGAAGTGGCCCGAGAGAAACTAACAGCTCAGCATTACATGCATAAAAATCCTGCAGCCACATGTCATGTCTCTCATGGCAGGGGTCCCAACTAGCAATATTCAGAAAGATTATACTTGCCCATACACAGCAAAGGTTTACCTGAAATATCTACAGGTTACTTTTCCTTTATCTGCCTGGTTACCAAATTTTTTTCTAGTTATACTTTTACTAGCCAGCTTCAGAAACCTATGAGTGTGCAGGATCTACGGATCCAGCTGCAACTGTTAGGATTCGGCTACCTGGATGTGGATCCTCTGTGTCAGCGAGGGATTGGCGTGGACCGTGTCGGTGGATCGGTTCTAAGTTGCTACTGGTTTTCACCAGAGCCCGCCGCAAAGTGGGATGGTCTTGCTGCGGCGGTAGCAACCAGGTCGTATCCACCGGCAACTGCTCAACCTCGCTGACTGCTGAGAAGGCGTGGGACAGAAGGACTAGGTCAGACGTAGCAGAAGGTCGGGGCAGGCGGCAAGGTTCGTAGTCAATAGCAATAGCAGAAGGTCTGGAAACACAGGCTTTGGACAACACTAAACGCTTTCTCTGGCACAAGGCAACAAGATCCAGCAAGGAAGGGAAGGGGAAGTGAGGTTATATAGACAGGGAGCAGGTGGAAGCTAATCAGACTGATTGGGCCGGGCACCAATCATTGGTGCACTGGCCCTTTAAATCTTAGAGAGCTGGCGCGCGCATGCCCTAAGGAGCGGAGCCGCGCGCGCCAGGACGTGACAGCCGGGGACCGGGACAGGTGAGTGACTTGGGATGCGATTCGCGAGCGGGCGCGTCCCGCTATGCGAATCGCATCCCCGCCGGCAGTGTCAGTGCAGCACTCCCGGTCAGCGGGTCTGACCGGGGCGCTGCAGAGAGAGGAACGCCGCGAGCGCTCCGGGGAGGAGCAGGGACCCGGAGCGCTCGGCATAAACAGCAACATATGTGGGCAAACATGCTGCAGGATGCCATACAGGACATGTATATTTCCATGCCCAAGCAAATGTCAACATGTAGCCAGGCTAAAGGCAGCCCAACAGGGTGCTAAAGCTTCCTTCCTCCTTTTAAAGTGTAATTAACTAGCAAAAGATTTACTTTTTTTGTGATTTATACATTTTTATCCATTTTTCATGCATTTAAAAATAGTATTTTTTTAAGTTCATGCATTTAGAAAATATAAAAATTTCAATTATGATGATGAGTAATGATAACAATCATAATAATAATAAACTTAATGATAAATCAGAGCAATATGCTGTGATATACTCACTGTACTGAGAGATAACAACATTACCACTAGAGATGAGCGAACTTACAGTAAATTCGATTTGTCACAAACTTTTCGGCTCGGCAGTTGATGACTTTTCCTGCATAAATTAGTTCAGCTTTCAGGTGCTCCCGTGGGCTGGAAAAGGTGGATACAGTCCTAGGAGACTCTTTCCTAGGACTGTATCCACCTTTTCAAGCCCACTGGAGCACCTGAAAGCTGAACACATTTATGCAGGATAAGTCATCAACTGCCGAGCTGAGAAGTTCGTGACGAATCAAATTTACTGTAAGTTCGCTCATCTCTAATTACCACCCTTTCAATAACAAAGAATTAAAATTTGCCAACAAGCAGACAATGAAGGTTAAAATAAACTCTCTGAAGCCATTGAGCTGAATGCTCCAATCCTAACTATACAGCATGGCTATAAACTCATAATGAATGTCGGGGCTTATATCCAGGGATTTGTCCATTCAAACCACCTGAGCATACGTAACATGTATTATTGCATTCACACAGTAGTCATTAGTTGTCTAGCCAAATTTATTTTTTTGACTTTTATATATAGATACACACTTACAGTTCACATTGACCTACTCATGACTTTAAAGGGGTACTCCGGCGCTTAGACATCTTATCCCCTATCCCTATCCAGCCGCTGGGGACCCCCGTGATCTTGCACGCCACACCCCGTTTAAAATCAGTCCCCGGAGTGTGTTCGCTCCGGGTCTGATTACTGTCGATCACAGGGCCGGAGCGTTGTGATGTCAAGGTTCCGCCCTGTGTGATGTCACGCTCCGCCCCCCTCAATGCAAGCCTATGGGAGAGGGCGTGACAGCTGTGATCGACAGTAATCAGAACCGGAACGAGCAAGCTCTGGGGACTGATTTTAAACGGGGTGCAGCATGCAAGATCACGGGAGTCCCCAGCGGCGGGACCCCCACGATCAGGCATCTTATCCCCTATCCTTTGGATAGGGGATGCGATGTCTAAGCGCCAGAGTACCCCTTTAAGCAGCATCCACTATTTATAGACTGGAGGTGTTTCCCTGGAGCCATCTATCTGCATTATATTGGAATTAGAACCTACTACCATTTCTTTATTTATTAGATATATCTATGTCTTTTAGTGCTTTGAAATTCCAATTTTTTTTTATTTTTTTTTGTGGCATGTGTTTTAATGATGATCTATATGTGTAGCGACTGCTTTTAATTTATTTAAATTGCTGACATAGGCCTTATTTATTTGGCCTTTAATGTTAAAGAGATTATCCCTCAGATGGCTATGTAGATGAAACAATAAAAGTGTTATGACTCTAGTAGAGGAAGAAAAAAACATTTCAATTTCCTGTGTCATTAAGGTTTAAAATATATACATATATAAATATATTCGTCAGCATTCAAGACAATCCTTGCATGTAAATCCAGCCTTAGATACACTTTTTTATGATTTACCATAGAGTCTGAATAGTGGGTTTCCCTTAATACAATACATGACTATTAAAAGTCATGACAATGTCCCTTAATTTAAAAGCTATTTAACAAAAAAATAAAACTATTTATCAAAAATAGTGTGTTAGAAAGCACAAGTGAAATTTAAAAAGAAAGTGAAATTCGTATATATTTGATCCATACCCATGCAGCTTGGCTTAACATCTCCTCCACTCCACGTTCCATTAGCTCTGCATTGTAGAAGTCTCAATCCTTCAAGATAATAACCAGGACTACAGCTCAGCAAGACTTGAGAGCCATATTCATTTAATGAACCTGAAACCAGCCTCCACATGACATGTTCAGAGAGTTGAGAATCCAAGGAAGGACAAGTAATAGCTGGAAAAGAATACAATAATTGAATATTAATGTTTCTGAAAATTCTCTGTGTTACAAACACAAAGAATAATGTAGCATCAATGAGACATTTGTAAACACTGAATACTTCAATCATTCTATCGGGCTGACAAACTATGCTTTAAGTCTAGTTTTTTACATGTGACTCAAAAAATGTATTATGTATACATTTCTCTAATATAGTGCATGTGTAGTCTTTATACATCCATGCTGTACATTTTGAAAGATTTCGATTTCACTTTAGTTCTTGCTTTGTCATTTTTCCTTTGATCTTATGAACCTTTCATCTGATGCACCAGTGTGGGAGGGGATAGGATGGAACGATGATGGTGGTGCAGTTTCTGTTTCATGCTTACAGAAAAATCCAACATATTTGTTCTTTTTTTATCCTTTTCATTACATTAGATAAGACAGTTTAATACATAAAAAAATCACTCATGTGTTACTATATGTTAAATTGAGATGTTAAGGGCACATTGTAATCAAACTGTGTGAACATACAATGTGAACATTCATTGCTTGGAGAATAGAAGGTAGCTTGGACTAATTAATGGATTTTTTTTTATATCATGAGGACAGCTAAGTAAGTGGGTAGGCATTGCTCAAGAAGAAGAAGGCAGAAGGCAGTATGGGAGGAAGGCAGTGTAATGCTCCAGGCAATGTTCTGCTGGTAATTCTTGGTATCTGTACTCCTCAATGGAATTGCGAATGCAGATTATGTAGTAACCTAGGATAATACACTGTTCCACACTGCAAACATTTTCAGTAAGATCTTGAGAAACATGAAAAAGAGCTAAGAGTGTTGACATCGCCTCCATATTCCCCAGATATGGATCTAAAAATCAAGTCTAATCCTTGGAGCCCCGGCCTTAGAACTCAAAGCAGCATCAGGAAAAATACGATTATGCTAACTTACCACCAGTATTTGAGCAGTGTTGTTTGTTTCATCCCAGCCCAGCTGCATCAATATATTTATATTCCTTTAATTATAAGAGCTGTGTCATGTGACCATCACTCAGACACTCAGCAAATGACATGCTCTACTGTGTAAACAAGAGACCAGTCTCTACTGTGTGGCTGACTTTCTATGAGCTACATCATTATATCCTAATCAAATCTATCCTTGGAAACTCTTAGACACATATCCAGCTCACCAAGCCTCATTCTCCTTTTTCATCTGAATGTTCTTCTATATACACTGCCGAAGATATTATTCCTGTCCTAAGGGATCAGGAGTGCAGTGATACATTTATAGAATTGTTTCCACATACAATGGTCATTTCTAAACCACTGTAACTTGAAACCAGACTCAACATACAATATTACAGACAGTCCAGATCTGTGAAACGTGTCAATGGCTGGAAGAATTGACCAATCAGAATGGGCATTTTAATGGTAAAACACCTTTAGTACTGAAGCATTTGCACTGGTTGGCTGTCTGATAGCACCCCCTACAGTACAGGAAGGTACTACATGTTCTGTACCACTCTTTACCTGTGCCAGGGATAGCTGCTCCAGGTGGGGGCAACCCCATTTTACTTTTTTAGGACATTATGTGTACTGTACAGGACCCTGAAAAAGCTCCTGTCCTTAACATAGACAGGGATTTACAGCTTCCAGCTGTTCTTTCTTACTTTTTCTTAAGGACATGCTTTATCTGTATGTTATCTACTTATTTTTCTTTAATCCTCACTTTCTCCTATTTTTGGATGACATTTTGTTGGCTTCAGAACCAATTACCAGGTTTCCATAGAGTTCTGGTCTCAACATACCGATTAATATTGTAACTTGAGGCACAACTGTATAGTATAGAGTGCTTACAACTATTAGTTGCAGAGTTATTAAACTTCCCTGTCTCACGTTAGTTTTTTCTACTATCTATTTAATCTCCTGAATATCTTATGAGATGCCGCTTGACACAGATCTCTCCTGTCTCCCACTTGTAGAAGCTCATAGGAGAAAACCTATTAAAAGGCTACAGGCTGAGACACAAGAAGGAAAAACACAAGAAGATACTTCAAAGTTTGAATTCAAGCAGGGCCTGTCAGCAGGGTTTAGGTTAGAAAAAAGGGCATAAATGTACAGGGCTTTTTGCATAAATCAGTACATTATTTAATTGACTCCTTCGGCACTGAGGTATCAGTGTTGAAGAACATATGCAAATCATGATTTAGAGTCCACTGGCTTTTTCCCTCAACTGCTAGAGCCCAGCACAGTTTAACCCTTTTCACCAGTTAGGTATTCCCCTCTGTTTATTGGTCACCTCCTCCAGCCCCTGATATCCACCATGCTGTACTATAATCCCCACCTCTCCCTTTTTTAATCAAGCAGCTCCAAAGCCTAATGTGCATATATTTTTAAGTATGTATGGATACAGTGTTAGCTAACATAACAGGTGTAAGCAAAGGTATGCACAGGTCTCCACATATAAGAAGGGAAAAAAAGAAGCCAAAATGCAAATTAAGGTGACTTATAGCATAAATGTCAATTCAAAAGATTTTTAGAAACCTACATGGTTTTGTTAAATTAACCCTTTAAAGCAATGATTAGGTTATTTTTAGTGCTTTTGATGCTGTTATTAAGTACGTAAAAGTCTCCTGCATGGTGCACAACTATTGATCATATTCTCCATTTCAGGGAGCGGGACCAGACCTGCCATTTTCCAGCAGTACTGACACAGGGACTTCCTTCCTTCTGACCAATCGTAGAAAAACATGACAAGAACATGCATGGCACTTCGATAGAACTGCCAATAAAATGCAACATGTTAACATACCCTGAATACAGCTCATTCTTTCATAATGTCCTAATAAGAATATATATATATATATATATATATATATATATATATATATATATATATAAAATATATCCTTATTATATATAAAGGAGTTGTAGGCTTTTGGGGCTGGTCAAAGGTGGTGACATCACTCAGGTAGAAGGATTAAAACTCAGAGACTCAGAGATTCTGAGCCAAGTGTTAAAGGGGTACTCCGCCCCTAGACATCTTATCCCCTGTCCAAAGGATAGGGGATAAGATGTCAGATATCCGGGGTCCCACTGCTAGGGACCCCCGGGATCTCGGCTATGGCACCCCGCTATCATTACTGCACAGAGCACGCTCGCTCTGTGCATAATGACCGGCGATACAGGGGCCGGAGCATCGTGCCATCACGGCTTCACTCCCTCGTGATGTCACAGCCCTCCCCCTTAATTCAAGTCTCTGGGAGGGGCTTTGATGGCCACCACGCCCCCTCCCATAGACTTCTATTGAGGGGCGGGCTGTGATGTCACGAGGGGGCGGGTTGTAATGATGTAATGATGCTCCGGCCCCTTTATTGCCCGTCATTATGCACAGAACGAGTTTGCTCTGTGCAGTAATGATAGCGGGGTGCTGCAGCGGAGATCCCGGCGGTCCCCAACAGCGGGACCCTGGCGATCTGACATCTTATCCCCTATCCTTTGGATAGGGGATAAGATGCTAGGGGCGGAGTACCCCTTTAAGTGTTATCAACTCTGATCTGGTTAAGTTATTAAAAACAGCTCATCCTCTCGGTGCCCTTCAATGTTCTTTGGACAATCAGAAAAGACAATTGAAACTATACATCTCTGTTCATAAGGTTGTGGGGATATGCAAAAATACATAGGTTTTAGGATAGCTAAGATATATCTATGATATTACCAGCATTGCCAAGAGAACACATTTAAAAATATAAGCAGAATAGTTGTTTGGTGTCAATTAGCAGAAGATCCTTCTCCAGTTACGTAATGTTTAAGTGGGCACTATGTGTCAGGTTCCTTCTAGAAGCCTGTATTTTATGTTGAAAAGGCAAATTTCCCTAAGCTGCATCACTACAGTCTTTAAATTTAGACATTTTTAAGGGCATTAAAGAAAAGTAATGATTATTTGAAAGGACTTTAAATCAATATAATGGCCTGTTTATACCTGTGGGGAACAGATGGACTTCAAAGGGAAGGAAAAAGTCAATTCAATTTGAGCTATCCTGGAACTAAGCAATAAGAATAAGAAGTAGAAAATAAAAAAGAAAATTGTTGAAGAGAGCAAAACAAATCCCCCTAAAATCTTCAAGTATAAAAAACTAGTGAACATATTGGTCTCACAGACGAAAGAAAAGGTCATTTGGTCACAGAAGGCAGAGCTATTAAATCCATTTTTCTTGTCTGTGTTTACAAAAGAACATATTGCTGGATACATTTTATAACACAGCTCATGGCATCTTAACAAATAACTCACTCTGGCTGAATCAAGTAAGGCTTGAATTGGATTAGAAAGATTAACGTGAATAAAGCACCTGGACCTGATGGTTTATATTCTCATGTTTTCCAAGAATCTTTAAAAAAAAAAATACTATGAATATTAAGGGCTCCCTCCAAACAGATATGCCTCATTTGAACTGAATCAAAGCAAATGTGGATTTTATATAGTAAGTTAATTCACACTTGAAAAAACTAAGCCAATAAGCTAACAACCCAGTTATCTTTTCGTAGTCTAGATTTTTTGAATGAATACCCTTGGCTTTATAAGGTTGTGGTCAAACAAGATGTGATGCTCTCTAAAACCATCACTATATACTGTTTGGCGAGGTTTTCTATTTACTGTGCAGCCTCGAACACTGTTGAAATGCTCACAATCCGCTTTGTGAAGTTGCCACCATTTTTAACAGTCTTATAGGAGCACAGCTATAAAAAGTACAGCAGTCCCATCCAACCCTCAATCCTAATGGGGAGAGGGCAAAGACACTCTGCCACATATGTAGACATTAGTACTATGTCATGTGGAAGATGGGGGTAATGCAATACATTTTACAATGTGGCCTAAGTGCTCCAAGTTATACTTAGCACTTGCTGGTCGATTTTTTTCCTGTTATGTCCACATATCTACAATACTTTAACTGCCACTTTTCTGATCAGATAAACAGCATCCTAAATACATACTGCATGTGTATTTGCCTTCAAATTTCTAATTTTAACAAAATATAAACTGTACAGGTCAACTAGGGTATGCATTCAAATTTATACCCTGGGATTGTATTTTGGAATATTGTCTTAAGAAAAAAAAATGGGAGACCAGCAAATTGGAAATCAGAAGAGTTGACAAGTCACTAAAAAAGGTGGTAGCCACTTCTGCTTATACTGTTTGTTTATATCTACACTTGCACATAGCCGTATAACCGCTTCAGCTGTATATTTCACCTGCATTCATGCCCTAGGATCTTACTGTTTCAATTGGAAGTAATCTTTTATTCTTTGTAACACCTCAGCATGTGTTTTCTATGTTATTCCGTTGTTACTGCTTTTATTGTACGTCTCTTTTATTTCTTTTTTTCTTTCTTATATTTATACTGTCCTCTCAAGGAGATCATCATGTTTGGAGGACATTTGGAGGACATTGTTTTAATTTAGAGGGGCAATGATATAAAAGTAATATCAGGAAGTATTATTTTACTGAGAGAGTAGTGAATGCATGGAATAGCCTTCCTGCAGAAGTGGTAGCTGCAAATACAGTGAAGGAGTTTAAGCATGCATGGGATAAGCATAAGGCTATCCTTCATATAAGATAGGGATAGGCATAAGGCTATCCTTCATATAAGATAGGGATAGGCATGAGGCTATCCTTCATATAAGATAGGGCCAGGGACTATTGATAGGATTCAGATTATTGGGCAGACTAGATGGGCCAAATGGTTCTTATCTGCAGACACATTCTATGTTTCTATGGTTTGTTGCAATTTTGAAAATTGTTAATAAAAAAAAATGGTAGCCATACTGGTTACTACCTTTAATAATGTATGGAGTTTTTTTTTTATTTCAGTTATTCCTTAGGGTGTATTCACATGTACAGCATCCTGCATATATTTGATGCAAATTTCTGAGATTTTAATGTAAACTAAATGACTGAACACAGCTTCACATCTGCAACTTCTAATCCTGCCCATCAAATATGAACAGAATACTGTACATGTGAATAGACCCTTTAAAGGAAAAAGACAGCAGATTAGGGCAGCTTTACCTACTGATAGACACTAATAGGAGCCATTACCATGAGCAGGTACCGCTTTTTGCAATGGTACCCTAATTTGCAGTCAGTTTCACTTCAGAAAACACCATTTCTGCAGTACTCCCCAAACAGTTGCTGCTAAGATGTGTTTGTTGCTCAAGGTGAAACATTTAGTTCTAAATAGCACAATTTTCAAGGTTATCCTCATTAGAAGCTGTTTCATTGTGACTTTTAATGCTTTTTCCCACTGCATATGAACATTCATATTACTTCTTATACAAAGTGACTTTAATTTCAAGTAATAATGGACAAGCCTTTTTTTAATAGACTACCACAACTGGGGAAAATGCCTTTCTACGGATAATATTCTTTAAGACCCACCTTTCCTTTTTCAAAACACAACAACTAGCTTTAGCCATTTCTGGTGTTTACCTCAACACGGATGGCTTAACCATTGTACTTAAAGGAGTACTCCACTCTAAACATCTTATCCCCTATCCTTTGGATAGGGGATAAGATGTTAGATCGTAGGGTTCCAATCTCTGGGCCGACAGCGGTGGTGTACTGAACACGAAAGCTTTCAGTTTCCGCATTCGTGATGTCCGGGGGTCCCCAGTGGCAGGACCCCGTTATTAGTTTTGAAAAAGGTAAGGTGGGTCTTAAAGAATGTCTTAATTTCAGTTAGGTGTGTCTGGACTTTTGACTGTCACTGTTTAGAAAAGAAATCAATCAATGCCAATTGTTGAAAACTCGATGAAACCCAATAGAGGTTTACATGTTCATTGACGTATACGGTCAATATGTCTGCACAGACCTCTCTGTCTAATTTAATATGTTTTTGAAAATAATCCTGTCTGCTTTTTAAGACATTAGTGCGTAACATTAGTTTTATTTTACCACATGGTGTGACATGCCATATTTTACATAGCAGCTTGACTATTGAAATGATATGGAACACGCACAGTGGATTGATGAAAACAACTTGTATGCTTTAGTACCAAAAGGGGTAAGTCTATTTAATGTTAGATTTCATTGGATATGAGGTCACCTTGAGTGACACAATTTGACTCATTTTTTTTTATAAACTATAAATACAGCAGTAATTAAGTTCAAATATATTCAATGTCTTAGTGGTTAGAAAGATTTTTGTGTCCTTGCCTTTTCTTTACAGTCATGGCAGCTTGTGCCTGTACATTCATTTTAGGTTGTTTGGAAGGTCTGACCATTTTTGTATTGTATGTATGAGGGAGTGACTCTCCCCTTTTGGTCCTGCACTCCTCCCATCTGCCCTCGGTTGGTTTTAACTAGAGGAAAGAATAGTTTAAATGACACAGGGATCGGACCAGGGTGCCTGCCATTATCTTACAGAAGCCATATCGCCCAGGAGGGTTCTGAAACCCCCTATAACGGCGATCGCCAGGGAGAGGTTAGGAAGGGTGGTCTTTGCCACAACAACTGTTTGGTGTTGCATGGCCGGACCGGGATTGTTGATTAGTGATCTTTTTGTACTGGTCAGCTTTTTTGGGGGGTGTAAGTTTATTTAATTTTTTTTGGGAGGGGGGAGGAGGCGTTTGCTGTCCATGAATTTAATTCTATTCTGTGCATCCTGCCGCCACTGAGCGCTGATCAGTGAAGCATATGACTAATCAGCAACCCCTTTTTTTGGCTACACACTTTGAAATAAAGTGCAAAACACACACACACCCTTAGACACCTACATCCCAAGTCTCACAAGGCATATTCGGTGGAGGAAGAATACGCCTTTATTGCCTCTGACACCGAGTTCACAAGTGAAGGAGAAGAGGAAGACCCCTCTCTCCTTCTTTCTTCTTCTTCCCATTATCATCCAGTAATAAAAGAGCTCGCTTTTAAGCTATCCAGAAATGTTTGCATCATGCAATGCAACATGTCCGCCTACAGAGGATCCAGCCTCTGACTGCTTGTTCAAAATAAGGCCGGTCATAGATAATTTTGCCACAAAATTTGCAGAGGCCTATGTCCCCCAAAAATACATTGCCAGCACTTCAGAATACTTCACGGGAACATTTCTTCAGTTCTAGGAGGTAGTGATCTTTGGTGACCAGGAAGGAGTGGGCTCAAGTACCTCTGGAACTGGAGGCCCCTGTATTGTACCAGGGCAATATTTTCCAGGAGAGGTCCCCCACACTGGAAAGAAGGGACAGTCTCAGAGAAGATGCAGTGTCTGTTGTTCAAAAAAGGGATAAGAAAGGACACCATTTTCTAGGGTGACTGCTGTCCTGAGAAACCAATTTAAAAGGAAAAATTGGAAAAAAGAGGTGCGCTCCTAGTGAAATACTGCGATAACTGGAGTGATGTGTGCCAAGTAATGCACCTTACCATAGGGTGTTGTGCTAAGAGTACAACACCTTAGTAGACATGTAGACTCGCTTGGAGGTGTATCCAGAGGGGTGGCAGCCTCGGCGTCCTTGACCGTGACATGATCCGGTATGAAAAGTAGGAATAAAGTGGAAAATATAGGACTTCCCGGATGGCGCCTTCCCAGATAGAAAATTTGTCACAGTTGATTTAAAATGGCAGTTTATTGATAATTAAAATGCTCCTGAGAAACCAAGCCTCTGCATTAAACAACTATGCTTCAAGGCGTATCATATGTCTATGGAAAACTAAATTTATGATTACCCTATTTTTATCTTTCCCCAAACTAACTGTATGTTGTACATGAGCCATGCGGGATTGTAGAATGCTTTTGTTCTTTTCCAATGTGTTGGTGATGTTGTACATGAGCTTGGACCACGGCTATGTACTGCACTTTTCAGATGCATTGGTAACACAGGGACATTCCAGTCCCTGATTGTAATAATTCCCAAAAAGTTCCAAGAACGTAGATCCAGGGATTTAATCTGATTGCCATATTTGAAGTTGGGAAGGAATTTTTCCCCCTGGCATGGGGCAATTTGGCATTAGCCTCATAAGGATTTTTTAATTTTTGCTTGTGTTTATAATCTTTGTTTGTGTTTATTTATTTTTCTTTCTTTCTTCTGTGTGAACAGGTACTTGTGTTTAAAAGTACAACTTGGCTGTGAATCCGTTTCAGGTAATCATTTTATCCGAATCCAGACCGGAATTTTCCATTTCTTTGATGTCATGGACATGTGACTAAGTTTTTAATATTTATATGTGTCTTATGCAATGTCTTGTTACTCTATCACTAAGCGTGAAAGTGTGAAACGCGTCAGTTATTTATAGTGTTTATGCAAGTTTTCCAATAAAGAAATACCCTGCTTTTGACCTCAACCTGGATGTAAGTAAAACTCTGCAACTGTCGCCGCTCCTGTGCAAATCACAAATTTAGGCCTCAAATCTGCAGGGAGCTCTCTCACTCCTGAGTTCTGTCATATTTGCCTGGCAACAGTTTTGGGCCACATATGGGATATTTATGTGCTTGGGAGAACTTGATTTACCATTTTGGGGGGCTTTTTTTTTTTTTTACTCTTACCCCTTGTCAAAATGTGAAGGTTTAGGGCAGTCGTGATGTCATTAATGTCTATGGGAGAGGGGCGTGACAGCTCTGCTAGTAATAGAGTTTGTTCTGTGCAGCAGATTACTAAGGGGCCCGACTGGAGATCATAGGGGGTCCCAGCAGCTGGATAGGAGATAAAATGTCTAGGAGCGGAGTACCACTTTAAAATGAACTAAGGATAATTAATAGGAGAGCAGTCAGGAATGTGACAGGTCAGAGGTTACATAGTTACATAGTTACATAGTTAGTACGGTCGAAAAAAGACATATGTCCATTAAGTTCAACCAGGGAATTAAGGGGTAGGGGTGTGGCGCGATATTGGGGAAGGGATGGGATTTTATATTTCTTCATAAGCATTAATCTTATTTTGTTCCAGGAATGTATCTAATCCTGTTTTAAAGCTGTTACTTGTTCCTTCTGTGACCAGTTCCTGAGGTAGACCGTTCCATAAATTCACAGTTCTCATGGTAAAGAAGGCGTGTCGCCCCTTGAGACTAAACTTTTTCTTCTCCAGACGGAGGGAGTGCCCCCTCGTCCTTTGGGGGGGTTTAACCTGGAACAGTTTTTCTCCATATTTTTTGTATGGGCCATTAATATACTTATATACGTTTATCAGATCCCCCCTCAAACGTCTCTTCTCAAGACTAAACAATTGTAACTCCTTTAATCGCTCCTCATAGCTAAGATGTTCCATGCCCCATATTAGTTTAGTCGCACGTTTCTGCACCCTTTCCAACTCCGCAGTGTCCCTTTTATGGACAGGTGCCCAAAACTGAACAGCATATTCCAGGTGAGGCCGTACCAATGCTTTATAAAGGGGGAGTATTATGTCCCTGTCCCTTGAGTCCATGCCTCTTTTGATACATGACAATATCCTGCCGGCTTTGGAAGCAGCAGCCTGACATTGCATGCTATTCTGTAGTCTGTGATCTACAAGTACACCCAGATCCTTCTCTACCAGTGACTCTGCCAGTTTAATCCCCCCTAAGACATACGATGCATGCAGGTTATTAGTACCCAGATGCATAACTTTACATTTATCCACATTGAACCTCATTTGCCAAGTGGATGCCCAGACACTTAGTCTATCCAAGTCATCCTGTAACTTATGCACATCCTCTATAGACTGTACCGTGCTACAGGTTAAAGGTAGAATCACAGTCAGACACAAGGCCATGGTCAGGCCATGGATCCTAACTTTCAAAATAGGGTGTTAGGCTTGAGATTATCTTTGGCACAAGATAACCAGATGCTACAAAGGATTGTGAGCAGTTGAGCTGGGACAGAAAAGAACAGGGCCCCCATAACTATCAAAAGTATTATCTAACTGTTATGGTATTTTTGTTCTGCATCATGCTGGGATTGACATTGACAATGCAGGAAGTGGTAAAGATAATATAGGTTATTGGTAAAAATTTCCTAATTTATTGATCCAAGCAAAATGGCTTCCAGTGGAACACGGCATAATGTTTTCGGCATATTCCATATAAATCTTATAGTAAAAAATGTTGTATATGGAACCTCTATGTAAAATCCAGTGGTACATTATGGCCTGGAATCTTCCATGAATGCAGCTATGCATGCATTTTTAACCTGCAAACTGTATAAATATATATACAGCAATATGCACAAACTAATAAAAACAAATAACAATCAGCAAATTACAGCTTTATGCTCTTCAGTACCTGATATTAGTTTAAAGAAATATAAAAATAATATAAATACTTAAATTTTTTTTACTTATAAATGCAGATTTCTAATGTTGATAGCAACTAGTTCATTAATCCAACAGCTGAAGAATAGTGTTAAAGTAAATGAATGCCAGTGCATGAGTCAGTGTATCAGCATTTAAAAGAACTGCGCACAAAAGGCATGAAAGAAGCCCTTTATTCTAAGAGCCCAGTCGGAAAGTCAGTGGGTTATTTGTTACAGGAACAAACCCTTTTTGCTTATCCTCCTCATGCAACTGCAGACACATACCAACATTATGCCTATATACAAAATCAATTCAGGATCCATTATCAGGTTTATTCAGTTGCTGAATCCACAAAATGCATCTTCAGTACACCTGGTGATGTTTAAATTAAATTCCTCCAAAATGTCTAAATTACATAAAAACATAGCTGGAAGATGGCAGATTTTTTCCTTTGCTCATAGTATCTGGAATGTTACATGTATATTTAAAAGTTTCACATTATACAGGCCTAATAAAAATGAATATCTAAGATATAAACAAGCTGATTCAGGAAAATCATCTCCATCAATTGCTGTTCTGCATTTTTTGCCAATATATCAGGGAAAACAGTAAAATTTATAACATTAAAATAGATTTTTTTTAAAACCATCCGAAATGTTACAATTAAGCTCAGGCACAATAACACAGTCAGATAAAAGTTCTGAAGTAGTACACATATACAGTAGCTATTATAGCTGCTAGGACCCAGTGACCCAGAGATATGTTCTGCTACTCTGTCTTGCCCTTGTGACCTACACTACATTTTTTCTCAAAACAGCACACACATACAAAAAAATATATATTTCCCTCACACTATTTGGGCATGACTTTTCAGCTCATAAATAAAGAAGAAATTCACACAAATTATACTCATAGCAGAAGCGTTCACAAGCAAAACTTGAATACTTAAAAGTGTAATCTTAGACTAGACAGTGTTCCAATGTGCCAGATACAGTGCATAGTGAAACTATTCAGCCCCTTTTAACTTTTCGACCTTTTGCCACATTTCAGGCTTCAAACATAAAGATATAAAACTGTAATTTTTTTGTGAAGAATCAACAACAAGTGGGACACAATCATGAAGTGGAAAAAAATGTATTGGATATTTCAAACTTTGTTAACAAATAAAAAACTGGGCGTGCAAAATTATTCAGCCCCTTTACTTTCTGTGCAGCAAACTCTCTCCAGAAGTTCAGTGAGGATCTCTGAATGATCCAATGTTGACCTAAACGACTAATGATGATAAATAGAATCCACCTGTGTGTAATCAAGCCTCTGTATAAATGCACATGCACTGTGATAGTCTCAGAGGTCTGTTTAAAGTGCAGAGAGCATCATGAAGAACAAGGAACACACCAGGCAGGTCCAAGATACTGTTGTGGAGAAGTTTAAAGCCAGATTTGGATACAAAAAAATTTCCCAAGCTTTAAACATCCCAAGGAGCACTGTGCAAGTGATAATATTGAAATGAAGGAGCATCAGACCACTGCAAATCAACGAAGACCTGGCCGTCCCTCTAAACTTTCAGCTCATACAAGGAGAAGACTGATCAGAGATGCGGCCAAGAGGCCCATGATCGCTCTGGATGAACTGCAGAGATCTACAGCTGAGGTGGGAGACTCTGTCCATAGGACAACAATCAGTCGTATACTGCACAAATCTGGCCTTTGTGGAAGAGTGGCCAGAAGAAAGCCATTTCTTAAAGATATCCATAAAAAGTGTTGTTTAAAGTTTGCCACAAGCCACCTGGGAGACACACGAAACATGTGGAAGAACGTGCTCTGGTGATATGAAACCAAAATCAAACTTTTTGGCAACATTGCAAAACGTTATGTTTGGCGTAAAAGCAACACAGTTCATCACCCTGAACACACCATGCCCACTGTCAAACATGGTGGTGGCAGCATCATGGTTTGGGCCGGCTTTTCTTCAGAGATTTGTCTTCCAACAAGACAATGATCCAAAACATAAAGCAAAATCCACAATGGAATGGTTCACAAAAAAACATATCCAGGTGTTAGAATGGCCAAGTCAAAGTCCAGACCTGAATCCAATCGAGATTTGTGTAAAGAACTGAAAACTGCTGTTCACAATCGCTCTCCATCCAAACTCACTGAGCTCGAGCTGTTTTGCAAGAAGGAATGGGCAAAAATGTCAGTCTCTCTTGATGTGCAAAACTGATAGAGACATACCCCAAGTGACTTACAGCTGTAATCGTAGCAAGGTGGCGTTACAAAGTGTTAAATTAAGGGGGCTGAATAATTTTGCACACCCAATTTTTCATTTTTTTATTTGTTAAAAAAGTTTGAAATATCCAATAAATTTCGTTCCACTTCATGATTGTGTCCCACTTGTTGTTCATTCTTCACAAACAATTACAGTTTTATATATTTATGTTTGAAGCCTAAAATGTGGCAAAAGGTCGAAAAGTTCAAGGGGGCCGAATACTTTCACTATGCACTGTATTTCACAGTGATTCATGCTGTTTGACAAATCTGCAGACTGTCAGTCCTTAGTTTAGAGCAAGTATGAGGTCTTCTTTATGCCAGAATTGTGCACCAAAATTTTGCCATACAACATCAAAGAAGGCCATTTCCAACAAAACCATTCTCATATGACATGCCATGCCTGTTTCTCAGATTGGACAAATAATGTCAGGAAAACTGATGACTGAACATCAAATTTGCTGTTTGTAGGCATTTTATTGCTTAAATTTTTTATCAGCTGTATGGGGCTGGAATTAATGCTTACAATGACCATCTTATCTGTACCATATATGGCTATTTCCATAATGATATATTGTCCTGTTTTATGTTGTAAGTGTTTTTTTTTGTAATGCCATACTCTGTATGCATTTTTTTGTATCTATATAATGTATAGATATTAAATGTGTGACCTGCATGACTAAATTATTTGTTCTCATAATGGACATGTCTTTTTCCTATAGGAATGGTTCTGATTTTCCTCTGGGAACTTAAAGGGGTACTCCGCCCCCAGACATCTTATCTCCTATCCAAAGGATAGGGGATAAGATGTCAGATCGCCGCGATGCCGCAGCTGGGGAGCCCCGGGATCCCCGCTGCGGCACTGCGCTATCATTACAGCACACAGCGAGTTCGCGCTGCACGTAATGACGCGCAATATAGGGGCCGGAGCACCGTTACGTCACGTGATGTCACGAGGGGCGGAACCATGACGTCACGCGGCTCCGTCCCTTGTATCGCCCGTCATTACGCACAGAGCGAACTCGCTCTGTGCTGTAATGATAGCACAGTGCCACAGCGGGGATCCCGGGGCTTCCCAGCAGCGGGACCGCGGCGATCTGACATCTTATCCTCTATCCTTTGGATAGGGGATAAGATGTCTAGGGGTGGAGTACCCCTTTAATAGTTGTGTTTTGCTTTTTACTACTGTTTTCACATTGTATTGTTACAATGGTAGTTGTGGCTGCAAAGGTGGATGACAAGTGGCAGTTGTGGCAGCCAACTGACAGCAGGGGTGGTGGACTAGTGCTAGTTGTAGCCAATGGACATCAGACAGTGGTGAACTAGTGGTAGCTGTAACCAGTGGACAGCAGGGAGTGGTGGATTAGTGGTAGTTGTAGTATTCAGCGGGCAGCAGGCAGTGTTGGACTTGTGGTAATTGTAGTAGCCAGTGGACAGCGAGCAGTGGTGGACTGGTGGTAGATGTAGTTGCCAGCAGGCAGCAGGGGTGTGGACTAGTGTTAGTTATAGCCAGCATATAACAGGTAGTGGTGAACTAGTGGTAGATGTAGCTTTTAGAAAGGAGGCAGTGGTGGACTGATAGTAGTTGTAGTAGACAACAGACCACAGGGGTGGTGAACAAGTGCTAGTTGTTGCCAGCGGACAGTAGGCAGTGGTGGACTAGTGATAGTTGACACCAGGCCTTGTGATACCACTCTATACTCATACCCTGGCTGTGCCTTACTTTCTATCCATAAACACTGGCCTTTACTTAACCAAGCTCCCCCTGATGTACCTGAGTTTCAGGAACCCTTCATGCCTTGTTTCAAGAGACCAACTAACATAAGAGACCAACTAGTGAGGGCTGACATAGGCAGTACCATGCAATCCAAACAACGCACTTTTAGCATGCAGGAAAATGGCACTTTTCCCTGCCTACACTGCATGCAATGCAATAGTGTCACCAAAAGAGATAGGATGTACCACCCCCTGAATGGCAAATCATATCTAATCAAGGTATATCATACATGTGACTCATCATATGTAGTATACTTAATTGAGTGCCCATGCAGTCTTACATATGTTGGAGAAACCACCTAGCTTGTGCGAGACCGCATTTCACAACACACAACATAAGTCCACAATGACTTATTACCTATCCCCAACCATTTCTTGAGTGCAGAACATACTATAGCGCAATTGAGATATCTGATTATATATATATATATATATATATATATATATATATATATATATCCAAACAAAGAAAAAAATCACTGGCGACTCACCGGCTCTTCAATGCTTCATCTTTATTCTCAGGTTCGTGCAGGTAAAGCGGCTCCACGCCACACCGGTCAGCTTGACGCTAGTGCGTTAGTGATTACAGCTGTTTCTTTCCATTCAGGAACTTCAACAGATCACTTCTGCTCTCCTTTGCACGTGACTTAAATGTGCTCCTCCTCTTGTGATGTCATGAACAGGGGAGTAGAAAAAGGATCTAACAAATAGTGCAATATCTAAGAAGACAGTGTCAAAACTATTAAAACAGCATAGTTGCAGTTGTAAGACTATTTGTTAACTCTTACTCCAAGCTAGAAAAACACAGCATATCCATTCAGTCATTTAACCCCTTTGTTTCTTGTGCCCCTGTCCGTAGAATCCATCTGGCTTCTATTTCTCTTAGTTTTTTCACTACGTTCTGCCTGTCTCTAATTTCTACTTTTTGTAAGCCCATGAATTTAAGTTGGCTTGTTTTACCTCGATGTTCTGTGTTCATGTGCTTGATCAAAACAAACTGCGACAAACACGCTCCTACACCATTCCAGCTATCACCCTATGCGCCTCAGACATATTAATAGTACAGAGGAAACATTTGACATGCAAGCTAATGACTTAATCAGTAACACAGGAGAGATAGCCAGCCCGGCACTGCTAATTCACACAAATGTAAATATTTCCTCAGATAGACACAAGGAGGGAGATTTATCAAATGATTTAGACTGTTTTTTCCTGTCTAAATTTGTCGCACAGAAAGTCGCAGTCTAAATATGTGCGACTTTTCTGCGACTTTTGCTGTAGAGGATTTTTAGAACATGATGCATGCAAGTCTATTTTAGACGGAAATCCATTGGAAAATGCATTGGTGCTGAATTTATCAAGTGCGACTTTTGTGCGACAACTCGCATCTGCCCAAAATACGCTGAAATGTCAGACCATGTTGGAGCAGGTCTAAATGCAGTTTAAGCTGTAGACCCTGAAGTCTGAGCACAGAATTTATCAAGGGCTGTGAGACCTTTGATAAATTAGGAGCACAATAGACAGGAGATTACCACATTCGCTAGTCTATAAGCATACCCAGAATAGACTAGATTAGTAAATGTCCCCCAATGTAGCAGTGACAGTTCAAAAGCAGTGGTGGTGCTAAACTTGTATAAGAGCTTCAGATAAATGTACAGTTCCAATAGCAAGGAAAAATTCAAGCGCACTCACCACATCAGTTGGTTCTTCGAATATTCTTTATTTCATGTCACAGAAAGACAAAGTGCAGGGAGATGACATAGGGAGGTGTTTGTGGGCCCACAAACACCTCCCTATGTCGTCTCCCTGCACTTTGTTTTTCTGTGACATGAAATAAAGAATATTTGAAGAAGCAACTGACGTGGTGAGTGCGCTTGAATTTTTCCTTGCTATTGGTAATGACTTAATCAGTTGCCTCCTAGCCAGAGGATATCCCCATGAAAAATAAAAAAAAACATTAGAAAGAGTTAAAAGAATAGATCGGAATATTCTTTTGAAAAAAAAAGACACAGAAAACACACTAAATACAAAAATAAAAGTCAAAATAGTGAAAGGTGTACATTTACATTTAAATACAGTCCAATGCACGAAGTTATAAAAAAAAATCTATTTATTCCGATTGGGAAATAATAGAGGGGGATCCGGTTCTAGGAAACCAAAAATTGCAGAAACCAATGGTAACCTTCAAACAAACTTAAAACTTAAACGACATACTAGTCAGAAGCAAATTCACTGACAAAAAAAGAACAAAATGAAAATTGGCTAGAAAAATCACAAATAAAAGGAAACGCAAAATGTGGCCATTGTAATTGGTGAAAACACTACCTAATAGGGAAAAGTGTAACACTAGGAGGAAAAAAAAGAGATCTTACTGAGCTTATGTGCTGTCGATCAAGGAACGTAGTATACGCAAAAATTTGCGAATGGACAAGATTCACCATTGGACCCGTGAATGTAATATTCAGGGAACACGTACGATCCATCCATACAAAAAGGGATTGCCATGTTTGATCGAGCACATAAACACAGAACATGGAGGTAATACAAGCCGACTTAAATTCATGGGCTTACAAAAAGTAAAAATTAGAGATGGGCAAAACGTAGTGAAAAAACTAAGAGAAATGGAAGCCAGATGGATTCTACGGACAGGGGCACACGAAACAAAGGGGTTAAATGACCGAATAGATATGGCTGGGGTTCTCTAGCTTGAAGTAAGAGTTAACAAATAGTCTTATGGTTGCAACTATGTGGTTTTAATTGTTTTAACACTGTCTTATTAGATATTGCACTTGCATTTGTTAGATCCTTTTTCTACTCACCTGTTCACAACGTCACAAGAGGAGGTGTCCGTTTAAGTCTCGTGCACAGGAGAGCAGAAATGATCTGTTGAAGTTCCTGAATGGAAAGAAACAGCTGTAATCACTAACGCACTATGGTCAAACTAACCGGTGCGGCGTAGAGCTGCTTTACCTGCACAAACCTAAGAATAAAGATGAAGCATTGAAGAGACGGTGAGTCGCCTGTGATTTTTCTTTGTTTGGACATTGTTTATGAAGCTATATTTCCACACAAGAGTACCACCATTTATGCCTAATTATCCTGACATAAGCCATAGTTGAAGTGAGAGAGGGATTCATGGGAAGCAGGGCTAGCAGTGCCAACACAACTTGCTTTATACTCAGACACAAAGTGCTATATATATATATATATATATATATATATATATATATATATATATACCTCACAGATCTCTGAGGAAGGTTTGACATCAAGACCGAAACGTCAGTTACTGTATACAAGACTGCGAATAATAAATCATTCACAATTCATCAATTTGAGTGCAAAGTTTTCTTCTTCTATTGTCAAGACAGGTTTGGAACCTACTTATGCACCAAAGATTCAGGAAAGTGACATATTTATTTCTCTATTATCTGTGCCTTACTTTCTGTTTTCAGAGACAGCACTGTGCCACATGTTTTGTATCTAGTGAGACAGAAAATAATTTCCTTAAGGCAGAATACCGGATAAGTACTCCACCATCTGACTGTATCTCTTCTCTGGAAGATTTTTTTTCTTAAGCATACAGATGCAGCAATATTGCTGTCACCTGCTCCTTAGCTGCTTCTTTTTTTATTGCTGACACAACCTTTCCCTCCTGCTCTAAACACGTTACCTCCTCATCAGCTGGTTCCCACATCCTGTCCAAAAATGCATAATTTTATCATTAAACTCCTCTTCATTGTCCCCGCCACACCTCTTTGCATGAAATGATGATGTCTTATAATGTGCTTTTTACTCCCCTTCAGCATATTCACCATGATGCCTTACAATATCACCGCTACCACTAGGCACCTGGCTACTGCTATGTGTACTGCGCCTGGGAAAATTGGTGGTGCCCACAGTGTTAGTACTGCCACTAACATGCCTATTGGCAGAGGACATGCAAGGGGTGCTCTTTCCTCTACCCTGTCTTCATTCAACTATTCATTTACCAAACATTTTTTTTCATTGAAAAAGATTTTGAGGTGAAATTTTTGGTTTGTGTGCAAGAGAAACTGCCAGTATACTTTCGCTCTTACAGCTAGAAATTCAGTTTTTTTTAAAGTTTTTTATTTTTTATTTTTTTTATTAAACCTAGCTAGAAATGCTGTTTTAGCTAAAACCCAGTAGAGGTAATGTGGTCTAACAAGCCCACTGAACTTTTGCTCTCACCACTAGAAATACTATTTTTGGTTAAACAGCTACAAATGCTCTATATCTGGTTACGCACAATGCTTTGCTCAAATTGCTTTGTATTGCAGTGTGAAAGCTGTGTGGGATCAGTAGTTCCACAATGAGTTGTTCTTTGTACTACTCACTTTTTTGCTTTCTCTCAAGGATGGCCGCAGTCGCAGTGCATAGGATTTTATCCCTCTCTTAGACCACTATCTTGTCTCCTGATTGGTCTGGGAGCAATGACCAACACATTGCAAGCAATGATTGACTAATCTGCGGTGATGTGATCTGTACTCTGTGTTATCCTGACATCATCTCGGTGTTTATACTTCCTCATCCTATGCCAAAACACCATGTTTGCCTCATCCCTATTTTTACAATAGCAAAGTGGGCCTGTAAAGTTCTAATGTTCGCCAATATCATTTTAGGCAAACTGGGTTCTTTGGTCTTGGCTCGCTCACCTCTATCAGCACTATATAGCTTTACTGTATGGGTACCCTATAATATTGCGTGTGACAGTTTTATTTATGTACTGTTAAGTCTGAACTATTATTTGGTCACAGCATATATTTATAATACAGTTGTGATTTCAGTTCTGTTTATTAAGAATGTGGCTGGAGAATGGTAACATAGTAGGTGTTGCTAGGATAAGCTGTGCATTACACTATAATGCAACAATTGTCTTATATCATGCAGGAATATTGCAGCATTCTGCTTTGCATTGTTATGGTTAAAATATCAGTTTCTGTCTGTGCTTACATTTTTCTATATATTTGCTAGAGAATCACTTTATTGTCTGGGATTTATTTCTTTAAAGTGGTTGTAAAGCAGGTGGAGAAAAAATAATCATGTACTGGGCCCAATGTAAAGGGAATCTGTCTGCTGTATTTGCTGCCAAGAGCTGTAGACACCATCGGATAGTTGTTAGGGTATAAAAGCAAACTGTATCTTTCCTGGATCTGATGGTGGTTACTGAATGAAAAAACAAAATAGCCTTTATTTTTCCCCATCTAAGTGCAAAGGAGGCAGGGCCCTCACCTCACAGTTCTTCCTTAAATGATGAACAGGACTCTGTGTGTCTATCAAGGGAAGTGGGAGCTTGGAGGTGTGGGCAAAAGAGGAGACTTTCTGGGCTGTGATGCTTGATCAGCTTGGTCTCACCTTCTTAACACTTGGTTGAGAAATAAAATAAAAAATCAACCACTATCAGTTCAATGGAAAGGTATAGTTTGCTTTTATGCCCTAACAGCTACCCAACAGTGTCTACAGCTCTAAGCAGCAAATACAGCTGACAGATTCACTTTGACTCAAGGACGGCCATAGTATGCAACTTCAGAACTTTTATAGAAAGGCTTAAGGCAAAGAAACATTATTATTATTTTTTTTTTTTTTAAATCGTCAATGTTATATTTAATTTATACAATTTCTTAAACTTTCTAATTATTATTCACATACAGAAAAAACTAAAATATTAAAACAAACCAAATAATATTATATGCAAATGAGTCCACTAAGTATATTCCAAAAACTATTTCCCATATATAATAAGATTCAGGTCAGATTATTCAACTGTGGTTATGCTTAAGGCGTTGCAAGCTCATATATATCACTTGACAGAAATTTTAAGCATTTTATTGTTATAAGTCTTACAAATAGGTCAAATCATTACAACAGATCCTTGAAACTATGGCCTTAGAGCAATACAATGTCATGTTTGTGCAAGTTAGAAGAAGAACCTACAAGATACTATCATAATATAGGGCCTTAAATCAATAGAAATTTGCAAATCCCCTGCTTAACCCTCTTTTAAAAGTGAAAATTAAATTAAACTGTCAAGGTCTTATAATTGTCTTTTCATTGTATAAGGCTCTGATCACTGAAGCCCCGGTAAATAACAATGACAAATACTTCTTTTTTACAGTTTTTACATTATTGAAAGCTCAATAAGAACACATAATTTAGTAAATCTGATTGATTCACTTTGATTAAATAATCAGGGATGATAATAACTTGTCTATAACTACAAAATATATCTTGCTAAATTCTGCAAAAAAACAAACAAAACAAAAGAAAAATGTGGCTTGTTCACACAATGTAAAATAAAATTGCTATTACAACAGTTTTTTCAGACACTTTTGGGAAAACTGCCTTTTTTTGCAGCAGTCTGATTTTTTTTCTAGTAGTCTGCTGAAAAAAGAAAATACAGCCCTTTTTTGTTTTGTCAACAAAGACTTAGGCTGGGTTCACACAGTGTTTGATGAAAACAAAAACAAATGCTGTAAAAGTGGCAGTATTTTTTTTTATCTAATAAAAAATGTGTTAAATTAACCACTTAAGGACCAAGCATTTTTCAGTTTTTGCACTTTCGTTTTTTCCTTTTTTTGCACCACCAATTATACTTTGTAATGACATCAGTAATGTAAAGTTTTTTTTTGCCTGCAGGGCAAATTGTGTCACCCTAATGCAAATCACATTAGGTGTGTTAGTTGTGCAAATTAAAATTAAAAAAAATACCCTTTTTGGCTGTTAAATAAAATCAGTCGTCACTGTCAGTTCACGTCACAGTTGCCATTTTTTTTTTTGCCAGCAGGGCAAATTGTGTCACCCTAGTGCAAATTGCATTAGGTGTGACAGTTGTGCAAATTTGACCAAAAAAATGACAGGCGGAGGAAGGCCACCCCGCAGGGGCCGTCGTGGTGCTGGAATTCCCTTTGGCCCTAGAATGGCCAGTGTTCAGAGGCCACGTACCCTGAACCCCCAAAGTTCTGAGGACTTAGTTGACTGGCTATCACAAGACACCCAATCTACTACAGCTTCCGCTCGGAACCTTGACGCACCGTCCTTCTCCTCTTCTAGCTTAGCTTCGGGCACCTCTCATGCTACCACTTGCCTGCCTGCCGCCACCACCAACACTAGCACCATAGCAGCTTTACTTGATCCGTCAGATGAGTTATTTACACATCAGTTTGAAGACATGAGTGATGCGCAACCATTATTGCCAGAGGATGTAGTTAACAGGGATATGTCTCAGTCAGGCATCATTACACACATGGATGTACGGTGTGATGATGATGTTGTACCGCTGCTGCTTCCTTTCTTGAGGTGTCAGATAGTGGTGAAGGTGTTGATGATGATGATGTGTCCGTGGATGCCACATGGGTGCCCGCTAGAAGAGAAGAAGAGGGGAAAGTTCAGATGGGGAGACAGAGAGGAGGAGGAGACGAGTTGGAAGCAGGGGGAGGTCGTCATAAGGAGCTAGTGGCACAGTCAGACAGCATGCATTGGCATCCGGGGTCAGCCAGACGGGACGCCAATCAACGCATGCTGTTGCCACCACCAGAATGCCGTCATCGCAGAGCTCAGCAGTGTGGCATTTTTTTTTGTGTGTCTGCCTCTGACAACAGCGAGGCCATTTGCAACCTGTGCCAGAAGAAACTGAGTCGTGGGAAGTCCAACACCCACCTAGGCACAACTGCTTTGTGAAGGTCACATCACAAACGCCTATGGGATCAACACATCAGTACAAGCAGCACACAAAGCCAAAGCCGCCATCCTCCTCCTGGTCCAGCATCTTCAGCCAGGTCAACCACTGCTGCCCTCCTTGCCCCCTCTCAACCATCCGCCTCTCCGTCTCTCGCCTTTAGCAGTTCCTGCTCATTAGTGTTGAGCGGCATAGGCCATATTCGAATTCGCAATTATTCGCAAATATATGGACGAATATTCGTCATATTCGCGAATATTCGCATATTCGTAATATTCTCGTTTTATTTTCGCATATGTGAATATTCGTGTGTGCGAAAATTAAAATATGCGAAAATTTGTATATACAAAAATTAACATAGGCGAAAATTCGCATATGCACATTTTCGCATATGCAAAAATTTGCACGCCAGTCTCACACAGTAGTATTAGAGCCATCTTACACCACATACGCTGGAAGCAGAGAGGGGTGATCACTGTGATGTGTACTGTGAAAAAAAAAAAAGAATATTCGTAATTACGAATATATAGCGCTATATTCGCGAATATTCGCGAATTCGCGAGTATGCGATATTCGCGAATAAAATTCGAATTGCGAATATTCGCGAGCAACACTACTGCTCATCTGCCCACAGTCAGGTGTCTGTCAAGGAAATGTTTGAGCGGAAGAAGACCATGTCTCAAAGTTACCCTCTAGCCCAGCGTCTGACAGCTGGCTTGTCGGAACTGCTAGCCCGCCAGCTTTTACCATAAAAGCTGGTGGAGTCTGAGGCCTTTAAAAAATTTCTAGCCATTGGGACACCGCAGTGGAAGGTACTCGGCCGAAATTTTTTTGCACAAAAGGCAATCCCCAACCATTACTCCATTATGCAAAAGGAAATTATGGCATGTCTGGCACACAGTGTAGGGGCAAGGGTCCATCTGACCACTGATACCTGGTCTGCAAAGCATGGTTAGGGCAGGTATATCACCTACACTGCGCATTGGGTAAATCTGGTGACGGCTGCCAAGCTTGGAATGCGTGGCTCTGCAGAGGAGTTGGTGACACCGCCACGACTTGCAGGCAGGCCTGCTGCCACCTCCTCTACTCCTCCTACTCCCTCCTCTTCCATAACATCCTCGGCCGAGTCCTCTTCCACTGCTGCGTCTTGCTCCACATCACCGGCACCCCCTCAGCTCCCCAGGTGCTATTCCACATCCTGGATACGGCAGTGTCACACCATCTTGGGGTTGACTTGCCTCAAAGCGAAGAGTCACACCGCACCAGCGCTCCTGAACGCACAGGTGGACCAGTGGCTGACTCCGCACCAACTGGAGATCGGCAAGGTGGTTTGTGACAACGGAACAAATTTGTTGGCGGCATTGAGGCTGGGCAAGTTGACACATGTGCCGTGCATGGTACATGTGTGTAATCTGATTGTACAACGCTTTGTGCTCAAGTACCCAGGCTTACAGGATGTTCTGAAGCAGTCCAGGAAGGTGTGTGGCCATTTCAGGCATTCCTACATGGCCATGGTGCACTTGTCAGATATCCAGCGGCGAAACAACATGCCAGTGAGGTTCTTGATTTGCAACAGCCCGACACGTTGGAATTCAACGCTCCTAATGTTCGACTGCCTGCTCCAACAAGAAAAAGCCGTCAATGAATATTTGTATGACCAGGGTGCTAGGACATCATCTGCGGAGCTGGGAATTTTTTTGCCACGTTACTGGAGGCTCATGTGCAATGCCTGTAGGCACATGCATCCTTTTGAGGAGGTGACAAACCTGGTCAGTCGCACCGAAGGCACCATCAGCTACATCCTACCGTTTGCTTTCTTCCTGGAGCGTGCCCTGCGAAGAGTGCTGGATCAGGCAGTAGATGAGCGTGAAGATGAAGAGTTGTGGACACCATCACCACCAGAAACAGCCTTATCAGAATCGCTTGCTGGACCTGCGGCAACGCTGGAAGAGGATTGTGAGGAAGAGGAGTCAGAGGAGGAATGTGGCTTTGAAGAGGAGGAGGAAGACCAACCATAGCAGGCATCCCAGGGTGCTCCTTGTCACCTATCTGGTTCCCGTGGTGTTGTACGTGGCTGGGGGGAAGAAGATTATACCTTCCCTGACATCACTAAGGACGAGGAACGGGACATGAGTAGCTCGGCATCCGTCCTTGTGCAAATGGGGTCTTTTATGCTGTCGTGCCTTTTGAGGGACCCTTGTATAAAAAGGATGAAGGACAATGACCTGTACTGGGTGTCCACGCTACTAGACCCCCGGTATAAACATAAAGTGCCTGACATGTTACCGCATTTCAGCAAGGCGGAAAGGATTCAGCAGGTCCAAAATAAATTAAGAAGTATGCTGTACACAGCGTATAAGGGTCATGTCACAGCACAACAGGGATCTAACAGGGGAAGAGATGAAAGTAATCCTCCTCCTCCCATGAACACGCCGGTAAGGACAGGATGCTGTACAGACATGCTGTTGATGGAGGACATGTGGAGCTTTTTAAGTCCTAAGCTTCGCCACAGCCCTTTGGGGTCCACCATCAGAGAACGACTTGACCGACAGGTAGCAGACTACCTGGCCTTAACCGCAGATATCGACACTCTGAGGAGCGATGAACTCCTTGACTACTGGGTGTGCCGGCTTGACCTGTGGCGTGAGCTATCCCAATTTGCGCTCGAACTTCTGGCCTGTCCGGCTTCAAGTGTCCTGTCAGAAAGGACCTTCAGTGCAGCAGGAGGTATTGTCGCTGAGAAGAGGAGTCACCTTGGTCAAAAAAGTCTGGATTACCTCACCTTTCTTAAGATGAATGAGGGATGGATCCCGAAGGGACTGACACTGGGCGATACATTTGACTGAACAAGGCCTGATCAGATGAGCTGCCTTGGGCTAAAAATGGTCCACACGCTGCTGTATTTGAACTCTGAATGCCGGATGACTTGCGTGACTTATCCACCACCAACTGAGGTTCAAGCCGCAATGTTTTAGGGCATTTTCTGCCTGGCGAAACAAACAGAAATTTTTCTGCCCGCTGCTACAGCAGCGGCTGCGACAATACCACATTTTCCAGCCAGGTGTACATGCCTAATTTTTCTGGCCTCTGCTGCTGCACTTGTTATGGTGCTGCAATTTTTCTGGCCGCTGCTACAGCTGCGGCTGTGACAATACCCAATTTTTCATCCATGTGTACATGCCTAATTTTTCTGGCCTCTGCTGCTGTACTTGTTATGGTGCTGCAATTTTTATGGCCGCTGCTACAGAAGCGGCTGCAACAATACCAAATTTTTCAGGCATGTGTACATGCCTAATTTTTCTGGTACTCTCTGCTGACATCTCTGTCCATTTTAGCAACCGTGGATATTAGATGCATGCTAAGGGTAGCATGGTGGCTCAGAGGTTAGCACTGCTGCCTTGCAGCGCTGGGGACTTGGGTTCAAATCCCACTATGTGCTGCCTAATATGGGGGAATCTATGTACTGTCTAAAGGGGGGAATCTAACTATGTGATGCCTAAAGGGGGGCTCTATGTGCTGCCCAAAGGGGGCTAAAGCACGTTATTCCAAACCATTTAGGAATAATAGGTGATTTATGCCCTTTATGGATTAAAACCAGACTCTGCATACACTATGTAATTTTCCATGGGAGTTTTGCCATGAATCCCACTCCGGCACGCCACAGTCCAGGTGTTAGTCCCCTCGAAACAACTTTTAAATCACTATTGTGGCCAGAAAGAGTCCCTGTGGGTTTTAAAATTCGCCTGCCCATTGAAGTCAATTTTATGTTCTCAACATCACTACCAGTGACATTTTCTCAGTAACATAATGTTCAATGGCAGCCACTGTTAGACCTGGTTACATGACTTCACAAAGGATTAAAATGTTATTAGTCATGATAAGAGCATCAGACTCTGGAACACTATCAGCAGGGGACAGAGAAAGGGTTTGAACTGCAAGTTTATAAGAAACTTTCAAAATTATTTCTTGCAAGTTTCCTGGGTTGTTTTAAAAATTCTGCAAGTCAGAAAAATATATTTAAGTTAAAATAGTAGATACTTTTCCACTGATGATAAGGTTGTTAAATGACTGTTCCCCAAATAAATTCAGGAGTCATTCAGAAAGATTACATTTTGCAAAATCATAAAGCATTCAGCTTGATAGATTTGTAAAATATATTTTTTCCTCATCACACTTACACTTTGCAAGCCACAACATTCTTTATAAGTTGGAAATACATCCCCAGAAATGACAAAACTAGAACTATCATGCTTGGGCCACTTATCTTCAATTAAAATGAGAATTTTATGGCAATTACCTTATTGATTTACACCACTTCCTATACAGAGCCCCAACATGTACAGCCCTGTATCTTAAAGAGCTCCAAACATGTATTGGAATGTCAAAATAAAGCCACTAAATACAAGACAATATCCCATCTCAACCTAGAAATAAAGGTAATATGGGTCCACCATTAGTTGGTTAATATTATAAAGCTTGTATATTTGACCATAGCTCAATAGCTCTAGATACTAGACTTATCTAAACATTACGTTTCAATAAATGATATGATTATAACAAAAAAAAAAGTGAAATGTATGTTCATTTAACCCCCTTTAAATCTAACGTAGTTGTGATAAGAGGACTATAGATTCTGGTCCTCATTTACTATTCTAAACCCAACTTGTTTTGTCAGGTTTTTTTGGTGTATCTTTGTCTGCGACATGTCGCAGACATCGTGCGCCAGTCTGCAACACGATGCGACATTTTTTCCTGACGGACCCGATTCTCCCAAACCCCGAAAAAGGGGCGTAACCCGACATTTCTGAGCTTTCCCATATATTTATAAAGGTTTCCAACCCGAATTTGTTGAATTGTTGTGGATTTTTTCCCGACAACTCAGAGGAGTTGGAAACCAAAACCAACAAAACCCACGTGCGACAAACAGGTTTCGACATAATAATAAATACCAGGGGAAAAAAGCAGTCGGGTAAGAAAGCAAGACAGACTTACAACCCGATTTTCTAAGTAAATGAGGGCCTCTATGTACTATTAAATTCCCTTTGCTAAAATTCTTATTATCCTTTACTCCATTAATGGATTTAGAGCTTTGAATTGCAAATTTGATCTTACCATATTTGGCATCATTGGGATTGTTTGTCACATATGGGGAAATTATACAATCAAAATGAATTTCTTCTGTTAAGCTCCATGGTGGCAAATTTCCCCTCTCCTCAAAAATGTATGCAAATGCTTCCAGGTAGGAAATACATATCAAGGTAGAAAGAACCATCTGGAAGTATTTCTAAATTAGTTATATTACTGTTTAACAACTAAAACTGATTTAAAGTTATGTCCACAAGTTACTACATACTCCTAGAAATGAATTAAACTTTGCTTTATCCATTCTCATGGAAATGGAAAATGAGAAACAATAAAATGAACAATAAATCTGTAATACCTAAAGAACAATAGGAAAATGTGTTTTCTACTGCTACAAACATGCCAAAAGGATCACTTTAAAAACGTAAAGGGGTACTCTGGTGAAAATTTTTTTTTTAAATCAACTGGTGCCAGAAAGTTAAACAGATTTCTATAAAAAAAATCTTAATCCTTCCTGTACTTATTAGCTGCTGAATACTACAGTGGAAATTTTTTTCCGTTTGAAACACAGAGCTGTCTGCTAATAAGTACAGGAAGGATTAAGATTTTTTTAAACAAAATCCCTGATACTAGCTCTTCTACTTGTGTGCAAGCGGTACTGTGTCAGTGAGTCATATAAAGTGCTAGAAGCTTGCATAAAACCAGCAAATTCTCTGTAATGTGGAAAGAAAGAGGTTGATTTATTATGCATTTTTATGACTATATTATAAAACGTTATATAGAACTTAATAACTTAAGATAGACTCCATTAATAAATATAAACTCTTGTTATGAGCATATAATAATCAGTTCTTGCGCTATTTTTGCTGCTACAACCAAGATAGCTAAATGCTGGAAGGTTGCCAAACTCCCTTCCCTAAATGATATTATAAATGTAATTCATGAAAATGATTTCTGTGAAAAAATGTGCACTTAAAACAGAATAAATATGGTACTTATCTTAAACAATGGTCGATGTGGATTGATACACTCTATAGAAAGAGTCTGGTTATATTTCACAATAAATATCTCCTTACTAATGCATATTCTTAAGTAGATCAAAATACTGTAAAAGATAAATGTCCCCTATTCTCCAAAAGAATCAGTGAATGAACGCAGAGAAGAGACATATATAAAACTCCCCACTACATGTTTCTTACAATCCAGAGGCGCATCTTGTAGCTTCTGGGCCCTGATGCAAAATCTGCAACAGGAACCCATGTGCCATTAAAAATACTGGTTTCTTATGGGGCAGATGTGCTTTGGGGCCCCTTTAGGCACCAAGACCTTGATGCTACTGCTATAATCTTGTCACTTACTTTTAGAAGTTAATTTCAGGTAGTAGATTTAAGCTGTATTCGGCTAATTAGACATCTGCTAGAACAAAGTGTAAAGTGGGCTTGCCTATTAAAGAGGTAGCAGTGTACCTTTACAGTTTCACTTGTTTTGTTTTTGATTTTTACAATCAATTCAATAGAATTTTAAATATGACAAGCTATTTGAATGTTGAAAAAAAAAAATATCACTCCATTATACTTACGCTGACAAACAGGTGGTTTGTCTGCATTACTCCATGATCCATCTTCTTGACATACTGCTGTTGATTGTTGACTAGATTGTAATCTGTAGCCTTCATTACATTCATATATCACTTTGCTTCCTAAAGTAAACTCATTTCCAGACACTGAGCCATTTCCAGGTGGCTGAGCAATTCCACAGGATATAGCTGAAAACAGAAATAAAAGGCAAGCATTTTATGCATTATATGTTTGAAAAATATACATACATTTAAATATTAATAGATATTTAACACTTTGAGACTGCAATATACTTGCTGATAAAATCAGCGGCACCGATGGGTGTTCAGTTCATGTGTAATTAAATTTAAAGGTCATTTAGGCTGGTTCGCTGGTAAAAGCAGTCATATTTTAGTATGTTGACTATTTATGGTTTTCTTTCCATATAACAAATGATAAGCGGCAGGTTATGCTAATACACTTTACTTATTCTCTTTTTATCCTAGTTTGTGAAAATGCATTTAAAACTCAATGTTATCTATAGACAGTTTGTCTTCCCTACACACAAATAAATAGTTCATGAAGCTAAAAAGAGACAAAATTCCATGAATTCAACTATAGTATAAATACCTAAATAAATGTATATGTGGCTATTTAACTACTGATTGATAAGTTCATGCATGGTATACCAATCACTTCAGTTAAAGGAAATGTGGCACGTACATTGTCTTTTTTTTACTTATTAGAGCCAGACACTGACACATTTATTTTTCTAATCTGTTACTATTTTGTGCAAAGATAACCAGTTTCCCATAGACTTACATTGTGCACCCAAACAATGAATATAGAGTAGTTTCATATAATATTTGTATTTTATTAAATTTACATTGCAGTAATGATATGATCAACCCCTTCCCGACCTATGACATACCTGTACGTCATGGGTGGCAAGGTGTCCCGGACCCATGACATACAGGTACGTCATAACCATTTTTGCCGCTGCTCGCGGCATCCCGCAGCGCCCAGTAAGATGGTGGCTATCACTGATAGCCAGCCATCTTACCATGCGACCACGGGGGGGTTCATCCCCCACCCCCCCCCAGCGATCGCTGCTATCAGCTGGTCAAATCTGACTAGCTGATAGCAGCGTTTCACTATGAGAAGACTTAGCAGCGCGGTGTGTGAGTCCCGATCCCGGGGATCGGGTCACACACCGCTCTGCTAAGTGTCCCTGACCCGTCCCCCGGCGTCACTTACCCGTCCGAGCGGTGTCCTGAGCGGTCCCGGCAGTCCCAGCGTCCTCCATGCAGTCCCGGCGGCGCTGCGTCCCGGAGGTGAGTTTCCGGCAGCAGTGCGGCATCTTCATTGGCAGCAGTGAGATCGCCGTAAAGCGATCTCACTGCTGCCTCTGGGAGTTTCAAAACTGCAACTCCCAGCATGCCCAGACAGCCTTTGTCTTTCTGGGCATGCTGGGAGTTGTAGTTTTGCAACATCTGGAGGTCCTCAGTTTGGAGACCACTGTATAATGGTCTCCAATCTGTGCTCTTCCAGATGTTGCAAAACTACAACTCCCAGCATGCTCAGTCTGTCCAGGCATGCTGGGAGTTGTAGTTCTCTAACATCTGGAAGAGCACAGATTGGAGACCATTATACAGTGGTCTCCAAACTGTGGACCTTCAGATGTTGCAAAACTACAACTCCCAGCATGCCCAGACTGCCCAAGCATGCTGGAAGTTGTAGTTCGGCAACATCTGATCCTTCAGATATTGCCGCACTACAACTTCCAGCATGCCTGGGCAGTCTGGGCATGCTGGGAGTTGTAGTTTTGCAACAACTGGAGGCACACTAGTTGGGAAACATTGTCCGTTTCCTAACTCAGTGCCTCCAGCTGTTGCAATTGTTGCAAAACTATAACTCCCAGCATGCACTGACAGACCATGCATGCTGGGAGTTGTAGTTTTGCAACAGCTGGAGGCACACTGGTTTGGAAACACTAAGTTTGGTTGCAAAACACTTGAAAGTTTATTACTTAACTTAGTGTTTCCAAACCAGTGTGCCTCCAGCTGTTGCAAAATTACAACTCCCAGCATGCACGGACAGCCAAAGGGCATGCTCGGAGTTTGCAACAGCTGGATGTTTGCCCCCTCCCCCCAATGTGAATGTACAGGGTACACTTACATGGGCGGAGGTTTACAGTGAGTGCTGCAAGTTTGAGATGGCGCAAATTTTGCGCTGCAGCTCAAACTCCCAGCGGCAAACTTGCTGTGAACCTCTCCCCATGTGACTGTACCCTAAAAACACTACACTACACTGACACTAACCTAAAATAAAAAGTAAAAAACACTACATATACACATACCCCTACACAGCCCCCCCTCCCCCCAAAAAAACGAAAAACGTCTGGTACGCTACTGTTTCCAAAACGGAGCCTCCAGCTGTTGCAAAATAATAACTCCCAGTATTGCCGGACAGCCATTGACTGTCCAGGCATGCTGGGAGTTTTGCAACAGCTGGAGGCACCCTGTTTGGGAATCATTGGCGTAGAATACCCCTATGTCCACCCCTATGCAAATCCCTAATTCAGGCCTCAAATGCGCATGGCGCTCTCTCACTTTGGAGCCCTGTTGTTTCAGGGCAATAGTTTTGGGACACATATGGGGTATCGCCGTACTCGGGAGAAATTGCCTTACAAATTTTGGGGGGCTTTTTCTTCTTTAACCCCTTATGAAAAGGTGAAGTTGGGGTCTACACCAGCATGTTAGTGTAAAAAAATAAATTTTTTACACTGACATGCTGGTGTTGCCCTATACTTTTCATTTTCACAAGAGGTAAAAGGGAAAAAAGACCCTCTAAATTTGTAACGCAATTTCTCCCGAGTACGGAGATACCCCATATGTGGGCGCAAAGTGCTCTGGGGGCGCACAACAAGGCCCAGAAGGGAGAGTGCGCCATGTACATTTGAGGCGATTTGCACAGGGGTGGCTGATTGTTACAGCAGTTCTGACAAACGCAAAACAATAAATATCCATATGTGACCCCATTTTGGAAACTACACCCCTCACGGAATGTAATAAGGGGTGCAGTGAGCATTTACACCCCACTGGTGTATGACAGATTTTTGGAACAGTGGTCTGCGAAAATGAAAAAAAAAATTTTTGATTTGCACAATCCACCGTTTCAAATATCTGTCAAACGCCAGTGGGGTGTAAATGCTCACTGCACCCCTTATTAAATTCCATGAGGGGTATAGTTTTCAAAATGGGGTCACATGTGGGGGGTCCACTGTTCTGGCACCATAGGGGCTTCCTAAATGGGACATGCCCCCCAAAAACCCTTTCAGAAAAACTCACTCTCCAAAATCCCATTGTCGCTCCTTCCCTTCTGAGCCCTCTACTGCGCCCGCCGAACAATTTACATACGCATATGAGGTATTTCCTTACTCGAGAGAAATTGGGTTGCAAATTTTAGGGTGATTTCTCTCCTTTTACCCCTTGTAAAAATTCAAAAATTGGGTCTACAAGAAAATGCGAGTGTAAAAAATGAAGATTTAGAATTTTCTCCTTCACTTTGCTGCTATTCCTGTGAAACACCTGAAGGGTTAAAACACTTACTGAATGTCATTTTGAATATTTTGGGGGGTGCAGTTTTTATAATGGGGTCATTTATGGGGTATTTCTAATATGAAGACCCTTAAAATCCACTTCCAACCTGAACTGGTCCCTGAAAAATTACGATTTTGAAAATCTTGAGAAAAATTGGAAAATTGCTGCGGAACTTTGAAGCCCTCTGGTGTCCTCCAAAAGTAAAAACTTGTCAATTTTTTTATGCAAACACAAAGTAGACATATTGTATATGTGAATCAATATGTAATTTATTTGGAATATCCATTTTCCTTTCAAGCAGAGACTTTCAAAGTTAGAAAAATGCTAAATTTTCAAAATTTTCATGACATTTTTAGATTTTTTACCAAGAAAGGATGCAAATATCAGTGACATTTTACCAATAACATAAAGTAGAATATTTCACGAAAAAACAATCTCGGAATCAGAATGATAAGTAAAAGCATTCCAGAGTTATTAATGTTTAAAGTGACAGTGGTCAGATTTTCAAAAAATGCCCAGGTCCTGAAGGTGAAAATGGGCTGGGTCATGAAGGGGTTAAAGGGGTACTCCTGTGGAAAACTTTTTTTTTTTTAAATCAACTGGTGCCAGAAAGTTAAACAGATTTGTAAATCACTTCTATTAAAAAATCTTAATCCTTCCAGTACTTTTAAGGGGCTGTATACTAAAGAGAAATAAAAAAAGAAATGCATTTCCTCTGATGTCATGACCACAGTGCTCTCTGCTGACCTGAACAGAATATGTTTTCTATTGGGATTTTTTCCTGCTATGGACAGTTCATGAAATGGACAGCAGAGGTCAGCAGAAAGCACTGTGGTCATGACATCAGAGGAAATGCATATCTTTTTTGGATTTCTTTTTAGTATACAGCCCCTAAAAAGTACTGGAAGGATTAATATTTTTTTAATAGAAGTGATTTACAAATCTGTTTAACTTTCTGGCACCAGTTGATTTAAAAAAAAGTTTTCCACGGGAATACCTCTTTAAGTACAGTGTTTTTAGTTTTTTTTTTCTGATTCCATAGTGACATTAAACTGTGCATAAGAAATGTTTAATTGGATAAGATGAACTTTGACCCAGGTGATAGTACTCTCAGGCTGCCAATTACTGCACTTAGAGTGGAATAAAAAAATAAAAAAAATAATATTTTTTCCATTCAAGTAAATTGGGACACAACAGATGGAAGAAATAAGGCTGTGACGCACGCACACGCACACACACACACACACACACACACACACACACACACACATATATATATATATATATATTTATTTATTTATACTGTGCACAGAAAACCACTTTAACCCCTTCCCGCAAATGGACGTGTATGCACGTCCATTTTTCCTGTGACAACGCAAATGAACGTGTATACACATCCAATACATTTTCTATCACCATGTCCGTTGGCATGGTGATAGAAATGTCATCTCAGCTGTTCTGGACAACTGACCGATGACACTATGCAGCTGGGGACCAATCAGACTGGTCCCCTGCTGCTGATCGTTGTCATTAATCAGTCAGTCAGTGACTGGCTAATGACAAGGACTTGCGGATTTCCGGGCTGATCGGGTCTCTGGTGACCCGATCGCCCGGAAAATAGGGATGATCGGAGCGGTCAGAGACAGCCCCGATCATCCTAAGGGATAGGACCGAGGTGGCTGCTGCCACCTCGCTCCTAAACCCCTGCCATTGGTCGTTAGGGCTAGCGACCAATGGCAGGAGGGGGACGAGAGGTTAAAGGTGAAATCCCCGCTCTGCCCGCCCCTGTATGTCGGCGCAGAGCGGGGGGAAGATGGTGGACGTTTCGGAAATCTCACCTCACACCTGGACCGACGATCGCAGCGGGACTGGCGGCAAGATTGGGACAGGCAGCGCGGGACTGACGGAGGCAGCGGCGGACGCAGCAGTAAAGATCAGCCCTAAGTGATCTTCACTGCTGCATTCCAGGAGTTGCCAAACTACAACTCCTAGCAAGCCCAGACAACCAAAGGCTGTCTGGGCATGATGGGAGTTGTAGTTTTGCAACATTTGGAGGCCCACAGTTTGGAGACCACTGTTCAGTGGTATCCAAACTGTAGCCCTTCCAGATGTTGCAAAACTACAACTCCCAGTATGCCCAGACAGTCCAGGCATGCTGGGAGTTGTAGTTCTGTAACATCTGGCCCTTCAGATGTTGCAGAACTACAACTCCCAGCATGCCCTGACAGTCTGGGCATGCTTGGAGTTGAAGTTTTGCAACATCTGGAGGGCTACAGCTTGGACACCAAACTGGGACCCTCTAGATGTTGCAAAACTAACTCCCAACATGTCTTTTGGCTGTCCGTGCATGCTGGGAGTTGCAGTTTTGAAACATCTGGAGCCACCCTTTTTGGGAAACACTGAGTTAAGTAACAAACTCAGTGTTTTGCAACCAGTGAGCCTCCAGCTGTTGCATAACTACAACCCCCAGCATGCACGGACAGCCAAAGGGCATGCTGGGAGTGTTAGTAGTATGCCTCCAGCTGTTGCATAACTACAAGTCCCAGCATGCCCTCAGTTGTCACTGCATGCTGAGAGTTGTAGTTTTTGCAACGGCTGAAGGCACACTGGTTGCGAAGTTTGTTACCTAACAGTGTTTCGCAACCAGTGTGCCTCCAGCTGTTGCAAACTACAACTTCCAGCATGCACTGATAGACCGTACATGCAGGGAGTTGTAGTTTTGCAACAGCTGGAGGCACACTGGTTGTGAAACACTGAGTTAAGTAACAAACTCTGTGTTTTGCAACCAGTGTGCCTCCAGCTGTTGCATAACTTCAACCCCCAGCATGTAAAAGGGCATTCTGGTGGTGGTAGTTTTGCAACAGCTGGAGGTTTGAGCACCCCCCTCCCCCATGTGAATGTACAGGGTACATGCACACGGCCGGGGTCTACAGCGAGCTTCTTGTTACAAGTTTGAGATGCAGCAAGTTTTCCACCGCAGCTCAAACTCCCAGCGGGAAGCTCGCTGTAGACCCCGGCCGTGTGAGTGTACCCTAAAAACACTACACTATACTACATTACACAAAATAAAAAGTAAAACGCTACATACACACATACTCCTACACAGTCACCTCCCCCCCAACAAAAAAAAAAATCTCTTATGACAATGTTTCCAAAACGGAGCCTCCAGCTGTTGCAAGACAACTCCCAGTATTGCTGGACAGCGATTGACTTTCCAGGCATGCTGGAAGTTTTGCAACAGCTGGAGGCACCCTGTTTGGGAAACACTGCCATAGGGTATTTTTGGTATCGGAGGCAAGTGTAATTCTTGCATCCGGTTCCGTCCTTATGCAAATCCTTTATTTAGTCTTCAAATGCGCATGGCGCTCTCTCATTTCGGAGCCTTGTCGTATTTCAAAGCAACAGTTTAGGGCCACATATGGGGTATTTTCGTACTCAGGAGAAATTGTCTAACAAATATTGGGGGGGCTTTTTCTCCCATTACCCCTTGTAAAAATGTAAAATTTGGGGGAAAACCAACATTTTAGTGGAAAAAAAAAATGTATTTACACATCCGACTTTAATAAAAAGTCGTGAAACACCTGTGGGGTTTTAAGGCTCACTGGACCCCTTGTTATGTGCCTTGAGGTGTTTAGTTTCCATAATAGTATGCCACGTGGATTTTTTTTGCTGTTCTGGCACCATAGGGGCTTCCTAAATGTGACATGCCCCTCAAAAACAATTTCAGAAAAATTCATTCTCCAAAATCCCATTGTTTCTCCTTCCTTTCTGAGCCCTCTACTGCGTCCGTCGAACACTTGACATACACATATGAGGTATTTCCTTACTCGAGAGAAATTGGGTTACACATTTTGGGGGGATTTCTCTCCTTTTACACCTTATAAAAATAAAAAAAAACTGGGTCTACAAGAACATGCGAGAGTAAAAATATGCAAATTTTGAATTTTCTCCTTCACTTTCCTGCTATTCCTGTGAAACACCTAAAGGGTTAACACACTTTCTGAATGTCATTTTGAATACATTGAGGTGTGCAGTTTTTATAATGGCATCATTTAGGGGGTATTTCTAATATGAAGGTCCTTCAAATCCACTTCAAAACTGAACTGGTACCTGAAAAATTCAGATTTAGAAAATATTGTGAAAAATTTGAAAATTGCTGCTATACTTTGAAGCCCTCTGATGTCTTCCAAAAGTAAAAACATGTCAACTTTATGAAGCAAACATAAAGTAGACATATTGTATATGTGAATCAATATATAATTTATTTGGTATGTCTATGTTCCTTACAAGCAGAGAGTTTCAAAGTTCGAAAATTGCAAAATTTTCCAATTTTTCATGAAATTTGGGAATTTTTCACCAAGAAATGATGCAAGTTTCGTCAAAATTTTACTGCTATGTTAAAATAAAATATGTCACGAAAAAAAATTCTCGGAATCAAATTCATAAGTAAAAGCATCCCTGAGTAATTAATGCTTAAAGTGACAGTGGTCAGATGTGAAAAAAACGCTCTGGTCCTTAAGGTGAAAATGGGCTTGGTCCTTAAGGGGTTAAAGGAAATTAACTTTAAAAAACAGATAGAAAATCTACAAGACACTGTGTGACCACAGCCTAGGGGTTTCACTACTCTAGCACATAGAGGGAAGTCTTTATTGGAAGACTCCTCTCCATGATATTAATATATTCACTTTCCAAATGCATAGGGAGATAATAACCTTAGTACCAGGAGATATTATGCATACTTGAATGACGTGTTTGAAGCAAGTATATGTTCTAGTTATATCAAGATAATGTTACACTATATCTGTGTGTTTATTAACATCCTATTGTGCTGTATGTAATAAAGATTTTTTGCACTTATCACACTATAGTGAATGGTCAAGACCCGTTTTCACTCCTTTTAACAGTTTTTAAAATATGTTCACCTTCACTGTAATTTTGGAAACATAATCTAACATTAGCTGCATTTTACAGAGGCATGTATCACAGTAGAATTTGCCAATAGCGGACACTCGTGGGGAATAAAAAGTGTCTGTTATTGAGAGATGTCCCTTATTGGGAAAAAAGGCTCAAAATCTTTCTAAATAACAGAATACTATACTGTACTCACTCCAGAGTGTAATTACCAATAAAATATGATAAAAAGGAGTAGTACAGTAGAATCTCCTAGTGCCGTTTAATTACCCCTTATCCCTCCCCTGTATCTTTTCATCCCCCCTTTATACCCTGTGCCACCTTATTCCCCATGCCTTGTGCCAAATTATTTCCCTCTTACCCCTGTGCCATTTCATTCCCCCTTTATTACCCTCTGTGTAAATTCATCACCCCCCTCTTTATAAGGTGGCACAGAGGGTAATGAAGGAGGAATGAAATAGCACAGGGGGATCAAGAGGAAATGATATGGCACAAGGGGTGGTAAAGCAGGGGATGCTTTGACACAGGTGAAATAAAGTGGCAGAGGGGGATAAATTGCACAGGGGGATGAATTGCACAGGGGGATCAGGAGAGGAGGGGAGTGAATGATGTGGCTGGTTGACGTACAGAAGCAGGAGACCACTGTTTAAATAGTGGTCGTCTGCTTCTGTGTTGGCGCTTCTGCAGGGGGTGCAGCGGGGGGCTTGGGCCTCCTTGGAATCCATGCCCCTTATTGGGGTATTGGCTGTACCCCCTGACGGCGGCCCTTTGTACAAAGTAGGGCTGGGACATAAGCCTGGTTGTCCCCTAATGAGAGTGTTTTGTCCCCTATTGTCCCCTTTTGGGTGTGTCCACATCCGCTATTGGGAATGTCCCCTATTTGGAGGGTGCAAATACATTAAGTCTTATGGGACTCTGTCTGCTATTGGGAGGTGTCTCCTATTGGCAAGTATCCACTAAGGGATATTTTACCGTATAAAGTGAAAGGTGATTTGAAAGTCATATCTTAAATATTCTCTCAGAGTCCCTTTCAATTAGTGTGAATCTTCGAGTATTCCATTCTAAGTACATGTGAAGTAAATTACGTCTGGAGAATAATATCACCTGGCTCACAGATTATCTCATGCAATTTATAATTTTCTATGCACAGTGTGGCTATTGAATCAGTAAGAAAAGCAATGTATTTAATTAGATCGTTTCTGCTATGCTAATGTCCAACAAAATTCAAACACTATATAGAAATACTTTAAATGAATAGTTATAAATTTTAGTTTTGCAATAGCAGCGATTGGGTAACACCAGGGTCCTATTATTCTCATTAAAGCATATATATATATATATATATATATATATATATATATAAATAAAAAGCAAAATCATCGGTAGTTGCAGTATCTTGTAATACCTTTTTTGTTGGACTAACAAGATTTTGTAGAGACAAGCTTTCGGGATTCCTCCCTTTATCAAGTCATAAGCATTTCTGATAAAGGGAGGAATCCCGAAAGCTTGTCTCTACAAAATCTTGTTAGTCCAACAAAAAAGGTATTACAAGATACTGCAACTACCGATGATTTTGCTTTTTGCATCACTGGACTAATACGGCTACTCCTAACTAATCTATATATATATATATATATATATATATATATATATATATATATATATTATTTGAAACTGTGAATAGATTTAATATGCTGTTTAACTAATTTCATCTGAGCTATATTGATCCAGACTTCCTGTCATATTTTGAGCAATAAAAGTCCTTAAAAAATCTGAAATGGTTTCATGGTCTAAGTTTTTCAGGGTCTAGGTATCCTTGAGTTCAGAGCATTAATATCTATTTGTAATATTAAGACTAATGTTTATACACGCTAGATTTTTTAGATTGACGGCTCCCAGGTTCTTATATTCGGACAATTCTTATTTTTTTTCTGCCATTTTGTTTTAGTGTCAAAAAGGGAAAACTTTATTGACAGTACAAATCAATATAGTAAAGGCATACAGATGTATCAAATAGATACAAAAATGGCATAAACTAGAAATAGTACAAACAACAACCAGAAATGGAAGGGTATGGGGGGAAAACTAGCTCGAGAAATTTAAACAGCAGGTCTTCCAATGCATAAAAAAAAAAAAATGAATAAGGAAAACATGCAGTACTGGCATTTTGTTTTATCATAGACTCCAATCCCACATGGGCATGATGAACATAGAGGACACTTTTTTTTCTAGCAAATTGTTTGTCTTTTTAATTAACTTGTTTTGTTTTCTTTAACACTTTTTATCTGTATGCTTATGTGTCCATAATCTTTGGCAGGAAAGACTGTTGGGTGGTGAAAATTAGTGTTTCCCTTGCTCACCATACATAAAAGGCTTTCCGGCGGCATCCCTATGTGTTTAGCGAGTTTTGGAGGTGGAGCCGTGTGCCGCATGACTGTGACGCTGCTCCGCCACCAGGTGAGCAAGGCATATGCAGCGTATTTCCTGCTGCTGCAGATTTTGCGCCGCGGGAAATACCCTGTGTATGCACTAAGTGGGAACGTACCCTTACTCAAAAATTTGCTAATTTAACGCAAGTATCCAAACAGGCCCATAAAAACTTTTCTGCATAAGCATTTAAAAAAAATATGGAACAGGAATCTTGTTTATATTGAGTTTCCCCCTTCAAACAGGCAGTATGAGTACGGTCACTCAGAAATTAATATAAGAACATGGGGAGGTACTAAGTGTTGTCATCAAACAGAATATTCTAGCTTTCCTATTATTTTACCCTGACTTCTGTTACCAATGTAATTTTACCATTTTAGTTTCTACTATTATTTTAGGTAATAGAAAAACAAAGTATTGTAAAAAGTAAACAATCTGTATTATGTGCACATGACTTACCCTTACATATTGGTACTGGTGTATCCCATTGATGCATTCCATTTGGATTTCTAATGCAGGTTGTATTTCTTCTCCCAATCATTTGATATCCTGGCTTGCAAAAATAGTAAACTTTTGCTCCAAGGTCTATGCCTGTCTTGTTCAAAATGCCACCATTATCGATCACTGTGTTTAAACTGCAGTAGGCCGCTGGAAAATATAAGCATTTTATATTATAGAATGCTAACAAAACTAATAGGGATTTGCTATAAGCCACCAAATACAACATAAGCAGCAAAAAAAAATAAAATAAATAAAAATCTATAATGGAGGGAAACAGATGAAGCAACAAACCAAAATTGGGTCAGTATTAATGAGGACTTCAACTATCCAATATAAACTGAAAACTCGAACATTAAAAACTGTGGATCCCTTATAGGAAACAGTTTTATGTCTATTACTAAAGATAATTATCTTTTCCAAAAATTACAGGACCCAGTGAAAGGAAGAGGGGGGCACTGCAGAGCTAATATGAACCCATAGACCTGAAAAAATAACTAAGATACAGGATATGACAAGAAAAAAGGCCCTACAAGGGTTCTATTGAACATCGAAGCTGACACATTGATGGTATCTAAAGTGTATGCTGCCCACAGTGTATAAAAAAACAGAACTGTTTTGTTATGCACAATAAGTTTTATGATATAATGTAGGGTTATATGTAAACCCCAACAATCAGTCTTATTCGCGCACCTTTGAACGCTCACAGTACTGTTGTGCGCCACGGTTGTGAGTGAATTAATATGGCACCTTCCATCTGCTTGATATAACCCAAATCCTGATTAGTGTACTTAAATTGTGTAAAAGTCCCTGCATCCCAAACCCACATTCGGCATTGATCTTGGCTTCTAAAGGGTTAATAGCAGAAATCAACATGATTGCTGATGTCTGCCATTAACAACTCTGGCACTAACTTCACAGAAAGGAAACCAACCGCAGCGACTGACATATAGTTCACATGTTCTCTAGGGGTGCAGTCAATGAAACAGGGTGATTCAAAAGGGATATTGATGCACGTAATAAGGGGCCTGGTACATTTCTGTATGTTACTATGTTACGTATATACATGTTACTTGATTGACCCTCAATGTTGTTTAGGGGAGCTGTCTCATCTACACTGGCTTCGATAAATACCCCCACATGTGAGGGCAGTGAAATTAAACATAAGGGCCACAAAAGCAAAGCCACATGCCTTGTCACTTTTTACCTCTCAGATTTCAATATTAGGGTTGCCCATATGCTTTTCTGCATAATCTGTTGCTACAAACCAATTCTAGAGTGGTTTTACCCTTTGCCATTAAAGGGGTATTTCAGGGAAAAACTTTTTTATTCTATATCAACTAAATTCAAAAAGTTAAACAGATTTGTAAATTATTAAAAAACAGCAACCATACCTCAATGAGAGCAAAAGGTCTGAAAATGATATAATATTTATTACACAGTAGTATAGCAATATAAGAGCATATGATAAAATTCACACTATTTAACAGTAAATACACAAATAAAATATATAAAAATAAAATACTGTGTATTTATTTATTTATATATTTTATTTGTGTATTTACTGTTTAATAGTGTAAAATCCTTGAGGTATGGTTAATGTTTTTTTAATATTTTACTTTTTTCCATTGGTTGGTGAGGATCGACTTCATTAACCAGTTATACCTTGGATTTTTGGTTGTGAGCTGCACACACCATTCTTTCTTCCAGATTTGTAAATTACTACTATTAAAAAAATCTTAATCCTTCCAATAATTATCAGCTGCTGAAGCTGAGTTGTTGTTTTCTGTCTGGCAACAGTGCCCTATGCTTACATCTCTGCTTGTCTCAGGAACTGCACAGAGTAGAAGAGGTTTGCTATGGGGATTTGCTTCTACTCTGGACAGTTCCCAAGACAGGTGTCATCAGAGAGCACTTAGACAGAAAAGAACAACTCAACTTCAGCAGCTCATAAATACTGAAAGAAGTAAGATTTTTTTAATAGAAGTAATTTACAAATCTGTTTAACTTTCTGGAGCCAGTTGATATATATAAAAAAAAGTTTTTTCCTGGATAACCCCTTTAATACATTTCAATGTACTCTCTAGAACTATAACGCAAAAGATTAGAGAAAAGCTACAAGCACTCACCATATGAACTAGTAAAACAGCTGAAACACAAGTTACAGAATGTCAACTGTGTATGTACAAACCTGAATAATGAATCTTGAAGCCTTTTTTATTGGTGGCATGATCTGTTGACCAGCGGAGAAAAATATTATTGCTTTTGCTAGTAAAATTGTGTTGCCCTGTTACATTGTCACTTAATGCCACAATAAGAGAGCTTTGTCCAGATGGCCCTGTAATACAGAAAGGTAAAATATGAATACATGTTATGTTTGTTCTGAATTTTTATATTTTTTAATTTAAATTTTTTTTACATAGTTTATTTAGATTTTTTGAAATTGAGTGTCATAGTAACTTTTGTTTTATTATAAAATGTTGGACATGCTGTTACATGTGAGTTATAAAATTGTAAAAGCCTAAACTATGAAGCAAAATGTCAAAATTATCATGATCTGTAAAGACTATTTTGTTGTTAGATTTTTTTATTTCAAAGTAGGAGTTTAGGGCAATGCCTGCTTCAAATTGTCCAACCAGAATTTCTCCAGGTGGATATTCTGTAGTGTGCATAGGCCCTTAAAGTCTTTAGTGCTTTGTAGGTGTTGAATCCCAGTGTGAGATGACACCGGCAGTGCTGGGACTGTGTGGGTCTAACAAAAGGACAAAGTCTGGTGAGTTGTGTCATTAAATTGGTGTTGTAAAATGTGTGCAGCATTGCTGATATTTGCTGCATATGAAGCAAAAAAGCTGGCAGAGGCCAGTTGGACTGCAATTCCTGGTGTGCCAACCATCACAGTCCCTGAAGATGGAGATTCCTCTCTCTCTCTCTCTCTCTCTCTCTCTCTCACTCTCTCTCTCTCTCTCTCTCTCTCTCTCTATATATATATATATATTTATATATATATATATATATATAACACCACATTTCCTCCAACGTGATGACAGGATTCAGGGCGCTGGACACACAGACAAGAGGCATCTCAAGTTTAATCACCTATGATGCAACGCGTTTCACAGTAAGACTGCTTCATCAGGCATATATATATATATATATATATATATATATATCTTTTTTTTTTTTTTGTTTATTCTGCCACAGATAAATGATAATACCTGCATAATAAGTGACAGTGATATAAGTTTACAGAATTGTGTGTACATTAGTTTTCTTACCATCAAATATCTCAAGTACATCAAATTGTTTTTCGCTTTGAAATGTGTCAACAAAAATTGATATGTTGTAACCTGGTTCAACCTTAATGCTCCATGAACAAGTCTGAGAATTTAAATAGTTTTCTGGATAACCAGGACTAAGGATCACCCCAGATGACTCGATGCGAACCTCATTTGCAGGACATTGTGCTACAAGAGATTGAAGAGAACCATAGCATTAACCTTTGGCATGGATGCATCAACCAGTTCAAACTAATTAACAAGCAAAACAGACATTCTACTGCTTTTTTACATTTTTAAGATACTAAAATCATGTTATGATACATTTAGAACACACATGTACAATCAATGTAGTGGTGGGGTTGGCAGGGCTTAGCGATTTATTGCATAATGTGTCCAAATACAAATACCAGCTTAATCCCCTCACTTGAGCAAGATCCCATGATGGCATTGGAATATTGCTATACATGCACTTGGACACATGATGCAATAAATAACTCAAGATTGTTTTCACTAGTTACATGTCCTATCAATCTATTTACAACTGCCTCAGGTTACAAACTTAAGTACCCATACACTTAAGGCTTAAATTGTCCAAATCCAACTGTCTAAAGTATGTGCCGGCCTTTTGTCATATGTTAGATTGTTGCCCCCCTCAGCCCTTCTGTTTTTGAAAGGATAAGCTGAAACCAGTGCTAGGGAGAGATAACTGTCCCATTGAGCTGATGGTTAATACAATATATAGCCACCTTTACAATGAACTTTATTACATTTAATCTACATGTCTATAGATATAACCAAACTTAAGCACGTCACTGGTTTTAAAATACACTTTTCACTGGTAATACTGTTCTTACATGCTCTAATTGGCTGCCTTGCAGATTATTATGTTAGTTTACCTTTAAAAGTTACTGACACAAAACGCATTAAAGTAGAAATACACATTATTAAAGGGGTACTCTGGTGGAAAAGATTTTTTTTTTTAAATCAACTGGTGCCAGAAAGTTAAACAGATTTGTAATTGACAGACATGCAAAGTAGTGGTCTCAGCACCATCCCTATGTTGCACTAGATTAAGTAAGATCCACACAGTCCCTGGAAACCAATCCTGACAACCTCTTTGGTGCTGACACACAATGTAGATATAGCAGACGATGTGAACAGTACAAGAACTGTGGAGCACTCACCAGATATATTCAATCAGAGGCTTCTTTATTGTAGCTTTGTACAAACAGACGTGGGGGTATGCAAGACGGCCTAAACGGTCCGTCGTCTTCATGCATACCCCGCGTCTTCACCATCCTCTCCTGCATGTATCCCGTTTGTACGGAGCTACAATAAAGAAGCCTCTGATTGAATATACCTGGTGAGTGCTTCGCATTTCTTGTACTGTTCAGATTTGTAAATGACATCTATTAAAAAATCTTTACCTTTCCAGTACTTTTTTTTTAGCAGCTGTATGCTAAAAAGGAAACTCTTTTCTTTTTTTATTTCTTTTTTGTCTTGTCCACAGTGCTCTCTGCTGACACCTGATGCCCATTTTTTTTTTAAATCAACTGGTGTCCAGAGCAGGAGAAAATCCCCATTGCAAACCTATGCTGCTCTGGACAGTTCCTGACATGGACAGAGGTGTCAGCAGAGAGCACTGTGGACAAGACAATAAGAAATTCAAAAAAGAAAAGAATTTCCTCTGTAGCATACAGCTGCTAAAAAGTACTGGAAGGGTAAAGATTTTTTTAATAGTCATTTACAAATATGTTTAACTTTCTGGCATGAGTTGATAAAAAAAAAAAAAAATGTTTTCCACCTTAGGATGGGGTGTCCAGGCTTTGAAGTCCAGCTTGGCTTCAGATTTCTCAGTATAGAAAACTAATTTCATTATCTCATTACTTGAATTTGTTTTACATGACAACTATTTTTTCTTTAATGATTTTTTCTTTAATGATACCTTCTTCCTCCAGACGTCCGTTACTGCCATGGAAAAGAATATGGCGCCCACGTATGCTAACGTGTTCATGGGGGTGCTGCAGGAAATGCACATCTATGTGTCCCACCACTCCAGCTTTTTGCTGGTGTGGTGGAGATATATTGACAATGTGTTTCTTGTCTGGGGGGGGGGGGGGGGGAGACATGACCCAACTCCATGCCTTTCATGCATATTTAATTTCTGTAGATATGCATTTTAAATTTACTTTGAATGCCTCTACTACCTCAATTCCTAAAACACTGGTTTCAGTTGAACATGATCACTTAACTACTGAACTATTTGTTAAAAAAAACGGATAGTAATTTGGTACTTCACTTTGATAGTTTTCATCAACCAGTTCAAACTAATAAACAAGCAAAACAGACATTCTATTACAGCCAGATGCTGAGGGTGCGATGTATCGTTGACTCAGATAATAAACTTAAACCCACATTGGAAAAAATGGGGACTAATTTTTCCAAACGTGGCTACCCTAGAAATTACTACGGTTCAGAGAGCTGTCTTTAGATCATCAGAAACGTTTGCACATGATTCGGGTGTTCGCATTCCGTTTGTCTCTACCTTTGGTGAGCATTCCAAAGCAATAGATAGTTAATAAACACTGTAATCTTTTGAAAACAAATTTTCCAACCATCCCGGAATTCAAATATCATCCTTTGTTGTCCTACAGACATCATCCAAATCTGAAGGACAACGTTGTAAAATCTGATGTTTCTTTGAAAACCCATTCATAAAAATATCTCACTGTCAGGGGCAAGGGCTCTTACCCCTGTTGCCAATGTGTAAATTGCGGGTACATGAACAAGGGATCTGTGTTCATACACCCGCAATCTGGCAGACAATATGTTTTGAAACATTATCTCACGTGTATGTCTGACTTTGTCATATATGTCTTGACCTGCCCATGTGGTCTCCTCTGTAAGGGTGAGACCACATGGGACTTCAAGACCAGGATGAACCAACATTGGTACAACATCCAAAAATAACGCACCGATTTATCGGTTGCCAAACATTTTTCGGATGCTGGCCACACGGAAAGGGATCTGAAATTCCCCTTTGTGGACCACATTCCCACCTTGAAGGGGTGAGTGAATCAGTATCCTTAAGCAGAGAGAACTCAAATGGATCTATGATTTACAATCCCTAAGACCTAAGGGCCTTAATGTTGACTTTTCTGTGACTTCTCAGATAAATAATGCATAAGCTGTTGTTTGGCACTAATTCCTACATTACTCCGGCATGACTAAGATGTATGTATTGTGATCCTAACACTCACCTATGATTAATTTTTTCTTGTGTTTCTTTATTTCCAAAGAAGGACCAAAAACTGAACAGCCTGAAAATTTTCCATTCACTATAATTTTTTTTCTTATTGAAGATGGCAAAGTCTTTTTCCTTATTGGTGCTTTTCTTATGTTATTGATATACTCATTATCTTCCACCATGTTTTTCCAGTGAGCCAAATGTCATATTTATACTGTGATCAATAAACTTTATTTTCTTCTAACATATTTTTATTTCTATTTAATTTTCTTCTTTTTATTTAATAGGACATCTACCCTTAACTCTATATATTCCATTATTTAGTTTTTTAATTTTTATTATTTATAATTTTTTTTATTGATATTTCTTAGAATATTGTTATACGTACATTGGCATATGTTTATGTGACTATTGTATGATTAATTTATTTCCCTTAGTGTGTCTCCCACAGTATGAATGTTTTCATGTGTGTGGCACTCCGTCACTCTCTTCAGTGGACCCTTACACACTTGGATCCCCCTGTGGCAGGCTCCATTGGTAAATCCATGGGACTAATCGACAGGTTCCTATCTACACTCTGTTTTCAATGTGGAGTTAGGGGTGGATGCCACAGGTGGGTCAGGATATATAGTGCCTGGCATGACTCATTTTGACGGCTGGTGCGTTATGCAGAAATAATACTTTCTATTAGAGATGAGTGAACTTTTCAAACATTTGGTTCGGCAAATTTTTTCTAAAAGTTAATTTCGGGTTGAATAAATTTGTGGTGACACTGTATTAAAAACGGCTATTTCTGGCCTACAGAGAGCCCCAATGGGGGTGTATAACACTTTGCCTTGCGGTAACATGCATAGAGAGTGTGCTGGGTTACTGAAATCATACTGTTATTCATCATGACATGCAGATTACAGGCATTGTCATTAGAATCACTGCTGCAGAGCGTCTATGTGGCAGCAGGGAGACCATAAGGTGTCAAAATTGAAGAAGATAAAGAGATCTTTTATGTCATATTTAATGTAATTTGATGTGAAAATGTAATTTTTACATTACCCATTCTGGCAAGCATCGAGCTGGCGGTCCTCCGAGATATCACCTGTTCCAACCCCTGCCTCTCAGTGCCCCCCTGATTATGGAAGTACGAATGTTTCATTTAATCAGTTATGGTTCATTGCTATTGCTCCAACATGTTTCATTGGATTCTTGTGATAATTCCACAGGTAATATGATGTTGACGGCCAAAGGGCCTCAGTCTTGAAAAAATTATAACCCCTAAGATTAAAAGAGGAATGTTGAAATCTCTATTGAAAATGTATGTTAAATAGTGCTACCATCAAAACATTTTTGTCCCAAGTAGTTCCTAAAACACACAGAGTGGAGGAGGAAGCAGCATGAGTACACAAGACAGGTTCACAACCCCTAACATTAAAAGGTGAATGTTGATTCTTTATTGAAGATGCATGTTAGCTAGTGCTACCATCCAAAAATGTAAGGCCCAATCCCAGAAGCATCAGTAAGCCAAGTAGTTCCTGAAAGACACAGGTGCAGTCAGGCGCAGGCATCAGCAGTACACCTGAGGGTTTCATAACCCCTTACATTGAAAGATCAATGTTTAAGGATATGAAACAGAGGAATGGCGTTGTTCATCCCGTAATCCTCACGACTTACGTATAATGTGGCTTCCTTAAAGAGCCTGAGCAAACGGCAGGTGTCACATATGAGCTGCCACTGGTTCACATTGAGGTTACACATGAGATTACCCCTATCCTCTTGGATCATCAAGAAATCGGTGATGGCTTTTCTCTGTTCGTACAGTCGGTCCAACATATGGAGGGTGGAATTCCAATGTGTGGAAATGTCTCAAATCAGACTATGTTGGGGGATACCATTCTGACGCTGCAGCTCAAGGAGGGTGTTCTCTGCGGTGTACGAGTGGCTGAAGTGCATTAAAAGTTTCCTTCCCATTCTTAGGATCTCTTGCAAATAGGGGGAAGACTTCAGGAACTGCTTGACAACCAGATTTAACACGTGTTCCATTCCTTGTCGCAGCGCAGCCAAGATGTTCTTCTCGTTGTCGATCTCCATGGTTCCCATTTCCAGTTTTCGTGGAGTAAGCCATGCTCCGATTTCTTTACGAATTATTTTAGCAGTTCATCCCCTGTGGGACTCTTCTCGCCAAGGCAAACCATGTGAAGAACAGCGTGACACCGTGCTGAAGGGCCACTGAGACTTGTCCGGGTAGTGGAGGCTGAGGACTTGGTGGAGGATGAGAAGGCTCGCACACTGTCACAGGACCAACGGGCTGACAGCATGGAGGAGAAAGTGGCGTGACCTGTCCAAGTTGGGGTTGTGGCTGTGCAGGAACCACATTCACTCAGTGAGCCGTAAAGAACATGTATTGTCCCTGACCGTAGTTACAGCTCCAGACATTGGCGCTGCCGTGCACTTTGGTACACACCGATAGGCTCAAGGACTGGACCACCTTGTCTTCCACAAAATTGTGCAGGGCTGGTTCTGCCTTCTTCGCAAAGAAATGACAGCTTGGCACTCTCCATCTCGGCTCGGCACAAGCCATCAGTTCTCTCAAAGGTGCAGAGTCCACCACTTGAAAAGGGAGGGACTGTAGCACCAGCAACTTAGACAGGAGCACATTCAGCTTCTGCGCCGTAGGATGAGTGGGCATATACTGTTGTCTCTTGGACGTGGCTTTGCGAATGGATTGTTGGCGGAATGGCTCACTAAAAGTGGGAGAAGCAGGAGCGACAGAAGGAGGGTATGACACACAGAACCCTTCGGCTGAGGTGGTGGAGCCTTGGCTGGCTGAAGGAGGGAGCGGCTGGCCACCAGGTTATGCAGCAGGCTGGACCACTACATCGGAGTCGTGGATCTCCCAGGCCACTTTATGGTGGCGCAGCATGTGTTGATGCAGGGCCGTGGTGCCAACATTGGGACCCTGGCCACGCTTCACCTTCTGCCGACATATCTTGCATGTGGCTATGTGAACCTCCTCTGGATGCTTGATGAAAAACTGCCACACCGCCGAGTAGCTGATTTTACCACCAACAGTCCGCACTAATTTACTGCTACTGCCGCTGTCTCCAGGAACTCCTGTTCCACTACCTCCCGGAAAGGTAGGCAGCTGCGAAGCTGGTGGTCTCCCCCGGGCACGTTTGGCTCGAGAATTTCCACTTCTGCTTCCACGCTGACTGCCAACCATGCTACCACCTTGCTGGCACAGCTGCTGACTCATGGGCAACCTGCAACTCTCTTCTCCTGATGATGATGAAGCCCCTTCTGCATCCGGGTCCCAATTGCGATCGGCTTCATCATCATCGAGTTGTGTCTGCATGTCACTGATGTCCTTCTCAGGTTCCTCAACAGTGTCTGCTTCAGGACCATGAACCCAGGAAACACCACCTCCCACGTCACTGTCCTCATCACTACTTGCTCGCCTAGCGGAGGAAGCAGCGCATGTCTCCTCCACTTCTTGGCTGGGCAGTAGCTGCTGACTGTCCTCTATTAGATCGTCCTCAGTGAATAGTGGAGCTGAACCCAGAGCGTAAGATACTTCTGTAGGAGAGGGAACAGCATACGACAGAGGCAATGGGAAGACAGGGACTGCTCCCGGGCCATGCCAACTGAGGGTTGTCTGAGGAACTCCCCGACTGTTGACTGGGGGTGTCAGATATAACTTGTGATGAAGTGGATGACCGTGTTAACCAATCGACGACGGCAGATGGGTTGCTGGTCAAGATACGATCGCTAGCTGATAACAGGAGCTCAGGCCTCTCACTGCAACTCCTGCTGCCACTCGCCGCTAGTCTGCTGCGACCTCTGCCTGAAGGATTTAGGCCTCTGCCATTCCTCTGTGCACATCCTGGCACTTCTCTGCCTTACATACTTAGTGTGTATATGAGAGGGGTACAATACGCTTCACTACTCTTAAAACAGTATTTGTTTAGAACAGCAGCAGGTGATTACTTTTGGCTGTCCTTTCACAGTATGTAGGCCCTTGACAGATTAACAGGTACAAAATAGTACATTACTTAGATGTAAGTATGTGGTATGCACTGATGAGGGCAGAAAAATGCTCTACAGTACACTTAAAAAAGTATCTGAGTACAACACCAGCCGATGAGTATTTTTGGCTTGACTTTCACCGTATGTAGGCCCTTGACAGATTAACAGGTACAAAATAGTACACTGCTTTGATGTAGGTATGCAGTATGCACTGATTAGGGCAGAAACATTTGCTACAATGAGCCTAAAAACTCTGTAATATGTTTTTAAACACCAGCCGGTGATTACTTTTGGCTGTACTTTTACAGTATGTAGGCCCTTGACAGATTAACAGGAACAAAATAGTACACTACATAGATGTAGGTATGTGGTATACACTTATGAGGGCAGAAAAATGCTCTACAGTACAGTTAAAAAAGTATCTGAGTACAACACCAGCCGATGACTACTTTTGGCTGGACTTTCACAGTATGTAGGCCCTTGACAGATTAAAAGGAAAAAATAGTACACTACTTAGATGTACGTATGCGGTATGCACTTATGAGGGCAGAAAAATGTGCTACATTGCACCTAAATTCTCTGTATTTTTTGTAAAACGCCAGCTGGTGATAATTTAGCTTGGACTTTCACAGTATGTAGGCCCTTGACAGATTAACGGGTGCAAAATGGTACACTACTTAGATGTACGTATACGATATGCACCGATGAGGGCAGAAAAATGTGCTACAATATGCCTAAAAACTCTGTATTTTTTTAAAACACCAGCTGGTGAGTACTTGTGCTTGGACTTTCACAGGATGTAGGCCCTTGACAGATTAACAGGTACAATATGGTACACTACTTATATGTAGGTATGTGGTATGCATGTATGAGGGCAAAAAATGCGCTACAGTACATTTGGAAAACTTATTTTCGTAAAACACCAGCCGGTGATCACTTTTGCCTGGACTTTCCCAGTATCTAGACTTGATACAAAATAGTACATTGCTTAGATGTAGGTATGTGGTATGCACGTATGAGGGCAGAAAAATGCACTACAGTCCGCTGAAAAAACATATTTTTGCAACAATACAAATTGTACAAAAAGTGAAAGGGCCTAAAGAGTTTCCAAATGCACTATATTCTGTAAAACAACTAATGTTAGTTACTTTCAAATAGTCCATATTATGCTTAAAGGGGTACTTCACTGGAAAACATTTTATTTTAAATCAACTGGTGACGCACGGTTAAACAGATTTGTAAATTACTTCTATAAAAAAATTCATAATATTTCCAGTACTTATCAGCTGATGTATACTACAGAGGAAGTTCTTTTCTTTTTACATTTCCTTTCTGTCTGACCACAAGTGCTCTCTGCTGACACCTCTGTCCATGTCAGGAACTCTCCAGAGCAAGAGAGGTTTGCTGTGGGGATTTACTCCTACTCTGGACAGTTCCTAAAATGGACAGATGTGTCAGCAAAGAGCACTGTGGTCAGACAGAAAGGAAATTCAAAAAGAAAATAACTTCCTCTGTAGTTTACAGCAGCTGATAAGTACTGGAAGGATTAATATTTTTAATTGAAGTAATTTACAAATCTGTTTAACTTTCTGGCACCAGATGATTAAAACAAAAAAATTTCAGCAGAGTACCACAGTTCAACATAAAGTCACATTATACTCTTTTACTTAGCCCTAATAAGGACACATTTTAGCTTCCATTTTACGTTCACAGAGGATAAAAGATAACAAACTGATCGGTAGTGGTCTGAGATCAAAGACTCCTACCGATCTTGAGAACAAGAACAAAATTATCCCGGAATGAATGGTGTGTACCACACATGGACAGCCAGTGTATTTCTATGGGGTTGCCAAACATTCCCATGTTCAGCACTCAGAAATGTTCAGCAGCCATAATGAATGAAACACTGGCACCCCCACTGATCAGGTTGTTATCCTTTATACTGTAAAATGCGAATAACTTCATGAGATAGAAAATCTCTATACAATCATTTGAATGCAAGAGATCTACCGTATTTTTCGCTGTATAAGACGCACTGGGGGGGGGGGGGAAGTTGGTGCGTCTTATACGGCAAATACACATTAAAACCGGCGGGACCCGCGGCTAATACAGGACATCACCGATAGCGATCAAAGCTGTCCGCCTCGTCTGAAGTGAAGGTGACACTAACCCTGCTGCTCAGTTGGGCTGTTCGGGACCGCCGCGGTGAAATTGCGGCATCCCGAACAGCTTACAGGACACCGGGAGGGACCTTACCTGCTTCCTCGGTGTCTGCTCCGTGTCGGGATCCCCTGCATGGCTGGCACTCTCCTTCGTCGTCATCATGTCGTCGGGCACACCGTCCTGTCATCCAATAGGAGTGGCGTGCATGATGGCGGCGACGGAGAGCGAGGATACCGGGCAGCAGAGACGTTCAGGATCAACGGGGACACCCCGGGGACGCAGCGACAGCGATGGAGGGCGCCATCCAGGGTAGCGGTGACGAGCGGTGACGGGTCCAGAGCGGCAGGGACACGTGAATACTACCTCCTATACCAGTGGTCTTCAACCTGCAGTCCTCCAGATGTTGCAAAACTACAACTCCCAGCATTCCCGGACAGCCAACGGCTATCCAGGCATGCTGGGAGTTGTAGTTTTGCAACATCTGAAGGTCCGCAGGTTGAAGATCACTGTCCTTTACTTTACATTGTATTTGGTTCAGAATCTTTATTTTCTAGATTTTTATGCTTTAAAATTGGGTGCGTCTTATATGCCGGAGCATCTTATATGACAAAAAATACGCTAGTTGTTTAAGCCATAATGGAAGCATGTATAGGCAACTTAAAATACCAAAGAAAGCCAATAACAAACATTTTTGGGTAATGCACTATAGACTGTGTTAGTGCTCCATAAAGCGTACTGAATCAGGCAGATTAATTCTACTATACATTTTCCTTTACCTTGTTTTACATTACTGTATCATACTGATAAAAATACACATATTTGTGAAATATTTTTTAGGACATTCTCTTCGACTTATGACAATTTCATAAACAGACAATGGAGGTGACAAATATTACCACTGCTTACTATGTAAATATGTATGTTTTAGTAAGGGTAATTGTTTTAAACAAATAATACACAAAATTGTGATACAACTATTTATGGCTTTCAAGCTGCCATCTCTCTTTATGACCAAATTATATTTCAAACTAAAAGGTAGTAAAAAGAGACATGTTATTCGCAATAACAGAATCTAGGAATGTTTCCAAATTTCACAATGGATGCTTTCTGACAGGCAGTATAATTATAGACCTTTTCACCAGGCTGCAGACAATAAACTTTACCACTTCCCTTAACTGAATGATCAATGACAAAAAGATAATTATTGTTACTATCTGGAAGTTGCTAAAAATAAAATAGAAGAGATTTCATATGCAGACAGTCCAAAATTATTTACAGACTACATATCCCGCATTAAACACATCATGTGTGTCAGGAAGCCAGGACATTGCGGTTTATTACACAAATACAACAAGGATTTCCTTTTTCTTTTTTTCAGCTAAATGTTTAACTATCAAACAGGTTGTAAGGACGTTAAATTAGATTATTCTGGCAGATGCCAACTGGTAGCAATTGCTATGTTTGTCTTACAAATGAATGTCAACATTATCAGGGGAAGAATTGTCGAAAAAATTCCAAATGTAAATGGCTTATTAGACCTAGACCTATGACATAAACAATGACTGAGGTTTAGGGGCAGGATTCCACTGTCAAACTGTCAACCTATATTACTTTATTTTGGGGGAAAAATTTAGGTTGAAGCCTTCGAAGATATTAATTATTTAATGAATCTCCTTAAGCTCTCAAAATAGAATGTTCTTCATAGGACACCCTTATTGAATTCTATGGTTTCGTATAACTTTATTCTTTGAAGATCTGTTGTGAAAGAAATTGCAACACAAGTCATTATATTCGACTTGAGCTAAATTGTAGTTCACTGAAAAGTATGTATGTAGGAGTTGGGGGGGTGGGGACTAATGTGCAGAGAAATGTATAAGGAGCTCCTGTCCTTCATTTTTAGGCTATGTTCACAGTGGCGTGCCAGCAGAGCATGCTGGCACTAGAACCGCTAGGAGATGCACTGTCCGTGCAGACTCTGCAGAAATAATATACATGTCTATTCTTTCTGGGGATTTCGGAATCGGGATTTCTGCAGCAGAAACAATGCGTGAGCAATGTAGTAGAATCCCATTGATATTGGATGCTGCAGAATCTCCATGTGGAATTCTAATACAGAATTCTGAATGGAAATTCCATCATTTGAACATACCCTTAGGCTAATGTAAAGGATAGGTCCACTCTCACGATCCCAAACATGGCTTGACTCCAATTATGAATAGAAGAACAGCAGAATAGCCAGTGGTAATGATGCATACTTTATTCAGAACCAGAAAGCCGCAAGGCATGTTGTACAGCCAAGTAAAACAGTAACAATGGAGACAGCGTGGACGCGTTTCAGGTAAAGACCCTTCGTCAATGCACACTAAGTCTCAAGTAGAGTCAGGTTTATATGGGGATACTGAAGTGTGGAGTTGGGGCAAGGAGAAATACAATTCAATTTTTTCTCAATGTGAGAAGCAGAAACAGCTAAGTACAGTGTCCCCTCCATAGTGCTCATGCTATAATGGAACCCAGCAAAGTGGGTGTAGAAGTGATGATCCCTGGCGCTCACCCATACAAAGAAGATTTGTGGAACAGAACAAATCGGACTGTTGAGATAATGGATGATAAATACTGATTTATTGTAGTATTAAAAACACAACGGACTACGCGTTTCAAGGGGTGGGACCCACTCTTCCTTCATAGTGCTCAGCTATTTCTCATTTACTTTATTTTAAGGATCAGGATCAGAGCTCGACTGTTTGCCAGTAGTACACATGTAATTGATTCCTTTCCCTACTTCTCTAGACAAACACTGCGCAGCACAACACATCGTGTACTCCTCTATGATATGCCATGCCACAGGGCTGGTGTATGGATGACAGGCTTGCACTGTGCTGAGATAATGATTTACATAGTAAAGTGCTATACATGGCATGTGAAGGGATAAAGGGTTACTGGAGCACTGTTTTTGTAAGGTGCTATGTGAGCAAACATGAAAGAAACAGCAGGGTAGCAAGGAAAGATTTACCTTAATCATTGAACAGGCTGGCACTATGCTGGAGAATGACTTTTACCATACACTGCTATAGGTGGCATGTAGGGGACTGAAGGGGTTAGCAATGCACTGGCTTTGCACTATTATCAGAAAGAAAATAGCATTAGCAAAGCAAGGATATGGTTACACTTACCACTGCTGCTGCTAAAATTAGTGGAAATATTTTAAATTTCTTTAAAAATGCTTAATCAAACATGTAAAGGCTACACTTGAATGTGTGCAACGCATCATGAAATCTGAGGATTACCAACGGATTTTAGGTCGCACTGTACAGCCCAGTGTCAGAAAGCTGGGTTGGTGTCCAAGATCCTGGGTCTTCCAGCAGGACAATGACCCCAAACATACGTCAAAAAGCACCCAGAAATGGATGTCAACAAAGCTCTGGAGAGTTCTGAAGTGGCCAACAATGAGTCCAGATCTAAATCCCATTGAACACCTGGGGAGAGATCTTAAAATTGCTGTTGGGAAAAGGCGCCCTGCCAATAATTTTGTCCAGCCCCTTTTTGGAGTTTGGTGTTACATTATGTCCAATTTGCTTTTTTTCCCTCCCTTTTTTGGTTTAGTTCCAATACACACAAAGGGAATAAACATGTGTATAGAAAAACAAGTGTTACTGCAATCCTTTTCTGTGAGAAATACTTCATTTTCTAGTTTCAGGGGTCCCAACTTTTACGGCCAAGGCTGTACTTAAACCAAGTATGTACTATAGGTAAATGCACCCTAATAGTTTGATTAAGTTAGAGATATTTCCAAGTATTGTGTTGAACTGCATGAATTATAATGGATTTACATTTTAAAGGTTTTAGTTTTATATGAAGATTCAGATGGTTACTCGAGAAGAATGACTAAGTTAATGTAATTTCCAAACTTTTCTATGAAAAAGAATACATTATGACTAATTTCAGAGTAGTCCCACATGTAGTGACCTTATTGAAAAGTTGTGATCAAGACTCAAGAGTAAACGTAAAGAAAAAATACAGAAACTGACAAAGACAGCTGCAGCTTTCACTTCAATACAAGAATTACTAAATTTGGTTATACTTTAGGGATACATTGTTAAGCTAAAATAACTTTACTTGTTAATATTTATAAATTCAATGTTCAGTCTGCCTCAAAAATCCTCATGTGTTTTTAGATCTGCACTTGCAATTCACCTAGACAAGCTTGTTTTCCGATTTTGCTATAAAACTAAAGCTTATTAAAGAGTAAATATATTTATATCTATCTATCTATCTGTCTATCTATATATATATATATATATATATATATATATATATATATATGTGCAATCAAGCAATTTTCAGTAGAACTTATGTTTTATAGGTCACTGTAGAATAAATTGGATATGTCGACTTTATCCTATGATTTAGTTCAAATGCGATAACAGATTTGTATACTTCTAGTTATCTTTTATTACTTAAAAAAAAAATAAAGAAGTTTTTAGTTTTTCATTATGTAAATATGTAAAGGCTAATTTTTTTTTGTGCAGCAATCTGTAGTTTCTATCCATACCATTTTGGTGTAGTCAAACTGTAGCTGTACTTTTTATTCATTTTTTATATGTAATGTGACCAAAATTTAGGAATTTGGTTGTTTGGTATTTTTGTCATTTATGACATTCATTGTGTGTAATCAACAAATTGTAATACTTCAAACAACTGCGTACACTGCAATACCCAATATGCTAATTGTTTTTGAAGAAACATTTATTTATTTAAAACTTGTATTATAAATACTTTGTTTTATATTATGAAACTTGTATAAGCAACCATTTGATTGCTTAGACAGTTTAAATGCAATGCATTGCAGTGAACTCTAAAGTTAATGCTCTAATAATACAGCCTTCCTCTGGCTGCTATAATAACCAATCAGTGCTCTTCTTAATCTAGATAGGCATCTAGACAGTTAAGAGGCTGTCATCATAGTGATCTTTGTTGTCAGTTACTGACAGTGAGTGTTGGCTCATCTGCTGAGCCAATTAGATACTTTCCACCCAACCCATAATGTATTTGTACATCATGGATCAGGAAGGGGTTAGTAAGCGTTGATAATATGCATAGGAAAGTATAATATTTTACACTTGTTTATACAGAGGAATATAGTTAAAACAAGCAAAACAATGTATAAATAAATTCCAAAGGGAGTTAATAGCAGATGTATTATACTGTATGAATGTAATGTGTCATATGTTGTGACTTTGTTTCAGAGGTATACATTGGGGCATATCACTTCCCCCCAAGTCTCTAAGAAGCATAGACGCTCCAAATACCATACACTACCAACCACATTACTAGTGCTATTGAAGTGTAGCATACAGTAAGGACTTGATTCATATCAAGGAACTCTATATACAATACTTGTAAATATGCCTGTAAATATAGAGAAGAGGTTGTATTTATTTTTATTTCTCATAGACAATCCTTACGTTTTTAACATACAAAATCATTTAAAATTTTTAGTCTGTTAATGGTTCAGAAAAGCTTCTTTTGTACTTTGAGCTCAAGAGAAAACAATACGTTTTATATCACATTGATACCAACTGAGAACATCATCAAGAAAAGCTTTAAATAATTACATTTACCAATCCAAAGAAACCACAAGAGAACAATTAATTTTAACATTCAGTAATAATGCAAATGAAATGCATGAACATTCACGCAGAACTGAGTAATTGCATGATAATTATAGTACTACAACTATGGTACCATAAAATAAATTACTCACCTTCACAGGTAGGTAAAGAGCCCTCAAACTGGAGCTGGGTAACTAATTTGCAGGTCAAAACGTCATTTCCTACTAATGTAAACCCCGGATGGCACTTGTATTTTACAAAGTCACCTTAAAAAAAAAAAAATCATGTGGAGTTTACCTTGATTTTAAATATGATTGGTGAAAACTACTAGATGAAGCCATTTCTAATATACAATTTGTGCTTTTTCAGTACAGTTAAAATTAGGAAAGAAGAAACTTTGCCAATAGTATTCACTATAAATATGCCATAATTTTCACAGATTCATGCATCTCCATGGTAACAGACAAGAAACAAACACTGTGTAAGTCTAAAGCTACAGTAACACTTCAATCCATTGGAAATTGCTTCTAACTTAAAGGGGTACTCCGGTGGAAACCAATTTTTTATTTTTATTTTTTCAAATCAACTGGTGCCAGAAAGTTAAACAGATTTGTAAATTACTTCTATTAAAAAATCTTTATCTTAACAGTACTTATTAGCTGCTGTATACTACTGAGGAAGTTGAGTTGTTCCTTGGTGTCTGACCACAGTGCTCTCTGCTGACACCTCTGTCCATGTCAGGAACTGTCCGGAGCAGGAGAGGTTTACTATGGAGATTTGTTCCTACTCTGGACAGTTCCTGACATGAACAGAGGTGTCAGAAGAGAGCACTGTGATCAGACAGAAAAGAACAATAACAGTATACAGCAGCTGATAAATACTGGAAGAATTAAGATTTTTAAATAGAAGTCATTTACAAATCTGTTTAACTTTCTGCCACCAGTTGATATGGAAAAAAAAAGTTTTCCCCTGGAGTACCCCTTTAAATTTGACAAATAAGAAAGAAGCAGGATTTATTGTCTGTCAACATGGAGACACAGATAAAGGGTAGGTATAGAGTGATTAACGCTTAGAATTAAAGGGGGAGTTTTATGAAGCCAGTTTTGAGCTGTGTCCTTTTTCCATGTGAAACACAACCCATGCGGTTTTATTAAATGAAAACTGGCTGGGTGTTGCTCTATCACTATGTGTGAGCCCAGCCAAAGTAATCTAGATATTAACAGAACCAGTCAGTATGATTTACTGATCCAGTTCATCATTGACATATTCGAACATTTATCCCCCACAAGTCAAATGATAGCATTAAATCATAAACCCGCTGCAATGTAAAGAAGAGGGGAAAGCAGATTAAAATGTCATACCTATTTCAAAGTCATCATCATCGGAAATTATATCAGCTTCTGGCACAACTGCTGGTGGCGGACATTTTTTTAATGCATAAGCTGCAATAGAACACACAGGTGTAAATTTGCAATCACATTGGAAATGTAAGCAGGTTATCATATGGCATTTATGGTAAAATGTGTTGAATATTTGCTGAACGTTCTTAGACTAATGTAGACTATTGGAAAAACTATTTGATTTACCAACAGGCAGGCTTTCTGTCTACTGAATTAAGGCCCCTTTCACACTACCAATGTCACCCTGCAAAAACTCCCGTCATGAACTCCCGTCTGAAAGTCCCTAATACCCTAATCCCATTCATGTCAATGGGATTTTTTGACCATTCTGCAGCACCAGTTATGTCCGTTATGACTAACGTCCGTTGTTTTTAGGGCAGAAAAGACGATGCATACACTAATTTTTGTCCTGTCAAAAATAACGGTCGAATAACGGCTGTTAAAATTTTGACATTGAACTCTATGGGTGATGGATGTTCACAATTGACATCCATTAGTACCCATTATGTTAACGTTCGTTATGATCCATTATTTGTACTGTGCATGCTCAAAACATGGAAATAAAATAACAGACATAAAATAACAGACTCTAATGGATAAAATAACGGGTGATAACGGGTGGAACATTTCTGTTATTTTGACAGAATGGCCCTGATTTACTAAGAGTGGAGTGTTTATTGTGGAGTGTTTTCTATATCACTCCATTTTTTTTCCAGGCTTTTTTAATAATCTGTCGCACATGTCGGTTATTTTCTGTTGCACGTTTTTTTTGTGTGTCGCACTAGTCAATTGTGTTGCACAAACTCCAAACATGTAAAACAAACTTTTTTGTTGGACCTTAAAGACCATTTATAAATAAAAATGTATTTGTGTGAATCAAAAGGTTTTGGACTAGTTTGTTTATAAACAGTTTCATTAATTAAAATTATTCAGGTGTTATAATGTAAAAAAAAAAATTATAATTATCACCCAAACATTAAATACTTTATTCATAAACGTGTTGAACTGTACAAAATGTTTTTGTCACGATGCCGGCTGGCAGGAGGTGGATCCTCTGTGCCAGAGAGGGATTGGCGTGGACCGTGCTAGTGGACCGGTTCTAAGTCACTACTGGTGTTCACCAGAGCCCGCAGCAAAGCGGGATGGTCTTGCTGCGGCGGTAGTAACCAGGTCGTATCCACTAGCAACGGCTCAACCTCTCTGACTGCTGAAGATAGGCGCGGTACAAGGGAGTAGACAAAAGCAAGGTCGGACGTAGCAGAAGGTCGGGGCAGGCAGCAAGGATCGTAGTCAGGGGCAACGGCAGGAGGTCTGGAACACAGGCTAGGAACACACAGGGAAACGCTTTCACTGGCACGATGGCAACAAGATCCGGCGAGGGAGTGCAGGGGAAGTGAGGTATATATAGGGAGTGCACAGGTGAACACACTAATTAGAACCACTGCGCCAATCAGTGGCGCAGTGGCCCTTTAAATCGCAGAGACCCGGCGCGCGCGCGCCCTAGGGAGCGGGGCCGCGCGCGCCGGGACAGGACCGACGGAGAGCGAGTAAGGTACGGGAGCCGGGGTGCGCATCGCGAGCGGGCGCCACCCGCATCGCGAATCGCATCCCGGCTGGAGGCGGGATCGCAGCGCACCCGGTCAGTGGATCTGACGGGGGCGCTGCAGTAGCGAGAGTGTAGCGAGCGCTCCGGGGAGGAGCGGGGACCCGGAGCGCTCGGCGTAACAGTACCCCCCCCTTGGGTCTCCCCCTCTTCTTAGAGCCTGAGAACCTGAGGACCAGACTTTTGTCTAGGATATTGTCCTCAGGTTCCCAGGATCTCTCTTCAGGACCACAGCCCTCCCAATCGACCAAAAAAAAGGTTTTCCCTCTGACCTTCTTGGAGGCCAGTATCTCCTTAACGGAGAAGATGTCCGAAGAGCCGGAAACAGGAGTGGGAGAAACAAGTTTGGGAGAGAAACGGTTGATGATGAGTGGTTTAAGAAGAGAAACGTGAAAGGCATTAGGAATACGAAGAGAAGGAGGAAGAAGAAGTTTATAAGAGACAGGATTAATCTGGCACAAAATTTTGAAAGGACCAAGATAGCGTGGTCCCAATTTGTAGCTGGGAACACGGAAGCGGACATATTTAGCGGAGAGCCATACCTTGTCTCCTGGAGAAAAAATGGGGGGAGCTCTTCTTTTCTTATCAGCAAACTTCTTCATGCGTGATGAAGCCTGTAAGAGAGAATTTTGGGTCTCTTTCCATATGGTGGAAAGATCACGGGTTATTTCATCCACAGCGGGCAAACCAGAGGGCAAGGGAGTAGGGAGGGGGGGAAGAGGGTGACGGCCGTACACCACAAAAAATGGGGATTTGGAAGAAGATTCAGAGACTCTGAAGTTGTAAGAGAATTCGGCCCATGGTAGAAGATCTGCCCAGTCATACTGGCGGGAAGAAACAAAATGCCGTAAATAATCACCCAGGACTTGGTTAATTCTTTCTACTTGCCCATTGGATTGAGGATGATAAGCAGAAGAAAAGTTTAATTTAATCTTGAGTTGTTTACAGAGAGCCCTCCAGAATTTTGACACGAATTGGACGCCTCTATCCGAGACGATCTGCGTGGGCAACCCGTGAAGACGAAAAATGTGTACAAAAAATTGTTTTGCCAACTGAGGCGCTGAAGGAAGACCAGGAAGAGGAATAAAATGTGCCATCTTGGAAAATCGATCAACGACCACCCAAACAACAGTGTTGCCACGGGATGGGGGTAAGTCTGTAATAAAGTCCATACCAATCAGAGACCAAGGCTGTTCGGGGACAGGCAGAGGATGAAGAAGACCAGCAGGCTTCTGGCGAGGAGTCTTATCCCGGGCACAGACAGTGCAGGCCCGCACAAAATCAACAACATCCGTCTCCAGAGTCGGCCACCAATAGAAACGAGAGATGAGTTGCAAGGATCTCTTGATGCCCGCATGGCCTGCGAGATGGGAGGAGTGACCCCATTTGAGGATTCCGAGGCGTTGGCGTGGAGAGACGAAAGTCTTCCCTGGAGGAGTTTGCCTGATGGAGGCTGGAGAAGTGGAGATCAGGCAGTCAGGAGGAATGATGTGTTGCGGAGAGAGCTCTATTTCCGAGGCATCCGAGGAACGAGAGAGAGCATCGGCCCTAATGTTCTTATCGGCAGGGCGAAAGTGAATTTCAAAATTAAACCGGGCAAAGAACAAAGACCACCTGGCCTGGCGAGGATTCAGCCGTTGGGCAGACTGGAAATAGGAGAGATTCTTGTGATCGGTGTAAATAATAACTGGAAATTTTGATCCCTCCAGCAGATGCCTCCATTCCTCAAGTGCTAATTTAATGGCCAGTAGCTCTCGATCCCCGATGGAGTAGTTCCTCTCCGCCGGAGAGAAGGTCCTAGAAAAAAAACCCACAAGTAACAGCATGCCCGGAAGAATTTTTTTGTAGAAGGACCGCTCCAGCTCCTACTGAGGAGGCATCAACCTCCAATAGGAAGGGTTTAGATGGGTCAGGTCTGGAGAGCACGGGAGCAGAAGAAAAGGCAGACTTGAGCCGTTTAAAGGCGTCTTCCGCTTGAGGAGGCCATGACTTAGAATTGGCATTCTTCTTGGTTAAAGCCACGATAGGAGCCACAATGGTGGAAAAATGTGGAATAAATTGTCTGTAATAATTGGCGAACCCCAAAAAACGTTGGATAGCACGGAGTCCGGAGGGGCGTGGCCAATCTAAGATGGCAGAGAGTTTGTCTGGATCCATTTGTAGTTCCTGGCCAGAGACCAAGTATCCTAGGAAAGGAAGAGATTGACATTCAAACAGACATTTCTCCATTTTGGCATAAACTTGATTGTCACGAAGTCTCTGAAGAACCATGCGGACATGCTGGCGGTGTTCTTCTAGGTTGGCAGAAAAAATCAGAATATCGTCCAGATACACAACAACACAGGAATATAAGAGATCACGAAAAATTTCATTAACAAAGTCTTGGAAGACGGCAGGGGCGTTGCACAGGCCAAAGGGCATGACCAGATACTCAAAGTGTCCATCTTTAGTGTTAAATGCCGTTTTCCATTCATCCCCCTCCCTGATGCGGATGAGATTATAAGCACCTCTTAAGTCCAGTTTGGTAAAGATGTGGGCACCTTGGAGGCGATCAAAAAGTTCAGAGATAAGAGGTAGGGGGTAGCGGTTCTTTACCGTGATTTTATTAAGTCCGCGGGAGTCAATGCAAGGACGTAGGGAGCCATCTTTTTTGGACACAAAGAAAAATCCAGCTCCGGCAGGAGAGGAGGATTTGCGGATAAAGCCCTTTTTTAAATTTTCCTGGATGTACTCGGACATAGCAAGAGTCTCTGGGGCGGACAGAGGATAAATTCTGCCCCGGGGTGGAGTAGTGCCCGGGAGGAGGTCAATAGGACAGTCATAAGGCCTGTGAGGAGGTAGAGTCTCAGCTTGTTTTTTGCAAAATACGTCAGCAAAGTCCATATAGGCCTTAGGGAGACCGATTACAGGGGAAACCACAGGGTCACGGCAGGGAGTACTGGGAACCGGTTTAAGGCAGTCCTTGAAACAAGAGGTACCCCAGCTCTTGATCTCCCCTGTGGACCAATCCAGGGTTGGGGAATGGTGTTGAAGCCATGGTAGTCCAAGGAGAATTTCGGAAGTGCAATTGGGGAGGACCAAAAACTCAATTTTTTCGTGATGAGGTCCGATGCACATTAGGAGGGGCTCCGTGCGGTAACGTATGGTACAGTCCAATCTTTCATTGTTAACACAATTGATGTAGAGGGGTCTGGCGAGACTGGTCACCGGGATGCTGAACCTGTTGATGAGAGAGGCCAAAATAAAATTTCCTGCAGATCCGGAATCCAAGAAGGCCATAGTAGAGAAGGAGAAGGTAGAGGCAGATATCCGCACAGGCACAGTAAGACGTGGAGAAGCAGAGTTGACATCAAGGACTGTCTCACCCTTGTGCGGAGTCAGCGTACGTCTTTCCAGGCGGGGAGGACGGATAGGACAATCCTTCAGGAAGTGTTCGGTACCGGCACAGTACAGGCAGAGATTCTCCATGCGGTGTCGTGTCCTCTCTTGAGGTGTCAGGCGAGACCGGTCAACTTGCATAGCCTCCACGGCGGGAGGCACAGGAACGGATTGCAGAGGACCAGAGGAGAGAGGAGCCGGGGAGAAAAAACGCCTCGTGCGAACAAAGTCCATATCCTGGCGGAGCTCCTGACGCCTTTCGGAAAAACGCATGTCAATGCGAGTGGCTAGATGAATGAGTTCATGTAGATTAGCAGGGATTTCTCGTGCGGCCAGAACATCTTTAATGTTACTGGATAGGCCTTTTTTAAAGGTCGCGCAGAGGGCCTCATTATTCCAGGATAGTTCTGAAGCAAGAGTACGGAATTGTACGGCGTACTCGCCAACGGAAGAATTACCCTGGACCAGGTTCAGCAGGGCAGTCTCAGCAGAAGAGGCTCGGGCAGGTTCCTCAAAGACACTTCGAATTTCCGAGAAGAAGGAGTGTACAGAGGCAGTGACGGGGTCATTGCGGTCCCAGAGCGGTGTGGCCCATGACAGAGCTTTTCCAGACAGAAGGCTGACTACGAAAGCCACCTTAGACCTTTCAGTAGGAAACTGGTCCGACATCATCTCCAAGTGCAGGGAACATTGTGAAAGAAAGCCACGGCAAAACTTAGAGTCCCCATCAAATTTATCCGGCAAGGATAGTCGTAGGCCTGAAGCGGCCACTCGCTGCGGAGGAGGTGCAGGAGCTGGCGGAGGAGATGATTGCTGAAGCTGTGGTAGTAGCTGCTGTAGCATCACGGTCAGTTGAGACAGCTGGTGGCCTTGTTGCACTATCTGTTGTGACTGCTGGGCGACCACCGTGGTGAGGTCGGCGACAACTGGCAGAGGAACTTCAGCGGGATCCATGGCCGGATCTACTGTCACGATGCCGGCTGGCAGGAGGTGGATCCTCTGTGCCAGAGAGGGATTGGCGTGGACCGTGCTAGTGGACCGGTTCTAAGTCACTACTGGTGTTCACCAGAGCCCGCCGCAAAGCGGGATGGTCTTGCTGCGGCGGTAGTAACCAGGTCGTATCCACTAGCAACGGCTCAACCTCTCTGACTGCTGAAGATAGGCGCGGTACAAGGGAGTAGACAAAAGCAAGGTCGGACGTAGCAGAAGGTCGGGGCAGGCAGCAAGGATCGTAGTCAGGGGCAACGGCAGGAGGTCTGGAACATAGGCTAGGAACACACAGGGAAACGCTTTCACTGCCACGATGGCAACAAGATCCGGCGAGGGAGTGCAGGGGAAGTGAGGTATATATAGGGAGTGCACAGGTGAACACACTAATTAGAACCACTGCGCCAATCAGCGGCGCAGTGGCCCTTTAAATCGCAGAGACCCGGCACGCGCGCGCCCTAGGGAGCGGGGCCGCGCGCGCCGGACAGGACCGACGGAGAGCGAGTCAGGTACGGGAGCCGGGGTGCGCATCGCGAGCGGGCGCCACCCGCATCGCGAATCGCATCCCGGCTGGAGGCGGGATCGCAGCGCACCCGGTCAGTGGATCTGACGGGGGCGCTGCAGTAGCGAGAGTGTAGCGAGCGCTCCGGGGAGGAGCGGGGACCCGGAGCGCTCGGCGTAACAGTTTTCAGGTTATAAAACAACTTACTTTCACACAAAAAACTATGGTAAACAGTCCCTTGTTAGAAATCACTCCATTTTTGGAATTTCACTCGGCCTCTTGGCTGTCGTTTATTGTGTTAGACAAACGCACGCTTTTTCTCGAGTGATTTTGGAAGTACTCCGAGTATCTTTTGGTTTTGTCATTAAAACGCCAATTTTTGCATAAAACACGCCCATTTCAGAGTGAAAAAAAAACACTCCGAGTGTTTTCGAAAATGTCGGCTGTGCGACTAAAATTTTGTTGCATAATTAGTCGCACAGACATTGCGACTAAAATTTAGGCGCAATAAACGAGAAAAAGAGTCGGTTGGACTTTAGTAAATGAGGGCCAATGTCTGTTAAAATAACGGACATTGGTCATCTGTTATCATCCGTTATGTTCAGTTATTTTTTCTATTTTTTCATGACCTCTTTCAGCAGAAAAACGGCTGTTAAAATGCAGGAACATAACGGTAGTTTGAAAGGAGCCTAATACTGCTGAGCATCTGTTATGATTGATTTACACATTCTAGGGGTTTAACCCCTTAAGGACCAAGCCCATTTTCACCTAATCAACTGGTGCCAGAAAGTTAAACAGATTTGTAAATTACTTCTATTAAAAAAACCTTTAACCTTCTAGTACTTTTAAGCATCTGTATGCTACAGAGGAAATCATTTTCATTTTTAATTTCTTTTTTGTCTTGTCCACAGTGCTCTCTGCTGACACCTGATGCTTTTATCAGGAACTGTCCAGAGCAGCATAGGTTTGCTATGGGGATTTTCTCTTGCTCTGGACAGTTCCTCATACAGGCATCAGGTGTCAGCTGAGAGCACTGTGGACAAGAAAACAAAATTCAAAAAAGAAAATAACTTCCTCTGTAGCATACAGATGCTTGAAAGTACTAGAAAGGTAAATATTTTTTAATAGAAGTAATTTACAAATCTGTTTAACTTTCTGGCACCAGTTGTTTTAAATAAAAAATTGTTTTCCACCGGAGTACCCCTTTAAGAACCAGAGCATTTTTTGCACATCTGACCACTATCACTTTAAGCATTATTAAATCTGGGATGCTTTTACTTATGAATTTTATTCAAAGATATCATTTTTTGTGAGATATTCTACTTTAACATAGTGTTAAATATTTGCTAATACTTGCATCATTTCTTGGTGAAAAATTACCAAATTTCATGAAAAATTTGAACATTTAGCATTTTTCTAACTTTGAAGCTCTCTACTTGTAAGGAAAATAGACATGCCAAATAAATTATATATTGATTCACATATACATTATGTTTACTTTATGTTTGCATCATAAAGTCGACATGTTTTTACTTTTGGAAGACATCAGAGGGCTTCAAAGTTCAGCAGAAATTTTCCAATAAATTTTCAAAATCTGAATTTTTCAGGTACCAGTTCAGTTTTGAAGTGGATTTGAAGGGCCTTCATATTAGAAATATCCCATAAATGACCCCATTATAAAGACTGCACCCCTCAAAGTATTCAAAATGACATTCAGAAAGTGTGTTAACCCTTTAGGTGTTTCACCGGAATAGCAACAAAGTGAAGGAGAAAATTAAAAATCATTTTTACACTCGCATGTTCTTGTAGACCCAGTTTTTTAATTTTTACAAGGGCTAAAAGGAGAAAAATCCAAAATGTATAAACCAATTTCTCTCAAGTATGGAAATACCTCATATGTGTATGTAAAGTGTTTGGGCGCAGTAGAGGGCTCAGAAGGGAAGGAGTGACAATGGGATTTTGGAGAGTGAGTTTTTCTGAAATGGTTTTTGGGGGGCATGTCACATTTAGGAAGCCTCTATGGTGCCAGAACAGAAAAAAAATCCACATGGCATACTATTTTGGAAACTACACCCCTCAAGAAACTTAACAAGTGTTGCAGTGAGCCTTAACACCCCACAGGTGTTTGATGACTTCTCATTAAAGTTGGATGTGTAAATGATTTTTTTTTTCACTAAAATGCTGGTTTTCCCCCAAATTTTTTATTTTTGCAAGGGGTAATAGGAGAAAATGCCCCCCAAAATTTGTAACCCCATCTATTCTGAATATTGAAATACCCCATGTGTTGACGTCAAGTGCACTGCGGGCTCAGAAGAGAAGGAGTGACATTTGGCTTTTGGAAAGAAAATCTAGCTGAAATGGTTTTTGGGGGACATGTCCTTTTTAGTAAGCCCCTATGGTGCCAGAACAGCAACAAAAAAAAAAGCCCCACATGGCACTCTATTTGGGAAACAACACCCCTCAAGGAACATAACAAGGGGTACAGCGAGCCTTAACACCCCGCAGGTATTTGACAAATTTCCGCTAAAGTTGGACGTGAAAATGAAAAATTTGACTTTTTTCACAAAAATGCTGGTCTTTCCCCAAAATTTTTCATTTTCACAAGAGGTAAAAGGAGAAAAGGCCTCCCAAAATGTTAACCCCGTTTTGGGATAACACCAGCATTTTAGTAAAAATATACATTTTTCATTTTCACATGCAACTTTAACGGAAATTCGTCAGAACACATAAGAACACATTAAAATTACCGCTTTCATTAATCCGCTTTGGGGCCAAAGAATCAAGACAATCTATCCAAAAAACTTCTCTTTGATTTAATCTCTTCTTTCCCTGTTCACTATTAGCACCCTCTATCTCCTCCAGTATTAACCATTTTAACTCACTTATCTGATGCCCATTCTCTACAAAATGTCTAGCCAGACTTGTCTCCCCGTATTTCTCTCTATTGCCATAATCTCTGGATACAGTATCTCCATTCTCCATTTTCTTTTTAAACAACCTGATGGAACTTCTATGCTCATTTAGTCTAATTTTCATTGCACAAACCGTCTGTCCCACGTATGTCATTCCACATGGACATTTTAACAAATAAATAACCTGTTTAGAATCACATGTATGAAAACCTTTTAATTTGATTTTATTCCCACGTGAAGGATGTACTACAGTATCACCCCTGATTATGCTGTTACAATTTTGGCATGACCTACATGGGAACGTCCCTACTTTCTGTGTTCTTAAAAATGATTGTCTAGTCTCCTTTTTCTCTGTTATATCTGCCCTAATCAAATGATTAGCTATGGATCTATTTTTTCTATATATAAATCTCGGCTTTTGTCTGAACATACTTCCATATTTTTCATCTGCTTTAAGTAAATTCCAATACTTGTTTCCAACCTTCTTATCAATTTAGAGTGACCGTCATATGTCGATATATATATATGTGAAGCTTCTATCTTTATTCTTTTTTCTTCATCCTATTTTTCTTTCTCAATTCTTCCCTAGGAATTTGATCTACTTCTTCTGCTGTCTTAATTAATTCTTTTTCTTCATAACCTCTTTGGGCAAACTTCCTAATTAGCATCTCTTTATTTTTAACATATTCCTCTTCCGTACTACAAATTCTTTTAGCCCGTATCATTTGACCTTTTGGTATTCCTCTGAATACCTGTGGGGCATGGCCACTGTTTTTATGTAGTAAATTATTATGGTCACTCTTCTTGGAAAAAAGGGTGGTCTCAAATCTGTTTCCTCCATACCGTACCTCTACATCCAAATAATGAACGAGGTTTGGGCTATATTCACATGTCAACTCTATTAACGGGTGACAATTATTTAGAAACTGTATATATATCATTAACTCCTCAGGGGTCCCTGTCCAGATGACAAAACAATCATCCACATACCTTAACCATTTCTTCACGTGAACTGATAATGGGTGTGCTGGAATTAACTTTTCTTCAAACTTACTCATAGAATTATTAGCAAAACTTGGTGCGACAGGGGACCCCATCGAAGTCCCCTGTCGCTGCAAAAAGAAATCTTGTCCAAATCTAAGATAATTCTTATACAAAATCAATTCCAGCAGATCCATTATGAACTGTATCTGAGTGTTACTCAGAGTAGCATCCTCACTCAATGAATTATTCAATGAATTACTCATTAATGATAATCCCCGTGTTCCCCTTCTGTATTTGCGAAAACAGAAGGGGAAGGGGGGTCGACTCAGTCTCATACCCTCTAGCGGTATATGTTGATACTTATCTCCAGAAGATCGTCAAGAAATTGCTGAACTGTCTACAAGACATGAATTAATTCTTGGATCATATAAATGATGTAAAAATGGAGGGAGATATTTTACTTTGTACTCTATACATCAAAAGCTTGTATACCAATATTTCCACAGATGAGGGAATATTGAGTATAAAAGAAGAACTAATTAAGGATGTTACTCTGAGTAACACTCAGATACAGTTCATAATGGATCTGCTGGAATTGATTTTGTATAAAAATTATTTTAGATTTGGACAATATTTCTTTTTGCAGCAACAGGGGACTTCGATGGGGTCCCCTGTCGCACCAAGTTTTGCTAATATTTTTATGAGTAAGTTTGAAGAACAATTCATTCCAGCACACCCATTATCAGTTCACGTGAAGAAATGGTTAAGGTATGTGGATGATTGTTTTGTCATCTGGACAGGGACCCCTGAGGAGTTAATGATAAATATACAGTTTCTAAATAATTGTCACCCGTTAATAGAGTTCACATGTGAATATAGCCCAAACCTCGTTCATTATTTGGATGTAGAGGTACAGTATGGAGGAAACAGATTTGAGACCACCCTCTTTTCCAAGAAGAGTGACCGTAATAATTTACTACATAAAACAGTGGCCATGCCCCACAGGTATTCAGAGGAATACCAAAAGGTCAAATGATATGGGTTAAAAGAATTTGTAGTACGGAAGAGGAATATATTAAAAATAAAGAGATGCTAATTAGGAAGTTTGCCCAAAGAGGTTATGAAGAAAAAGAATGAATTAATTAAGACAGCAGAAGAAGTAGATCAAATTCCTAGGGAAGAATTGAGAAAGAAAAATAGGACTAAGAAAAAGAATAAAGATAGAAGCTTCACATATATATCGACATATGACGGTCACTCTAAATTGATAAGAAGGGTGGTGAACAAGTATTGGAATTTACTTAAAGCAAATGAAAAATATGGAAGTATGTTCAGACAAAAACCGAGATTTATATATCGAAAAAATAGATCCATAGCTAATCATTTGATTAGGGCAGATATAACAGAGAAAAAGGAGACTAGACAATCATTTTTAAGAACACAGAAAGTAGGGACGTTCCCATGTAGGTCACGCCAAAATTGTAACAGCATAATCAGGGGTGATAATGTAGTACATCCTTCACGTGGGAATAAAATCAAATTAAAAGGTATTCATACATGTGATTCTAAACCGGTTATTTATATGTTAAAATGTCCATGTGGAATGACATACGTGGGACAGATGGTTCGTGCAATGAAAATTAGACTAATGTGCATACAAGTTCCATCAGGTTGTTTAAAAAGAAAATGGAGAATGGAGATACTGTATCCGGAGATTATGGCAATAGAGAGAAATACGGAGAGACAAGTCTGGCTAGACATTTTGTAGAGAATGGGCATCAGATAAGTGAATTAAAATGGTTAATACTGGAGGAGATAGAGGGTTCTAAATAAAGTGAACAGGTAAGAAGAGATTAAATCAAAGAGAAGTTTTTTGGATACATTGTCTCGATTCTTTGGCACCAAAGGGGATTAATGAAAGCGGTAATTTTAATGTGTTCTTATGAATACTGTCTGATTAGAACCCTGGTTTTAATAATTTTATATTATTTTGTATATAGAAATGAATTATCGCGAGAAAACGTACCTGTATAAGTATGTGGTGGTGGGTTCACAGGAACTATGTTGAGAAAGGGAGGAGACTCCTGAAACGTCCAGCAGCTCGCATGCAAGCGAGCCTTTCTACACCCCCTCAGAATTAGCATCCACATGGCTAGGAACGTACCGTCCAACAAGCAGCGAGTCTGGGATGGAGAGTTCTGAAGACACCGAGTGGATTGATCTCTGAGCAGTTCATTGAGCACTGGGGGATTATGTTCTGTATATCTCATTGCAAGTTTGTACATGGATGAATATTGAGATAAAGAACTTTTTAAGTGCAATTCCCAGTTGTATGTCTGTTTCTATATTTTATGGTCTATTGCACTCAGGATATGGAGCCCTGAGAAAGATATAGGAAAGCCACACAGTATGTGCACACCTGTGGTCTGATTGTATTGGAAAGTTGATACGTATTTCCAAAATGGGGTCACATGTGTCTGTTGTTTTTTTACATTTATGTCAGATTTGCTGTAACGATCAGCCACCCCTGGTCAAATCACCTCAAATGTACATGGCACTCTCACTTCTGAGCCTTGTTGTGCGTCTGCAGAGCATTTTATGTCCACATATGGGGTATTTCCATTGAAATTATGTTACAATACCCTACCCAGTGTTTCACAAACAGGGAGAATCCAGCTGTTGCAAAACTCCCAGCATGCCTGGACAGTCAATGGCTGTCTGGCAATACCGGGAGTTCTTTTACAACAGCTGGAGGCTCCGTTTTGGAAACAGTGTCGTACAAGACATGTTTTATTTTTATTTGGGGAGGGGGGTAACTGTGTAGGGGTATGTGTATATGTAGTGTTTTACTTTTTATTTTGTGTTAGTGTAGTGTGGTTTTTTTTAGGGTTATTTCACACGGGCGGAGGTTTACAGCGAGTTCGCCACTGGGAGTTTGAGCTGCAGCTGAAAATTTTCTGCATCTCAAACTTGTAGCGAGAGTCTCGCTGTAAGCCTCCGCCTGTGTGAATGTTCCCTGTACATTCACATGGGGATGGGGCAAACCTCCAGCTGTTGCAAAGCTACAACTCCCAGCATGCCCTTTGGCTGTCCATGCATGCTGGGGGTTGTAGTTATGCAACAGCTGGAGGCACAATGGTTGCACAACACTTAACTCAGTGTTTCCCAACTATTGTGCCTCCAGCTGTTTCAAAACTACAACTCATAGCATGCCCAGACAGCCGAAGGACATGTTGGGAGTTGTAGTTATGCAACAACTGGAGGAGAACAGTTTGGAGACCACTGTGTAGTTTTGCAACACGTGGAAGGGCTACAGTTTGGACACCACTGCATAGTGGTCTCCAAACTGTGGCCTTCCAGATGTTGCAAAACTACAACTCCCAGCATGCCCGGACAGCCTTTGGCTGTCTGGGCATGCTGGGAGTTGTAGTTTTGCAACTCCTAGAAGGCAGCAGTGAAGATCAATTACTGCTGCCTCCGCTCTGATCATCCCTATTTTCCGGCAATCGGGTCACCCCAGACCCGATCAGGTCAGAATTGTGGCAAATTGGCAATCTAAATTGATGTTTGATGTTTGCACGGGGTGCCTGCTGAATGATTTCAGCAGGCATCCCGGTCCGGTCCCCGCCCGGCGCATGATGGGGACTGGAATTCCCATGGGCATGCAGGTATGCCCTGTGTCCTTAAGGGGTTAATTCTGTACACTGCAGCATTTGCTTAAGCTAAAAAAAAAAAAAAAAAAAATCACATCTTTTCATGTCTAGGCTTAAAAATAATGCAACATCAGGACCTAAATATGATACACTGACCGTGAAAATTCAGGACAAAGATCCCTCCAGTTGAAAAGTCACTGTGAAACTTAATGAGTACTTGATTGGATGTGCTATATGCCGTTTCTAGAGCTGTATTTCCACTGAAGACCCCCAGCTGAGGGGAATTTTGGTCGATTCCATCCCTAAGAGTTAGAAAAAAAAATATGGAAATGATAAATAGCATTGTATACATTTGTTATACTCCCATAATAATGTTAAAATATTTTTTATATTTTTTATTGTATTTTAGAAAACAACGCAGCACACCACTTGCTGTGAAAAAATAGGTATTTTTTATTCAAGCAATCCAATAATCAAAGTGACGTTTCGGTCAATTAAGACCTTCCTCAGACCGGATTGTTGCGGAGGAACTGGGAGTTAAGGAACAGATGACGGTCAGGTACCGTGATAGAGGTAAGTGGTAAGCGATCGCAGTTGCAAGAGGCTTTGGATTGCTTGAATATAAAGAACCTCTTTTTTCAACGCAAGTGGTGTGCTACGTTGTTTTCTAAATTGTATTATGGACGGCTTGGAACCCTAACCTAGCACCCACGCTATTAGAGAGTGCTGTATTTATCACAATAATTGAATTTTATTGTTATTGTTATGAACTTCCCAAGATGCTGGCCGCCTGTGAAGAATGAGCATAATACAGTACATTGTATATTGTAACTGCATTCTTCAGGCACCATTCTCTTCAGTTGTCAACTGTTACTGAATTGGAATATAAAAAAGTTCCATGTTATCATCCTGGAGACCTTTGACAGCATCAAAAATTCCTTTTATGTTGTCTTCGTAGGCGGCAATGTCTGAATTTTAAGGAATCCTCATTCTTTTGTGATGTGTGTTCAAGTACATCAGAGATTAGCAAGGGGTTACTGAAAATCATTTAACTTGTGGCCTTTCTTTGCGTTTTCAGATGCCTTTTTTGACCACCTAAGTCTACTCGATAAGTTTAGTAGTGAATGTCAAAATGAAAGACCAGTATTTTACTTTACATGAGATCATATCAGTGTTTCTAAATTAAATTCTTTAATAACTACAATGTGCACTAAGGAAATGGTATAGCTAGCTGAATATTATTTCTTATCCTATTTAACTAAGAGGAACAGAACTATAAAATACAGTAAATGCCGCAGTTGTTTGGTAGCTGTGAAGGATTTACTGTGTTTGGTTATGATGATTATGTCATTCAGTTATGTTCTTCATTTACAAGTATTTATTTTAGCTTTAAGAAAATGACATTGTAGCAGTGCTTGTGAGAATTGAGGTATTTGCTTCGCATAGTTTACTGAATGTATGTTTTAAAATATGTAATGGATTATTGGCTGGATTTTTACAACCGAGCCTAATTTGTTGGATATCTTGAAGACCCCAGGACTTTTTGTGTTGCGCTCAGCTTTTGTTTTTATGTGAAGCTTACTCATTGGACAAATTGCAACTGTTTGATATACTTTGGTAGAAATTTTTGGTGAAGGCATTTGGTGGAGATATTTTCATTAACCCCTTAAGGACCAGGCCCATTTTGGCCTTAAGGACCAGACCAATTTTATTTTTGCATTTTCGTTTTTTTCCTTCTTGCCTTCTAAAAATCACAACTCTCTTATATTTCCATCCACAGACCCATATGAGGGCTTGTTTTTTGCATCACCAATTGTACTTTGTAATTATATCACTTATTTTACCATAAAATGTACGGCGCAACCAAACAAATATTGTTTATGTGGGAAAATTGAAAAGAAAACCGCAATTTAGCAAATTTTGGAAGGTTTTGTTTTCACGCTGTACACTTTCCGGTAAAAATTACATGTTTTCTTTATTCAGTGGGTCAATACGATTAGATTGATACCCATGATTATATGCTTTTCTGTAATTGTACCGCTTAAAAAAAAATCTCAAACAATTTGAACAAAATTAGTATGTTTGATATTGCCCTATTTTGACTACCTATAACGTTCTAATTTTTCCGTATATAGGACGATATGAGGGCTAATTTTTTGCGCCATGATCTGTAGTTTTTATCAGTACCACTTTTGCTTAGGTTTTACTTTTTATTAATTTTTATTATTTTTTTGGAATAAAAATGTTACAAAAAAGCAGCAATTTTGGACTTTTTTTTATTTTTTTACATTTACGCCGTTCACCGTACGGGATAGTTAACAATATATTTTAATAGTTCAGACATTTACGTATGCAGCGATACCAAATATGTGTATTCATTATTTTTTTAACGCTTTTTGGGGGTAAAATGGGAAAAATTGACGTTTAACTTTTTTATTGGGGGAGGCAATTTTTCACTTTTTTTACTTTTTTATTTTACATGTTTTTAACTTTTTTTTTAACACTTTTTATATCCCCATAGGAGACTATTCATTGCAATCAGTTGATTGCTAATACTGTTCAGTGCTATGTATAGGACACAGCACTGCTCAGACCAGAGCAGAAGATCCCGGGAGACAGCCGGAGCCAGGTGAGTGGACCTCCAGCTGCGATGCTGGATGATCGGATCCGCACGGCAGCGCTGCGGGTGATCCGATCATCCATTCAAAGTACCACACTGCCGCAGATGCCGTGATGTGTATTGATCACGGCATCTGCGCAGTCAATGGCAGCCATCCGTGCGATCACAGATGTCCGCCATTACCGGCAGGTCCTTGGCTGCTCATAGCAACCGGGACCTGCCGGGCATGACGCGAGCACCGCTCCGGTGCTCGCGATCATGGCGGCGCATAAATGTACGTCACGGTGCGCTAAGTACCACGTCTCCATGACGTACATTTAAGTCCATTGTCGTTAAGGGGTTAAGAAACATACTGGGAGATTCACTTACTGGGTGGCTTTTGGTACTACTGCTACTGCTACTTTTGGTAGGCAGAAAACTAGTAAAGCTCTGCCCATTTTTGGTTTGCTGATTTTAGTAAGAGGCGCAAAAATATAAGCCGTATAGGAGGGCACTGGACCTTGTCATCAGTTGGGTGCCATACAACTGATGACAAGTTGTCATCAGTTGTGTCATCAGTTGCGTTGAGATCTAGGCTGAGTTCACCTATGCCAGATGCTGGACATATGTGAAACCAGCCTTAGACACATTTATTATATGCTACTTTTTATAAAGTTGCAATATTTTTGAGCATCTCTACTCAAAATTCTCCCACAAAAAGTTTATTTACATGCAAACTAAAAACTATTTTAACTAGATTGATATACTGTAAGTCAGCACACTGTTTTTCTGGTTTCTTCAACATGTATCAAAACTGAACCGTCAAATTAAATGTTATAGTACCTTAAATGATACAGCATACTGTATATCCTACATGAACTTTCTGGTAGTCATAGTTTGACAGCACTTAACATCTTCTATAACATAATTCATGAAGAATTATGATCGTGCATTGCCTCAATCTTTGAGTACCATATGTTTAAATGTTATATGTGTTATTTCACAATTCTGCTCATTTTAGTCATCCGTAAAATGCCGCTAACTCTTCCCAGAGCAATCAATATGGTGACATGAGAAATGCAGTTCCCATACTAACTGTGAGGCATTTCATACTGTATTAACCATCTTTCTGAGAGAATTTCTAATAAGATGTGAGTTTCCAGAGAAGTAAAATGTTGATGACTGATTACTTCTTTAATTTGTGCTATGCATGTATCTATAAAAATTGATTTGTTTTCCGAATTCATGTTCTGACCTTATGTGTTATTACTTTACTTCTTAAAAATGTCAAGTTGAAGTCCAACATCCATTACATAGTTGCAGAGTCAAGGAAAAAATAATCAATTTAAAAGCAATTTATTTACAATGGGTCACATACCATACTGCAATGTAATCATTCACTGGTTCAGTCTGAAGCAAAGTAAAGTTAATATAAACCCCATGACCCTGTAGGACACAAATGAGCCAAGAACAGTCCTTTGAATTGGGATATTCATCTGGAAATCCTGGTGAATAAATGGTCCCATTTTCTGATGATATATTATATCCACAGGGTGCTGAAATAAAAAGGCTACATATTAATAGACAATAGGGTTCATGTATACCAAGTAGAGTAAATACCGTGCTTGAAAAGTACAGAAGCCAGATAAGTTGCCTTAAAGGGTTACTCCACTGCTCAGCATTTTGAACAAACTGTTTCGAAAGCTAAAGCCGGCATCGGGAGCTCGTGTCATCATAGCCCCGCCCACTCATGATGTCACACCCGGCCCCCTCCAAGGTTTGCTATGGGGATTTGTTCCTATTCTGGACAGTTCCTGACATGAACAGAGGTGCCAGAAGAGAGCACTGTGGTCAGACAGAAAAAAACAATTAATCTTCCTCTTTAGTATACAGCAGATGAGAAGAATTAAGATTTTTTAATAGAAGTAACTTACAAACCTTTTTAACTTTCTGGAGTGAGTTGATTTAAAATAAATTGTTTTCCACCAGAGTACCCCTTTAAGTCTCCAACTACTCATTACTTTTATAGCCCAATATTCCCATAGGCTCTGTCCTCTTTGTGTTTCAAGGTTCATTTAATCATAAAAGGGAAGGTGGAGAGCAGCATTTATCCCCATACTTGGTATACAACAGTGGCTGTGACCCAGTGTTTAAGCTTAATTTTGTCTACAATAGGGGAACAGTTTTGAAAGTAAAAAAAACTGTTGATTATTATAATTATCATTTCTGACACTAATCCATGAAAGTTTGATCTTGGTAGGTACTGTTAAATGCATGTCAGGAACTCCATACCTTGCCACACAGCTCAACATGTCATTTTTTTTTTTTTTATTCTTTAGAAAAACAGGGGCAAAGTCTTTTTTCAGCAGTGCAAGACCCCTTCCCCAAAATGTGTCTCTGTCCAGGTTTTTTTTCTTAGCTTCACTTTTTTTGTAGAGAGTAGGTGTTGGGATGATTACAAGCTAGGCTTCATGTGGAAAAAAGAATCCCAAAAAACTATCCATAAGGAAGAACAGTTTTTACCCTAACTAGCAACTACCCTGTAGTAGAAACTACCTTGGAAAGTATTGCTTGCCATCCAGCCAACCTCTACACTACTCAGACAAGAATTTCAGTGCATCCTTATCTAACAATTTGTGACTCTAATTTGGATGATTTATGTTTCAAGCTTTTTTTTGGTATTTTTTTTTTTTTTTTTTAAGCATCACTGTCATTTTAAGCAACTTTTCACATGTTGCCCATACATATCAAAATGAGATCACATGGGGTCTCAGTCCTGAGATTTAAGCAAGTGAAGTATGTGCCACATGCCTTACTCTCCTTGTCAATCAAATCTGACCTTTTCACTTCATGAGTCGATGGCGTGTAAAAAGTCAGATTTGCCATCTGGCTCTGAACATCACCAGCTTCAAAATCAGGATCACAGTAGGACTTAGGTCTGAGACCCTGTGGAATCTTATCTTTTGACATACCTGGGATCAGGTAAAAAGTTGTTCTAAATGACAGATATTTGTCCAAGTAGATACAATCTGCATTTAAAATTTACATATGCATTGACTTACATAGTCGCTACCCATAGGTGGCATTAGAGGGACAGTATATTACCTTCTGTTTAAAAGCAAGTCACAGTTGCAGCTCTTGAATGATATATATATATATATATATATATATATATATATATATATATATATATATATATATAGTCAATACAGTGAGTAAGAAGACATTAGTTAAATGGGTACTTCACCCCTAGACATTTTATGAGATGTCTAGAAGTGGAGTACCCCTTTAAGTCACCAGTCTTAAGAGAGATAACCTAACTAGAATCAGGCCCATGGCTATGTGACAGGTAACTATGCTTGTTGTGGATAGTTCCCGACTGTGACATGCTATTGTGCAGATAAAAAATAGCCACAGATAACAGCACAGTGCTAAAAAGCGGCAAGCACTGACAATGGCAGATATGCACCACTCATAGGATACTGGTTATGTCTGATTCTGCAATAATCATTATAAGTTAAATCATTACAGTAGTCCCTCAAGTTACAATATTAATCGGTTCCAGGACAACCATTGTATGTTGAAACCATTGTATGTTGAGACCAGAACTCTATGGATACCTGGTAATTGGTTCTGAAGCCCCAAAATGTCATCCGAAAAAAAGGAAAAAGTGAGGATTAAAGAAAAATAAGCAGATAATTAATAGAGATAAAGCAAATCCTTACATATACAAGTAAGAAAGATCTGCTGGGAGCTGTAAATCACTGTCTATGTCAGTGTTTCCCAACCAGGGTGCCTCCAGCTATTGCAAAACTACAACTATGCTGGGAGCTGTAGTTTTGCAACAGCTGGAGTCACCCTGGTTGGGAAACAATGGTTTATGTAGAGGACAGGAGCGTCTTCAGGGTCCTATACAGTACACACAGTGTCCCAAATGGAGCCGCCCTTACTTGGTGTCCAAAGGAGCAGCTAACCCTGACACAGGTAAGGAGTAGTACAGAACTTGTAGTTCCTCCCTGTACTGTAGGGGGTGCTACCAGACAGCCAGTCAGTGCATGCACTTCAGTAATACAGATGATTTACCAGTAAAATGCCCATTCTGATTGGTCAGTTCTTCCAGTTGTGACACATTTCACAGATCTGGACTGTCCGTAGCATTGTATGTTGAGTCTGGTTTCAAGTTACAATGGTCCAGAAAAGACCACTGTATGTTGAAACTATTGTATGTTGAGGCCATTGTAAGTTGAGGGAACACTGTAATCATTATAAGGACAGATATTATTTTAAGAAACTAAATGTAGTCTTATAAATATCACTATTTTTTTTCCTTCTAATTAACAATCTCGAAAGGCGGAATCAAAGCGAAAAGCAAAAGGCAACCCTCTGTTTTCCCTTCCCTATAAAAGCGCTGGTGCTCCACTTTACAAATAATTAATGTAGTCATTAGTTTTGTTTAAATGAAAGTACAGTGTGTTACACTTCATTTAAGCCGCGCTCTATAAAATGAGCATTATTGTTGCTTTTTTTTTTTTTCATGACTACAAAGTTATTGACTACTTTTTCTTCAGATTATTAACCTTAGCAACAAAGGTTTTGTGAAGCATAAAACACAGACACAATCATTGCACTATGAAAAACTGCTGAATCCTTCCACAATAATGAAACATTAGGGCTAATGAATCACACAGCAAATTGCCCTATTTATAGCATCATATTTAGTTGTCTCCAGAGAGAGAAGGTGTAAGTTCTAATGTTAATCTCCTCAACAATAAATAATTGCTGGTTCGGAAAGCTATGCTCCTTTTACCGGTGGAACAATGCGCTTCACAATGCTGATGGTGATAACATTGGGGGGTATTTATCAAAGGAGTTATGTGTTTTTTTTATCACGTAACTTTGGCGCAATACTTTGGCACAGTGTCTTTTTGCGCCGAGGTTTGGCGCATCTTCTCCACTGTCATTTTTACAACTTTCTCACAATCACACGGTCCTGTGTGTGATTTTAACTTTAGCCAGTAATTCATCATTTGCGCCGATCGATCTTTGGCGCAATTTTGCGCCTTAATGGGGTTTTTTTTGGGCGCAAATCACCGCCAAGAAATTTTGCACATGGAAAACACACTTAGCAATGTAGGAGTCAAAATACATGAAACATTTTTTTTGTGAAAGCAGCGACGCCTCCGGGGCTGCGCAATACTATCCTGCGACATAGTTGTCTCTGAGGAACCTTCACCCTCCGTTGAGCCAGCATTGGACATGGCCACACAGGTTCAGGAAAGGTAAGCACTAAAGCAGTGGTCTCCAACCTGTGGACCTCCAGATGTTTCAAAACTACAACTCCCAGCATGCCCGGACAGCCAACGGCTGTCCGGGCATGCTGGGAATTGTAGTTTTGCAACATCTGGAGGTCCGCAGGTTGAAGACCACTGCACTAAAGTAACCAAAAAAAAAAACTACTCAAGTTGAAAATAAAATTCATTTCACATGGTGACTATAAACCCCACAAAAGAAAATAACTCATGTCGCTTGCTGAAATACTGCAGGAGGGACTCCGAAATGGCTGCTCTATAAGGTAAAATACGCGTCCTCTGTGGCGGTAAGTTCTGTGCATTTGCGCCAAAATAACTAACAACTTGCACCAAATGATAAATTTGGTGCATGTCCACGCAAACCAAAGTGGAAAAAAAACAAGGTAAAAAGAAAGTGTCAACAGGCAAAATTGATAAATACCCCTCATTGGGGGAGATTTATCAAAACCTGTGCAAAGGAAAAGTTGGCCAGTTGCTCATAGCAACCAATCAGATCGCTTCTTTCATTTTGCAGAGGCCTTGTTAAAAATGAAAGAAGCGATCTGATTGGTTGCTATGGGCAACTGGGCAAGTTTTCCTCTGCCCAGGTTTTGATCAATCTCCCCCATTGACTTTATTTTCTGGCGTTGCAAAGTCAGCCCTCAATACCTTCTGTCCCAGTATTAATTAATATTTCCCCTAAAAAATATAGCCCTTCAACATTGTTCTCTAAGATGCTTAAAAGGGAAAAGTAATTGGCAAACAAGCTCTCAGGATAATGCTCTTACCTTCACATTTTGGAAAGGGATAGTTCCAATTTCTATTAATACCATGCTGGCAAGTGAGAACAGCATGTCCTATCAGAACATATCCTGGATAACATTCAAAAGTTATTGATTGTCCCACGCTATAATCAGAATTAATGATGTAGCCGTTCTTAAATGGATGAGGATCAGGACAATTTTGCAATTCATAAGCTGAAAAATAAAGGCAAGAGATGAAATAAATTGAAGTGATAGCCGGCGACAATTTTAGAAACAGAAGTGTTTACAGGGAATAAATATAAGCTAAACCAGAAACAAAGACATAAATGCGTCTGGGAACCTGTAGATTATGTTAAATGGACTGTACCTCTTCCCTAAAATTGTTACCTATAAAAATCTTGGCTGTCTCCAGCCACCATTATGAAGCCCAATTAGTATGCAGCTATGTACAGCTCCCATTGATTTAAATGATAGCGTTATGCAGCATTCAGCTAGGGCTATGCTGTGACTTTTTATAGTTCTACAGCTGTAGTCCACAGTACATTGCATTCTTGTGCAGTATTAAACTTAAAAAACTATTTGCACTATAATGTAGATCGGACCCACTAATGGCAAGAGTGTATACATTTTATAAAGGGGTACTACGATGGAAAACAATTTTTTTTTAAATCAACTGGTGCCAGAATGTTATGCAGATTTGTAAATTACAGTGACCCCCCGGCCTACGATGGCTCTGACTTACGATAATTTCAACATGCGATGGCCTCTCAGCGCTGACTGCTTCAGCTGCCACCAGATAGCCGTTTACGGTGCCCCGTGTGCTCCAGTGATGGTCTCCTACCTGTCCTCGGGGCTCCGGAGCTCCTCTTTGGGATCCCCTCCATCGCCGGCGCTCTCCTTCGTTGTCATCACGTCGTGCGCACGCCGTCCCGTCATCCAATAGGAGCTGCATGTGTGCGTAGTGACGTAAAGCGGAGTGCGAGGATCCCGGGGAAGCAGAGATGTCCGGAGCATCGGGTACACCACGGGGACGCGGCGACAGCGATGGAAGGGGACATCCAGGGCAGCGGTGATGAGCGGTGATGGGTCCAGAGCGGCGGGGACAGGTGAGTACAACTTCCCATTATTTTCATTGCATGAATCCCTCAAGATACGATGGTTTCAACAAATGATGGTTAATTTGAAACAGATTACCATCTTATGTTGAGCAATTTAACCGTGTAGTAGGAGATGTCGGCGCTGGATGAAGGAACTAGGAGGAGTGCAGCATAAAATCAAGCTGGGTTTCTTAGATGCAACGCGTTTCACTGTGCATGCACAGCTTCATCAGGCATGACAAGGTTGAGTTCACAAGAGGTATAAATACCTACAAGTGTAGGTATTTATACCTCTTGTGAACCCAACCTTGTCATGCCTGATGAAGCTGCGCATGCGCAGCGAAACGCGTTGCATCTAATAAACCCAGCTTGATTTTATGCTGCACTCCTCCACGTTCCTTCATCCAGCGCCGACATCTCCTACTACACGGTCAAATTGCTTATCTACTGCCTCTGAGGAGGGCTGCGGATGAGGACACAAGCATTTACAGGCGCTTCCCATTGTTGTGTGTGTGCACACAACCAACTCTGGTAAGCGGCGTGGGATAGATCGTTTCCCTTTCCCTATGGGCCTGACCTGCTGATCCCGCACATGGAGCGCCTTCTGCTTTCCTTTTAGATCATCTTATGTTGAGGGACCACTGTACTTCTATTTAAGAATCTTGATTCTTCCAGTAATTATCAGCTGCTGTATACTACAGAGGAATTTATTTTCTGTCTGACCACAGTGCTCTCTGCTGACACCTCTGTCCATGTCAGGTACTGTCCAGAGCAGGAACAAATCCTCATAGCAAACATATGCTGCTCTGGACAGTTTCTGATATGAACAGAGGTGTCAGCAGAGACCACTGTGGTCAGACAGAAGAGATATTCAAAAAGAAAAGAACTTCCTCAAGCAGTTGATAAGTACTGAAAAGATTACGTTTTTTAAAAGTGATTTACAAATCTGTTTAACTTTCTAGCACCAGTTGATTTTCAAAAAAAATATGTTTTCCTTTGATGTACCCCTTTAAAGCTTTGGGATAGAATCTCCTAACTAAATATATTAATTGATGTTAGCAAGAGAGTCTGAGTGGTTCCTTTTATATGGTTCTTATTAGTGATGAGCGGCATAGGCCATATTCGAATTTGCGATATTTTGCGAATATATGGACGAATATTCGCGAAATTCGCATATTCATTATATTCTAATACTTTTTTTTGCACATATGCGAAAATGTATGCGCATATTTGCAAATATTATGCCCTCCCTTCTTTAATGGTATAGGGAACTAATGGGCTAGTGCAGTGGTCTCCAACCTGCGGACCTCCAGATGTTACAAAACTACAACTCCCAGCATGCCCGGACAGCCGGGAGGGCTCAATATTTGCTAATATGCGCATATGCGAAGAGCAGAGAGGGATGCAATCATCACTGTGATGTGTAGTGTGAAAAAAAAGCTAATATTCGTAATTGCCAATATATAGTGCTATATTCGCGAATATGCAATATTCGCGATTAAAATTTGAATTGCGAATATTCGCGAGCAACACTAGTTCTTATCTACTAAAATAGACACACCTGTAATCATTGCAGTCTAAGGGCATTAATTACATAGGCAGACCTATGCATTATACATGTGACATGTGCTGGTGATCTACTAAATCAGAGATTTATGACATCAGAGGAGTTTATGACATGACTTATTTTATCATTGCTGGTTGCATATGCCTAATACACAGGGAAATATGCGGCTGATGAACGGTGTTTTTTTTTTAACCAGTTAAAAAATTTGATCAGCTGATATTCAGATTTTTTTTCAGCTGGTGTTTTCTTACTGGCCAATATTATCCTTTTCATCCTGTGTAATAGAGCCCTAAGTCTCTGTGATGATCTTTTATGGCATAGATTATTTTACTGTGCTGGTATGAAAATGCGGAGTGCAATGTTTTCCTTGAAAAATAAAAAACTGTGGGAAATAGCTGCATGATGGTAGTACCGTGTAAGGCTGGGTTCACACCACGTTTCGTTAAATACGGTTCTCGTATACGGCTGGGAGGAGGGGGACGGGGCTTAATCGTGGCGCCCGCACTCAGCCGTATTCGGCAACCGTATTTAATGCATGTCTATGAGCCGACCGGATCGAACCGCAGCCTCCGATCGGCTTCGTTTTCGTCCGCATGCGGTTTGCCGACCGTAAGCAAAAACGCGGTCGACCATGATTTTGCCTGCGGTCGGGAAACCGCATACGGCCGAAAACAAAGCCGACCGGAGGCTGCAGTTCACTCCGGTCGGCTCATAGACATACATTAAATACGGTTCCCGAATATGGCGATTAAGCCCCGCCCCCCCTCCTCCCAGCCATATACGGGAACCGTAGTTAACAAAACGTGGTGTGAACCCAGCCTAATTTGACTAGAGGCGTGAGGTCACGTAGTTAGTCAGACTATAAAAATGAAGGTACCAGAACCCTTTGTTGGATGCTTCATCTCGGAAATTCATTACAGGGACATGAGATTATTTATTGCAAACACATATACACACCAAAAATATTACAGTAGAACTATTCCAAAGCTAAGACCTGTAAACATAGATTTTTATTATATGTTTAAAAGTGAGGCTCTTCCCACACATTTTGATCAAATTCTGTCACCCATCCTACACAGTTAGGAGGCTTCCAACGAGATGGGACACTAACATTAATCACACTCCTCTTTTGGGCATTAGGCCTAAAAACTTTACTCAGAGCAGCAAGGACTTAAAGGGGTACTCAACTGGTGCCAGAAAGTTAAACAGATTTGTAAATGACTTCTATTAAAAAAACTTAATCCTTCCGGTACTTATCAGCTGCTGTATAATCCACAGGAAGTTCTTTTCTTTTTGAATTTCCTTTCTATCTGACCACAAGTGCTCTTTGCTGACACCTCTGTCCATGTACAAAGCAGGAGAGGTTTGCTATGGGGATTTGCTTCTACTCTGGACAGTTGCTGACATGGACAGAGGTGGTCAGAGAGCACTGTGGTCAGACAGAAATAAATTCAAAAATAAAAATACCTCCTGTGGAGCATACAGCATCTTATAAGTACTAGAAGGATTAAGATTTTTAAATATAAGTAATTAATAAATCTGTTTAAAAGGGTACTCCACTGGAAAACATAAAAGAAATCTGGAAATAGAAAAAAAATCTTAATCCTACCTGTACTGATCAGCTGCTGCTATGATCCACAGGAAGTTCTTTTCTTTTTGAATTTCCATTCTGTCTGACCACAGTGCTCTCTGTGACACCTCTGTCCATTTTAGGAACTGTCCAGAGTAGGAGCAAATCCCTATAGAAAACCAATCTTGCTCTGGACAGTTCCTAAAATGAAAAAAGGTGTCAGCAGAGAGCACTGTGGTCAGGCAGAAAGAAAATTCTAAAAGAAAAGAACTTCCTGTGGATCATAACAACAGCTGATAAGTACTGGAAGGATTAAGAATTTTTAATATAAGTAATTTACCAATCTGTTTAACTTTCTGACACCAGTTGACTTAAAAAAAAAATGTGTTCCAGTGGAGTACCCCTTTAACTTTCTGGTACCAGTTGATTTAAAATTTTTAGCCACCGGAGTACCCCTTTAATTTAGACCAACCGTACAGCTTGATACTACATGCCTTTCGTGAGTTTTGTAGTCATTAGAGAAATACATTTTTTAAAATTGGGGTCCCATTCAATACCTTGTGACCCTATCATGGTGGCTGGGTAACACATTTTGATGAAGATGTGTGCTAATTTTTATGAGCTCAATTATGTATATATGAAGTAAATGTAGGAGTAATGTAGTTCAAAGTGTCTGTGTATGTAACCTCTTAGGGACGAAGGGCATACAGATACACCCTGCATCCCCGCCCTTAAGGGCAGAGGGCGTACCTGTACGCCCTGATCCAGTAACAGGGTTTAAACCATTCTCATCAGTGGAGAACGGGTTAAACCCAGTTTCTACCGGCAGCCAGGACCCACGGCTAATGCCTGGCACTGCCGGTCGGGCCGATGCCCGGCATTAACCCCTTAGACGCCATGATCAACTGAACTGAAACCATCCCAGGAGCTCAGTAGAGCTGATCGGGACTATTGCGACAAAATCACGATGTCCCGATCAGCTTAACGGACGACTAGAGGGTGTTCACCTGCCTCTCCGTCGTCCAATTGGGGATCTACTGCTCTCTGCCTGCTCAGCAGGCAGGAGCAGTAGAGTGCAGAGAACACTGATCAATGCTATGGCATAGCATTGATCCATATATGCAATCAGAAGATTGCATATTGTAGCCCCCTATGGGGCAAAAAAAAAAAAGTTAATAAAAGTTTATTAGCTCCTTCCCTATTAAAAGTTTAAATCACCCCCCTTTTCCCATTTTTTAAAATAAAATAATGTAATAAAGTATAGTATATGCAAAAGGAAAAGAATGTCCAGCGCTGATTCGTGAAAAAAGGAACTTCTTTATTAGAACATAGTAGTTGCCATGGCAACTACTATGTTCTAATAAAGAAGCTCCTTTTTTCACGAGTCAGCGCTGGACATTCTCTTCCTTTTGCATATTACATGGATGTGTCCAAGGCCAGTCCGGGCACATATGCAGGAGTGAGTTGAAATATCTTGCCTTAAAAAATAAAAATAATAATATGTAGTATCGCCACAAGCGTAAATTTCCAAACTATTAAAATATAAGGTTAGCTAAACCACACGGTCAATCAAAAGCGATCAAAAAGTCCCATCAAAACAAAAATGGGCCGTCATAAAGCCCCATATTTATTTAAAAATAAAAAAGTTATAGGGGTCAGAAGATGCCAATTTTAAACATACAAATTTTGGTGCATGTAGTTATAATTTTTTTATAATTAAGTATTAAAATAAAACAAAAATCCATATCAATTGTGTATTCTTGTAACCGTATGGACCTACAGAATAAAAGTAAGGTTTTATTTTTACCAAAAAGTAAACTTTGTAGAAACGGGAGCCCCCAAAAGTTACATAATGGCGTTTTTTACAATTTTATCCCCGCAAAATATAATTTTTTCATTTCACCTCAGATTAGATTATAAAATAAGTGATGTCATTACAAAGTACAATTGGTGACACAAAAACAAGACCTCATCTGGGTCTGTAGGTGCAAAATTGCAAGCGTTATGATTTTAGGGAGGGAGGAAAAAACGAAAATGCAAAAACGAAAATTTGCTGCGTCCTTAAGGTAAAAATGGGCTGAGTCCTTAACCCCTTAACACCCTTAATGCATCGGAGCGGTGCTCGCGTCATACACTGCAGATCCCGGTGCTATCACCATCCGGGGACCACTGGTAATGGTTGTCATCCGCGATCACGCGGATGTCCCCCATTAACCCCTCAGATGCTATGATTAATACAATCATGGCATCTGCAGCAATGCGTATGTTAAAATAGAGGATTGGAATGCCCGCAGCACTGCTGTGGGGATCCGATCATCTGTAATGGCGGCCGGAGGTCCCCTCACCTGCCTCTGGCTGTCTCCTTGGGTCTTCTGCTCTGGTCTGAGATCGAGCAGACCAGTGCAGAAGATAGCCAATAACACTGATCAGTGCTATGCCCTATGCATAGCACTGGACAGTTTTAGCAATCAACTGATTGGAATTTATAGTCCCATATGGGGACATGAAAAGTGTTAAAAAAAAGTTGAAAAATGTAAAACTAAAAAGTGAAAAATACTCTCCCCCAATAAAAACGAAAATTGTCCCTTTTTTCCATTTTACCCCCAAAAAGCGTTTTTTTTTTTTAAATAAACATATTTGGTATGCCCGCATGTATAAATGTTCGAACTATCAAAACATAATGTTAATGATCCCGTATGGGAACGGCATAAACGTAAAAAATTAAAAATATCCTGCTTTTTTTGTCACATTTTATTCCCAAAAAAATAATATATTTTTTTCACTGTATAATTTATTGTTTATTTTGCTTTATTCTAATTTAGTCTGCTAAAAATCCTCCTCTGTTGGTTCCTAATAGCATTTTGTTATATGTAAATGATTCTGTCAGGCCAAACTGAGACAAAGCTTTTGCACCATCATGATATGTAATTTTTTTTGTTGCTGCAAAAATGTACCTTTACAATAAGATGCAACAGTACACAATCATAATAAGGGTTCCTTTTTCCTGTCCCTTTCAAAGCATTACTGTCTTTACAAACTTTTAACACATTGTTCAGACATGAGTCAAAAGTTAGATCTCACCAGGTCTCAGTCCTGAGACCTGCTAAGATTGTGAGTTATTGCAGCAACACATCGAACTCCTTGGCTGGCTTCCTGATCCGACCAATGCACAAGTCTATGGAGGGCATAAGCTGTATAAATCAGCTAAAATTCATGATCGCTTTTGGTCTCAGGGCAAAGACCAAGTGTGATCTGAACTTTTGACATGTCTTGATGGCATGTCAAAAGTTTGTATAAAAGACAGTAACTCTTTAATAACTGGATCTAGATGGTTTAAACAGAATAAAAAACATGGTCTTAGAGGAGTAGTCCAGTTTAAAAAACAAGCCCTGATTTCAGTGCCTTTTGTACTAAGTGTGTTGACCATAGCATGAAGGTGTTGCCAACACGCCCCTCCATGCATCTCTTTGGGAGAGCAGGAGATACAGCGCTCGTGTATCTCCAGCTCTCCCATAGAGATGCATAGGCGGGTGTGTCTGCCACCACTATGTGCTGTAGAGGACACACTTCCTTTATGGGGAGAGACGAGGCATCGGGCAGGAGATCATTTGGGGGTCCCAGCGGTTGGACCCCCCCATGATCTGACACTTATTCCCGATAAGTGTCTGTAAACTGAACTACTCCTTTAAGGAAACCTGATTTACACTTTATTGGGAAATACATAATTAGTTCTCTAATATTTGGCATAACATTTCCCAATACTGTTTACTTTAGTGTGGGGCTTATTTGAAAATAAGAAACAGGTAAATAAGGAGTTTCAGTCTAGGGGTTTATTTAAAAAAAATATATAATATAATAAAATAAATATATATATATATATATATATATATATATATATATATGTAGGTTGGGCCATTTATATGGATACACCATAATAAATTGGGAATGGTTGGTGATATTAACTTCCTGTTTGTGGCACATTAGTATATGTAAGGGGGGAAACTTTTTAAGATGGGTGGCGACCATGGTGGACATTTTGAAGTTGGCCATTTTGAATCCAACTTTAGTTTTTTCAATAGGAAGAGGGTCATGTGACACATCAAACTTATTGGGAATTTCACAAGAAAAACACTGGTTGGTTGGTTTTAACGTAACTTTATTCTTTCATGAGTTATTTACAAGTTTCTATTTGTTTACAGCCATTGACATGTTGTCGAGGTTAAAGCGTGAGGAGTGGATAGAAATTGTGTTGATGTCTGGTGAACACCCATCTCCCATTCGTGAAACTGGTTCAGTGTTGGATTTGCCAAAATTTTGACGCATGAAATCTGTCACTAATGAAGAAACATCAGTGGCTGTCCTAGCTTCATTCAGCCAGAGCCCACAGCGTAGCACTCGCCGCATGTCACTGGAGAGTGGCATTAGTCGAACATCCCTTCAGCCGATATTAGCTACTCACAAATGGCAACCTTACAAACGCCAGCTACTGCAGCATCTCAACAAGGATGCCCCGGATCGGCGCACTGAAGTTGCAGAATGGGCAAAACAAAAATTGGAACAGGACCCTCAGTTTACGTAGAAGATTTTGTTCAGTGATGAGGCAAACTTTTATGCGATGGTGAAGTTAACAAACAAAACCACCGCTATTGGTCTGGCACTAACCCACATTGGATAGATCCCTCCAAGACTGTTGGAACACAAAAATTGATGGTATGGTGTGGTATATGGGGTGCAAAGATAGTGGGGCCATTCTTCATCAATGGAAACCTCAAGGCCACTGGATATGCGAAATTGCTACATGATGATGTGTTTCCCTCTTTATGCACTGAAGCTGGCACGTTCCCTGAGTTTTTCCAGCAAGATGGTGCACCACCACATTATGGGTGTCAGGTCCGAGCATTCCTAGATGAACAGTTTCCTGGAAAGTGGATTGGTCGTCGTGGGCCAGTTGAATGGCCCTCAAGGTCTTCCGATCTGACCCCCTTAGACTTTTATCTTTGGGGTCATCTGAAGGCAATTGTCAATGCTGTGAAGATACGAGATGTGCAGTACCTGAAACTACGGATACCGGAAACCTGTGCTAGCATTTCTCCTGCGGTGTTGCTATCAATGTGTGAAGAGTGGGAGAAGAGGGTTGCATTGACAATCCAACACAATGGGCAGCACATTGAACACATTTTATAAGTGGTCAGAAACTTGTAAATAACTCATGAAAGAATAAAGTTATGTTAAAACCAAGCACATCATAGTTTTTCTTGTGAAATTCCAAATAAGTTTGATGTGTCACATGACCTTCTTCCTATTGAAAAAACAAAAGTTGGATTCAAAATTGCCGACTTCAAAATGGCCGCCATGGTCACCACTCATCTTGAAAAGTTTCCCCCCTCACATATACTAATGTGCCACAAAAAGGAAGTAAATCTCACCAACCATTACCATTTTATTAAGGTGTATCCATATAAATGGCCCACCCTGTATATATACATGCATTGTCAGCAATCTACAATGGTAACATTAACCCGTTAATGACCATGGACGTCTATGCTCGTCCAATGGCTGTTAACGGGGTATGACGCGGGCTCCCGACTCGAGCCCATATCATACCGGCTGGCCCCAGCTAATTCCGGCGATCGCCGTGGCCGGCTATTAACTCTTTAGATCGCTGCTGTCAATAGTTGATAGTGAGGTCTAAAGGTGCCTGTATCCAGTCCCTGGTGGTCCAGTGGGGTGGATGCCCCCCCCCCCCCCGCAGCGCGATTGCGAGGGGGCGATCCGCTGCTGAGGTAGCCTGAGGGCTTACCTCTCCTGCTTTGGTGGCTCCGGTGCTCAGAATGATAGAGCCTGGCGGCTTTATCAATCGAGCGCAGAGCACACAGATCAATGGGATTGTATGTAATCCCATTGATCTGTATGAAGAATCAAATGATTCCTCCTAAAAGTCCCCTAAGGGGATTAAAAGTGTAAAAAAAAAAAAGTTTAAAAGCCGACACATTAACCCCTTCCTTATTAAAAGTTTAAATCACCACCTTTTTCCCAAATTCCATTAAAAAAAATTGCGTATTTTTGGTCACTTTTCATACCATAAAAAAGGACTAAAAAGCGATCAAAAAGTCTGATCAAAACAAAAATGGTACTGTTTAAAACTTCAGATCACGGCGCAAAAAATTAGCCCTCATACCACCCCATGTGCAGAAAAATTAAAAAGTTATAGGGGTCAGAAAAGGACAATTTTAAATGTATTTATTTTCGTGCATGTAGGTATGATTTTTTCCAAAAGTACGACACAATTAAACCTATATAAGTAGGGTATCATTTTAGTTGTATTGACCTACAGAATAAAGATAAAGTGTAATTTTTACCGAAAAATGTACAGCGTAGAAACAGAAGCCCCAAAAATTAACAAAATGGCGTCTTTTCTTAAATTTTGTCGCGCAATGATTTTTTTTTCCCATTTCACCGTCGATTTTTGGGTAAAATGACTGATGTTATTACAAAGTAGAATTGGTGTTGCAAAGAATAAGCCCTCATATGAATTTTTAGGTGCAAAATTGAAAGGGTTATGATTTTAAAAGGTAAGGAGGAAAAAAACGAAAGTGCAAAAACAAAAAAAGCTTGGTCCTTAATACTGTATTTTTATAAAACTAAATACTCTATACCAGATGAATTGTTTCCTCTGTATTGTAATTTATAAATATATAGGACAGTATATTCACAGCTCTTTAAAAGTATCTTCACCAGACTATGGCAGCTGGTAAATCAAATGTACATTTAAAACATAACTATTTCTACTGTACCACTGACGACCATGATTAGAAGTTCTAGATTTATAAAACTAGTAAAATATAAATATCCTCAAAGCAGTCACATGAATTTGTGAAGCGTGAGCCATAAAAACAAGAAGCCTCATAAAACAGCATGTTTTCAGCTTTTACCGAAGCACAAAATGTTCTTGCCCTTCCCATATGAATTAAATAGATTATTTTGAAGATACCAAAATGACAATATAAGTGCTTATTAAATAGTCTAGGATACAGGGAAAAAGCTAAAACATATAATTACATTCATTTACTTATTTAAAACAATATAGCAAAGAAAAATGCTGAATTAGTGAGATTCAATGTATAAAAAATAACATAATAGCCAATAATAAGAACCAAATTAGTGAGGCACTCATTATAAAATTAACCCTTTTTACATACTGCTCCAAATGTAATTGTGAAAATGATCTAAACATACAGGGCTGTACATGCTTGAATAGTAACAGAGTAATGTATTTTTTGGCTGATGTAATGTATTTTTGTATGGCTGATGAAAGACATACACCCATCCAGTTCAATCTTTTACTCTGCAGGGTTGGTCAAGCGGAAGGCAAAACCCACCATAAATTGCACTGGTGACTAGAGCAATGTCTGAATGGCTGTCTGTACCCATTAAAAAAACTGTCACTAAACTCCCCCTGCACTAACCAGAGGTACTGGCTGGTAGTGTGGGGGACACTGATCAATATGCTGCCTACCATGCCCGGATTTGTCCAGCCGCTCACCCATTATCTTCATTATTTTTGATTGGCAAATGATCTTCTAACTGGCATATGCAGGGTTACAAGGCTCCATCTGGCACTGTGATGTCAGTACTCATCTGCAGCACTGCCCAGCTTATGAATATTCATCCCTTCCCTCCGCCTCTCCCTCTCCTCCCGCTCTGTACAGAACTGCCTATGCCCGCCCGTGCCAGTTAGAAGATCATTTGCATATCAAGAATAATGAAGATAATGGGTGAATGGGGGGACGGATCCGGGCATGGTAGGCAGCATAATGATCAGCATCCCCCGCACTACCAGCCAGTACCTCTGGTTAGTGCGGGGGGGAGTTTAGTGACAGTTTTCCTTTAATATCAATATGACTAAAGTTATCATTAGGACAATTACATCCCATTCTCAAACCACCTACTTTAATTCAATTTTTTTCTTGCCTTGCCTTGCCTGATCAGTACCAAGAAGTGCTATAAATGTGAGATACCATAGTTGGGGATTCCCAAAGGTTATTGTTTCCTGAAATTCTAAGACTACATTAGAAAGCACTGCCCTTGTGTGGCCACAATGGTTAAGTTTATCAATGTAATGGGGTCAATGTTTTTTTTTCTGTCTTTCTTATAAATAGGGGTACCTACCTACCACAAATGTCCTTTCCTAGAATATTATTAAGGACAACACAATCTGAATAAAGAGGAATCTTACCTTGATAAACAAGCTTAAAGCCTTGTCGATTCTCAGAGTGATCACTGAAAAAGTGAATGAAAACCTCATGTGTTGTACTAAGCAAAGATAATGGAAGCTCATTGCCACTAAATTGGCCTATTTGAGAACCTGGATGAGAAGGTCCATTCTGGATCTCAAGAATGTCATGATTCGCTTCAGTTGAAAAATTTTCAAATTGAACGTGAGCCCCTATTAAAAAAAAATTAAACAGTTTAAGAAAATGAGACCAAATAAAGAAAAAATATACAAATAATTAATCTAGAAACCATTTTGACAGATAAAAACTAAATAAGAAATAATAATTTAGTACATCCTGAATGGCTGAATTTTAGGCTGGATTACATACATTTTAAGGCTGGGCTATGTATACTTTATGGGGGAGATTTATCAAAACCTGTCCAGAGTAAAGTTGCTCAGTTGCCCATAGCAACCAATCAGCTTGCTTCTTTCATTTTTAACAAGGCCTCTGCAAAATGAAAGAAGCTATCGGATTGGTTGCTATGGGCATCTGGGCAACTTTTCCTTCGCACAGGTTTTGATAAATCTTCCCCTATGTGAGTATGTCATCAACTTGGCTTCTGCTGTAATAGCCATGGTAAGAGAAACCTCTAATCCTTTCCATTTAACTACTTAAATAGTCTAACCTTAAATAATTCATTGTTCATTGCATTCCTACATGTTAAGCTGTCTCCACCCCGTCACAGGTTTTAGAAATGTACACAGTAAAAATACAGTGCACTCTAGAACCCCCCCCCCCCCAGACCAGAGCACATGCCAATGTAACCCAGCATGTTAAAAAGGTTTGCCCAGCGAAGGTGAGTTAAAGTGGTTATTATTTTATTAGGCAGGCTGTGGACAATAATACATTTCACTAAACAATCCTTAAAGGACTTTTCCCGCAGTGTTTCATAACTAATCATAAGGTCTATCTGTTTCCTGCTGCCTACAAAAGTGATTGTTTCTGCTTCCTGTTACTAGCCCAGAAATAATAGAAGAATTGTATTTTGAATTCTTCTAGGTGGTGTTCTGGAGTTCCAGACTAAATTCTATGTCCCTGTGCTTACTTTTCTGTAGGGAAGTCCACACCTCTCATCAAATAAACTTTTGATATATTTTAGATTAATGAATGTTGAATAACTTTCCAATAGCATGTTAATGAAAAATATGCTTCTTTCTATTGTATTTTTCCCGATCAGTCCTGTCAGCAAGCATTTCTGACTCATGCTGGAGTCCTAAACACTCAGAGCTGCCAGCCTGCTTTGTTCACAGCCAAACAGGCTGTGAACAAAGCAAGCTGGCAGCTCTGAGTGTTCTCCTTTGTGAACAAAGCAGACTGGCAGCTCGTAGTGTTTAGGACTCCAGCATGAGTCTGAAATGCTTCATGCCAGGACTGGTAGGGAGACCCCTAGTGGTCATTTCTTCAAAGTGGAAAATTAAATAGAAAGAAGCATATTTTTTAATAACATGCAATTGTAAAGTTATTCTGCATACATTAATCTATAATATATCAAAAGTTTTTTTGATGAGAGGTACCCTTAGGGGTACTCCCGTGGAAAACTTTATATTTTTTTATTTTTTATTAAATCAACTGGTGCCAGAAAGTTAAACAGATTTGTAAATTACTTCTATTAAACAATCTTAATCTTTCCAGTACTTATTATCTGCTGAATACTACAGAGGAAATTATTTTCTTGTTGGAACACGGAGCTCTCTGCTGACATCACGAGCACAGTGCTCTCCGCTGACATCTCTGTCCATTATAGGAACTGGCCAGAGCAGCATATGTTTGCTATGGGGATTTTCTCCTACTCAGGACAGTTCTAAAAAATATTTGACCCATAAAATAGGTTTGGATAGGGGATAAGATGTCTAGGGTGGGAGTACCCCTTTAGCACACTATTTTAAAACGTCTGTCATTCCAACATTGTGTGCTCTGACAGATGCTTTTCCATAGACTTTGACAGAGGAAAACGGTTGATTGACAATACAGCCATTTTTAAATCTACAATATTTTACGATGTGTGAACTCTAAGCAACACTATTTAAAAGTGACATCATTAGATCATTTTAAGATGCAGTTATATAGAATACACTCAATTCATGTAGAGCCTTAAAAAATAAAAATAATAATAATATTAAATGATAAATGGACTGTTGACTTGCAGACTAAGACTTGGCTTTGCAGTAATTATCGGGAACTATGGCTTGTTTCAATATCTACTCCCTGTAAGCTGTAGAAAAGTTATCACTGCATTAATCAAGATACAAACCATAGCCAACTGGTAATAAAATCTTCCATGTGCAGTCCAAGTTACTTGGGTAGTTTCCCGGAAAACCAGGGCTTAAAATCACTCCAATCAGATTTGTTAATGTTCCACCACATTTAGCTAAAAGAAATAAAGACAAAAATAAAATTGATAATTTAAGCAACAGTTTGGTGTGTGCCTCACTGTTAGCTTGAAACCTTCAGTACCTACAGTAAAGACTAACCAGCTAAATGCTATGGTGCCTTATTAGGATCAGGCACTGCACTGAACTACTTTCTCCGCTTGCCATAACACTGTAGTCAGTACAGGGCTGGTGCAAGGATTTTTGCCACCCTAGGAAAAACCTCGTATTGCTGCGCTTGGAGTGTACAAGTGTAGAGGAATATTGCAGTTAAAATAGAGGGTATGGGGTAACGATGGAGTGACAGAGGGCAATAGAGGAGTATTGGAGGTAATGCAGATTGTGAGCCCCCTTGTGGTTGGTGTGTGATAGTGACAAGCTTTGCACAGTGCTGCAAAATATGTGTGTGCTATATGAATAAAGAAATAATTATTAGTTATGGGGGTTGTAAGGATTACAGTGGGGTGATGGGCAACACTCCAGGTTGTGAATGTCACACTGGAGTGATACTGTGATTAGTATGGAGGTTGTGGTGATTTGGGTGCAAGGATTATAGTAGGGTGACAATTCAGGGTGCAGTGGGGTGTAGGCGATATGTGGGTGCAGATAGGGGAGGTTGATGTGAGGGTATGCACGGGGAAGGGTTACATGAGGGTGCAAACAGGAGAGGGTGACATGAGGGTGCAGGCAGATGGAGGGGGGCATGAGGGTGCAGATAAATTTAGGGTGATATTAGGGTGCACATGGGGAGGGTTACAGTGAGAAGTAGGACAAGGAGAAATCTGGGGTGTGTGGAAGTGTGTGGGTGACACTGCCAGACATTGCTCTAGAAAGATGATGTTGGGGTGCAGAGGAGAGGAGACTAATATTGTAGAGTTGCATTTTTATATACAGGAAGGCTATATGCATATAGATAAGGAGGAGGGAGGAAGTAGCAGTACTTGGAGCATTACAGGGTGGTTCACAACACATTCTGTGCTAGCTCCTTCTTATCCGGCAGGCACAGGCAGCTTGATATACTAAAGCTGTCGGAGAGCAAAAGTACAGTAGAGCGATGGACTCTAGGAGGTGCATGAAGTCGGGATTTGGATGTGATCTATGTGGTGCTTATGAACTGCAAATGAACACTGTTATTAATGGCACTCGTTTGCAGTTTAAAGCACCCGCTCAACACCCCCTTCTTCCTTGGTTACCCTGGGTGGGGGAAATCTGACCAGCTGCACCCTGGTTGACAGTGCACTTTAGGCAGCTGCCCAGTTTGCCTAGCAGCAGTGCCCTGGGTCGGTATTCGAGGGAGTTCCCAACTATGTCCATAGGTAGCTTGTAATAGTTTGATTCAACCAAAATTATAAATGTATTAAGTCTTTATAAATATTTTTGGAAAATAAATAAACACATCATTTTTTACTTTAAAGATAACCTGTCACCAGTTATATGCTGCCCAAAGCACAGGCTGAATAAAACCAGTGCAGACATTGAAATTCTGGGACACTATGAATTACTCTGAGTTGTTCGGGTGTTTCAAAGTAATCATAGTTTAAAAATGCTTCCTGCACTCTGTTAACTAGTCCTCAAGAGACCGTCTGTTCAGTTTAAGAAGCGCATCACTCCCTAGCTTGTGTAAAGGAGAGATGCATCACTCAAGGCAACCAGACAGGCCCAGGGGTCTAGTTACCCGGGTCCAGGCAGCATTTTCAAACTATGATAACTCTGAAATACCTAAGCATCTCAGAGAAATGTATATTGTCCTGGGATTACAATGCCTGTACCAGTTTTATGCTGCCTGCTGTTTGGTGGCAGCTCCTTTTTAAAATAATATGGTAAACTTTTGCATTAAGAAATGTATAGTACAATGGGATGAGCTGTTAATTTTCATTATTTTCATCAGAGCATTTGATAATGTTTACAGAGTGTCAGAGTATTAATATAAATTGTACTAATAGTTTTTTTATGGTGCCAATTGCCGTTCTGCAGTCGTTCTTTAAATCGATCCGCACCCTTTTTACGAAATTTATCTGGCATGGCAAAAGGCCCAGGCTGGCATACTCGCTGCTTACCAGATCTAAAGCCAAAGGTGGCATTGGTGTGCCAGATACTTACACCTACTGTTACGCCGAGCGCTCCGGGTCCCTGCTCCTCCCCGGAGCGCTCACGGCGTCTCTCTCCCTGCAGCGCCCCGGTCGGTCCCGCTGACCAGGAGCGCTGCACTGACATGGCCGTCGGGGATGCGATTCGCACAGCGGGACGCGCCCGCTCGCGAATCGCATCCCAAGTCACTTACCCGTCCCGGTCCCCTGCTGTCATGTGCTGGCGCGCGCGGCTCCGCTCTCTAGGGCGCGCGCACGCCAGCTCTCTGAGACTTAAAGGGCCAGTGCACCAATGATTGGTGCCTGGCCCAATTAGCTTAATTGGCTTCCACCTGCTCCCTGGCTATATCACATCACTTCCCCTGCACTCCCTTGCCAGATCTTGTTGCCTTGTGCCAGTGAAAGCGTTTAGTGTTGTCCATAGCCTGTGTTACCTGAACTCCTGCTATCCATCTTGACTACGAACCTTGCCGCCTGCCCCGACCTTCTGCTACGTCTGACCTTGCCTCTGCCTAGTCCTTCTGTCCCACGCCTTCTCAGCAGTCAGCGAGGTTGAGCCGTTGCTAGTGGATACTACCTGGTTGCTACTGCCGCAGCAAGACCATCCCGCTTTGCGGCGGGCTCTGGTGAAAACCAGTAGCCTCTTAGAACCTGTCCACCAGCACGGTCCACGCCAATCCCTCGCTGACACAGAGGATCCACTACCTGTAGCCGAATCGTGACAGTAGATCCGGCCATGGATCCCGCTGAGGTGCCGCTGCCAAGTCTCGCTGACCTTACCACGGTGGTCGCTCAGCAATCGCAGCAAATTGCCCAACAAGGACAGCAGCTGTCGCAGTTGACCGCCACGTTACAGCAACTTCTGCCTCTGCTACAGCAGCAACCATCTCCTCCGCCAACTCCTGCACCTCCTCCGCAGCGAGTGGCCGCTCCTAGCCTCCGCTTGTCCCTGCCGGACAAATTTGATGGGGACTCTAGACTCTGCCGTGGATTTCTGTCTCAATGTTCCCTGCATATGGAGATGTTGTCGGACTTGTTTCCTACAGAACGGTCGAAGGTGGCGTTCGTAGTGAGCCTTCTTTCAGGAAAGGCCTTGTCTTGGGCCACACCATTCTGGGACCGCAATGATCCTGCCACAGCCACAGTCCAGTCCTTCTTCGCTGAAGTCCGTAGTGTCTTCGAGGAACCAGCCCGAGCTTCTTCTGCCGAGACTGCCCTGTTGAACCTGGTCCAGGGTAATTCTTCAGTGGGCGAGTACGCCATCCAATTTCGTACTCTTGCTTCCGAATTATCATGGAATAACGAGGCTCTCTGCGCGACCTTTAAAAAAGGCCTATCCAGTAGCATCAAGGATGTGCTGGCCGCACGAGAGATTCCTGCCAACCTGCAAGAACTTATCCATTTGGCCACCCGCATTGACATGCGTTTTTCTGAGAGACATCAGGAGCTCCGCCAGGAAAAAGACTTAGATCTCTGGGCACCTCTCCCACAGCATCCTTTGCAATCTACGCCTGGGCCTCCCGCCGAGGAGGCCATGCAAGTGGATCGGTCTCGCCTGACCCAGGAAGAGAGGAATCGCCGTAGGGAAGAAAATCTTTGTCTGTACTGTGCCAGTACTGAGCATTTCTTGGTGGATTGCCCTATTCGTCCTCCACGTCTGGGAAACGCACGCACCCAGCTCACGTGGGTGTGGCGTCTCTTGGTTCAAAGTCTGCTTCTCCACGTCTCACGGTGCCCGTGCGGATTTCTCCTTCAGCCAATTCCTCCCTCTCAGCCGTGGCCTGCTTGGACTCTGGTGCCTCTGGGAATTTCATTTTGGAGTCTTTGGTGAATAAGTTCTGCATCCCGGTGACCCGTCTCGTCAAGCCGCTCTACATTTCCGCGGTCAACGGAGTTAGATTGGATTGCACCGTGCGTTACCGCACAAAACCCCTCTTAATGTGCATTGGACCCCACCATGAAAGGATTGAATTTTTCGTCCTTCCCAACTGCACCTCTGAGGTCCTCCTCGGTCTGCCATGGCTCCAGCTTCATTCTCCCACCCTTGACTGGACCACCGGGGAGATCAAGAACTGGGACTCTGCTTGCCATAAGAAATGCCTCTCCCCCCCTCCCAGTCCCGTCAGGCAAGCCTCAGTGCCTCCTCATGGCCCCCGTCCTGGTGTCACCCTGCCCCGTGCCAACCTTCACCCTCTGCCCTCCCTCCCCATTTCCACTCCTGCTGTACTGCCTGCCGTTGAGGAAACCCTCCATTCTTTCCCGGTGTCCTCGTCCCAGGTAAAGCAGTTGTCGGACAAAAAAAGGGGGAGACCTAAGGGGGGGGGTACTGTTACGCCGAGTGCTCCGGGTCCCTGCTCCTCCCCGGAGCGCTCACGGCGTCTCTCTCCCTGCAGCGCCCCGGTCGGTCCCGCTGACCAGGAGCGCTGCACTGACATGGCCGTCGGGGATGCGATTCGCACAGCGGGATGCGCCCGCTCGCGAATCGCATCCCAAGTCACTTACCCGTCCCGGTCCCCTGCTGTCATGTGCTGGCGCGCGCGGCTCCGCTCTCTAGGGCGCGCGCACGCCAGCTCTCTGAGACTTAAAGGGCCAGTGCACCAATGATTGGTGCCTGGCCCAATTAGCTTAATTGGCTTCCACCTGCTCCCTGGCTATATCACATCACTTCCCCTGCACTCCCTTGCCGGATCTTGTTGCCTTGTGCCAGTGAAAGCGTTTAGTGTTGTCCATAGCCTGTGTTACCTGAACTCCTGCTATCCATCTTGACTACGAACCTTGCCGCCTGCCCCGACCTTCTGCTACGTCTGACCTTGCCTCTGCCTAGTCCTTCTGTCCCACGCCTTCTCAGCAGTCAGCGAGGTTGAGCCGTTGCTAGTGGATACGACCTGGTTGCTACTGCCGCAGCAAGACCATCCCGCTTTGCGGCGGGCTCTGGTGAAAACCAGTAGCCTCTTAGAACCGGTCCACCAGCACGGTCCACGCCAATCGCTCGCTGACAAAGAGGATCCACTACCTGTAGCCGAATCGTGACACCTACTACACGGCCATCCAGCTTCAGAGATGGGCGGAGCTCGTAGACCCTGCCCCTCCGCCTGTTCTCTGGGAGTTGTTTACATTGTCACACCCTGGCCCCTTGATTAGGGAGTTATGGCTTCCCCCACGCCGCCCTTCCCGACGTGCAGACCTCTCACCAATGCTTCGGGGCATATTCGAAATATGGGCGTCCCACTCTCCTGCGCTTGCACCCTGCCCCTCTCCTGTCATGCCTGCATCCTTATTGCCCTCCCTAGCCGGCCTTGACACCCCCATTTTTCGCCCACTGTGGAATAACCTCCGACACACACACCTGTCTTCCTTACTCGGCACACGGGGCCTTGTTGACACCTCTAGGGTAGTTCAGGTTTTATGCTCCCAGTCTGGATTGTTCCTTCATCAGGCCCATGTGCGGCATGCTGTGAGAGAGCTCGTACTGGAAATACCTTCCGACAGACACTCACCCCTCTTGAATCTTTCCTCACCAAACCCACCACACGTAGGCTAAAAGTTTCTGCCCTGTACCCCCTTATAAAGGAACCTCAAGAGCTTCTTAAACTGTCTTTCCTCCTGGCCTGGGAGAGAGAGCTGGATGTCTCCCTATTCGAGTCGGAGTCCGCAATGGTATTACGTAACAGTCATGGTTTTTCTAGATGTGTTCGGCTCCAAGAGAATGCCTACAAATTAACCTCCAGATGGTATAAGACACCTGAGTGGCTCTTCGCGTACAAACTATCCCCCACAAATTTATGCTGGAGGTGTGAGGCTCACCCGGGCTCCTATACCCATATTTGGTGGTCATGCCCTCTAATCTCCGCATTCTGGGAGAGAGTTGAGGAGGTCGTGCAAGAGGTCATCTCGACCAATATCACGCTTTCCATACAATTGCTAGCCTTAAACCTGCCCACTAAAGACTATTCAGCCTCTAAAAGAGACCTGGCCACACATCTTCTTGCGGCAAAAGCACTAATACCTCTCTACTGGAAACAACCCTGCTCCCCCTCCATAGAGGAGTGGAGAAACAAAATCAATTAGATTTGCTGTTTTGAAGAATTGATTAGCTGGGCAAACAGATCTCATGATACATTCCTGAGAACTTGGTCGCCTTGGTGCAACTCTCCTTATTATACTGCCAAAATCTCCCAGCCGCCATCACCCCCAGTCTCTCCTGGTCCTGCGGAGGCTGACCCTCCTGTGTGAGCGACAAATGTGAGGACTCCTTCCTTGTTCCAGGTTCTTATTACATGTACTTCCCTTCTTCTCTTTCTATTTTCTTATCTCTTTTCTCTTCTGGATTCTTGACCCTAAACTTGCTTCCTATCTTACCCCCCCCCCCATGCACCCTCCACTTCTCTATCTTTGCCTCTCCGACCTGTCCCCACCTCTCTTTGCCCCCCCCCCCCGCCCTCTCTCCAGTCTTACTCCCCCCCCCCCCCCCCGTCACATCAGTTTTGGGGTTTTGCTAGAACCAGTGTGATTCCTCAGTATTGGCATATATTGTAACTCTATGCCTCGGTTACTGGTCACACTACCAGACTATGTGACCCTTTATTGATGTGTTTCAAGTTGTTTACACATCTTTGTAGAAATCACTTCTATGTTTGTGTTACTAAAGAAAACCAAATAAGAGCGACAATGGGATTTTGGAGAGGGAATTTTGCTGAAATGGTTTTTAGGGGGCATGTCGCATTTAGGAAGCCTCTATGGTTCCACACGGTATACTATTTTGGAAACTAAACCCCTCAAGGCACATAACAAGGGGTACAGTGAGCCTTAACACCCCACAGGTGTTTGATGACTTTTCGGATGTGTAAATTATTTTTTTTTTCTTTCACTAAAATGCATTTTTTCCCCCAAATTTACCATTTTTATAAGAGGTAATAGGAGAAAATGCCTCACAATATTTGTAACCCCATTTCTTTTGAGTATGAAAATAACCCATATGTGGATGTCAAGTGCTCTGCTGGTGCACTACAATGCTCAGAAGAGTCACATTTGGCTCTTTGAAAGCAAATTTTGCTTTTGGGGGGCATATCACATTTAGGAAGCCGCTGTGGTGCCATAACAGAAAAAATCCCACATGGCATACTGTTTTGGAAACTACACCCCTCAAGGCACTTGGCAAGGGGCACAGGGAGTCTTAACACCCCACAGGTATTTGACAGATGTGTAAAGTCGGATGTGTAAATAAAATTAAAAAAATCACTAAAATTCAGTTTTTTCCCCCAAATTTACCATTTTTACAAGAAGTTATAGGAGAAAATGCACCCCAAAATTTGTAACCCCATTTCTTTTGAGTATGGAAAAACCCTATGTGTGGATGTAAAGTGCTCTCTGGGAACTACAATGCTCAGAAGAGAAGGAGCGCCATTGAGCTTTTGCAGAGATAATTTTTTTGGAATGGAAGTCGAGGGCCATGTGCATTTACAAAGCCCCCATGCTACCAGAACAGTGGATCCCCACATGTGACCCCATTTTGGTAACTACACCCCTCACAGAATGTAATAAGGGGTGCAGTGAGCATTTACACCCCACTGGCGTTTGACAGACTTTTGGAACAGTGGGCTGTGCAAATAAAAAAATGTATTTTTCATTTTCATGGACCACTGTTCCAAAAATCTGTCAGACACCAGTGGGGTGTAAATGCTAACTGAACCCCTTATTACATGCTGTGAGGGATGTAGTTTCCAAAATGGGGTCACATGTGGGGGGGGGGTCCACTGTTCTGGTAGCATGGGGGCTTTGCAAATGCACATGGCCTTCGATTCCAGCCAAATTCTCTCTCCAAAAGCCCTATGGCGCTACTTCTCTTCCGAACACTGTAGTGCGCCAGCAGAGCACTTTACATCCAAATATGGGGTCTTTCCTTATTCCTAAGAAACGGTGTTACAAATTATGGGGGGCTTTTTTCCTATTACCCCTTGTGAAAATGAAAAATTTAGGATAACAACAACAAAAAAAAAATTTTCATTCTCATGTCCAACTTTAACCAAAATTCTTCAAACACCTGTGGGTAGTTAAGGCTCACTATGTTTTTTTTTTGTGTTTATGTCAGAACCGCTGTAACGATCAGCCACCCCTGTGCAAATCACCTCAAATGCACATGGCGCTCTCACTCCTGAGCCTTGTTGTGCTCCCGGAAAGCATTTTACATCCACATATGGGGTATTTCCATACTCAGGAGAAATTGCGTTACCCATTTTGTGGGTCTTTTTTTCCTTTTACCTCTTGTAAAAATTAAAAGTATGGGGCAACACCAGCAAGTTAGTGTAAAAATTTATGTTTTTTACAATAACATGCTGTAGTAGTCCCCAACCTTACCTTTTCATAAGGGGTAAAAAGAGAAAAAGCCCCCCAACATTTGTTAGGCAATTTCTCCCAAGTACGGAAATACCCCATTTGTGGCCCTAAACTGTTGCCTTGAAATATGACAGGGCTCCAAAGGGAGAGAGCACCATGCGAAATTGAGGCCTAAATTAGGTATTAGGGATTTGCATAGGGGTGGACATAGGGGTATTCTAAGCTAGTGATTCCCAAACAGAGTTAGAAAACTCCCAGCATGCCTGGACAGTCAATGGCTGTCCGGCAATACTGGGAGTTGTTGTTTTGCAACAGCTGGAGGCTCCGTTTGGAAACAGTGTCATACCAGATGTTTTTTTTATTGGGGAGGGGGGGGACTGTGTAGGGGTATGTTTATATGTAGTGTTTTACCCATTGTTCTGTATAGTGTAGTGTAGTGTTTTTAGGGTACATTAATACGGGCGGGGGTTCACAGCCGGAGAATTTGCTGCATCTCAAACTTGCAGTGAGAAACTCGCTGTAAACCTCCACCCGTGTGAATGTACCCTGTACATTTTCATGTGGGGGGGGGGGGGGGGGCAATGCTGGGAGTAGTTGTTTTGCAACAGCTGGAGGCTCCGTTTTGTGGTGTCCAAACTGTAGCCCTCCAACTTCAACTCCAAGCATGCCCATACTGTCCAGGCATGTTGGGAGTTGTAGTTTTGCAACATCTGAAAGAGCACAGATTGGAGACAACTGCAAAATGGTCTCCAAAATGTGGCCCTCCAGTTGTTGCAAAACTATAACTCCCAGCATGCCAAGACAGTCAAAGGCTGTCTGGGCAAGCTGGGAGTTGTAGTTTTAAAACTCCTAGAAGCAGCAGTGAAGATCACTTTACAGCGATCTTCACAGCTGCCTCTGATGCCGCCACCGCCGCTGCCACCTCCACTTGCCTGCCGCCAGTCCCTGTTGCCTGCGCCTGTCCTCAGGTATGTCCCCCCCCCTCGCCACATTGGCCCCCCACAGGGTCATCTTCCCCCGCTCTTCCCGGACTTCTAGGGATGGGCAGAGCAGGGATCTGAACTTTGACCCCTCCCAGTCAACTGAGACACTGTGATTGGTCCACAGGGACCAATCACAGTGATCACTAACCAGGACCACTCTCAGATGGTCCTGGCGTATGTTGCAGAACTTCTCTCCTGCCAGTAACAGCGGGACTTCTGCCTGTTAACCTGTGCGATGCCGCGCATTGCTGGGTTAACTGAATGACTAATATAAATGTCAGGATGCGTGAACTAGCTGCATAACCTGACATTTATATAAGTCATTCTGCAGGAAGGGGTTAATGTGACAATATATTTCCAGCTATCCTTTACTTCTAACATTATACAGATGTAAAGAAAACTTAGCAATAAGAAATCTTTACAATATGCTGAGTATTTTCAATTATTTTGTGTTGTGCATTAGGACATTTTATTATAGCATCAGCTAGCCAGGGCTTTTGCTTAGGAATAATTAATCATCTTTGACATTAAAGGCGAAGTTGGAAGGAACAATTTTTCTTATTTCGAGTATAATACTAATTATTTTTCGATGCTTTTTAATAAAATCACATTAACATCTATATAAGGTATCCTACACTATGCGGCAAAAGGTTAAAACAATGTTAACTTATTGTTGTGCCACAACATTAAGTAATTCCACAACCCTTGGATGCCAAGTTCATGAAATCCTTTTTTTCTGTTTTGCAACTGATACTTAAAATTTTGTAGGTTGTAAAATGAGTTAGCTAAGCTGTATAGATGAAGCACTGATCTCACTGTAAGATACTATGCAATAGGCAGAGCATTGTACAATGAAAGCAATCTAATGATTGCATATAAAAGTACCCTCTGGGGACTTAAAAATGGTAAAATAAAACAATGTTTTCAAATTATAGGTCCCTCCCCTTATAAAAAATAAAATTTTATCCCCTCCCCCCAAAAAAAAACCATAAACATAATAAACATATTTAGTTTTGCCGCTTGTATAATTGTCCAAATTAGTAAAATATAATGTTAACCCCTTAAGGACCCGTGGTTTTTCCATTTTTGCACTTTCGTTTTTTCCTCCTTACCTTTAAAAAATCATAATTCTTTCAATTTTGCACCTAAAAATCCATATCATGGCTTATTTTGTAATGACATCAGTCATTTTACCCAAAAATCTATGGCGAAACGGCAAAAAAAATCATTGTGCAACAAAATTGAAGAAAAAACACCATTTGTAGCTTTTGGGGGCTTCCGTTTCTACACAGTATGATTTTGTCGTACTTCTGAAAAAAATCATAACTACTTGCAGGAAAATTTATATGTTTAAAATTGTTATCTTCTGACCCCTATAACTTTTTTTATTTTTCTGCATATGGGGCAGTATGAGGGTTCATTTTTTTGTGCCGTGATCTGAATTTTTTTTAGTGGTACCTATTTTGTATTGATCGGACTTATTGATGGCTTTTTATTCATTTTTTCATTAAATAAAAAGTGACCAACAATACGCTATTTTGGACTTTGGAATTTTTTTGCACGTGTACGCCATTGACCGTTTGGTTTAATAATGATATATTTTTATAATTTGTACATTTCCGCATATGGCGATACCACATATGTTTATTTTTATTTAATTTAATTGATCTTTATTACCTTTTTTTATTTATTTTTTTACTTTTTTTTTGCAATGTTTTAGCTCCCATAGTGGCTATAACACTGCACACACTAATCTTTTACATTGATCAATGGTTTCTCATAGGAAACCATTGATCAATGATTCTGCTGCTTGACTGCTCATGCCTGGATCTCATCCACTAAGCAGTCATTCGGCAATTGGACACCAAAAGGCAGGTAAGGGGACCCTCCTCGTGTCCTACAGCTGTTCAGGACACTGCAATTTCACAGCGGCGGTCCCCAACAGCCCCCTGAGCTAACCGGCATTGGTTTAGTTTCAACTTTGAACGCTGCATCTAAAGGGTTCATAGCGCACGGTCCCACGATCAATGCTGCGCGGTATTAGCCACTGGTCTCGACCGTGGCCCCGCGTTATAGAACGGGAGCGGACTCAGGATGTACAGGTACGCCCTGGGTCCTTAACCCCTTAAGGACCCAGCCCTTTTTCACCTTAAGGACTGAGCCCTTTTTCGCAATTTGGACCACCGTCTCTTTACGAATTAATAACTCGAAAACGCTTTTACTGAATATTCTGATTCTGATACTGTTTTTTCGTGACATATTCTACTTTATTTTGGTGATAAATTTTTGGCGTTACTTGAAAATTGCAAAATCTGAAGGGACAGATGTTACAGAACTACAACTCCCAGCATGCCTGGCCAGTCTAGGCATGCTGAGAGTTGTAGTTTGGCAACATCTGGAGGGCTACTGTTTGGGCACAACTGTAACGGTGGTTTGCAAACTGTGACCCTCCCGATGTTGCAAAACTACAACTCCCAGCATGCCCAGACAGCCCTTGGCTGTCTGGGCATGCTGGGAGTTGCAGTTTGGCCTACCTAGTGGCTGCCACAGTAAAGATCACTTTACTTTCACTTTCAATGATTTCAGCAGGCATCCCGGTCCGGTCCCCAACCGGCTAGCGGCGGGGACCCGAATTCCCACGGGCGTATGCATACGCCCCACATCCTTAAGGACTCGGGATGCAGGGTGTATGCGTATGCCCGGCATCCTGAAGAAGTTAGGAGGTTAATGATCTCACATAGTAAATGGTGTAAATAAAAAAGAAAATACCAACCGCCAAATATTTAGATTTTTGGTGACATCATATAAAAAATGAATGAAAAGGGATCAAAAAGACCCATCAAACAAAAAATGGCACTGAGAAAAACTACAGGTAATAGTGCCAAAATTAGCCCCATATGAGCCTTAAACATCCATGTATATGGAATGATAAAAAAGGTTATAGGGGCCAGATAAAGTGCATAAAAAGTACATAAATAACACATTGAGTATATTAATAAAGGTTAAGACAGTCAGGTTGTACTTGCAAGCATGAGAATTAAATAGGTTGACCCATAACTAAATTCAGATTACACAAAAGGTATCAAAAATGGCCTGTCTAGATATTGCAGTATTTTTGGACAAATTACCATTTCTATTTTAGAAGGGTACTTTAAAATGATGAGAAATATACTGTACAGATTCTTACCAATACAAAGAGGGGAAGGATAATTCCACCGTCGTACTGTTCCAGGCATACATGAAATATGTGAATGTCCCTGTTGATGTGAAGAGAGAAGAGGTCAGAGACATAAAAGGGTTACATCAAAAAGCAGAATGGCAAAAAAAACTAAAGTCTAGTGCAGTGTCAGATGAGAGTTCTCTATTTCCATTTGTTCTGTGCCAAAACCTGTACTCTCGTGGCAGTAAAAATCATATTCTCTTATTAAAATGCATCCAAACTGTTATTCTGAAGTGTTCAAACAATGTATCACTTCTTTAATGACATGAACTTGTTAGTTATGCTTTTTCTAAGTATGTACTCTGGTATTCAGGTGTTCTTAAAAAAAAACAACAATATAATATAGCTGGAGTTGATGGAAAAAAGATGATACTTACCTACAATTGCTGCTTTGCAGGTCCCACTCTAGTTTGAGTTTGGCTCTTTCCAGTCCCTTAAAGGGGTACTCCCGTGGATTTTTTTTTTTAATCAACTGGTGCCAGAAAGTTAAACAGATTTGTAAATTACTTCTATTAAAAAATCTTAATCCTTCAAGTACTTATTAGCTGCTGAATACTACAGAGGAAATGGTTTTCTTTTTGGAACACAGAGCTCTCTGCTGAAATCATGACCACAGTGCTCTCTGCTGACACCTCTGTCCATTTTAAGAACTGTCCAGAGTAGGAGAAAATCCACATAGCAAACATATGCTACTCTGGACAGTTCCTAAAATGGACAGAGATGTCAGCAGAGAGCACTGTGGTCATGATCTCAGCAGAGGGCTCTGTGTTCCAAAAAGAAAACCAGTTCCTCTGTAGTATTCAGCAGCTAATAAGTACTTGAAGGTTTAAGATTTTTTAATAGAAGTAATTTACAAATCTGTTTAACTTTCTGGCACCAGTTGATTTAAAAAAAAGGAAGGATTAAGATTTTTAAATAAAAGTCATTTACAAATCTGTTTAACTTTCTGGCAGGATTTGATTTAAAAAAAAAAGTTTTCCACGGGAGTACCCCTTTAATGCTTGTTTTTTTCTTTGGCTTTAGAGATAAGAGGTCAGAATAGGATTTGCCAACTCAGCCAATCACTGGCTTCAGCAAGGGGTAGGCAACTATGTTATTTTTTTTTTTCACCAGCCCCAGAAATAAAACTATTATTTTAGAACATCAGAATATCCCATATAATCACATATTAAAGGGGTATTCCAGGCCAAAACTTTTTTTTATATATATATATATATCAACTGGCTCCGGAAAGTTAAACAGATTTGTAAATTACTTCTATTAAAAAATCTTAATCCTTCCAATAGTTATTAGCTTCTGAAGTTGAGTTGTTGTTTTCTGTCTCACTGCTCTCTGATGACTCACGTCCCGGGAGCTGTGCAGTTCCTATGGGGATATTCTCCCATCATGCACAGCTCCCGGGACGTGACATCAGCATTGAGCAGTTAGACAGAAAACTTCAGACGCTAATAACTATTGGAAGGATTAAGATTTTTTAATAGAAGTAATTTACAAATCTGTTTAACTTTCCGGAGCCAGTTGATATATATATAAAAAAAGGTTTTGCCTGGAATACCCCTTTAAGTCTTGAACAATTATTTTCTGATACAAAGCGAGGTGTAGATTGCGCCCTGTGGAGATGACTTGTAAGTCAGTGGGTGTCAGTTCTCAGAGCCTGACCAAGCCTATAACCCAAAACAAAAAGTGAAATGGAAGATGGCACTCCGGAAGATCGTGTCTGAAGAAACATGAAGTTTGTTGGGCCATCAATATACAAGGATGCAATGTTTTAACCTTGCAATCAGGTCTTTATCAATCATGCTTGATAAAGACCTGATTGCAAGGTCGAAATGTTGCAACCATATTATTATCACACAGTGACTATATAAAAACCAGTGAACATAGACCAATATGCCCCATACAAAGCCCATATAGTGCTGGTCCCTGATCCACACAGGTTCTGCAGACCGTATAAGTGATTACAATGCAGTAACATCTACTGACACACAGGAGGCATCTTCTTAGAGTTGTTCTCTTTTCTAACCTGTCTTGCTCAGACCATCATGAAGTCTTCTTTTAACCATGCCAGGCAACAAATATATAAGGCTCCACATGTTTTCCCTACCTTCAATGCCCCAAATTATCCTTACTGGGGTATTGGCTTGCACTAACAAAACACAGCAAAAAACTCTTTAAATATCCCCCAATGCATCTAAAGAATATGTGATTGCATGTGTAATAGCACAATTTAGCACAATACATGTCATATAAATTTGGCAATGAGCTAAATATTTTTTATTATATAAGTATAAAAATACTTAAAAACAATCCCAACTTACCTGCAATGTATACCCAGGTTCACATTGAAATGATACCACATCATTTACCATATATCTGTCACCATTTTTAATGCCATTGGTTGGAATCAATGGTTCTGGGCAAGCAGTAAGTCCAACAGCTAATGGGATACATAGAAAAAATATATAAAAAAAACGCAATTTGTGGTATGACATATAAAAGAAAACATGAGTACTTTCCATTGTCTCACTACCAATAATAAAGTTATCATTATACCACTGAATGAATGGAAAAGGGAAAAAGGGCTAGTTGGCCATAGCAACCAATTAAATTTCATCAGTTATTTCCTGGGGACCATTTAAAAAATAATAGAATGTAATTGTTTTTTACAGGCAACTACTCAATTTTTCCCTAGAATTTGCTTTGCTAAATCTTCGTCACTGAAGAGTTTAGAATAATTTTCAGATTTGAATATGGACATTTTTGATGTCCAATAATAATTTTTTATTTGATTTAAATTAGTACTGTTACTTAAAGGGTCACTCTCATTAAAACTAATTTTTGCTATTGCACTCCTTATGCTAATTGAAAAATATTTCTAATATACTTCGTTTAAAAAAAATTAAGTTTTCTATGTTTTATTTGCGCTTAAAAAAGCTCAAGAGCACATTTCCCCCCAACTCATACACAGACTTTGGACCAAAGTCCAAACACAGGAAGTGCCGCCTGGAGTGCTGAGGGGGGGGGGTGTCCAGCCTCATCCAATCATAGCTCCTCTCACACATAACTGCCATATGCTGTTGGTTGGACCCCCCCCTCAGCACTCCAGGCGGCACTTCCTGTGTTTGGACTTTGGTCCAAAGTCTGTGTATGAGTTGAGGGAAAATGTGCTCTTGAGCTTTTTTAAGCACAAATAAAACATAGAAAACTTCATTTTTTTAAAATAAAGTATATTAGAAATATTTTTCATTTACCATAAGGAGTGCAATAGCAAAACATTTTTTTTTAATGAGAGTGACCCTTTAAGAAGAAAAAAAAACTTTTATCAGGTCCTAGATACATGTCAAAAGTTCTGATCAGTCCAGGGCTCAGCGGTCAGTGCCCTCCAGGCTATATTAATCAGTCTCTATGTTTGGAGTGCAATTATAGAGTTTAAGCCTATTAGCTATTATAGAGTAATTAGCCTTGTATATCTTTGTTCATCATCAATTGCTAGATTATTCCTAACATCCTTAAAATAAATATAAAAATAAATTTAATGTATGACATATGCAGTAAATATAGTGTAAGCAAAAAGTCAATGCTGCAGACTACAAACAGTTTAGTCTGAGATTTGAACTGTACTTGAAATTACATTTTTTTTCAATGTGTACCAGGCACAATGCTATCAGCAGACTATCATTGTTGTGTAATGTTATCTTTAAACACCAAACAAAAGGCAAACATACAAGTTAGAAGCAATCTGGAGGAAAATCTGCTCTCTCATAGCAAATTGTTGTTCTGGGTCATTCTTTCATTTGTATTCTAAACCTTGAAACACATTATATGGAGCAGTGTTCATTTTGTGATAGATTTTCTACTGGAATAATAGCATAATAAAGTGGGATCTAAAGAAATTTGGAAGGTGGCTCCAATAATTAAAAAGAAATCCTCCTGCTCCCATTACCCTCATAGCTTCCTTTGTTAACAGACACAATGGTGGATATTTATCAAAGGATTTAGACTGGTTTTTCCTGTCTAAATTTGTCGCACAGAAAGTCGCAGTCTAAATATGTGCGACTTTTCTGCGACTTTTGCTCTAGAGGATATTTAGAACATGATGCATGCTAGTCTATTTTAGACGGAAATGCATTGGAAAATGCATCGGTGCTGAATTTATCAAAAGCGACTTTTCAGCGACAAGTCGCATCGGCTGAAAGTGCGCCGAAATGTCAGACCATGTTGGAGTAGATTTAAATACAGTCTAAAGCATAGATCTCAAAGTCTTTGCACAGAATTTATCAAGAGCCGTGCGCCTTTTGATAAATTAGGCACACAATAGACCAGCCTAACCCTCTGCAGTTTGGTCTATATTGATGCGGGACAGCTTTGATAAATATCCCCCAATGAACCCTAAATACTTTTAAAGTAATTTATTAGGTTTCTTACAGGGTTAATGCTTTATTGATAGCAGGAATTGTATTACTAGATTACTATTAGGGTGTGTGCATTTGTTTAGGTTTTTAATTGCAGTTAGTGGATACAAAACCAGGAACACATCATATGTGTAGGATTTAAAGGGGCATAAAGGAAAGACTAAGACTTCTAATTTCAAATCCTTTCCTGGGTCCTGTGCATGAAAACAGGACCAAGCAGCACACAAAGATAATAGAAGCATTATACACAGTATTATGAGTGAGCTTTGTATCTGCTTACACTGGTGTGGTGTTGTGTAGTGGCTGTTGCTGCTGTGGCACCGTGTCTGTGGGGTGGCATGGACCAGAGACTGGCCCTCGGTTGGGCAGCATTGGGGCTGCTCTGCCACTGGGTCATTCCCCCTATGGGCTCTGGCGTTGCAGCAGTGGTGGTCACCACTCAGCTCCATGCCATTTTATGTTAGGAACATAAGGGACTCGCTACACACAGGTGGAGGTGACATGGCTGGTGGGCTTGTACTATATATTCATAATGTATGCTACTGAGAAGCATAGAATCTTTGTGCAAGACGTGATATGAGACAGTGTCTTTGCATGCTTCCTGCTTTGTTCAGAATGCCTAACCCAGTAAGTGACTACCGTCTGAAGGGATACTGTATGGATTGTTGCACACTACATTTACTGAGCTGGGTGCAGAGTGCTGTGCATACATTGTATACCTTGCTGCCCAATATATAATCTTTATAGCACTGAAACATAGCACATTACTCAATCTGTGCAGATTAGCAGGGACTGCTATCAAATACAGCTTTTTACATTGCTCCTGTAAGAGTGTAAGTGGTAAGTCTAAGCATTGCCATTTTCACATATTACACTTGCTGGACTGGCATCTCTGGCATCCCCAGTCCAGCATGTGTTCACTGAGCAGTTAGGAAGACAGTATGCCTCACTGCCCAGAACATACTATTCATGGGAACATGGTAAAGATGGTCAAAGACAAAAGTATAGTAAGCATTGATGCTGTATGCATCACTTCTTATTGCCTGTCCAAAAGGAGGTAAGTGGCAATGTTGTGCATCACCCCTTACCTCCCCTACCTTCCTTACAATCTGAATTGGCCTTCACATTCTGAGGAAATCAATGGAACCAATATTCAGGGAATCCCTGTTACATTTCAGGAGATTCCCTCATCTGTACTACAAAACTTAGTTTCAGCACTAATACTTTTGAAAAGTTACATTGTGTACTGATATTTTGACAACAATATAGCCTGAATATTGTGTTGTTTAGTAAATATGATTAGCTTAGAGCAGCAATGTACATGGATTTTTATTGTTTGAGAATAAGTACAAGAGAACCATGAAATCGATAAGCACGACAACAAGCCTTAATAAAGCAGACAAAGATTTTGCTAATGACACTAAAATTAGCTCCATAAACATGGCATGTTCTATTATCTTAATGAAGAGAATGCCAAAAAGACAGAACTGAAGTTAAAACCGCTAACAGAAACGGTGTCATTTGGCGAATAAATGTACAGTGATAATCTAAGACAGAAATCCAATAAGTGACATAAATCAAAGGCTTTGTTCGGCTTGTAAGAGAGGCCTGTAAACTAATTAGTCTCTAAGACACTTACATGAGATACAGTGTATAAAACAATTGGGTTTTCACTTTTACTTGAAAAATCTTTTATGCCTGTACAATGATGATTATGGTCTAGAGCATATTTGCTATGGTTTTAGATTAAGTATCAGTCAAGTTTTAAAATAAAATAAAACAAAAACAACAATTACAATATTAACTATAGCTAAACATCATGGTCTGTGGTGGTCTAGAGTCTGTGATGTCAGAATTGTTCACCTGAGAGGGCTAGTTACACTCTCTAGACAACACTACTACAATTCACCCAAGATAAAGGGGGGGGGGGGGTGAATGGAGAGAAGGGGGGTTGACATGTAGAAACTGTAAAACTTATAATTATGTCTTATCCGAACGAATTAGTTCTTTACATATACAGTATATAAGGTAATCAGTAGAACATGTTTCCTATATATGATTCTCATTAGGAGTATTGTTCAGTGTTCGCATTCCTAAGGCATGGTGGGAAGGTGATAAAGTCTCAAGTATAGACCTTAATAATGAGTCTCTGTCCTAAGCTGTGTTGGGGTTTGTGCAATGTTATTCTGACTTACAATTAATTACCCATTTGACTTGACAGAGAAACATTCACACATCGGTGTTAAAGAGACATCTATTGTAGTTAGATCTATATCTCTTTCCAATAAGTTTGATAGTTTTGGAAAATGTCAACTGGTGCTTTCATGTCTATGGGGAACCATGTGAAATGTCAGAAGTAATCCCCATACTTCTAATTTAGGGCTCCATACATAATGTATGGAATGTGGGTTTGAAATCAGCTTTGGACAGTTAACCCTTAAAGGTGTACTCCAGTGGAAAACTTCTTTTTTTTTTTTATGAATTGGTGCCAGAAAGTTAAACAGATTTGTAAATTACTTCTGTTAAAAAATCTTAATCCTTTCAGTACTTTTTAGTAGCTGTGTGCTACAGAGGAAAATCTTTATTTTTTGAATAACTTTTTTGTGTTGTCCACAGTGCTCTCTGTTGAAACCTGATGCCTGTATCAGGAACTGCCCAGAGAAGGTGTCAGCAGAGAGCACTGTGGACAACACAAAAAAGAAATTCAAAAAGTAAATAATTTCCTCTGTAGCATACAGCTGCTAAAAAGTACTGAAAGGATTAAGATTTTTTAACAGAAGAAATTAACAAATCTGTTAAACTTTCTGGCACCAGTTCATAAAAAAAAAAAAATAATAATAATAAGTTTTCCACCAGAGTACCCCTTTAACCCCTTAAGGACCAAGCCCATTTTAACCTTAAGGACCAGGACAATTTTATTTTTGCTTTTTAGTTTTTTCCTCCTCGTCTTCTAAAATCCATAACTCTTTTATATTTCCATCTACAGACCCATATAAGGGCTTGTTTTTTGCGTGACCAAATGTACCTTGTAATGAAACCTCTAATTTTACCATAAAATGTATGGCGAACCCCCCCAAAAATTTTGGGGGAGGAAATTTTTATGAAAACCACAAGTTTGCACATTTTGGAGGGTGTTGTTTTCACACTATAGACTTTATGGTAAAAATGATTTGTGTTCTTTATTCTGTGGGTCAATACAATAAAAATGATACCCATGGCTAGATACTTTTATATTTTTGTACCGCTTAAAAAAAATCTAAAACTTTTTGTAGAAAATCAGTAATCTATTTTGACCACCTATAACTTTTTTCATTTTTCCCTATATAGGGCAGTATGAGGGTTCATTTTTTGTGACATCATCTGTACTTTTTATCGCTACCACATTTGCATTTATAAAACTTTTAGATAATTATTTATACATTTTTTTTTATAAAATGTGACAAAAAAAGCAGCATTTTTGGACTTTTTTTTATGTTTACGCCATTCACCGTACTGGATCATTAACATTATATTTTCATAGTTCAGACATTTATGCATGCAGCAATACCAAATATGTTTATTAAAAAAATTACGCTTTTTGGGGGTAAAATGGGAAAAACTGACAATTTTAATTTTTATTGGGGAAGGGGATTTTTCACTTTTTTTTACTTTTTATTTTTACAGTTGTCAATTTTTTTTTCACTTTTTATGTCCCCATAGGGGACTATCTATAGCAATCATTTGATTGCTAACACTGTTCAGTGCTATGCATAGGACATAGCACTGATCAGTATTATCGGTGATATTCTGCTCTGGTCTGCTCGATCTCAGACCAGAGCAGAAGAACCCGGGAGACGGCTGGAGCCAGGTGAGGGGACCTCCAGCCACATGCTGGATGATTGGATCGCCGCGGCAGCACTGCGGGCGATCTGATAATCCATCCAAAGTACCGCACTGCCGCAGATGCCGTGATCTGTATTGATGACGGCATCTGAGGGGTTAATGGCGGACATCCGCGCAATCGGGTCCCTGGCTGCTGTTAGCAGTCGAAACCTGCCTTGCATGACGCGAGCACCGTTCTCGCGGTCATACACAGGACGTAAATGTACGTCTTGGTGCGCGAAGTCCTGCCAAACCAGGACGTTCATTTACGCCCGTAGTCGTTAAGGGGTTAATGGTAATGATGTTGATTGCTTATGCAATAGCACCCCCTTGCATATGGGTAGTTGTCATTACATGAACCAGTAATGCATTATGGGTATTATAGTGATGTCATAGTCATTACAATATGTACACACCCAGTATACCTTCATTGGCGAATTCCAATTTAGGAGGGTGTGTCTAACTAATTAAAAAGTCTGTTAAACCAGATGTTAAGGGGACTAGGGTAATACACCAAGAAGAGACCTAGGGACACACCTAGAGCTAGAGAAAAGACTCAGACAAAGACAAAGAAGTCTGCCTTTGAAAGAGTTCCACAAGATGGAAGCCGTGAAAGCCATGTGAGATGCCAGAAAGTCGGATGGATCACACGGTACTGTACCAATGGCTATCCATGACGATGTGAGGAGGGACCATCCAGCTTTCCTAAGAGCAGAAATAAGGTTCTTACATAGACTTGGTAGGAGATACAAAACTGGTATTCCATTTAATTAAGACTAATTTATATAATGTGTATAGAATTATACCAATAGAATAAGTAATTATGTACCTCTTTATTGAGGACATAACTTTAGGATATTGTGAGACTTCATTCTACCTGCAGAAGAATCAAAATACTTCTTATATTTATTGATAGAGCTCCTATTTTTGCAGTGTATTATCCCTATCAGTGTAACACTGACAGCTGTCAGTGTTTCACTGATACACACACAGTAGCAGATCAGGCTTTGCCTCTGGCATAGCCTGATCAGCTTCCATAGTCAGGTAACCAGGGGCCGTTCAGAGGTCTCTGGTTGCCATGGCTACCAATAATACCCCGCGATAGCATCACAGGGTCTCATTGGAGAACAGAGGGAGTTCCCTCCCTCTGTCACCAGTGATCAGTGCTGCGGTCACATTGATCGCAGTACTGAAGGGGTTAACTGTCAGGATCAGAGCACAGCTGCAGTGGGTGACTGGCGACATGCGATCGACGGCCCCAACCGCCGAACACCGCCCGTCACAGGGAAAATGGACGTATATACATGTCCATTTACGGGAAGGGGTTAATAGTGGACTACAGTACCCAGAAAGATTATCAGAATTAATGTAATTTAGTTTAGAAAAAAATGGCTTTTAGGGGAGGCCTAATAACTATGTATAAATATATCTGGGGGCAGTAGATCTCTCCTATTACTTATTTTTAACCAGGACTAGATCTATCACAATGGGGCATCCTCTACGTCTAGTGGAAAGAAGGTTTCTACACCAGCTCAGACAGGGGTTCTTTACTGTAAGAGCAAAGAGACTGTGGAACTCTCTTCTGGAGGAGGTGGTCATGGTGAACTTAATAAAAGAGTTCAAAAGGGGCCTGGTTGCATTTCTGGAGAATGATACCATTACAGGTTATGGATACTCGATCTAATCTATAGGGACAAAACGTTGATCCAGGTATTTGATCTGATTGCCATATTTGGAGTCCGGAAGGATACCCCCCCCCCCCCCCCCCCCTTGGTATAAGCAATTAGCACCAACCTCATAATGGTTTTTTGTATTTTGTTTCCTTCCTCTGGATCAACACAGTAGAGACACAATAGGGATATAGGTTGAACTTGATGGACTCTGTTTTCTTTTTCAACCTTGTGAATTATGAACTATGTCAGAACAAAGGCAGCTTTGATCAACTGTGGCTTCAACCACTAAGACTAATAAATAAAGAGAAGGAATAAGCAAGAAAAGGAAAATGTGGAGGCATTTGACAACAACATACCTTAATGCGCTACCGTAATGAACATGGGGAGTCCAATATGCCACAGTCAATGTAAAATATAATGGTAGCACAGTGATGTTTAGAAAAGAAACAGTCTTCAAATAAACAATGATGAGGAAGTCCAGGAAACTCACCGTGTCCTAAGACCACATACTGTAGAGACCGACGGAGGGTGCCAGGAGGAAGACTCAAAGGCTACAAACCGGTAGGTTTTGTGCAAATGCACTTCTTCCGGCCTCAAAGAAGTGCATTTGCTGGAAGAAGTGCATTTGCACAAAACCTAGCAGTTCTCCTGGAACCCTCTGTCGGTCTCTTCCGTATGTGGTCTTAGGACACGTGAGTTTGCTGGACTTCTTCATTATTGCTAATAAAAAAAGAACCTTCACGTACTGCACTGCACAAAAACTATGGAGAGAATTTATCAAGTGTTTTGGTTTAACGCTTAGAAGACACAGTGCACTAACATGTGTCTCTCTATATGGTACAAAACTACAACTCCCAGTATGCCCTGCCAGTGGAGAAATGCTGGGAGTTGTAGTTTTGCAACAGCTGAAGAGTCATAGGTTGGGTCTTAATTCGATAACATGTGTCTCTCTATATGGTACACAACTACAACTCCCAGCATGCCCTGAGTTTTATTAAATGGGAATAAGCCTCTTTACCCAAAAGTTACCCTCTTTTCTCATTTTACAAATAAAAAAAGTGAAACAATTAAATAAATAAACATAAATGTATTTGGTATCGCTGCGAACAGAAATGTCTGTACTGTTTAAATAAAATGCAATTGGTCCTGTGCATGGTGTAAATGTAAAAAATAGCCAAAAGTGCAGATTCATGGTGACATCACATTCCAAAAAAGAATGCACAAAAAAAGTGACCAAAAAGTCCCATATATGCAAACATGATACAGTTAAAGACTAAAGATCATGGTGCAAAAAATTTGCCCTCATACATCCCCATATACGGAAAAATAAGAAAGTTATCCGGGTTCAGCTGAGGGTCAGCAATGCACTATAACTACACAGCACTTAATGCAGTCACTTTTCCTTTCAGTTTGAAATTGACTGTGCTGAGGTAATTTCTCCTAGCTGTGTGTTGCTCAGACAAATTTATCATATGCCGTGCAGCATTTCATAAATTTGACCAATGTCAGCACTTTCACAGCCAATAATTATTGACTGTAAAACATGTCTACCACAGACAATAATGATACATTCCTCCCATTGTGCCCGTCTCAGACTTGCTTTGAAGATTCTCAACTGAGCATCCAAAAATGACATCCAGAGAACAATGGGTGGAATTTTTGTTGTCATTCTAGGTACTACGCGCATGAGTGGGCGGTATTTTTTAAAAATGTGCCAAGAATCTGTGGCACATTTTCATGTCAATTTTTAAAACTTAGCAAAAAAAGTGAGTGTGCAGATGGAAAGAAGAGTATGACATGTGGAGAAAGCGATTTTCTGTAATTATTCAAATATATTAAAAATTTCCTTTTTGTGCCTCAATTATTGATTTGTTAACAATTGTTTATAGTAAAGAATTGTTTTGCTCTGTAATGAAAAAAATGTTGATTGGGAGGAAGGTGTTGGTGGTGGTCACAAGCATCATCATACAGCCTGTCTTCATAGATCTTTTCTTAAAAGTTATCTTCTACATGGATGTTCCTTTAATATGCAACAGAAGTCCCTTAATATAGATAAAAACAGAATTTAGAGTATTTGCTACTTCTTATTAACGTTCAAACGTGTATTGAAGAAGCTAAGCTGACCTTGAAAATGAAAAGTAAGCTTTTATGCCATATTTTCCCTTGCTCTTTGCAAGTAAATTACCATTTCAAACGAAATAAAGCCAATTATTTGCCATTTATGGATATTCATAAAAAAATATATGAAAAACACAAAGTGGAGCAACTTTAGACTACTCAATGAGATTGCTTAATTGATATCCTGCATATAAATATGTTTAATGACTGGGAGGGTAACCTTAAAGGGGTATTCCAGGCAAAAACTTTTTTTTATATATCAACTGGCTCCGGAAAGTTAAACAGATTTGTATATTACTTCTATTAAAAAATCTTAATCCTTCCAATAGTTATTAGCTTCTGAAGTTGAGTTGCTGTTTTCTGTCTAACTGCTTTCTGATGACTCACGTCCCGGGAGCTGTCCAGCTCCTATGGGGATTTTCTCCCATCATGCAAGGGATATTCTCCCATCATGCACAGCTCCCGTGACGTGACATCATCATTGAGCAGTTAGAAAACTTCAGAAGCTAATAACTATTGGAAGGATTAAGATTTTTTAATAGAAGTAATTTACAAATCTGTTTAACTTTCCGGAGCCAGTTGATATATATAAAAAAAGTTTTTGCCTGGAATACCCCTTTAACCCCTTAACGACGCAGGACGTATATTTACGTCCTGCGCCGGCTCCCGCGATATGAAGCGGGATCGCGCCGCGATCCTGCATCATATCGCTTCGGTCCCGGCGCTCATCAACGGCCGGGACCCGCGGCTAATACCACACATCACCGATCGCGGCGATGTGCGGTATTAACCCTTTAGAAGCGGCGGTCAAAGCTGACCGCCGCTTCTAAAGTGAAACTGAAAGTATCCCGGCTGCTCAGTCGGGCTGTTCGGGACCGCCGCGGTGAAATTGCGGCGTCCCAAACAGCTGATCGGACACCGGGAGGGCCCTTACCTGCCTCCTCGGTGTCCGATCGACGAATGCCTGCTCCGTGCCTGAGATCCAGGCAGGAGCAGTCAAGCGCCGATAATGCTGATCACAGGCGTGTTAATACACGCCTGTGATCAGGATGAGAGATCAGTGTGTGCAGTGTTATAGGTCCATATGGGACCTATAACACTGCAAAAAATTTTTTTTTAAAAAAGTGTTAATAAAGGTCATTTAACCCCTTCCCTAATAAAAGTTTGAATCACCCCCCTTTTCCCATAAAAAAAATAAAACTGTGTAAAAAAATAAAATAAACATATGTGGTATCGCCGCGTGCGTAAATGTCCGAACTATAAAAATATATCATTAATTAAACCGCACGGTTCAATGGCGTACGCGCAAAAAAATTCCAAAGTACAAAGAAGCGTATTTTGGTCACTTTTTATACCATTAAAAATGAATAAAAAGTGATCAAAAAGTTTGATCAAAACAAAAATCATACAGATAAAAACTTCAGATCACGGCGCAAAAAATGAGTCCTCATACTGCCCTGTATGTGGAAAAATTCTAAAGTTATAGGGGTCAGAAGATGACATTTTTAAACGTATAAATTTTCCTGCATGTAGTTATGATTTTTTCCAGAAGTGCGACAAAATCAAACCTATATAAGTAGGGTATCATTTTAACCGTATGGACCTACAGAATAATGATAAGGTGTAATTTTTACCAAAATATGCACTACGTAGAAACGGAAGCCCCCAAAAGTTACAAAATGGCGTTTTTTTTTCAATTTTGTCGCACAATGATTTTTTTTCCGTTTTGCCGTGCATTTTTGGGTAAAATGATTAATGTCACTGCAAAGTAGAATTGGCGACGCAAAGAATAAGCCATAATATGGATTTTTAGGTGGAAAATTGAAAGGGTTATGATTTTTAAAAGGTAAGGAGGAAAAAACGAAAGTGCAAAAACGGAAAAACCCTGAGTCCTTAAGGGGTTAAAACAATACATTTTCATGCTTTACATTTTTTAGTTTGTCTCAATTCCGATATAAAAAAATAATTTTAATTTTTACAAAGAATTGAGGCTTATACCATTCAGTACAGATGCTCACATTTTCAGATTACTCATTAAGATTACTTTCCTAAGAACTACAACAGAACAGTTCAAAGACTGAATTTTATTCAATTTTACAAGCCTTAAAAATAGCTTTGCAATGAAACATAACAATGGTTTGTTAATTTGACCTTTGTCATCCCATTAATCATACTGTTATTGCACAGACCCCTATTCACTCTGGAAAGGTTAATGCATTTTGAGGAGAAAAATATATCTGTTACACAAATGAGATGTCTGTACAGTAACAATACTCAGAGATCTTTTGTTTCATTTATTGTAAACGGGTTCCCATAAGAAAAAGAAAACAGTGAACTAGCACAGATTACATAGTGCGAATGAAAAATGTCTGCATATATCATGAACTTAATATGGATTTTGCCTTTTCTATAAATTCAAACGGAAAAAAAGTGAACAAGCAGCTTACACTGCTGTAAATGTACAATAGCAGCAAATAAAAAGTCAGAAGAACAAATCATCATAAAACCCTTGAGAAATTAATTATATAAATGGTATGGCGCAAGTTTGCCTGTGAATAAAAATGAGCCAATATATTTGTCTGACTTCAATCAGTAATTAAACTAAATATGAAATATTATTGTTAAATATATGGTTTAAACTACCTGGTTGAAAACTTCAAGATCACATGCATAACTGTATTCTGGTTTCGCGATAAGGTGGTTTTGTAGGCTATGTATGCTTGTAAAGGGGATCCTCTTCTAAATGACCCCTTGAATTACTTTTTTTTTCACAATAAGTTAAGGTCCAACAAGAGTCAGGTTGTGCCAAAATGATAGCTTTCACCCAGCCTGCTGTGTTGCGGTGGATCTTTGAAAAGGCTTACCTATCTAAGTTGTATCAGAAACTTAGCTGCTCTGTTTCTTCATGGGTCCTTATGACTGCCACCCTACTTTCCATGGATGTTCAACAACACTACTGTGAATGTGTAACATGCATGTTACATATTACTCTGCACATAAAAAGGTCTCATGCCACTAGATGTTTTAGTCTTGTTAGAAAGAGGCATGGTCTTAACAGAGCCAGTAGTAAGAACAGCAATACAGTTTTGAACTGATTCTTGAAACAACACTTGAACCTTATAAATCACCAATGTTCAAACTTGTATTCTAATATTACAATTTAAATATTACAGTTCCTCTTTACTTACCAGGTCCTCTCAACCAACTGGACTTGGGTCAACAAGCCACAAAGAGGTTTCAGTTTACTAATCTTTCAATAGCCCCCTGGTCACTCCAACTCTGCGCTAGTGCCTGTACAGTCATGACTAACCCAGCAATGACTCCTACTGTCTGTTTTTCTCTATATCAGCTCACCAGTGATGCTTTTTGTGTAGCACCACAATGGTTCTTCTTGTCTCCTAGTCACTGGTTTTAGCCAACCAGCTAATCCTTTGGCAACTCTACAAGGCCTATGTCACCCAGCCCCACTCAGGATCTCCACGTCTCTCTTTGACTTTCTTTGCCTGCAAATAACCTTAATATTTCACAGTGGGTACACTTGGTAAGTGAGTCTACTTGCTAAGTGCACAATCATAAGACCCCTTTGGCACTACACATGGCTGCTTATCGTACTTACAATTGGCACAAAATTCTGCCTTTTTCCCCTCTCCAGATTCCATCAGTCCCTATGAAGCAATGCTGAATGTTGCAATGCAGGGCAATGTCTCAGCATTGGCCCCGGCATAGGCCTACTCTAATACCTACCATCAACACCTGGTCCAAGCTGGCAACCAGAAAGCTATGATCTGGTTTTTCTGCGGTACAGAGGTATGTTACATTTTGTTGAATCTTTCCGTACTGTTAGTTATTTATGACATTTTTCAGATATCTTACTTTTATATTCCAGATGAAATCCAGCAGCTGATACACTGATATCTGTGTGGAAATGCAGGTAGAGCTGGTTGGATGTGCTGTTCAGCAGAGCTGGCACAGTGGTCCCTTAAAGGAGAAAAATAACAACATAAATATGCTTTTTATTCAAGCAAAATAAAGTAACCTAATAGATAAGATTGGAGAAATGATAGAATCGCAAATAATAAAATCACAAAATCTATACAATGATCAAATTGAAAAACTACTTTTTATGCAGGAAGGAGGAGGCATTGAAGGATACTCTTTCCATTCCTCTTTGCTACATGAGAAATCTCTATTGGCAACCACATTCCTTGGAACACCAAAACTAATAAGTGAGAACAAGATTATGGACTATGCATACTGGGTAATCATATATTTGTATTTGTGAAAAAGCCGATTGGTTGGAAACGCCGAACATCCAGAAACAATGGATGCCAGATGCTGTACACATGATGACAACTGATGCACATTGTTAGGGCATCAGTTGGGTCAAGACCTAGGCTGAGTTCACCTATGCTGAATGCCGGACGTATGTGCACCCAGCCAAACTCTGGCGCTCCCATAGAGAATGTATGGAGCAACCTACACTCCATCAAGAGGTTGCAGTTAAGTTAGGAAAAGAAAGGTGATAATTGAAATAGTGAAATTATGTTTTAATAGTGTAGTCAATAACAATGAAAACAAATAGGTCCAAATAGTTGTTGTGCACACTAAAGGGTGAGAAATATTTTTTATTGCATCTTTCTAATATTATATGCAGTAAAGCCATCAAATAAAATTATCTGATCAGTCAAGAATGAGCGTTTGATCATTTTAGGCTGATCTTTGGCCCTATTGCAAAGAATGATGTTGGCCTGTTTGCCCAATAATCGCCCAGTGTAATAGGGTCTTAAGCTAGAGTAAAGGTTAGGGGTGGTGAAGACTTTCACCCAGCAGTTTTTTTTTATGTGCATGGCAAATTTAAGGTAAAGTCACACAGAGAGGATGTGCAAAAGCAAATCCTGCTGTCAAATTTTGTGAATTTAAAGTGGTATTCCGGGCAAAAACATTTTATCCCCTATCCTCCGGGTTTCCGGGACTGGGGACGTGATGTCACGCTACGCCCCCTCCATTCATAGACATGAATGGAGGGGGCATAGCATGACGTCACGTCCACAGTCCCGGAAACCCAGAGGTTTCCGAAACTGGAGACGCAGCTCCCGCATAGAATGTGGGTTCTGCAGGGAGATTGCGGGGGTTCCAGCGGTGGGTCCCCCGTGATCAGACATCTTATCCCCTAACCTTTGGATAGGGGATACAATGTTTTTGCCCGGACTACCTTTTTAATCCCCCAAAAACTGAGCATATAATGTTGCACCTTTTCCAGTATTGGAAAAGGTGCCAAATATGATCTATGACATTTAGCATAATTATGAAAATGTATATAATAAACTGGGGGAAATAGAAACTAATAGGGTTAAAAATGAAATTTTACTGAAAAGACCACCCAGACTCAGGGGAACAACGAAAACAATATAAAAGACTTAAAAGAACAAGGGTTAAGAAAATGACATGACAGGTTGTTTACTAGTGTAAGAAAATTAATCTGCAGCACACATGGCATCTGCAGCTGAGCAGTGAGAGGTTGGATGATAAATCTTATTTTACAAGACTATACAGAGCAATACACATTCACGCATGGGTGCATTTAATAAGCTGAAAACAGGCAGATGTGTGATAATAATTTGATGAGATATCAATCAAACAACAGACAAACAGGATATTACAAAATAGTTTGTAGTTTTTCCTTTTCACTATAGATTTTGATATTGTCAAAAGAAAATGACTTAATTATTCACCGCTGGAATCTATACTTGTAAGGAAATTAAAGTTAAATTAATGTTCATGGTTGGAATATGTCACCCACAGAAATTTAAAAGATCTACTGTATGTTCATATGGATAAAAAAAAAATGTGTCTTGCTGCATCATACAGTGGCCCTGATTTACTAAGAGTGGAGTGTAGGTTTCTTTGTGGGTTGTAATTCTCTACAATTTATTTTCCACTGTATTTACTAAGGTTTCCCTACATTTTCCACTTTCCCTACACTTTGCTTTTTTTTACACATGTTCTGATCTGTCTGGTTTTCCTCAGCTCAAATCCACCACATTTTCTGTGGAAACCTTAGTAAATATGTTTGCTTTTTTGTGAAAATGTCGGGAATACGCCCCTTTTCGGTGACCATGCCCCCTTTTCTTAGTAAAATATAGAGTTAATCAGGTTTTTTTTTTCAATTGTAAAGCAAATTCTAGCACAGAAAGAGTTTCTGGCGCAATACGCCAGAATCTGGTGCACAACCCAACAAAACATGTCAGGTTTGCAATAGTAAATAAGGGCCAATATGTTGTATTATGGAGATATTGAGCCTCATTTACTAATGTTGGGTTTTTACTAGTGGGAAATGTTGTTTCAGACTTGCAGGATTCCTCTCTATTTACTATTGGGAAAAGTCAGAAAAATGTTCGGACCAGCTTTTTCTAGATGGAAATTTCCAGCCATTTATCCACAGGATTTACTGTGAATTTAATAGTTAATAGATCGGGTTGTGAAACCACACCCCATTTGCGGCAGAGCACGCCCCTTTTTACCTGGTCAGTTTTAGCTTAGTAAATGAGGGCCATTCTCTTATACAAGCATTGCCTTTTGGAAAGGGAAACAATGAATATGTATGGCTCCAAAGTATAGAACAACAGGGACTAGACATACCGCTATTTGGCTCTAAACACATTTCATGATAACCAGAATGCTACAATCCACCGGTAAATTTTCAGACGTTTCAACTTTTTTAATGTTTTGTTATATTGCGGCCTTGTGCTGAAAACAATATAACCATTAAAGGTATATTCCAACCAACAACATCTTATCCCCTTTTCAAAGGATAGGGGATAAGATGTCTGATCGTGGTGGGGCCTACCGAGCAGCACCCGCATGGGGCTAATGCTCCAGTCTGGGAAACCTCTGTGTTTCCGGGACTGGAGATGTGGCATCACACCACGCACCATCGTGACGTCACACCACGTCCCCTCCATTCATGTCTATGGGAGGGAGCGTCACAAAAAACATTACAAAAGTGAATGCATTGTATATTCTTTTCCAGCTATTATTATCTATCCTGTATCTAAGATACAAATATGAATTACACTTATTTATGTGACACTCAAAGGAAAGAAACATGAAACAATGCATATGGTATCCACTGACATATGAAACACATTGAAGTAAGAAACATTCTAAGATGTCTATAAAGTACTGCATATACACATATGAACATATTTGAAGATATTTACCAGAAAAACTACCAAGACGTGGAGCAGTCATATCTGAGCCATCATAAATCTCTAGGGAATCCCAGTTATGTTCTGTAGCAAAACTCAAAACTTGTATCTGCCAAATAAAGTAGAAATTACATAAATGACTATATAACATGCCCTTGATGGTACTGCTAATAAAAACCTTCAAGCAGACGATTAGTGCAGGATAAATATTACAAACAATAAATGGTTTAATGTCACCTTGTTACCCTCAAACTACTGAAAATGGCAGGATAGGTAAAATATGCAAATTTTTAAACAAAGAGAAAGATGCAGCAATGAAGCTCGCCTAAATGCTTCTGCACAACATTTTCCAGACTACAGTGATGTAAAATGACTACACAACAAGTATATATTCTGAGTTGTCATCTTTTTACCTTCACAACAGTAAAGTTAGTTTATAGAGTGTTTAACACAATGATAGATCCTCTTTAAGGGTTTATTCACACTTACAGTTTCCTGCGCATGTTTAATGTACATGATTTGAAGCTGTGTTCAGTCATTTAGTTTACATTGAAATCTGATGTGTGTAGGTTACTGTATGGGTGAATAAACCTTAACCTCTTAAGGACATAGGGCGTACCTGTACGCCCTGCGTCCGGTCCCGGTGGCCAGTGACAGCATGCGGCACCGATCGTTGTGCCGTGCACTATTAACCCTTTAGACGCGGCATTCAAAGTTGATCGCCACATCTAAAATGAAAGTAAAAGCTTCCCGGCAGCTCAGTCGGGATGATCGGGACCATCGCGGTGAAATCGCTATGTCCAGATCCGCTAGACACGAGCGGAGGTCCCCTTACCTACCTCCGTTGCGTCCGATTGGTGATTAATTGCTCCAAGCCTGAAATCCAGACTTGAGCAATTGACCACCGATAACACTGATCTTTGCTGTGTCAATGTACGGCAATGATCTGTGTATGAGATCGGTATGTGCAGTGTAATTGCCACTAGGGGGGGCTATTACACTGCAAATAAAAAGTGTGAAAAAAAAGTTAATAAAGATCACTTAACCCCTTCCTTAATTAAATAAACATATGTGGTATCATCGTGTGCTTAAATGTCTGAGCTATAAAAATATATAATTAATTAAACCGCACGGTCAATGGCGTACAGACAAAAAAATTCCAAAGTCCAAAATATTGTCGTTTTGGTCACTTTTTATATCATGAAAAAATGAATAAAAAGCGATCAAAAAGTCTGATCAATATAAAAAGGTACGGGCGCAAAAAATGAGCCCTCATACTGGCCCGCACGCAGAATAATAAAAAAGTAATAGGGGTCAGAAGATGACAATTTTAAATGTATACATTTTCCTGCATGTAGTTATGAATTTTTTTTTAAGTAATACAAAATCAAACCTATATAAGTAGGGTATCATTTTTACCAAATAGACCTACAGAATAAAGATAGGATGTCATTTTTACCGAAAAATGCACTGCTTAGAAACGTAGATATTTACAAAATGGCATTTTTTCTTCTATTTTTTTACACAATTATTTTTTTTTCTGCTTCGCCGTGGATATTTTGGTAAAATGACTAATGTCACTGCAAAGTAGAATTGGTGGCACAAAAAATAAGCCCTAATATGGAATTTTAGGTGCAAAATTGAAAATGTTATGATTTTTAGAAGGTGATGAGGAAAAAATGAAAATGCAAAAACGGAAAAACCCTGCATCCTTAAGGGGTTAAGCTTTCACGACCACTGATATTATCATTTCCAATAAATCCCACATTGACCTCTTAGATAAAATCATTCCTCAGGAGAGTTGCTTGCCCACCTATGCCTAATAAATAGCCCTCAATTGAACTAGAATCAACTTGTGAATCCATGTGAGTAGCCACTTTACAGCCATAGGGCTTTTCTTTATGGTGACCCTGGTAAAATGAGAGCACTTGCTTAGCGATATGTTTTCTTTTTAACATAGGCTCACCTGAATTCCTGAACCTTCTGCCACAATAATTTTCCAAACACAATTCAAGCTATTTCCATAAGTCTCAGGAAAACCTGGAGATAATATTGTTCCTCTTCGCTCTGTAAAATTTCCACTACATGGCACTGTAAAAAAAAGCATTATACATAAGAGACTATGAAGCTAATATATTCATATGTAGATCAGCACTATTAGAGGTAATGGACACTCCTATTTGTTTGCTCACATGTGTACAGTAGATCTGCACTCTGGGGGTGATGGACACTCATAATTGTTTACTTTATTATATTTTTATATTTTTTTTATATGACAGCAACCAAAACAGCATAAATACAGAAAGCATATCCATCTCATAATAAAGGGCATGCTGCTAATGCTCCTTTTCTCTTGCTGACATAGGCAGGTCAGCAGATTCATAGAGGAGGGAAGGAGGGGAAAGGATCATTATCTATTGAAAGCTTATTAATTAGGATCTGACATTACAGAATGTTATTTAAGGATATTCGGGGACATTTATCATTGTTGCTTTGGTAAGCAAGTTACGTAGTCATTTTTTTCTGCTATTTTTTTGCTTATGTATGACATATTTATCATACTATCACAGGGGGTTGATAAATTTGACTTGCATGAGCAAAAACCAAGAAATCACTTTTAAATACCATTTTTTTTTAGCACACATAAGCAAAAACCAAATAATGACTACAGAACACCACTATGCAGCTTTGAAAAAAAAGTGTATGTATATATATATATATATATATATATATATATATATATATATATATATATATATATATATATACCGTATATACTCGAGTATAAGCCGACCCGAGTATAAGCCGAGACCCCTAATTTCAACCCAAAATCCCAGGAAAAGTTATTGACTCGAGTATAAGCCTAGGGTGGGAAATACCTCATCCCCCCCTGTCATCATCCAGACCCGTCATTAACATCCTCATCATCCCCTTGTCATCATCCCACACATCCCCCCTTCATCATCCCCTTGTCATCATCCCACACATCCCCTTATCATCCCACACATCCCCCCTTCATCATCCCCTTGTCATCATCCCACACATCCCCTTATCATCCCACACATCCCCCCTTCATCATCCCCTTGTCATCATCCCACACATCCCCCCTTCATCATCCCCTTGTCATCATCCCACACATCCCCTTATCCCACACATCCCCCCTTCATCATCCCCTTGTCATCATCCCACACATCCCCCCTTCATCATCCCCTTATCATCCCACACATCCCCCCTTCATCATCCCCTTATCATCCCACACATCCCCCCTTCATCATCCCCTTGTCATCATCCCACACATCCCCTTATCCCACACATCCCCCCTTCATCATCCCCTTGTCATCATCCCACACATCCCCTTATCCCACACATCCCCCCTTCATCATCCCCTTGTCATCATCCCACACATCCCCTTATCCCACACATCCCCCCTTCATCATCCCCTTGTCATCATCCCACACATCCCCTTATCATCCCACACATCCCCCCTTCATCATCCCCTTGTAATCATCCCACACCCCCCCCCCTTCATCATCCCCACCCCCCTTCATCATCCTCTTCTCATCATTCGCCCTCAGTGGTCTTCAACCTGCGGACCTCCAGAGGTTTCAAAACTACAACTCCCAGCAAGCCCGGGCAGCCATCGGCTGTCCGGGCTTGCTGGGAGTTGTAGTTTTGAAACCTCCGGAGGTCCGCAGGTTGAAGACCACTGCGGCCTTCAACATCATCCAGCCCCCTCTCACCCCCTTTAGTTCTGAGTACTCACCTCCGCTCGGCGCTGGTCCGGTCCTGCAGGGCTGTCCGGTGAGGAGGTGGTCCGGTGAGGAGGTGGTCCGGGCTGCTATCTTCACCGGGGGCGCCTCTTCTCCGCGCTTCCGGCCCGGAATAGAGCCGTTGCCTAGACAACGACGCATCTGCGTCATTGTCAAGGCAACGTGACTATTCTGAGGCCGAGCCGGAAGCGCTTAGAAGAGGCCTCCCCGGTGAAGATAGCAGCCCGGACCACCTCCTCACCGGACCACCTCCTTACCGGACAGCCCTGCAGGACCGGACCAGCGCCGAGCGGAGGTGAGTACTCAGAACTAAAGGGGGTGAGAGGGGGCTGGATGATGTTGAAGGCCGCAGTGGTCTTCAACCTGCGGACCTCCGGAGGTTTCAAAACTACAACTCCCAGCAAGCCCGGACAGCCGATGGCTGCCCTGGCTTGCTGGGAGTTGTAGTTTTGAAACCTCTGGAAGTCCGCAGGTTGAAGACCACTGCGGGTGGGGGGAGTTCACTCGAGTATAAGCCGAGGGGGTGTTTTCAGCACGAAAAATCGTGCTGAAAAACTCGGCTTATACTCGAGTATATACGGTATATATATATATATATATATATATATATATATATATATATATATATATATATATATATATATATATATATATATACTATGTGTGTGTGTTTATTACATTTTTTTTTAACAGTTTTTTCTCCCTAAATGTACTTACTCATTTTTTTTTGTTACTTCTTCTACAGATCCGTGTATCCTGTGGACTCGTTCGGATTCGGTGGACTACTTCAACGACCAGCATTTTTCTTTGCTTGATGTTAATAAAATGGTTAGCAAGGGCTTGTGAGGGAGTGTTTTTTTTGTAATAAATTTTTTTTAAACCTGTTGTGTTTTTTTTTTTTTTTTACTTACTGGACAGGCTTAGTAGTGGAAGCTGTCTTACAGACGGAGTCCATTACTAAGCTGGGCTTAGCGTTAGCCACAAAAACAGCGAGCGCTAACCCCCAATTATTACCCCGGTACCCAACACCACAGGGGTGACGGGAAGAGCCGGTACCAACAGGCCCGGAGTGTCAAAAATGGCGCTCCTGGGCCTAGGTGGTAACAGGCTGACGTTATTTAGGCTGGAGAGGGCCAGTAACAATAGTCCTCGCTCACCCTGGTAACGTCAGGCTGTTACTGTTTGGTTGGTATTTGGCTGAGAATAAAAATAGAGGGGACTCTATGTGTTTTTTTTATTATATTTAATTATTTATTAAAAAAAAAAAACACGCATAGGGTCCCCCCTATTTTTATTCTCAGCCAAATACCAACCAAACAGTAACAGCCTGACGTTACCAGGGTGGACGAGGACCATTGTTACTGTCCCTCCCCAGCCTAAATAACGCCAGCCTGTTACCGCCTAGGCCCAGGAGCGCCATTTTTGACGCTCTGGGCCTGTTGGTACCGGCTCTTCCCGGCACCCCTGTGGCGTTGGGTACTGGGGTAATAATTGGGGGTTAGCCCTAGCTGTTTTTGTGGCTAACGCTAAGCCCAGCATAGTAATGGACTCCGTCTATAAGACAGCTTCCACTACTAAGCCTGTCAAGTAAAGTAAGGAAAAAACAGAGCAGGTTTGAAAACACTCCCCCACAAGCCCTCGTTAACCATTTTATTAAAATCAAACAAAGAAAAACACTGGTCATCGAAGTAGTCCACCGAATCTGAAGGAGTCCACAGGATACACGGATCTGATATGAGAAGAAAAAAAAAATTGGTTAGTACATTTATTATCACCTGCTCGCACATCTCCCGCCCCGCACGACTACAACTCCCAGCATGCCCTTACAGCAAGGACATGCTGGGAGTTGTAGTTGTGTGGTGCAGGAGATGTGTGGGCAAGTGACGAGCTTGTTCCCTGCCCCCAGCTGCAGGACTACAACTCCCAGCATGCCCTTACTGTAAGGACATGCTAGGAGTTGTAGTTGTGCAGTGCAGGTGAATGACAAGCTTGTACCCTGCCCCCAGCTGTAGTCCTACAGCTGGGGGCAGGGTACAAGCTTGTCATTCACCTGCACTGCACAACTACAACTCCTAGCATGTCCTTACAGTAAGGGCATGCTGGGAGTTGTAGTCCTGCAAAGGGAGCCTGGGCACACACACACAGAGAGTCACACACACACAAACACACACACACTCAGTCACACACAGACAGTCGCACACAGACAGAGATAGAGAAAGACACACACACTCATCCATCCAGCGCAGTGATCCTTCTCTCCGGGCGCCCTGCGCGTGAAGTTACTGACAGAGGGACGTGGGAACGGAGGACGGCGGAACCAAAAACGTGGGAGCGGAGGCCACGCACAGTGCAGGTGAAGGCCGGGGGGGGGGGGGTTATGGACGGGCACAGCGCAGGTGAAGGCCGGGGGGGGGGTTACGGACGGGTACAGCACAGGTGAAGGCAGGGGGGGGTTACAGACGGGCACAGCGCAGGTGAAGGCAGGGGGGTTACGGACGGGCACAGCGCAGGTGAAGGCCGGAGGGGGGGGGGGTGTATGCTGACGGACCCCCCCCCCCCGACAGACTCCTATATCCCCTAATCATGTCACTGTTCCGGTCGGGTCCTGTGATTGGCTGCTGGTCCTGGCCAATTACAGGACCCAGCGGGAAATGTGAAGGGACAGCAGGGGATTTAGAAGTCTCCGGCGCCGGTATATGTTATAAGTTATTATACTGCCTCCCCGCTACCCTCACTTAATAATGATGGGGACACTGATATACATCCCCCCTTGTCTCCCGCCCGCGCCGCTCAGCTCCCGCTGCTACAGGACTACAACTCCCAGCATGTCCTCACTGTAAGGGCATGCTGGGACCTGTAGTCTTGCAACAGTTAGCAGACAAATGGGAGTTGTGTGGCACTGGCAGGTGAGCGGGGGGGGGGGGGGGGAGATGTAAATCACTGCAGTGTCCCTGTAGCAAAGTGAGGGTAGCGTGGGGGGAAAGTATGTCAGAGCCCGGGCGGCAGTAGCTTTTTTTCCTGCTCTATGTTGGAGCTGGAGTAAATTTAGTCATTTTTTACAGCCGTTGCAACATTTTATTGCGCAGCTGCGACTGTCGCAGTTAATAAATACGTGACTAAACCCAGTAAAGTTTTCAAACCCGCGTACTGTAGTCAAAAAAACAAAACTTGCTCTTCTTGCTCGCATAGATGATTGTCGCACGAAAAGTCACTGTGTCGCAGTAGCGACTTTTTTGCGACAAATTTACACAGAAAAACTTGGGTAAAAGGGTTGATGAATGCCCCTCATTGAACTTGATGAAAAATGGACATACATTTTAAAACATTAAAGGGGTTATCCAGGAAAAAACTTTTTTTTTAATATATATCAACTGGCTCCAGAAAGTTAAACAGATTTGTAAATTACTTCTATTAAAAAATCTTAATCCTTTCAGTACTAATGAGCTGCGGAAGTTGAGTTGTTCTTTTCTGTCTAAGTGCTCTCTGATGACACGTGTCCCTAGAGCTGTCCAGAGCAGAAGCAAACTCCCATTGGAAACCTATCCTGCTCTGTGCAGTACCTGAGACAAGCAAAGATGTCAGCAGACAGCACTGTTTCCAGACAGATAAGAACAACTCAACTTCAGCAGCTGATAATTATTGGAAGGATTAAGATTTTCTAATAGAAGTAATTTACAAATCTGTTCAACTTTCTGGAGCCAGTTGATCTGAAAAAAAAAAAAAAAAGTTTTTTCCTGGAATACCCCTTTAAGAACAGAATGGAGAACAATTATTATTTATGTTATTTACATTGTCTGGGGGGTCTGCACTGGCCTGATTACTTTAATAAATGCCCCCAATGTGCTCCCATGTTTTCAGGTGATTTTATTGCTGATTAAATCTTAAAGGTTAAAAAAAATTATAATCAATATGTTAAAAATTTAAGAAGGATGGCACCTCCATTGGCTATTACATGTAAATCACACTTGAAAAACTTAAAAACAGCTAAACACAATTTAATATAAACTTTTATCATAATTTATTCTTTGGCTATTTACTGCCAACACTGATGTGATAACCATTTGTGTTAGTTGTTGCTGTTAATAAGTCTTAACATTTTACCAATTTCTTTTTAAAGGTTTGCATATCGATGCCATAAGGTTCTAAAGCTCTGGCCTCTCCTCTTCTCCAAGGCCCCTTTATTTGCACATGGGGCTTAATAATAATAATAAAAATCAATAAGGATTCCGCTGCCATTATTAAAACTTTCCACTGAATACTCTAGATAAGACTCCCAGTTTCAAAGGTGGCTTTCATTATGAAAAGAAAACATTGACATTCCTTTCTGGGGCTGCTTTGTTACATTATCTCTTTAACAGTACAGAATAAAAGGCTCGCACACTACAGTACATTGAATTGATTTTTCCATCATTATGATTTCATACAGTCAGAGCTTAACATATAGGACCCACTTTGATTCTTATCCTATTCCTGCCAATCTGTGCTACTCAAAGATCATATTTTCTTACAATATTACTTATGCAGATTTGTGCCGTTTTAATAGACAATGAGGGACTTTTATCAATGTTTGCTTATGTATTCTTTTTTTTAGTAATTTTTTCCTTACTTTTTTTTTTGCTTATGTGTGACTTATTTATCAACTAGTTTCAGCCTGTTGATAATTTTCTTTCACGTAAGCAATTTTTCCTTTTTTACTTTGGTAGTAGCTTTTTCTGCTCCATTTTTGAGCTGGAGTAAATTTAGTCAATTTTTAACCCTGTTGCGTAGTCCATTTTAAAATTATTACTACATAGTTAATTTTTGGAAAACTTGCTTTTCTCGCTTTCCAGTCAAAATGTCGCACGAAAAATCGCATAGACGCAGTTGCGACAATTTTGCGACAATTATAGTAAAGAAAACCTGACTAAACCCGTTGATAAATGTCCATAAATGACTATAATAGGCTGTTGAAATAGCTCACTTATGAGACTGTACACAAAATGAAAACTAAACAAAGCAAATTAAAACATTTCACAATAATAGTTGATTGTGTAACTAAATAGAAAAAAAAAAAGAATTTACCCAAACAGCTTGGCACTGTATCATTCCACTGTGCTAATGCATTGGGCACTCTCTGACAAAGAATAGCTTTTGAACCTTGAAGTAAATATCCAGGATTGCATTCAAATCGAATTATAGAACCTGCAGAAAAATCTGAGCCAATTCTTCTACCATATCTGGGCTCTGGAACCGAGCTGCACTGAGTGTCACTTGTACGAGGGACAGCTGGAAAATAAAATATTTAGCAACAAATTAAACTTATGTCTTAGATATATAGACTTTTCAAAGAAAATATAAAAACAAAAAAATATTGATAATAGTTAAATGCACAAGAGGGTTTACATGTCATGTAGACATCTGACCTAGGTTTCAAGACAATCTTCTCAGGGAAGAGGAGAACCATTAGGGAACCATAGAGAGTGGTTGCTTGTATCATAGCATTAGTTTGGAATGAAAGCAATGCTGCTGTGAAAAATCAGTCAACATAAATGATTATGCTTTTTTTCTCATTAAAGGGGTACTCTGGCGCTAAGACATCTTATCACCTATCCAAAGGATAGGGGATAAGATGCCTTATTGCGGGGTTCCCACTGCTGGGGACCCCCGTGATCTTGCACGCCGCACCCCGTTAGAATCAGTCCCCGGAGTACGTTCGCTCCGGATCTGATTACTGGTGATCACGGGGGCCGGAACATTGTGATGTCACGCCCCCGCCCCCTTGTGACAACACGCTCCGCCCCCTCAATGCAAGCCTATGTGAGGGGGCGTGACAGCGAATGTGCTCCAGGGACTGATTCTAACGGAGTGCTGCGTGCAAGATCACGGGGGTCCCCAGCGGCGGGACCCCCGCGATCAGGCATCTTATCCCCTAGGAAAGGGAAAAAAAGGAGGGGAAGGCTGGGGAAAAACTAAACAGAATGAAATAACAAAAAATAGCATAAACAGGTATGGTATACAAAACACGTGCCAATAAAATATGCAACAGAGAGGTGGTAAAATCTAATTTTGCATGGCATACAAATACGGTGAAATGAAATACTGCAGTACAGGCAATATAGAAAATATGCACAAAAAACTGTGTATAAGTCCCAAACTTGAGGCTTGATGGAAAAGAAAAAAAAAAAGAAACACTCTGGCATCCTTAAAAGAAAATAATGGGACTAAAAAAATTCCCTAATTAATAGGGGAGGACTGGACCGATATCACCCACCTTGAAGAAGAGGTACATATGGTGGAGAGACTGAAGCAGAAAAATTATGAAAAAGCACTTCTATTTCCATAACAAAAGATCACTCTGGTTATTGTGGAAGTTGGAGAGCATAGCAGGATTGTGATATTAACCCAGGATTGGTGACGGATGCATAGTAGAATAATGTGGGGAATGAGTTTATGCTTTTTTTTTTATTATTAAAGTTTCTAGAGATGAGCGAACTTTTGAAAAATTAGATTCAGCCGGTCCGCCAAATTTTTAGCAAAAATTTGTTTCGGGTCAAATTTTTTTAGCGGCTAATCTACATTAAAAACCGCTATTTCTGGCCTACAGAGAGCCTCAATAGGGGTGTAGAACACTTTGCTTTGTTCTAACATGCATATGGAGTGTTTCTTGGGTAGTGAAATAATACTGTTATTCAGTATGACATTCAGATTACAGGCATCGCTATTAGAATCACTGCCGCAGAGCGGCACAATGACAGAACCTGTAGGTGGCATCAGTATGAAGAGACCATATAGTGCCAGGGTCGGCAACCCCTGGCACGCATGCCACTCAGGGTTGCACGCAGGGTGCATTTGAGTGGCACGCAAGCGAGTGCCAACCTGCAGGTAGTCGCGGGACACTGTCACTTTAAGCGGCTGCTAAAAGATCCGGCCAGGGACGGAAGATGTATCCCTCCCTCTCCCTGCCCGGTTATTGCTGTGCTGCGCTGGGAACAACTTAAGAGAGAGAGAATTTTCTCTCTTTTCCTCCCCTGTCACCTTTCAGCTGCTGTGCTCCGCTGTCTGTCGGCAGCATGGAGGGGGAGGGGGATCGCTCTGAGCTCTGTACCGGCCGTAGTGAGGTGTCTGAAGGAGGTCAGGGGTCACTGCTACAGACCAGTAAGTTGTCTGTATGTTTCTGTTGAATACACTTAGCTCAGCTCCTGGCTCTGACAGCAGCTTTCCTGCCCCAGAAACAGGCTCTGGTCTCTATCAGTCTATAGATCCCCATAACTGTTTTATCTAAAGATTCCTCCATAACAGTGTTCATTCACAGCTCCCCATAACATTGTTCATTCACAGCCCCCCCATAAGTGTGTTATTCACAGATCCCCCATAAGTGTAATTAAAGGAGAAGGAGAGACAAAAAAGCGCTCCCTGTGAAGAACAATAAGATAGCAGACAGGCCCCGATAAATGGGAGGACTCACCGGATTCAGTTGTGCTGAATGGAGGCACAACGCTCGTATGAGTGTGACAATATTTTCCTCTTGGCTGGTTGTTTGGATCCTGGGATAGACGGATTCACTCTTGGACTGCAGCTAGACCCGCCCTCGCATGCAGCGTGGGAAAAGGAACAATGGAAATTTTGCACCACCGGTGCAGATAGATGGGAATTGACAGCGCTGTCCACAACCAAGGAAAGTATTTCTTTTTTCTTAAGTACTTTATTAAAACATGTAACACGTTTCAAGGACGCTCCGTCCTCTTCCTCAGACTTTCTGAGGAAGAGGACGGAGCGTCCTTGAAACGTGTTACATGTTTTAATAAAGTACTAAAGAAAAAAGAAATAATTTCCTTGGTTGTGGACAGCGCTGTCAATTCCCATCTATCTGCACCGGTGGTGCAAAATTTCCATTGTCCACCATAAGTGTGTCATTCACAGCTCCCCCATAAGTGTGTCATTCACAGCTCCTCCATAACAGTGTTCATTCACAGCTCCCGCATAAGTGTGTCATTCACAGCTCCTCCATAACAGTGTTCATTCACAGCTCCCCCATAAGTGTGTCATTCACAGCTCCCCCATAAGTGTGTCATTCACAGCTCCCCATAACAATGTTCATTCACAGCTCCCCATAACAGTGTTCATTCACAGCTCCCCCATAAGTGTGTCATTCACAGATCCCCATAAGTGTGTCATTCACAGCTCCCCCATAAGTGTGTCATTCACAGATGCCCATAAGTGTGTTATTCACAGCTCCCCCATAAGTGTGTCATTCACAGCTCCCCCATCATTCACAGCTCCCCCATAAGTGTGTCATTCACAGCCCCCAGTTAGTGAGTCATTCACAGCTCCCCCATAAGTGTGTCATTCACAGCTCCCCATAACAGTGTTCATTCACAGCTCCCCCATAACAGTGTTCATTCACAGCTCCCCCATAAGTGTGTCATTCACAGCTCCCCCATAAGTGTGTCCTTCACAGCTCCCCCATAAGTGTGTCATTCACAGCTCCCCCATAACTGTGTCATTCACAGCTCCCCCATAACAGTGTTCATTCACAGCTCCCTCATAAGTGTGTCATTCACAGATCCCCCATAAATGTTTAATTCACAGATCCTCCTATAAGTGTGTTATCTAAGGAACCCCCATAACAGTGTTTGATTTGCATATCCCACAAAGGTGTATCATCTTAAGATCCCCCATAAATGTATCATCCTGAGATCCCCCATAAATGTGTCATCCAATGCTCCCCCTATAACAGTGTATCATCTACAGATGCCAATAACAGTCATCTACAGATTATGCATGTCAGTGATTCTAGGATTTATATTATGCGGGTCGGTGATACTGGGGTCTGATTCTGGGGTCTGTATTATGGTGGGGTCTGATTCTGTGGTCTGAATTATGGTTGGGTCTGATTCTGGGGTCTGTATTATGGTGGGATCTGATTCTGGGGTCTGTATTATGGTGAGGTTTGATTCTCGGGTCTGTGTTATGGTGGGTGGTGATTCTGGGGTCTGTACTATGGTAGGGACTGATTCTGGGGTCTGTATTATGGTGGTGTCTGATTGTGGGGTCTGTATTATGGTGGAGTCCGATTCTGAGGTTTGTATTATGGCGGGGACTGATTTTGGGGTCTGTATTATGGTGGGGTCTGATTCTGGGGTCTGTATAATGGTGGGTGGTGATTCTGGGGTCTGTATTATGGTGTGTGGTGATTCTGGGGTCTGTATTATGGTGGGGTCTGATTTTGAGGTCTGTATTATGGTGGGTGGTGATTCTGGGGTCTGTATTATGGCAGGTGGTGATTATGGGGTCTGTATTATGGCGGGTGGTGATTCTGGGGTCTGTATTATGGTAGGGACTGATTCTGTGGTCTGTATTATGGTGGGAACTTATTCTGGGGTCTGTATTATGGTGGGTGGTGATTCTGGGGTCTGTATTATTGTGAGGTTTGATTCTGGGGTCTCTATTATGATGATTTCTGTATTATGCAGGTGGTGATTCTGGGGTCTGTATTATGCAGGGCGGTGAAACTGGGGTCTGTACTATGAAGGGTGGTGACACTGGGGTCTGTATTATGCAGGGTAGTGATACTGGGGTCTGATTATGGGGTCTGTATTATGCGGGGCGGTGAAACTGGAGTCTGATTCTGGGGTCTCTATTATGGTGGGGTGTGATTCAGGAGTCTGTATTATGTAGAACAGTGATACTGGGGTCTGATTCTGGGGTTTGTTTCATGTTGGGGTCTGATTCTGGGGTATGAATTAAAATGCTTACCAATGCCAAACAAATACTTTTGGCTGTTGTGGGCAATTCCCTCTCTTTGTATTATCCTCACTGTAAGTTTCCTACAGCAGGGACAATATATTGGAAACATTCAGAAAAAAAAACACTTACCCTGTGACAAGCCAAATCCCCACAAGCCCCACCCACAGTAAGCCACACCCACAATAAAGCCACACCCATATTTCTGGTACACCAAGTTACTTTTTTTTTTTTTTTTTGGCACAGCACTACCAAAAGGTTTCCTCTTCCTGATATAGTGGCTGAATGACACAGTGGGGAGGTGTTGGCAGCATGAGGAGACCATATAGTTGCTGAATGACACAGCCTGGAGCTGGCAGCAGCATGATTAGACACTAGGGCTTCATAATTCCTAAGATTAAAAGATGAATTTGGAAATTTAAATTGAAGATTCATGGTAGCAAGTGCTACCATAAATTTTTTAGGTCCAGGCCCAGCAGCATCAGTAAACCATAGATTGGCTGAATGACACAGCCTGGAGGTTTCTGAATCATGAAGAGATCCAATAGTGGCTGAATGGCACAGCTTAGAGGTGGCTAAAGCATATGGAGACTATACAGTGGCAGAATGGCACAGCCTGGAGGTGGCTGAAGCATGATGAGACCATTGAAATGTAAGATTTTTAAATGTAAAATTTTAAAATTTTGAAATTTTTACTCCCAAGTTTCAGTGTCCCAGGCCCCGGCGTGTGGGTACAAAGGACCAAATATAACAAGGAGTCACATGTCACATGGCAGCACAATGACAGAGCCTCGAGGTGGCATCAGTATGAGGATACCATATAGTGGCTGAATGGCACGGCCTGGAGGTGGCTGAAGCATGAGGAGACCATATAGTGGCTGAATGGCACAGCCTGGAGTTTGTGGCAGCATGAAGAGACCATATAGTCACTGAATGGCAATTCCTGTAGTTTGTGGCAGCATGAGGAGACCATATAGTGGCTGAATTGCACAGCCTGGAGTTGGCTGAAGCATGAGGATAGCATATAGTGGCTGAATAAGACAGCCTCGAGGTGGCAGCAGCAGCATCAGGAGTCCTGAAAGTGAACCTAATGCAGAGGAATTTCTGAAACTGGGGACCAGCACCTTAATTATGTTTTGCTGTATCCATGGCAGCACATTGAGAGAGCCTGGAGGTGGTAGCATCAGCATGAGGAGACCATATGGTGGCACAATGAAAGAGCGTGGAGGCGGTAGCATCAGCATGAAGAGACCATATGGCGGCACAATGATAGAGCGTGGAGGCGGTAGCTTCAGTATAAGGAGACCATAGAGCAGCACAATGAGAGAGCCTGGAGGTGGCAGCATCAGCATGAGGAGACCATAGAGCAGCACAATTAGAGAGCTTGGAGGTGGCAGAAACAGCAAGAGGAGACCATATGGTGGCACAATAACAGAGTGTGGAGGTGGTAGCATTAGCATGAGAAGACTATAGAGCAGCACAATGAGAGAGCCTGGAGGTGTCACTATCAGCATGAGGAGACCATATGGTGGCACAATGACAGAGCCTGGAGGTGGTAGCATTAGTATGAGGAGACCATAGAGCAGCACAATGACAGCGCCTTGAGGTGGCAGCAGCAGCATGAGGGTCATGCCAACTGAGGGTTGAGTCTGAGGAACCCACTGACTGTTGGCTGGGGGTGTTGGATGTCACTTGGGGTAAAGTAGATGACCGAGTGAACCGATCAATCACGGCTCCTTGGTTGCTGGTCGAGACACGACTGCTAGCTGATACCGGGAGCTTAGTCATCTCGCTGCGACTACGGCTGCCGCACACCCATACTCTGCTGCGACCTCTGCCTGTGCCTGATGAATTTAGGCCTCTGCCACTCCACTGTGCACGTCCTGGCACTACTCGGCCTGACATACTTGTTGCGTATATGAGGGGAGTACAATATGCTTCACTACGCTTAAAACAATATTTGTCTAGAACAGCAGTAGGTGTGTACTATTGGCTGTCCTTTCACAGTATCTAAGCCTTTGACAGATAAACAGGTACAAAATAGTATACTACTTATGTGGTATGCACTTATGAGGGCAAAAAAAATCGCTACTGTACGCTTCAAAAATTATTTGAGTAAAACACCAGCCGGTGATGACTTTTTGCTTTCCATTTACAGTATGTATGCCCTTGACAGATTAACAGGTACAAAATAGTACACCACTTAGATGTAGGTATGTGGTATGCACACAACAGTGCTGCAAATACAGTCTCTGTGTACTAAACCCAAAATTGCAAAAAGACTCTCTCAAATACTATTAGGAATGGACTGCTGGGTATGGATTATACCGTCTAGAGACTAGTATAACCAGCAAACCAGTTCTTGTGGAACAGTGTAGTGATTGAAATGACGAGCCGGAAAATGGCTGCTGAATATATAGGGCTGTGACATCACAGGGGTGACTGGCAAGCTGTATGTGATTCAGGGTCATCCCGCCTTGCCTTCCTGCCTTCCCAGCTTCCTTGCCCCATGTACTGACATGTGGATCCGCCATTTAAGATGCCCTGGAGCCTGAACTGCAGTAAATGGAGTTTAGTGAAGCGATTTGCGCGATAGAATCGCGGCGATATTCACGTTTGTTGCGAATCAAAGTTTCCCTGAAATTTGTAATGAATTTGGGCTCGTCAGCTTCGATTCGCTCATCTCTAAAAGTTTCATCAACCAGCTTTATATTGGTAGAATTGCAGAGATGTAGACTTTTTCAGTCTACCTTTCAAGCATTTTAAAATGCACTTTGTTGTCCTTTTAATATTTTTAGATTAAAGAAAAGAAAAGTCTATGCTGCATAAATACATTTTCAAGCCTTTCCAGGAATAAAAAAAATTAACTGCATGGAAACGGACTATATAGAAGAAACTTTTCTAAATAATCACATAAAGCCCATGGCCTCTCCTGACCTGTCTGTTTTAGTTAATACTTGTATGACCCATGGAAAAAAAATTCTGGAGCATTCTTTGCTTAAAACTCTAAGTTGTGCAATTTCTCTATTATTCTTGCTAGACATGCGTGACTAAATAACCAGCTGAGTGTTAGCAGTGGGGGTGCCCATACACTGTCTGCTTTAAAGGGGTATTCCAGGATTTTTTTAAATTTGACTATGCTACAGAGGCTGTAAAGTTACTGTAGTTCAAAGTATAGTCTCTATACCTGTCTCTAACGGCTGGTCTCATATTCTTATGTGATCTTTGCTCTGGATCTTCATTTTTAACAGCATACAAACTGACTCCTGTCTCTGGTATTTTCCAGGATGCAGTGCGGCCGAGACCTAACATCACTAGTCAGGTGATGACAGGGAGCCTATCTGCTTCAGTGGGTGGAACAGCTAGAGGCACCCTGATTAGAAAGCACTGACCTTTTCCATTGAATCCAGCTTGTTTGTTGTTCATTGGGTGGGGTGGCTGATGTGTGGGAGTAGGCAAGTGGAATTCTGGGATTTGTGGTAAAAAAGAAAACTTCAGCAGGAAATACTAAGGTTCACAAAAAGAAAGCCACAGCTTTATGGTAATCTCACAACATCTCCAAAGACAAGCACAGATCCTTCCTAAACATGTCCATTACTGTCTGGCAGATAGGTGCTTAAATCACCTTATGGTGGATAACCCCTTTAGTGTCAGATGCAATGCAGGGACCTATCTTCACTTGGTAACACCCAGTTTGCTATTTATTCATACATTTCTAGCGGAAATGACAGCTGAAATAAAACACCATAGAGCTAAAAAAAATGGCTGTCCGGGCATGCTGGGAGTTGTAGTTTTGCAACATCTGGAGGTCCGCAGGTTGAAGACCACTGGTAAAGGAAGTTGTACTCACTTGTCCTGCCACTCCAGACCATCACCGCTCATCACCGCTGCCCTGGATGTCGCCTTCCATCACTGTCGCCGCATCCCCGAGGTGTCCCCGACGCTCCGGTAAGGCCTCTGCTTCCCCGGCATCTTCTCTCTCCATCGCTGTCATCACATTGTTACGCACGCCGCTCCTATTGGATGACGGGACAGCATGCACATCGACGTGATGACGACGATGGAGAGCGCCAACGATGGAGGGGATCCCGAAGAGGACGCGCCGGAGCCCCAAGGTAGGAGGCAATCACCGGAGCTCACGGGGCACCGTAAACAGCTATCCGTTGGCAGCTGAAGCAATCTGCGCTGCCGGATAGCCGTTTATGCGATGGCCCCGACATAGAAAAGCATCGTATGTTGATGCTGCCTTCAACATGCGATGGCCTCTGAGAGGCCATCGTATGTTGAAATGATTGTATGATGGGGCCATCGTAGGTCGGGGGGTCATTGTACAAATAGCTGCTAATACAGACAGGTCAAGCGAGGCCATAAAACCTCTTTAAATATCAGTAAAAAAAGATCATCTTGTAGACGTGGGCATTGCAAACTTCAAATAGTCAAAGTAAACAGTACAAAGTTATAAGACAATCACCCATGTGTAAAGCTTTATTCTCTCTAGACTATATGTGATCACTCTGGTTACACTGTAGACAGTCTTTTTTTTAGACATGTGATACTCATTTTGTGACCACTTGGAGAAAATGGATGTTTCTTTTTTTCAGAAATAAGAAAATACACTGTAGTATCATTCATTGACTATTCTAATTTGGATGTCCCAATGTGCAGATGATGGTTTGACACAAATGCAAAGATCTGTATGTCTTGGAAACATTTTACCGTTCACCAATGAGAATGTAATATTTTTATGACCTGAACAATCTTGCAGGTACGTGCAGATAATCCACTCACTTGTTCCTATGTGTAATTTTGTTGGGCCTGATGATCTATTAAGAACTGGGCGCATAATATTTAAGGGGAAGCTATCATTCCTAGCACCAGCTCGGAGTGGCAATATTGCACAAGCTTTGTTTTTGTAGAAAATGCTTTGCGCAAAGCAGGAGTTTACACAACATTTTCTGTGGAAAAACAGGGCTTACGCAAAAAGAATTGTGCAATTTTGCCTCTCCGTGCTGGAGCAGGGAATAATAAATTCCCATTTTGTTTTAGGTTTTGGCTTTCTTGAAACTAAATGACAATGCCCCTATTCAATCATTTTAACATTTCATCACTTATATACAGTAATATTAGCTCATAGATAGCCGGTAGAGAAGAGCGAAGTTACAGTGATTCGATTCGTCACAAACTTCTCGGCTCGGTGTTTGCTGACTTTAGCCTGCATAAGTTAGTTTAGCTTTCAAGTGCTCCGGTGGGCTGGAAAAGGTGGATACAGTCCTAGGAGAAATACACATTTCATTTTTGTTCGCGTATTTTAATACTCATGATAGGCGTGTCGAAAAAATTTTTGTTTATTGATGCTTGCTATGTAAAGTTAGAAAACATAATCCCGGCTATTAGAGATGAGCGAAGTTACAGTGATTTGATTCATCATAAACTTCTCGGCTCGGTGTTTGCTGACTTTAGCCTGCATAAGTTAGTTTAGCTTTCAAGTGCTCCGGTGGGCTGGAAAAGGTGGATACAGTCCTAGGAGACTCTCTCCTAGGACTGTATCCACCTTTTCCAGCCCACCGGAGCACCTGAAAGCTAAAGTAATTCATGCAGGCTAAAGTCAGCAAACACCGAGCCGAGAAGTTTATGATGAATCAAATCACTGTAACTTCGCTCATCTCTAATAGCCGGGATTATGTTTTCAAACTTTACATAGCAAGCATCAATAAACAAATTTTTTTTCGACACGCCTATCATGAGTATTAAAATACGCAAACAAAAATGAAATGTGTATTTCTGTAATTTCTGTATCTAATTTCTGTACTATGAGTGTGTAAACCTTTAGGGGCTGTTTCGTCTGCTACATACTGCATCTAGTGTCAGCTTCTTTTTTCTCTTCTGCCTTTCTTGTGTTTTATAGGGGGAATATTCACCTGGAGTGCTCAATGGCAGAAGTTCAGGCTCAGAATAAACACTTTTTCTTCCTGTGCCTTCCAAATTCTTCTGTTAAAAAAATTTCCACCGGGACCTAAAATTGGAGTCTGTACTGCAATTTTGTTTCAATCAACTGCACAGCAATAGAGATATAAAAGCGATTGCTCAGCTACTAGCAAAATAAAATATAAAAGTTGCCTTTCTGTTTAAAGGAAAATATGCAGCATATAGGTTTGGTTTACCCTCATGGGTTGTAATTTATTATTCTGTCATAGATGTACACGTAAATAAGAAAGGATCCAGTATTTAATGACTAGAAACCGTAAAACATTTTTTTCCCTGGACTACCATTTGACTTGTTATGAAAAGCCATGCATGAATATCAATTTGAAACCCATTCCTAGATACTGTATTTATAATGTACACTACGTACAAACAGATGGCACTAAGAACAGCAGGAGCATGAAGAGGTACTACAGAAAGAGCACAGTTTTACTTCTGGGCTTATAAAATAATTCATCACACTCTTTTCCATAAGCAACAGCTTTTGGATTATGTGTTAAGCATTAAGCGTTCATAGGAAAATTTTCTCTTTCCTCTTCTTTCCTCCAATATAGTCATCATTATGGGTTGTAGATCGCTTTGTGTAAATTACGGATGTTCAGCAGCAATAATGGAGTGAAGAGCCACATAAATAATCCAGAGCCCAGCTTGGGCCCAGCCAATTTGACTATATGGCCCAGCTGAACAAATGATCGAGCCTTGTAAAGCAAATATCACCAAGAATAACATTCATATCTTGAACCTCTTTAGGCTCCATTCAGACTACCGCTTCTGTCCGTCAGTAGCAGATCCGTTGGAAGATAGCGGGAGAAAAAATTGTGCTTGGGATGTCTTTTTCTCCCTCTATCTCTGGTGGAATAATGGGGTTCAATAACGGATGTTAGAGAATCCCATTTAAGTGAATGGGATCCTCTGTGCCCGTTATGCCTCCCGTTAGGCTCCGCTACATAAACGGACGTTAATGGCCAGAAAAAAGAAAAAAAGAGAGCCTTAACATCTGTTTGTAACGGAGCTTTATCTATAGTGTGAAAGTAGCCGTACTCGTAGATTTTGGGCTGACTTAAAGGGGTACTCCAGTGGAAAACATTTTTTTTTTAATCAACTGGACCCAGAAAGTTTTGTAAATTATTTCTATTTAAAGATCTGAATTCTTCCAGTACTTATCAGATGCTGTATGCTCCACAGGAAGTTTTTTTCAAATTTATTTTCTGTCTGACACCTCTGTCCATGTCAAGTACTGTCAAGAGCACGAGAGGTTATGGGGATTTGCTCGTACTCTGGACAGTTCCTGACATAGACAAAGGTGTCGCAGAGAACACTGGGATCAGACAGAAAATAAATTAGAGAATAACTTCCTCTGTAGTATACAGTAGCTGATAAGTACTGGAAGGATAAAGATTTTCAAATAGAAGCAATTTAAAAATCTGTTTAACTTTCTGGCATCAGAATTTCCACGGAGTACCCCTTTAAGTGTGGTTTGGTTACTGAGTTTTCATATTGGATCTTACTTTATCACCTTAGGATACGTTCACATATGCAGGATCTGCTGCATATTATTGCTGCATATTTTGTGCAGCTGATTTTGCTAAAATGGGTAGAAATATTAGCTGCAGAAAATATGCAGCAAAAATATGCAGCAGACCCTGTACGTATTAACATACCCTTATGGGCCTATTCACATGTACAGTATCCTGCACATATTTGAAATGCAGGATTTGAAACTACAGATTTCAATGTAAACTGAATGACTGAACACAGCTTCAAATCTGCAGCTTCAAATCCTGCACATCAAATATGCGCAAGATCATGTATGTGTGAATAGACCCTAATGCCCAGATTTATCAAAATGTGTGAGAAAAAAGAGTGATTTTCCCCCAGTAACCAATCACAGCTTAGGTAACGAGCTCTGGTAAATTGAAACCTGAGCTGTGATTGGTTGCTGTGGAAAAATCACTCTATTTTTTTCTCTCACACAGTTTGATAAATCTGGGCCTATGTGTGTTATTGTTTTTATCTCTGTATTACACCTTATTAAGCTTTTCGTTGCTTTTACTACCTGACGCTTTAGTAGCAGTGATCATTGTCACTTTACCTATGATTTACCTACTATGTATACTGTGTGTTGATATTGAACTGACTCACTTGCTATTTTTGGGCATTCATTATAGTTTTTTTTTTTCTATTTTTCCTACTCAATATAGTCCTATTATTGTGGTTTCCAGGAAGGTGTGATATAGCTTATGCTTGCTACATCCACGTGCTGATGTGTGTTTTTAATCATTTTCAGTCTATTCTTTTTTTTGTTTAGTCTTTTGTTTGATGTAAGTTGATGAGTATTTGCAGCTGTGTACTTTTTTCCCTTGCTGTCTTTCTTGTGGTTGCACATCCAATCTTTAAAGGGGTTCTCCGCTGCCCTGCCTTCCGGAGCTCCGCTCGTAGTGTCCGGAAGTTTATTACTCCGTGTTTGAGGCCATCCCCTCGTGACGTCACGCCCGCCCCCTCAACGAAATTCTATGGGAAGGGGGCGTGACAACGGTCGCGCCCCCTTCCCATAGATTTTCGTTGAGGGGGCGGGCATGATATCACAAGGGGGCGGGCATGATGTCACGAGGGGGCGGCCTCGAACACGAAAACCTGCACACAGCATTCGTAGTAATGAACTTCCTGACGCTGCGAGCGGAGCTTCAGAAGGCAGGGCAGCGGAGAACCCCTTTAAGTATTTTTTGGTGATGCCTATACTTTTGTTTGTGCATGGCTCATGTCTTTACTCAGAATATCAGATTCAAAATGCCCCCCCCCCATTTCCACAATAGTCACATACCATTTACAGTATGTGAATATAAGTATCTACTTTTTTATGGAATGCCAAATCTAGCATAAGTAGCTCCTATAGAATAAAGGGCTCACAAGATACGCAATTTTACATGTATGAAGTGATTAATGTAAACAGCTATTTGCATTTGGAGTACATAGGGACTGCAAAGCCCTATTTGCCTTCTGCCGACAGAAGTAAAGGTGAAAATGTGTATGTTTGTATATTTGCAGATACAATTCCTAAGACAAAGCCCTCATTATCCTACATGGGGGAACAGAAAAAACATTTTTTTTCTATTTCAGGATCCATTATCTTATATGGTTGGAATACAGCTCTGTAATAGGAGAATTGGTAGACGGTGAAACACCAAAAAATTCACTTTTTAAAGTCACCCATTTCTATTTTTGTACATGTAAACCAGATGCTCTACTATTTGTCTGCATTTTAAGTAAACAAGGTCAATAAAGTAAAATGTTTTAACAGAAAAGCTATGTTACACTTGACATCTATTTTTGAGATGATAGACTAATATGTTTTTTAAAACTGGGAATTTTTTTGTATTGTTTTATTATTTTCAACCTGGATTGCATTATGTCACTTGAAAATACATATTTGACTACCGTATATACTCGAGTATAAGCCGAGTTTTTCAGCACAATTTTTCATGCTGAAAATGCCCCCCTCGGCTCATACTCGAGTGAACAAAAAAACGTTTCTGGCTTTAGTCGTGAGGGGATGGTCCCGGCCTTCCATCTCCACCTGTCAATCCCTTCTCAGTGGTCTTCAACCTTGGGACCTCCAGATGTTGCAAAACTACAACTCCCAGCATGCCCGAACAGCCATCGGCCCCGGACTAGTGACGTTGCTTTGACGACGACGCGCAGGGACGTCCGTGACATCCCTGAGCATGAACATCCCTGCGCGGTGGCATCAAGGCAGCGTCACTAGTTTGGGGCCGGCCCGAAGCGGATAGGAGGGCCTCCCGGTTAAGATGGACAGCCCGTAACAACTAACCCTTCCCACTGGATGGTCCCTGCAGCATAGGTGGTTGAATATGGAAGGCCCGGACCAGCTCACCCTTCCTTCCCACCGAGGGGAGGTGAGTAGAAAACAAAAGGGGTCTGGATGATGACAGAGGCTGCAGTGGTCTTCAACCTGCAGATGTTTCAAAACTACAACTCCCAGCATGCCCGGACAGCCGATGGCTCTCCGGGCATGCTGGGAGTTGTAGTTTTGAAACATCTGGAGGTCTGCAGGTTGAAGACCACTGAGAAGGGATTGACCGGCGGTGATGATGAAGGGAAGGGGGATGATGACGAGGGTGATGATGACAGGGTGATGATGACGGGAATGATAATGACAGGGGTCTGGATGATGACATGGAGGGATGATGTATTTCCCACCCTAGGCTTATAGTTGAGTCAATAACTTTTCCTGGGTTTTTAGGGTGAAATTAGGGGCCTCTGCTTACATTCGGGATGGCTTATACTCGAGCATATACGGTACTTAAAAAAGAGCAATGAAGACGAATACATTTCTCACTTGTGCCTTTAATTGTTGTGTGCTGGAACCATTAGCTAAATTTCTAATGAGATTAATCCTTATTGCATTTTAGGCAACAATGATACAAAATAAGAATTCTTTATTTTTCTACTCTTTACCAAAACACATGCTAAATATAGGCCTGGGTCATTGTTAACTAGGAATTCTGTTTCCCCGGTAATTATTTTCCATCCTTTAGTAAATGTTTCACACTGCTGTGAAGCAAAATTGAAATCAACCCAGTGGAAAGTGAACAGATAATAAGGTCAACCAGGAAAATAGAGTGATAAATAAAATGATTGACTTTGCAGGTGAGATTAGTGTGTTTATTCAGAAAGCAGATGCTGTTCACAACAACAGCAAGCCAAGGAACAATCTTCTAATTGAATTTGTAGTCAAAATCCATAATGTGTTCTATCTGTTCTAATCATTTACCGTACACAAAAATGTTTGGCTGAAGTTTTACTGAAGACCTTATAAAAACACAGCAGATATAATATCTTGACAGATGTATTTTCAGGGGCCATGCACATGTATTCATTTTGTATGTATCCCTAATACAAGGTCCATAGACCTGCAAAGAGACTATACTGTATCTCTCTGTGCTTCTAATTTTATGAAAATAGGATATACGGTATTATAGTCAATGCTCTATCAAGGAGACTTTCTTCTTCTTTTCTTTCCTTCTTTACTTTTAATCAATCAGTTGTTTTTATTAGAAGTTTGAAAACGGAATATAAATAACAGTGGGGACTTTTAATATCACTAACATTTAAATTGTAGGTAGCCCACAAAAAAGTATAAAATAAATTAATAAGGTATGTACATTTATGTGAGGTGCATGGGCATAAAAAGTCAAAAGAATAAACTGAATTGTACAAAGGTCAGGGAAACTGGTCAGGACATGAAGAATAAACAATCTAGTACGTAGTAACCTTCACAAGAACAGTAGTAACATACAGATATTAGGAAGATATAATGACAGGCATGACTGACTAACCAAAGTAATACAGCAGGCATGAGAATTCTGACAGACAGGTTAACTGGAAAATATAGCTGTGGGTTTTCCAAGAATCAAGGTCAGTACAGGTAACTGAAGTCAGTACACTACACAGATCAGGATACACAGGTACAAGATCATACATGACTAAACACAGCAAAACAACACAACAGGCTGGGGGCAAAGGAAGAGAAGCAATGGATCAGGAACCATACAGTGGTGGAGAACAAAACACAAACAGGTTTGACTACAAATCAGGATACAGGTTCAAGAAACAGCAACAGGCACAAACTAGATTAATTTTATCACTAGGATACAACTGACCATAAGTACAGGCAGATCACAAGAGAGACAGGATAAGTCTAAAAATTAAGTACAAAGCCATGGCAATATTTAAGTAACAAGAACTAAAGCCGCACTAAAGGCTGGAAATCAAGAGCACAGCCAGAAGGCTAAGGAAAAATAAAATACCCCTCCTCAGCTGCTGATTGGCCCAGACATGTAACTCTAAACTAACCAGGGTACAAAGCCTGGCCAGGTGCAATCATTACACATGCTTAAGAATAAGGTGGTGAAATGGAGAGACAAAAGGAAGAATGGTCAGGCTAGAAATAGTAGTTGTAAGAGGTGTATCTCTCTGATCTCTCCTGTTTGCAACTGTGGCTTGTGGTTGTTGTGGCGACACTCAAGCCAATCCTGTCTTGTGGACCACTAGCCAATGGGGTGTTACCTCGGCATCCAAACACTTCAGATCCTGGTTATTTATGCTTTCAGTTGCCACTCTTACCTTGCTTGTACAAGAGTGTACTCTCTGTATTCTGGTTCTTTGACTTTGGCAAGTAGGCAGGGACAATGGATCTAGGTGAGAGCAGCAGTGTACTGTTCCCTGCCCATATGTGACAGTATTTTCAGGACCTTTAAGGTGACCATATTTTTTAGGACTGTATCATGTGTTCTGCTACACCAATTCCATAACTCCTCAAAATGGCCTGTCTGGTTTACCTGGTTCCTCCACTCAGACAGATCAGAAGTGAAGTTTCTTTTCACTTAAGTAGAGGTTTAGCAGCAGCTAAACGATGCATATTCAAATTATACTTTAAAGGAGCACAGGGATGTGTGTTTCTATCCAAGACTATAATATTTATATTTATTTGTACCCCAACATTTCAAAGTGCTGCAGAATCTGTTGGTTCTATATAAATGAATATTGTTAGTAATAAAATAAATAATATTGTTATAGACAGTTTAGAGCTTCCAGAAGTGACAGCTCTCATAATCCTTTCATTCTGCTCTCCGAATGGGATGATCCCAGAGCCAGTATATCAGACAATGGTTAGGAATCCCACCTGTTGGTTGCAAACATAAATTTGAGAGTTATCATTTATAAGCATGCATCTTAATAAAAGCTTACAATGATTCTCCTGGAGGCATCTGAAGAAGCCATGTGAATTTTTTTTTAAATAGATTGAACCTCTGAATCAATAAGGGAGGTGTTTAGTTCTTGTTCCCATGACTGTAGGATGGTCACTTTATTGAGACTTGGGGGTTGCTGATGAGGTGGTAAAGGTTGCAGATGAAAAACTTCTTTGAGGTACTGGCTGAAATAAGCTTCTAAAAATCAGTATGGTCTCTAATGAGATTGTCACTTGAGAGTATATTTTATAAAGTGGCTCACAAATGGGACATATGTAGAAAACAGTCGGTGCAAATTGGGAGACGGAGGATTGAATGGTAGACGTGTCAGGGGTTTTGTTACGCCGAGCGCTCCGGGTCACCGCTCCTCCCCGGAGCGCTCGCAGCATCTTCTCATTCGCTGCACCTGCTGACCGGGTGCGCTGCAATATCTCTCCCAGCCGGGATGCGATTCGCGATGCGGGAGGCGCCCGCTCGCGATGCGCGTCCCGGCACCCGTACCTGACCCGTTCCCCGTCTATCTTGTCCCGGCGCGTGCGGCCCCGCTCCTTAGGGCGCGCGCGCGCCGGGTCTCTGCAATTTAAAGGGCCACTGCGCCACTGATTGGCGCAGCAGGCCTAATCAGTGTTATCACCTGTGCACTCCCTACTTATACCTCACTTCCCCTGCACTCCCTCGCCAGATCTTGTTGCCATTGTGCCAGTGAAAGCGTTCCCTTGTGTGTTCCTAGCCTGTGTTCCAGACCTCCTGCCGTTGTCCCTAACTACGATCCTTGCTGCCTGCCCTGACCTTCTGCTACGTCCGACCTTGCTCTTGTCTACTCCCTTGTACCGCGCCTATCTTCAGCAGTCAGAGAGGTTGAGCCGTTGCTGGTGGATAAGACCTGGTTGCTACCGCCGCTGCAAGAACATCCCGCTTTGCGGCGGGCTCTGGTGAATACCAGTAGCAACTTAGAACCGGTCCACCAACACGGTCCACGCCAATCCCTCTCTGGCACAGAGGATCCACCTCCAGCCAGCCGAATCGTGACAGGTTTTCTTATAACCTGACAGGAAAGCCAGTGACATGTCTTCCAAACAGCCAAACAGGATCACATAGGCATATAGGTAAGGGAAAGGTAAATGTGCTAGCCATGGCATTAGCAAGGAAGGGTAGCACGGAGCAGGAGATGGGGCTATATCTTTCCTAATAGCACATCTTAAAGTGTACCTTCACTGAGCCTACTTAGTAATGGTCTCTTATCATGTCCAGCCTTTTCTTTTCTTTTTTCCTGTGCTCTAAGCAGTTCAATTCTCCTGTACAGGCTTCTGCTGTTCTCCTAAACTCTGTGGGCGTTTCCAGGCAGTGAAAATGCTTACCCTCACTGCTGTAAACTTCCTGTCCCTTAGTTGCCAGGATGACAGCAACCAATCAGATTCAGTATCCTTCCTCATAGCTCTCCTCTCTGTTCACCTCGGTAGTAGCTACACAGAGAGGAGTGCAGTTTAGCACAAGCGCAATAAACACATTTCAGCCATACACACTCAGCTCTGCTACACACAGATCGGCCATATCAACATTCATCACTACTACACCCACATCCCAGTCATCTCCACACTCAGCTCTACTACACACACATCCCAGCCATATATACACTCAGCTCTACTACACACATCTTAACCATACACACTCAGCTCTGCTACACACACCTTAGCCATATACACACTCATCGCTATCATAGCCATCAGCTGTACCATATGTTGCACACACAAACACACACATACACCTTTAGTACATTGCTCATATCCCTCCACCATGTATTTACCAGTTATGAAGAGGCTACAGGGTTATCTGTGTAGATGGCAGACACTGCTGATGGCCTGTGCCTCTTGGTCTGCTCTCCCCACTAACAATAAAAACATGGCTTCTGTGCTGTGCTTTGCACAGTGATTGACAGGCCAGGAGCATACAGCACAGTGCTAAGCCTGCCCCCACTTCCTGTGTTTTGACTGTGCAGCACTGTTGCCACAATCAGTTAGGACATAGAGACAGATAGACAACAGCAATGTACATGGTATGGGACCCTTAGAAGACCTTACAACTTTTTCCCATAAAATTGGTAAAATATTTAATGTTAACAAATTATAAAGTTGCCTAATTTTATATAATCTATTAAAAAATAAAAATTAGTTTATGGTGGCAGTGACCATTTATAGCATAGGAGACAAGAAGACCTTAAAAGGTAATTATTGGAAGGGGCAGCTATTCAGTACATCATAAGCGATCTGAGTAAGAAAGGGAAGGTGGGAGGGTTTACTGGGGCTTATAAGTTCTAGCCATCTGTTAAGTTGGATGGCCATGTAATAGAAGTGAACATCAGGTAGTCCGATACCTCCCCTATTCTTATGTTGGATTAAGATCATGTGGGCTAGTTGTGGACATCTCCGTTTCCAAAAGAAGTGGACAAAAAAGCTCTCCAGTGACTGGGAGATAGTAGATGATAAAGCTAATGGGGCTATGTGCCTAGCATATAATATTATCAAAAGGTTCTTTCTCCCTAACTAGTACACGAGTGGTATGTCATGTTGCGAGAAACACAGCAAACATGTAGATGAAGGTGTTTTGATCAGATGAGACCAAATTTTCTTTTTTTTAACTCAATGTAAAATGCTATATGTGGCAGAAACCCAACACAGCCCATCACCATGAGAATCTCTTCAGCATGTATAGGCAAAACGGGCAGAATTGCTGGAGAGATGGATTAAGTCAAATACAGGAAATCTGATGCAGTCTGCGAAGATCTGAAACTGGAACTGAGGTTAATCTTTCAGGACAAGAATCCTAAGCATACAGCTAGAGCTACAATGGAATGGTTTAGGTATAATGTCCCAAAATGTGCCAGGCAAAGCTTAGATCAGAATTTAATTAAGAATCTATGGCATGACCTGAAAATTACTGTTCACAGATGTTCTCCATCAAATCAGACTGAGCTTTATTGCCAAGAAGAATGGACAAAAATTTCCATTTCTAGATGTGCAAAGCTGGTAGAGACCCCAAAAAACTTGCAATTGCATGTGGGGTGGGAATTGTGGGTGTAAATACCAGATGTCAACAATTATGTTCTGATTATGGCCTGTGTCACAATACTTTGGGATTTTTGTTGATGAATGTTATGGTGTGTGGAAAGATGCCAGTGGTGATAGATTGAAGAGATAGGCTAAGACTGGTATAAACAAAATAGTAAGGCTGGAGATAAGGTTGGATGGGATTGGTGTTGTAGACAGATGGTGAGATGTGCTGTGAAGAGTAGTCTGGAGAGCTTGCCTGTGGGAATGGTAGAGTTATGGTGAAGAGCACTGGTTAGGAGTGAAAATGTGTCATGAGATGAGAGATGTGGGGAGTGGTAGCAGGAGACAGAACATAGAGTTAAAGATGTTAAATAGTTATGGCAGATATAGTAGAGTGTGGTAGAAGAGAGTCTGTAAGAGTATATATGTATGAATGTCAAGTCATTAGAGGTTCTTGTGAGGGTGATAAGTTCTGGACTGAGGGTACAAATGACGAGAAGAGACTGTAAGAAGGTTGCAGTCAGATATATAAAGAGATGTGTTTATAAAGGTTAGATATGGAACAGAGGGGGTGAAAATAAGGTCACCTGTGTAATTCTATCTGTGTGTGGCTGTGGAGGACCACTGTGAGAGGCCAAAAGATAAAGTTAGTGATTGGAGGTGGCTAACTGGAATATGTTGATAAGGATGTTGAAGTCACCTTCAGGGTATGTTCACATGTACAGGATCTGCTGCATATTTTCTGCAGCTGATTTTTTTCCCATTAAAGTTGATGAGTAGCAAAATCAGCAGTACAAAACATGCAGCAAAAATATGCAGAAGACCCTGCACGTGTGAACGTACCCATAATGATACTGTGGATGTCCAATGTGAGGAAAGCTAGGAAAGCTTAGGAGCTAGGTAGTGAAGTGGTCAATAAAGGTGATTACAGGGCCTGATGGTCAATAGATGACACTTGGATGTTAAATGGGGAATAAATGCATATAGAGTGTACTTCAAAAGAAGGGAGGGTGATAAAGAAAAGAGATGTAGTTGGGGAGAAATCACCAACAACAAAACAACAACGGGCCAGTTTTCAATACCACATTTGTTACCATGTGAAGGGTCGGGCATGAAAGCAAATAGGTAAAGACAGAGGGAAGAGATAGAAAGTGAGAAAATTAATGTGTGTTGACAGGACTTTTTTTTTGACAGGATGCTGATATATACACTGCATTGGTACAGTTTGAGCCCAACATAAGCTTTAGAAGAGTAAACGACTGGAAGGATAAAGTAACTATTTTCCTAAGAACATCTTCAACACATATGTAGTATTTGTACCTACATACAGTATTTGAAGAAAGAAGTTCAGTGGAAAGAAACTTAAGATACCTGTATTGTCTGTTCCATCCAATGCATTTGTACCAGCCTAATGGCTACATATACATATACTCTAAATATGATCGAGACATTTGTAAAAAAGTTTCCCAAAATCCTCAAGATCTTAAGTTTCATTTAACCCCTTAGCAACAAAGGACGTAAATGTATGTCATGATGCGGTGGGGCTTTACATACCATGACATACATTTACGTCATGTACATGACCGCGAGCACTGGACTGGTGCTCGCATCATGCACAGCATGTCTCGGCTGCTATCAGCAGCCAGGGACCCACCGTAATGGTGGACATCAGCGTCACGGCATCTGCGGCAGTGCAGCACTTAAAATGGATGATCGGATTGCCTGCGGCAATGACGCAGGGATACAATCATCTTTAATAGCGGATGGAGGTCCTCTCACCTGCCTCCGTCTGTCTCCTGGGATCTTCTGCACTGGTCTGAGATCAAGCAGACCAGAGCAGAAGATCACCGATAACACTGATCAGTGCTATGCCCAACACATAGCACTTAACAGTATTAGCAATCAACTGATTGCAGTAAATAGTCCCCTATGGGGACATATAAAAGTAAAAAAAAAAGTGAAAAGAAATTAGAAAAATCCCCTTCCCCAATAAAATTGTAAATTGTCCCTTTTTCCCATTTTACCCAAAAAAAACATAAACAAATATAAAATAAACATATTTGGTATCTCAGTGTGCGTAAAAATCCGAACTATCAAAATATAATGTTAATTATCCTGTACGGTGAACGGCGTAAACATTTTTAAAAAAAAGTCCAAAATTGCTGAATTTTTGTCACTTTTTATACAAATAAATTTTTTTTTAATTATTAAAAAGTACCGATAAAAACTACAGATCAAGGCACATAAAAGGAGCCCTCATACCTCTCCATATACAGAAAAATTTGAAAAATATAGGTGGTCAAAATAGGGCAATTTCACACATACTAATTTAGTTAAAATAGAGATTTGAGATTTTTTAAAGTGGTACAATTATAGAAAAGCATATAACATGGGTATAATTTTAATAGTATTGACCCACAGGATAAAGAAAACATGTCCTTTTTGTGGTAAAATGTACAGTGTGAAAATAAAATCTTCCAAAATTTGCTCAATTGCATTTTTCTTTTCAATACCCCCACATAAATAACATTTTATTGATTGTGCCATACATTAAATGGTAAAATAAGTGATGTCATTACAAAGTAAAATTAGTCACGCAAAAAAACAACCCCTTATATGGGTCTGTGGATGAAAATATAAAAGAGTTATGATTTTTAGAAGGAGAGGAGGGGAAAACAAAAATGCAAAAATAAAATTGGCCTGGTCCTTAAGGCCAAAATGGGCTTGGTCCTTAAGAGTTAAGTAAAAAAAAAAAAAGGGAAATAATTTAACATAGATACATTTGTTTAAATTGCCAAATATCTGAAATACGGAAAAGAAAAATTTGTTTCATAAACAATAACAACAATGGCCCTTATTTACTGAGAGTGTTGTGTAGGTTTCTTTGTGGGTTTTAATTCCCTACAATTAATTTTTCACGGTATTTACTAAGGTTTCCCTACATTTTCGACTTTCTCTACACTTTGCCTTTTTTACACATGCTCTGATCCGTCTGGTTTTCCTCAGCTGAAATCCACCACATTTTCTGTGGAAACCTTAGTAAATATGTTGGTTTTTTGTAAATATGTCAGGGATACGCCCTTTTGAAAGACCACACCCCCTTTCCCGAGCGGATACGCCCCTTTTTCGGGTTTTCTTAGCAAAATGGAGAGTTAGTCAGGGTTTTTTCAATTCTGGCACAAATTCTGGCTCAAATTCTGGTGCAGACAGAATTTATGGCGCAATGCGACAGAATCTGGCACACAACCCAACAAAACATGTCGGATTTGCAATAGTAAATGAGGGCTAATATATATATATATATATATATATATATATATATATATATATATATATATAACCATGCAATTAATAAATCTGTTTATTTAGAAAAAACATAAAAGGAAAATATCATTAAGTTGACCAAATCAGAAATGTTTTTAAAACTATTTAACCATATTCCTTACAATGTGAAATCTACGGAGATTAACTTCTCCAATCCTGAAAGGAACAAATCATCACTTAGCTAGATTTGCTGAAAACACAACTTCATAGCTTTCCACATAGCTGAATGGGTGCCTACAGTGCAACTTAAAAGAGTTATACTGTCCAGTGTCAACTGGAGACCTAAAAACTTTATCTCAAAAGCAATTACGATATGCTTATGTACTAAATCCACACTGGTCACTGCATCTAAACACGCATACAGATTGAAATGGACTTAATAAAATGTTAGAATCATTGATCACATTGAAATATTGCATGCACAGAACCCTGATTCCAGGCAGTAAAAACTCTAAGTGAAAGCCTCTAACAGGATAATGTTAAAATGAAATGGGTTTTATATCAGCGGTGGCTTCATCATTTCCAGCTCCAGGCTGTATTTGCTTGACAAAAGACCTGCTGCCTGTTATTAGAGAGATGGCACTGTGAACTAAATCTTCAATGAGCCCCCAGTAGTGGCATTTAGACAAGCACCTAGCACCGATAAAAAATAATTACAGCAACAGTAACCTTAATTTTAGCTATAGTGGTAATGACCAGGAAGCCATCTCACATGGCAGCAAATGCTGCAAAATTTAAGAACACAAAGGAAACATTTCATGTTGAAGAGGATTTCATTATGCAGAGATCCTGCCTTTATACTCTCATACTTTTAAATTTAAAACAAGCGGTGGTGTGGGGACAATGAGGTGGAAAATTGTATCTCAAAAATGGCCTGAGTGTTTTACTGAATAAGTATGAGTGACAATGGAAGACATGTCAAGTCACCCGCTTTTCCTGAAATGACCCAGGGATTTGTTTACCCTCAAGGAAACGCACAATAATCACTTGCATTGCCACAGTTGTTCACATCAACTGGACATATCCCTTTGGCAAAGCTTCTGTTCAGTACAAGCTGTGATGACATTTCTGGAGAAGTACAATAAGCTATATATGCATTTGGATTAGCAAGGCCTCTTTCGCACAAGCCTATTAGTAAATGTCTGTAATAAGGATTAGAAATATGGACATATTATGGATGAGATTGGTTGCATCAGTATTTCAGTAGTATGTAATGAGTTTTGCATCTATATCTCTCTATAGTAAATACAAATGGCCTGCTTTTCTGAGGCAGGACAACAATGTGGTTACTGCTTGAGCAGCCAGGTCCTTTTGCTGAGAAAGACACAATGAAGTACAGCACAGAAAGAACCAACATCGGCAATGGGGGAGCAAGGGAGGTAAGTAAATTATTTTTCTAGACAGGACCCTGAACCTGAACCAATATAAAAATAGGTTTCCAACTCTCAAGAGTGGATAAAAGTAATGCATGCTGTGTTTTTAAGACATGCATGTATTTTATAAGCTCGTGTAAATAACCATATAACCAAACTTCATAACAACCAAGCCAATTTTCTATTTTTAGTTTTTTTTTTTTTTAGTTTGTTTGTTTTTTTTGCTCCTCGGCAACTAAACCTATACTCATCAGAGGAGCCATATAGGGCTTGTTTTTTGCAGGCCCAACTGCAAAGCATTCTTTATTTTACCATGAAATGTAATGTAAAACAAAACTTAAAAAAAACTAAACAAAATATACTTTTGCAACTTTCTGAAGGGATTTCATATATAAGATTATATTGAAAAAATATAATAAAAAGAAAACAATATTTTCTGATTCATTCATGCTAAAATGTTAATGGACCATCTTACTATCTTCTCATTCACATAACACAACCTAAAAATGGTGATTGTGTCTTGTGACCTATTTCCAGTATATTGTAAATAAAATAACAAATAACAAATAAATAAAATAAAACAGCCTGTATAACAAGGTTGCTGCCCCTTCAAAACAACTCAGACATTAAATGGGTACTCTGGTTGAGAAAATGTTTTCAAATAAACTGGTGCCTAATCTGTTTATATTACTTGTTCTACTTCTATTTTTTCCTTTAGTACTCATCCGCTGCTACATGCTCCGTTATGACGTTCTTGCCACTCTGACCACAGTGCTCTCTGTTGACACCTTTGTCCATGTCAGGAGCTGTCCAGAGCAGGAAAGGTTTTCTATGGGTATTTTCTCCTACTCTGGACAGTTCCTGACATGGACAGAGGTGTCAGCAGAGAGCACTGTGGTCAGATTTGTAAGAACTGCACAACTTTTTCTTGAGCATACAGCAACTGAAAAGTCCTGGGAGGCTTCAGATATTAAAATAGAAGTAATTTACAAATCTGTTTAACTTTCTGTCACCAGTTGATTTTTTTGTCCCACCGGCGTACGGCTTTAATGTCTTAGCCTTGACAACAAAAAGGAGTATAGAAAGAGCCCACGAAGATCAATCATATTTTGTACACATATCAATGAATACAATTATGTTTCATTTTAAAACTACAGACAGAATATATGTACACTACACTTCACTACATTATATACTGCACTTGGAGTATGTAATACCTTAAGGAATATGCAATTTTCATATTCAAGGAGCAGAATATAAAGCATCTCAATTACACAGAAAAAATATTAGTAATTATGATCCTTGACATAAAAAGTGCCATGATTTCTACTTATTATATTGTTTTATAAGGTACCATGCTGGGGATCAAATCAAGCTATACACTAGAGGACTGTGAAATGCCTTTATGGAAAAATAAAATAGAAGTACTGTAACCAATGGGAGAGCAATGCTCAAATAATAACATATATTTGTCAGAGCTGTTGAAATGGAAAAAGCATACTAATTTTATAGATTTTCTTTTAAATACATACAGTATTATCCATACTTATAGTTCATGCTGTATTAATCCAGTCTATTAGGACTTTTATGCTAGAAAAGAGGAACAAAACCATTGCTGTAAACATGAGAGAATAAAGCACTGACATTTTTACTTTATCTTATGTGCTGTAATAGTGTTTTGCTATCTATCTATCATCTATCTATCTAAAAAAAAATCAAAAAAGCAGCACAAACCTCAGCACACAAAAAGTGTCTTTAGTGCAAAAGAAGTGCTATTATTTCCATCTTTAGCAAGATATACAAAAAGTGCAACGTTTCGGTAGCCTCACACCACCCTGAAGATGGGGGTGTGAGACTACCGAAACGTTGCACGTTTTGTATATCTTGCTAAAGATGGAATAAATAGCACTTTTTTTTGCATTAAGGACACTTATTGTGTGCTGCAGTTTTTTATAATGTATTTATCTATCTATCTATCTATTTATTTATCTAAGTATAAACGGTCCATATAAAGCAGCACATCCAAACAAAAGCAGGTGGGTGCAGGCACACTAGAACCTAGGTGCTCCGGTTCCTCTTGATAGGTAATAGATATAGGCAGCACGCCATATTAGTCTAACGAAAAAACTGTGTTTTTATTCCATGATAAGGTTTGACAACGTTTTGGTGATCTCTCAGCACTTGAAAAATTTGGTGTACTCCCTACATCTATTACCTATCTATTTATCTATCTAGTTCAACAACAAATCCTTTTCTGAATAGAAACTTGTTAGTGTCATATATGTCCGCCTTTCTATCTATCTATCTATCTATCTAGTTCAACAACAAATCCTTCTCTTAATGGAATCTTTTTAGTGTCATATATTTCTGCCTTTTTTTTTTTTACTGCCAGAATAGCCTGAATCTTGAGTCCTGATATTTATTCAACAGGGTAAAATTCCATAGTTGCAATTTCTTTGTTGCTGCTATGTTTGCCCTGTCCCATCACATAGTTGTCTATTAGGTTGAAACAATGTTCATGTAGATGCATGCTTTGTGATTTGGTATATTGTCCTTTAAAAAGCGAGCAAGAGGAATTAAGTTGCTCATTTAACATTAAAGGGGTTTTATGGGACTTTTTGATTAATCTATCCATAATAAAGGCAGTCAACTGCTGATCAACTGGATGCCAAAACCCGGCACTTGGCCAATCAGCTGTTTGGCACTGTATGTATTTAACGTATACAGGGGTCTCAGTACACTGCCAAACAAGACTAGGCCGTTAATCAAAAATTCCCAGGAAATTTTTTTAAAGAGTACCTGTCATGATCGTGTTAAATTTTATAATCCTCTCAGTTCACTCCCCCTACCATGATAAACCACCCCCTGCCTTTACTTTTATTATTTTTTTGTTTTCTACCTTGATATTGCTAGGTATTTTCTGCTCCGTCTCAGTCAGATTCACAGACTGGGAAGGGACATTCCCTAGCAGCCATGACATCATCTGAAGCCATACAGGGGAGAACTTCCTCCCTCACTCTGCTACACACAGCCTAGAGCAGTTTAGTGTGAGATGAGCTATGATTGCCAGGCTAGCAGGAGTTCAAAGTCTGTGCAAGAGATGGGGGAAATATGCTCTGGACAAGAAGGGAGACACCTAGTGGCAGCTTTTTTAAACACAAATAAAACATATAAAACTTCATTAGAAAGATTTTTTATTTACCAAAAGGAGGGCAATAGCAAAAACAAAAAAAAAATAATTAATGACAGTGCTCATTTAAGGGGTTTTCCAGGTTTTACCACTGATGGCTCATCTTTATGGTAGGTTCAACTACCTAATCCTACATGCATCAGCAGAAAGAGCACCTCTACAGTACCTAAAGTTGCATATTCATGCTCAGACTGATGTGTCCTGTACTATAGCTGTGTGTTGTAGCTTAGCACCATACAAGTAAATTAAAGAGCTACTCCGGCCTTAATACATGTTATCTCCTATCCAAAGGATAGGGGATAAAATGTCTGATCGCGGGGGTCCTGCCGCTGGTGACCCCCACAAACTGTCATTCAGCAGCCACCTTTGCAAGCTCTCCGCAACGCTGGAGGCTCCAAGTGTGCAGCATGATGACCACGGGGCCGGAGTATCGTGACGTCATGACTATGCCCCCATGGGATGTCATGTCCTGCCCCCTCAATTCAAGTCTATCAGAGGGGTCATGATGGCCGCCACGCCCCCTCCCATAGACTTGAATTGAGGGGGCTGGACATGACATCACACGGGGGCAGAGTCTGACATCACGATACCAGTCAGACTGATCTTTGTATGATGTAAAGAGCAGATACTAAGATTTTTTTAAAGTTCAAATATATGCATATCAGGTTGTATGGATTGTGTTGTTTGTACATGGTGCCAGGTTCATGTGTAGTTAAAGATGTGTTTCTTTGTTTAATTTCATGTTCCCATATGAATAATCACAACAAGACAATAAAACTGATCAACTACACCAAAATCCTGCTGTATGATCTGCAACTTTTTCTGTTTGTTTACTGCAGAGCCTGTCCACCTGAGACAAAAACTGTTTCTAGGTAATTCCTAACAACCAAAATAGCTTTTATCCATCAAGGTATGGGCTCCACAAGACCACTAAAGTTATCCAGCATTACTTCTTTCAGCTACAAAAGTGTTCTGTTGAATCGCACTTGTAGGGCTATCCTACGCTCCCCATGCACATCAGTGATCATTGATGATATACACCTCACCTATAAGAGATTGTGATGTCATGACTTGAAGTATATGTATCCTCCTCAATAACTCCTAATCACTTAGATAAAGAGGTGTCTAGGCATGCGTTCACTCAGGGCATCTGTGGGGGCCTCGGGATCCTCACCAAAGTGACCTTGTGAAAAGTCTGATTTAAGTCTCAGATCAGAAGGTGATATTGTAGAATAACCATGTAATACTCAAGAAAGCCAACAAGGAAGAATGCAATCACAAGGGAAATTACAGGAATCCCTGGTGCAGCATGTGACATTGTTCTTTTTCACATAGATTGCTCTAAATAGTTTTCAGGTTTCCATCTATAATATAAACATTTGCTTTGTTGAAATATAAGCAATAAAGCCTTTGTCATAGCTGCTAAAAACTGCATGATAAATATTAAACTGCTGAAATCAAAATGTTCAGAATGTAACCGGAGCAATTTTCAGTTACCTTGGTATACAAAATGAAATCCCTTGGCAGGGGCACCATTCGTTGTGCTAAATCTCAGTAGGATGTGATTAGAAGCGGCTAATGGCATTGTCTCCCCTGAAAAACAGTGAATTATTATATTAAAAGATTGTCTTTGGTTTGTGTGCATACATTCTATTTACAAACAATAAAACACTATTTATGCAAATTTTATGGCAAATTAAATAACAGTTTTCATAAATATTAGGCTGTATCTCATATATACTTCTTTAAATAAAGGTCTATAGGTCTAGAAGAGTAAATGTAGACCTACATGCAAACTATTTCAGTTCCATGAAATTACTCATATTTATGACTGTTAAGTTACAGTTTTTGGAATGTGCCGCACTACAACCAATAAAGAAGGAAGAGAAAAAGTAGTGTTTAGTATGTGAAACAGAAAAAACTTCCAGTTCTTGTGCTTCTCCAAAGTCAGTAAAATTTTAATACATGAATAAAATAGAATCACTTGGTGGATAGCAGCAGTCAGAACATTTCGAGCTTGGACAGAGCTCTTTCTCAAGACCATTTAAACCACCACTGGCAGCCTGAACCGTTGATACAAGGCTGAATGGTTTTTGCCAGTTTTCGACCCTGCTATCTAAATTTTGCTGCTAAAATTGAGACTCCTCAGACCAGGCAACATTATTCCAGTCTTCCACTGTCCAATATTGGTAAGCCTGTGAAAATTTTAGTTTCAGTTTCCAGCTCTTAGCTCACGGGAGTGACACCTGGTGTGGTCTTCTGCCGCTGTAGCCCATCTGCTTCAACGTTCAATATGTTGTGCATTCTGAAATTGTATTCTGCATACCTTGGTTGTAACGAGTAATTATTTTAGCTACCTTTGCCTTTCTGTCATTTTGAACCAGTCTGTCAATTTTCCTTTGATCAATAACATCAATAAGGCATCCACACAACTTACACTCACTGAACATTTTTGGGCCATTCAATATAAAATCCCAATAGAGAAAAATCCCAGTAGAGGAGCAGTTTCTGTAATACTCAGACCAGCTCATCTGGCGCCAACAACCATGCCATGTTTAAAGTCACTTAAATCTCCTTTGTTCCCCATTCTGATGCTAGATTTGAACTTCTGCATGTTGTCTTGACCACATCTATATTAATTAAAACAGTTGTTGTGGAATATATTTTTATACATTCACTGTATTGTTTTGTCAGCATCATAGTGCTGCTTTGTCAATGCTAGAAAGTCATCAATATCCTTTTACTATGTAACCTATGTCAATAATTTTGTCTCCGCTCTCACATTCAGTCTCTTTATGGCATCCTTAAGGTAAGTAGAATTCAGTAAACTTGTTTACATATAATATACCAATAACATGTTTTCCCTGTAATCATATTTTCTCTCTTTAAGCTTTTACCATACTGCATACCTCCTTACACTATTTTCGTCTAGAATCCTCTGATTTTAATAAAGATGATTTCCAGACAAGAACTGCTTAATCTGAAAGAGGTTATACTTTCAGATATGTATTCACACAAAGGAAGGCTTTATCACCTTACTCACTTAAATTGCGACAAGGCAAACGTGACTACCACAATCTTCTGTACATTAAATTTTGATTGAAGTTATAAATGGAATTCTTTTGTGACTTTGGCATTTGAACAATCTGTTCAGAATAAAGAAACAGATCCATGGAAACTTTTTCATATTAAAATAGCAAAGAGATGTGTATAACTTCAGAAAAGAAGGCAAATCTTTGCTCCCAGAGAAAAGTGCTGGAGACAATGATATTTCACAACCTGAGAAATAAAGGGGTGATCCCTCAGATGAAGCTGAAGTAGAACAATGGTTTATACAATTTTAGATAAGGGTAGATCTGTGAAAACAACAAGGGATTTGTAAGAAAAATGATAATGTCTGAGAGATGGAAGTCCTGGAACAGGTTGAACATTTTATTTACGACAGATTTATAACTGTATTTAGAAATGTTTAGGTTGTTTTTAAAGGTTTGGAGCATAGCTGTTTCTATATTGAGAACCATAGGAATGGGTAGTAGAAGTCAAAGAGTCCCTGGCCTAAAACATCCATTTATGAGATAAAAGAAAGTGACACTCCATCCATGTATAACAGTAGGTCCTGCATATGTCACATGTCATCCTTAGGCCCCTATGTGGTAGTTGACTGCACTTTCCTATGCAGTAAAACAAAAAATCAATATTTAAAAGGGTATTTCTTGTATATTTATGGTCTATTGATGTCTATGTACCCATTCACCATATTTGCCAGGAACATCTCCCGTTGTATATGGTCAAAAAGCACACCAAACATGGTATGAACGCAGTCTTAGATGGATATAGTTCCATCTGAATACTGATAGAACTGTCTAGCTATGGCCTCCCAGTAAAATGAGATGTTGACACAACCTCTATAAAACATACTGCACGAGCTAGGCTTACATCACGTCCACATGACATAAATGTATTCAACAGCCAAGAAACTGAGTTATGTCATCTTTTCCACTCCCGATATGTTAAACTGCTACAACATAGCAAAGAGAAATGTATACGGTTTGGGATCATGTACATTCCAAGGTTTAAAGTATAAGTTCATTTTATAAGAATTAGTTGCTAGAAAGAGGAACATTATGACAAACAGAACTATAGCATAGTTACCATAATACAGCCTATGACAGTATGAGTAATATTTGCCATATATAACAGGGGTGATAACATCTTTGGTCATTATTTATTCATTTTTCATTACTTTCTTTTTTTTTTTTAAATAACTGTTTATTTTTCAAAAAAAATTCCAAAACAAAGAACAACAAATACATATACAGAAAATAAAAATAAAATAAGTAAATAAATAAAAATAAAGAACAGGCACATCTTTAGGTAAATCAAAGTAAAAAAAAAAAATAAAAATAAAAAAGGGAAAGGAGTATATGAAGAGGACATAAGACGGTGATCAACAGTTCATATGATGTTTCAACTTCACATATTCAGTCGACATATAACCATAGAAATAACATCCCAGATATCCATGCAGGCTCACCAGTTTGGAACAGAAGTGTTTTGCACCCAACATGGCAATGGAAAAACAAACACAATAAGGTATGCACAAAGCATTTCGATTAGAGAAGGTAAATAATAATGAGAGTCACTTATCTTCAGCGACAATTGAGAACGTAGAGCAAGTCTTACAATAAGACTACACCATTATCTGGGATATTGGACAATAACGTCCTAGATATATGGACAAAAAACGTGGTAAATAGGAGGAGCCATGAAACAGATAAGGAGACTGTTGAAAGGGGGACATAAATAAAAAGGAAAAGTAGAGGAAAAGAAAAAGTGAAAAGAACGGACCCGCGCAGATCCGAGACCCAACCCCACCGTCTCACGATGTTGCCTCCGTTTCTATAAACCTATCCCAGACCATCCAGATTTTATAGAACTTGGGTAAGAGATTGTCTGTCAGAGCTGAAAGGTATTCCATTTTTCTGATTGACGAAATTTTATTCTTCAGATGTAGCATAGTGGGTACATCTGTAGTGCGCCATCGTTGGGCAATCAAGCTCTTGGCTGCAGTTAAAATATGATGAAATAGTCCAATCTCAGGTCTTTGCATGTCTTTGGGAGGGAGGTTGAGGAGGTATGTTAAAGGATGGAACGGGATATCTTTATTAATCACTGATCTTACCATAGTTTGAACCTCTAACCAGAAGTGTCTAAGTGAGGGGCAGTCCCAGAAGATATGAGGTAAGGTACCCAAACTGGATTGGCATCTCCAACAATTGGAGGACACATCTGGATAAAATCGATTGAGGACCACAGGGGTATGGTACCAGTGGAACAAGATCTTGTATTGCGCTTATGAGCAACACAAGATGAGGCTTTCGCCGTGTGTGTCCAGACTGTCCTCCAAGTAGCAGGAGAGATTGGGGTTCCCAAATATGACTCCCATTTTGCCATATATGCATGGTTTATAGTGTTAGAGTCAGCAGGTGTGTTGAGGATGGAATAGATTTCTGATATCAGTCCTCGTGTCGAGGATCCTCTTTTACATAAAATCTCAAATGGGGTAGGGCGAGAGAAAGGGCTATTCACTGAAGAGGATAATAACTTGTTTAGTGTAACGTGGTAGAACATGCCTGATTCATTGGGTAGGTTATGTTGCTTTTGTAGGGCAGAGAAAGGGACAATTTTCCTTTGAACAGGTTCTATTAAGTCTGCGAGATGAAAGATGTGTGTCATCACCCAAGGCGTGATTATTTCTGGGTTAGTACTGTCGGGGACACAGGGGTTAAACAATAGAGGAGTAAGAGAGGATGGAGAAGACTTCAAAGTGTAGATGTCAGTGAGTTTCCTCCAAAGAGTTATGGTGGATCTCATTGGGCCCAGTAAGTTTTTGGGTAAGACAAGAGGAGGAGAAGACCAAATTAAGGAACACGGGTGAGTGGGGGCAATCCATTTTTTTTCAATATCTGTCCACTTATTGTAAGCCAAGAATTGTGTCCAAGACGGAATACGTCTAAGATGGACAGCATGGTAATATTTAAAAATATCAGGCATGGCTAGACCACCATGTGATTTCCCTGCAGTAATAACTGAAAGTGGCACCCTGTGTCTGCCACCCCGCCAGATAAATTTAAGTAGGGACGTCTGAAACCTCTTTAGTGCTTTATTAGGAATCAAAATAGGCAGAGTTTCTAGTAAGTACAAAAATTTGGGTAGAATGGACATTTTAATAGCAGTGATTCTACCAATGAGTGACAGAGGTAAAGAGGACCATTTGCTCAACAGTGAATCCATATCAGTGAAGAATCTCGGGAAATTATGTTTATATAAAGAAGAGTAGGTAGGGGTAAGGCAGATTCCTAAGTAACTGAGGGAAGAGTCTTGCCATCTATAGGGAAAAGTAGTTTTCAAAATGTTAAGTGTCGTGACGGGTAAGTTAATGGGCATAGCTTCCGTTTTGCTGTTGTTAATTTTGTATCCTGACATCTGTCCGTACATGTCCAGTATCGAGTGAAGAGAAGGGAGTGAGATCAATGGTCTAGTGAGGGTCAGCAGGACATCGTCCGCGAATAGCGAAACTTTGTATTCTTTACTTTGCACTACAACACCGGAGATGTCTGGACAAGCGCGGATTTGACTGGCTAAAGGCTCTATACATAGTACAAAAAGCAACGGGGAAAGGGGGCAGCCCTGTCTGGTACCATTACGTATCTGTAATTTGGGGGAAGTAGCATGGGGCAATTTGATTTGGGCTGAAGGGAGAGTATAGAGTTGTTCAATTGCACATAAAAACGGGCCTGATAAACCATATGCACCAAGGGTGGACATTAGAAAAGGCCAGTTTAAGCGATCAAACGCTTTTTCTGCGTCAAGACTCAGTAAGAGGCCGGCAGATTTAGATTTATTTAAGACTTCAATAAGGTCAATGGTGCGTCTGGTGTTATCCCCAGCCTGTCTATGGACAATGAAACCTACTTGATCTTTGTCTATAAGAAGGGGGAGGACAGTACTGAGTCTATTGGCCAATAATTTGCTATAAATTTTCAGATCAGAATTTAGAAGTGATATAGGGCGATAACTCGCACATTCTGACGGATCTTTATTGGGTTTAGGGATTACCGTGATGTATGAGTCAAGCATGGAGGATGGTACAGGGGAACCTGACATAAATGAATTATAAAGTGTGACAAGGTAGGGGCCTAGAATGTCAAAGAAAGACTTATAATACAAGTATGGGAGACCATCTGGGCCGGGGGTTTTACCGTTAGGTAAGTCTCTGATAGTCTCAAAGAGTTCTTCCCTAGAGATCACCTTGTTTAGGAACTGTAGATCAGTGTCCGTTATGCGTGGTAGACCACATTCAGCAAGGTAAGCTCCAAGTTTATCATTCCTAACAGTTTGGTTGGTTGGGAGATTTGAAGGGAGGTTGTAAAGATTAGAGTAGTATTCATGAAACGAGTTGACTATTTGTTCCGGGTCATATACCAATTGACCACGTGAGTTTTTAATCGAAAAAGGGTTTCTTTTATATTGTTGTTGATTTAGCTGAGATACTAACAAAGAATGAGGTTTGTTCGCTTTAGCATAGTACGTGTGCTTTGTGTATGTGAGTAATTTTTCCACTTTTCCAATATCTAAATCTCTCAAAGCATCTCTCAGGGAAGTTATCTGTTTAAGGACTCTCAAAGAAGGCTTTTTTGTCATTACTCCTTCTAAGCGTGTCAGTTTTCTCTGTAGGTCAGAATATTCTTTTACATTGGTACGTTTAATATGAGAGGCTAAGGAGATACAGTTACCTCTAAAAACCGCTTTATGGGCCTCCCAAAGGGTAGAGGCCGATAATACACTGTCAACGTTATTGTCAAAATAGTCCCGAAGGCCAGCCGCTAAAGTTTCTCTATGCTCAGGTTTCTTTATAAGAGATTCATTCAATCTCCAATGACAATGTCTTCTAGGAGTAGAGGCTGGCCTCAGGTCCAAAGTGACAGGAGCGTGATCTGACCATGTTATTGAGTGAATTTTTACTTTATCCATTAATCTAAGGCCTAATAAATTGCCCATGAACATATCGATCCTACTGTGAGTAGAGTGGGGATGTGATAGAAAGGTAAATTCCTTATTATTGGGATTACAGATCCTCCATAAGTCGAATAAATGGAACTTCCTAATAGATTGGCGGAATGTTGTAGATAGTCGTATTGCAGAAGGAGAGGGGACAGGATGTTTAACCGATAATCTGTCCATAGAGGTCGAGAAGGGTACATTGAAATCACCACCAATAATAAGCGTGGTAGGAAGTGTGGAGGTTAATTTTGTGAATACCTTGTTAAGAAAGGGAATTTGGGAAGTATTGGGGGCATATAGATTACAAATTGTGATTGGGACATTTGACAATGTGCCTGATATGAAAATGAATCTACCATTAGGATCTGCATGTGTAGAAGTAATTTGGAGTGGACACGTACGGGAAATCAATATCGCTACTCCCCCTCTCTTCCTGTCTTGAGTCGCTACATATACCTCTGGGTATTGTCGAAAAGGCAAATTTAAATGTGGAAGACTCATCATGGTGTGTCTCCTGAATTAGAGCTATATCAACTTTTTTATCCTTCAGCTCTTTCAAAAGCAAGCGTCTTTTAATGTCGGAGTTTAACCCCTTCACATTAAATGAGATCAGACGCACCATGATGAGTATGTGTGGTGGGCTTTTGGGATAGTGAGACAGGTCCTACCGTCCGTAGCAATGAGAGGAACCTTGTGGTTTGAAGAAAGGTCAGCGAAGTGGAACATCGGAAGATGTAGGATTTGTAAAACATCAGACAGGACATCTAAGGAGGCCGGGGTGGGCTCGGACCGCGCGGAGTAAAGGAGAAAAAAAGAGAATAAGTTACAAGTAAAAAAATAGGCAACATAAGAATAAGACAAAATAAAGGAAAATAAAACAAACATAAAAAATAAGCAAAAACAAAACATCAAGTCAATCACTTGTGAACTACAAGGGGTGAACCCCTCGAATATGAGGATATATATCTAATCTCTCACACCTATAGCCTAACAGCTTAAGGGAAGGAGGGATATCCTCAAAAACACGGGAGAAGAGGCAGAGGCTCCAAAAAAGGAGAACGAACCTACAAAAAAAAAGGGAAAAAATTGCCTCTGAGCTACCAGCTCTCCCAGCTCTTAATGTAATGTAACTACCAATAGGTGATAGTCCCCAAATTACTCTAAGGGGAATACTCCCATCTCCTGGCAGTAAAATTTAGAATGCGGTTCTGTATTAAAGCATAAAATATAAGCTAGCCCTAAAAGATAAATGGAAAATAAACATAACATACATCGTAAACTACCTAAGCCTAAGGTAGCGACTCATCTGGCATCAAGGAAACATTTATGCCTACTAATAGGGGAAAAGAGACAAGGTTAAATACTGCAGTTGGTACAGGAATGTTCTCAGGTGAAGGTGTCTCCTCTCGGCGACCTGCGCTGTGGTGGGGTGCGTTCAGGAGGAGGGCGCTTCTTTTGGTTCCCCACTTTGGTCCATACAGGAGGAGGAGATGGTGGTGGGGGAAGTAATTCCCAGTTGGGGAGATCAGGAACAGGTATGTCCAAAGTCTCACAGAAGGAATGAAGGTCTTGCGTTGATTTCAGCGTTGCGCTTCTGCCATTCCTCCTGGCAGAGAGGCTGAACGGATATCCCCATCTGTATACTATGTCTCTATCTCGCAGCGATTGGAGTAGGGGCCTTAGCAGTCTGCGTTTTTGTAACGTGACCCAGGAAAGATCAGGTAAAAGTTGGAGGACAACCCCGTCGAACTCCACAGTTTTCATAATTCTAGCTTTGGCCATTATTTCTTCTTTTGTCATATAATCAGTGACACAACAGATAATGTCTCTAGGTAAGGAGGAGGAATTTTTTGGCTTCAACGCTCTGTGAGCTCTATCTAGTTGTATGCGATTAGAGGGAGGTGCTTTGAGCACCATATTGAAAATGGCTTCGAGGGTTGTTTTTAGGTCCTCATCTTGGGTTGCCTCAGGAAGTCCTCTTATCCTAATATTGTGTCTCCTGCCTCTGTTATCGAGGTCTTCGAGGTGACGTTGATAGTCACATAGACATTGATGTTGGGCTGTGACTGTGGACTGCAGGGAAGAAATGTAGCGACGTGTATCATCATGTTCTTCCTCTAAGTCGTCGACTCTTTTAGCCACACCTTTAATATCTTGTCTTACATTGGAAATTTCTGATTTAAGTGTTTCCTTGACGTCTTTCAAATAACCAGCTAAGTCTTCTTTCGTGGGTAGAAGTTGTAGGAATTTCCTCCAATCTTGGTCGTCTTCGCCACGGTGACTCTCCTTGTCTGAATCTAGAGAGCGGGGAGACCAGGAAGATTTGTCTTGTTTCTTCCCATGAGGAGACACAGGTGTGGTAGGAGGATCCATTTCCCAATGTGAGTGAGAAGACAGGGATCTTTTAGCTTGAAGAGGTGTTTCCCTAGGAAGCCTTTGTTCCCTAGGAGTGGAGTCAGACGGTTTAGCGTGTTTAGTTTGGGTCAAGTGAAGTGAAGAATTCTCAATCTGGAATTGATCCGCAACTTCCATATCGGACATTGGTATTTGTTGAGATCGGCTTCTAGTCAAATGTCTCGTGAAGTGAGTCTCTTGGTTGTGAGGATCAATTTTACGGGAGGTAGGACCCAGGCGTGAAGGGGATGGAGGTTCGCTTCTGGTTTCCAGTAGTTCAAATGAAGCGCTTGTAAGCTTATTAGAATATTTATCTTTGGCAGGTTGAGTAGTTAACTTGGAGTAATCTTTTTGTCTCGGCTTGTTATTTGAGCGTTTTGTGCCACCCATGAAGAACAGTCCATGAAAATGAGGATGTAAAACAATAGGAAAATGGTATTACAGAGGGATGTAGTACACCATGCAACCAGAAGAGGGCACTCAGAGCTTGTGTAATCGATCAGTAGTAGGTGATGGAAGTATAAGAAACAAATGCTGAGATAGGTCTGGTCAACAAATGGTATTATATGGGTGATATAGACAGTCTCTGAAATGATGAAATGTGCTGATATATAGCAGAAATCCAGGAATGACAATGTAGTAGATTATAAACTTTAAAGAAGAAGCCAAAGTTCATGGATTCCTTATTATCCAGTTCTCAAGTTAGCAGTGAGAAGGATTTTGTTTATGTACCCTTAATGTTCCAGGAGAGAACTACTCACTGTTGAATAATAGATGAGGAGATTATGAGGTAGTAGCCACGTGTGTGTCCACAGGAAGGAGACTCAAAATGGAGGCTGTTGTTTCATCTGTCAGCAGGACCAGGAGAGAGGAACCACAGTCAGGCAGGTATGTGTTAAAATCGGAGAGGAGCAGGGCCTGATTCCAGTGTATGTAGGAGGTCCGGCTATGTCACTACTCCCGGCAGAGAGCATGACTTATGGAGTCTTATATGTGAGATATCGTTATGGCTGGTTAAGTGACTCTCACCTCCGTTTTCAGCCAAGTAGCGTGGGAGTTCCGGTGCCCCGTAGAGGTCTCCACAGTACAAGAGGAGCGGGATAAGCAGAGGTCAGTGCTGACAGGTACGTAGTGTGAGCGAGGGGGGAGCAGAGTACTCCACAGCAGGAGAATGTTTCACAGCTCTCGGCAGAGAGCGTGATCTGTGGAGCTGTCAGTGAGGAGCGCAGCTTCAAGGAGCCCTCCTCGTCGTCGGGTCCGGTGGTATGGGAACTCCGGTGCACTGTGCAGGTCCCGGCAGCAGTAGATGGCAGATACGGGTGGAAGTCCGTGGTGGGTTTGTGCGCAGCTCCGGTCAGTGCGGGTGGCGGGATCTCAGCACTCGGCCGGAAGAGGAAGCCACAGGGAATATGGCGCGGGTCCTCTGAAGATCTTAGATTCCGCAGTCTAAGAGGTCACCAGCAGGTCTCACTCAAGAGTGACAGGCAGTCAGAAGGATTCAGGAGGGCCAGATGAGTCTTTTATATCAAAAATAATGCATGTACGTGGGCTGTAACCGCTATATTAGCCGTGAAGAGACGGAGCTCGCTCCAGGCACGTCTCACTCCATGGACCTCCGGCCACGCCCCCCCTTTCATTACTTTCTAAAGGTCAATGTTAGGCTTTGTAATAGAAACCAGCCTGCTTTTTAAATCACCATCTAATATTTAGATTAATTTTACATTTATGCTGGCCTTTCATATCTAGCAGAGATTTCTGCTGACACTCCCTCCCATTGAGGTAGTAACACTGTTCACTGGCTTTGTGGAATACTGGACAGCTCCCTTTTAAAGGTCAATGTCTGGTTTCACCAGTGTCTGCTATTTACAGAACCAATATTCAGGTCTTCTTGTCTCCCCATACCCTGTGGCCTTCTATATAAACATTGTCCTTTTTTTCTAAATTATTGAGCTTCTTACCTTTAGTCTAGAGCATTGCTGCATTGTGATCTTATGCTCCAAGCTGTTGTTATATGTACCAGAAAGGGACTTTGGGGGGAGATTTATCAAAACCTGTGCCGAGTTGATGGCCGTCATGCCCCCTACCATAGACATGAATGAAGGGGGCGTGGCGTGACGTCACATCCCCAGTCCCGGAAACCCAGAGGTTTCCAAAACTGGAGACTCAGCACCTGCATAGAATGTGGGTGCTGCAGGAAGATAGCGGCGGGTCTCAGCAGCGAGCCCCCCGCTATCAAACAGCTGAAAGGGGATAAAAAAAATTGCCCGGAATACCCCTTTAAGCTATTGGATCCTGAACCCACTGTGAACCTAAACTTCATAATTTAATAAAGATAGATTATTGAATTATAACTCCTGGTTGAATCTCAGATTTAACTAACACTAAAATGTAGGTATTTCTAATCAATGTCACATTTATTTATTATATAATCTTTAGACTGATGAAGCTCTAGGATGAAATTTTCTTTATGTAAGAAAGACTAGCAGACTTTTGAATAATTTTAATGATTTTAGTCACAGATTAAGCTAAATTGCATAATCTGCTCTTTAATTGAATATACAACAGAATTTTGCCATACGGAATCTAGCAACCTAGAAGAGACAATTCAAGCCAGGGCTTTCAGAACAAGTGAAAGGTGAGCTTCCTTGATTGGAAACCTCAGATAACTTGGGTGACTTATTTCAATTGTGTTTCTGAGTGGTTCAGAGACTTACTGAAAGAAGGGAAAGACTGAATGCATTTTGAAATAATCTCCCTTCTCTTGCAGTCAGCACTATGCAGATTAATGTCATTCTGAAACCCCTTTGTACAGCAGTAAAAGAGACACAATATACAAAAAGGTCTATTTTTTACAGGGATACGGGCCATTGTGCGATTGGTTGCCTAAATAAGATATTTCACTGTAAACAGCAGACTAAAGGGGAAACATTTGATCTGTTAGTGTAGATTCAGACTGCAGAATCTCCAGGGCAGAGATTCCAACTGAGAGGCCGCCACGTAAATTATGTGATGCTAAAACTGCGCGGACCTGTGCCTTTATTACTGAGGTCAATGCAGGCAACACGTAAATCCGCTCAAAGAATGATCATATTTGTTCTATTTTGTGGAATTTTCACAGTAGAAGGATCCACCCATCAATTACCGGAGGGGGAATGGGTCAGTGGAAGACCCATTCACATCAATGCTAGGTTAGTGCAGTGAAGTCTTCAAGCAGAATTTCTGTTTGAAATACTGTGCAGAGATTCTGTAGTGTGAACATACTCTTAGATGCAAAAATACATTTAGTTTTTCCTCTGGCACAGGAGGATGACAAAATGTTATCAACAGGGTCTCCTTTTCTAGAGCCAATATACATTTGCACTAAAATGCTTGAGATTTTAAGTCTGATATTCCAACTGTTTCTACAAATTCCCATTTCTCCTTGAGATTCCTTGGCTTTTTAACTCTCAATTCATTAATTAACTGAAAAATGCATTTTGGGGTTTATTAAGGCTGACATTTCCCACAATAGCCTCTTGATGTTGGGCAAATGCGTTTTAAACAAATGTATGTGAATGGGGAATATATTCGCAAATTTGCGATAAAAATTTGAAATGTGAATATTCGTGCCCAACACTAATTGGCATCAGCAATTGCTACATTCACTGGGCCTATCACTACAATCCCTGCCCAGCAAGTGTGTTTGGTGACCCAGAGAAGAGTTGTGATGCTCTACGTATCAGTGAAAGATGAGGCATACATTTCTGTTGGTATAAGTTTTAATGATGTTTTACTACAATGCATTAAACGTTTTACTACAATGCAATTTCTTAACATTGCATTGTCTTGACATCTAAACAGCAACAAATTAAAGATCAATTTTAAGTTCTGCTGTATATTTAAGACATTCTCAACAATATATCTAAATTCCTCCAAATATTCCTGATTGTTGAATATATTTGAGTAATTTACTAATTTGTTATAAAAATGTATATTTTTGCAATGCAGTTTTATTGGGATATTATTTTTGTGTGCCCCATTAGAATTTAACCCCTTAAGGACACAGCCTATAATCATCTTAAGCACCAGAGCATTTTTTGCACATCTGACCACTGTCACTTTAAGCATTAATAACTCTGGGATGCTTTTTCTAATCATTCTGATTCCGAGACTGTTTTTTCATAACATATTCTTCTTTATGTTAGTGGAAATTTTTTATTGATACCTGCATCCTTTCTTGGTGAAGAATTCCAAAATTTCAAGAAAATTTAGAAAATTTAGCAATTTTCTATCTTTGAAGCTCTCTGCTTGCAAGGAAAATAGACATTCCAAATACATTTTATATTTATTCAAATATACAAGGAGGGAAATTTATCAAAGTTGTCTATTTCCCGCATCGATATAGACCAACCTACAGAGGGTTAGGCTGGTCTATTTTTCAAAAGTCACAAGGATCTTGATGAATTCTGCACACAGACTTTGGGATCTATAATTTAGACTGTATTTAAACCTGCTCCAGTATGGTCTGACATTTCAGCTTTCGGCCTATGCAACTTTTCGCAAAAAGTCGCTATTGATAAATTCAGCACCAATGTATTTTTCCATCTAACATAGACTAGAATGCATCATGCTTTAAGAATCCTCTAAAGCCAAAGTCGCACATATTCAGATGGGACTTTCTGTACGACAAATTTACATGTGAAAAACAAGTCTAAATCCTTTGATAAATCTTTATGTCTACTTTATGTTGGCATCATAAAGTTGACATGTTTTTACTTTTGGAAGACATCAGAGGGCTTCAAAATTCAGCAGCAATTTTCAAATTCTTCACGAAATTTTCAAAAATCTGAATTTTCCAGGCACTAGTTCAGTTTTAAAGTGGATTGGAAGGGCCTTCGTATTAGAAATACCCCATAAATAACCCCATTATAGAAACTGCACCCCTCAAAGTATTCAAAATGGCATTGAGAAAGTTTGTTAACCATTTAGCTGTTTCACAGTAATAGCAGCAAAGTGAGAACATTCCAAATTTTCATTTTATACGCTCGAAGTTCCTGTAGACCCAGTTTTTTTTATTTTTACAAAGGGTAATAGGAGTAAATGCCCCACAAAATTTGTAACCCCATTTCTTCGGAGTATGGAAATACCCCATGTGTGGATGTAAAATGCTCTGCGGGAGAACTACAATGCTCAGAAGAGGAGTCACATATGAGTTTTGGAAAGCAAATTTTGCTGAAATGGTTTTTGGGAGGCATGTCGCATTTAGAAAGCCCCAATGGTTACAGAACAGCAAAAAAAAAAACACATGGCATACTATTTTGGATACTACACCCCTCAAGGAACGAAGCTTTAACACCCCACAGGTGTTTGACGACTTTTCGTTAAAATAGGATGTGTAAATGAAAATATTTTTTTTTCACTAAAATGCAGTTTTTTCCACAAATTGCACATTTTTACAATGGGCAATAGGAGAAAAAGCCCTCCATAATTTGTAAAAACCAAATAACCCATTTGTGGATGCAAAGTGCTCTGCAGGCGAAGTACAATGCTCAGAAGAAAAGGAGCGCCATTGAGCTTTTGGAGAGAGAATTTGTTTGGAATGGAAGTCGGGGCTATGTGCATTTAGAAAGCCCCCATGGTGCCAGAACAGTGGACTTCCCCACATGTGACCCCATTTTGGAAACTACAGCCCTCACAGAATTTAATAAGGGGTGCAGTGAGCATTTACACCTCCTGGCATTTTGACAGATCTTTAGTACAGTGGGCTGTGCAAGTGAAAAATTACATTTTTCATTTTCACGGACAACTGTTCCAAAAATGTGCCAGACACCTGTGGGACGTAAATGCTCACTGTACCCCTTATTACATTACGTGAGGGATGTAGTTTCCAAAATGGGGTCACATGTGGGGGGGGGGGGGTCCATTGTTCTGGCACCATGAGGGCTTTGTAAACACACGTGGCCTTCAATTCCGGACACATTTTCTCTCCAAAAGCCCAATGGTGCTCCTCCTCTTCTGAGCATTGTAGTTTAGCCGCAGTGCACTTTACATCAATACATGGCATATTTTCTTATTCAGAAGAAATGGGGTTACTTATTTTGGGGGGCTTTTTTCCTATTTTCCTCTGAGAGGCCATCGTATGTTGAAATTATCAGGGCCTTCATGGGTTTGGGGGTCACTGTATTTATTTTTTGCTTTTATGTCAGAACCACTGTAAAATCAGCCACCCCTGTGCAAATCACCAATGTAAGCCTCAAATGTACAAAGTGCACTGTCACTCCTGAGCCTTGTTGTGCGTCTGCAGAGCATTTTACATCCACATGTGGAGTATTTCTGTACTCAGGAGAAATTGCATTACAAGGTCTTTTTTTTCCTTTTACCTCTTGTGAAAATGAAATGTATGGGGCAACACCAGCATGTTAGTGTAATTTTTTTAAATTTTTTTACACTAACAGGCTGGTGTAGACCACAAATGTTCCATTTCATAAAGGGTAAAAAGAGAAAAAGCCCCCAAAAATTTGTAACAATTCCTCTTGAGTACGTAGATACCCCATATGTGGCCCTAAACTGTTTCCTTGAAATATGACAGGGCTCGGAAGTGAGAGAGCACCATGCGCATTTGAGGCCTAAATTAGGGATTTGTAAAGGGGTCAACTCGGATGCAAGCTTTACAATTGCCTCCGCTACCAAAAATATTCTCGCCAGTGATTCCCAAACAGGGTGCTTCCAGCTGTTGCTAAACTCCCAGCAGTTTTGGAAACACTGCAGTACAAGACATTTTTATTGGGGGGAAGGTGGGGACAGTGTACGTGTGTGTTTTACCCTTTATTTTGTGTAGTGTAGCGTTTTAGGTACATTCACATGGGCGGGGGTTTACAGTAAGTTTCCCACTAGGAGTTTGAGCTGTGGCAGAAAATTTGATACAACGCAAACTTAAAGTAAGAAACTTACTCTAAATCCCCGCCTGTGTGAATGTACTCTGTGATTTCACATGGGGGGCAAACCTCCAGCTGTTGCAAAACTACAACTCCCAATATGCACTGACAGACCGTGCCTGCTTGGAGTTGTACTTTGGCAACAGCTGGAGGCACACTGGTTGTAAAACCTTGAGTTAGGTTCTGTTACCCAACTCAGTGTTTTCAAACCAGTGTGCCTCCAGCTGTTGCAAAACTACAACTCCCAGGATGTACTTACTGATTGCGGAAAGGCATGCTGGGAGATGTAGTTATGCAACAGCTGGAGGCACGCAACTACAACTCCCAGCATACCGACACAGTTATTTTCTGTTCATGCATGCTGGGAGTTGTAGTTTTGCAATATTTAAAGGGCCACGGTTTAGCAACCACGGCACAGTGATCTTCAAACTGTGGCTCTCCAGATGTTGCAAAACTTCAAATCCCAGCATGCCCAGACAGCTAACTGCTGTGTTGGCATGCTGGGAGTTGTAGTTTTGCAAGATCTAGAGGGCCACAGTATAGAGACCACTGCACAGTGATCTCCAAATGGTAGCCCTCCCAATATTGCCAAACTACAAATCCCAGCATTCCCAAACCGCTAACAGCTGTCTGGGCATGCTGGGAGTTGTAGTTTTGCAACATCTTGAGGGCTACAGTTTAGAGGCCACTGTATAGTGGTCTTCAAACTGTGGCCCTCCAGATGTTGCTAGGCAACAACTCACCGGCTTCCATAGTCAGCAGGATCGCACCAGGGAGAGGATTGCCACCCGCCACCAATCGCCACCGGTAAGTGACCTCCAGCGCCGGTCCCAGCACAATTTCCCCGCTCTTCTCGGACTACAGTGGGTAGGCAGAGCAGCTGATCCGAACTTTAACCCCATCCACCGATCTGCTATTGGTCAACCACTTCTGACTGACCAATAACAGGGAAGGAGAGGTGACACCCCTGCCACCTCACTCCTATTACTTCTGAATGATCGGGGATGTCTTGGACAACCCCCATTCCCCTTATTTTACGGGTCACCGGAGACACATATGACCCAGAATCACTGCAGATCGCCGGTCTCAGGACCCCCTAGGCATTGTCACAGGATGCCTGCTGAATGATTTCAGCAGGCATCCCGGTTTGGTCCCCACCCGGCGAGCAGCAGGGACTGGAATTTCCATGGGCGATGAAGTACGCCCTGGGTTCTTAAGTCCCAGGGTGCCAGGGCGTACCTGTATGCCCTGTGTCCTAGATGGGTTAATATATTTTCTGAAAACTGTACCAGCTTTTCAAGTCATGGGATTATCACTTCAGATTTACTAAAAAAAAAAAAAAAAGGTGTAAAAATAACAATAGCCAGCAGATGGGCTTTTGAGTTGGGCAAAAAAATGTACTTGGAAATTGATCGATCATAGTTACTATTAGACCATGTTTGCTCCATTGAAATTAATACGTGAATATGAGCGACTATACACTGCCAACCTATACCACAATCGAAGAGCATTCAGATGCTCATTTACCCTGGTAATGAGAGCTCAAAATATCTATATGACCAAGTTATCGTATCTTTCTCAGAATAGCAGCTAAATGGTAGAACATTTCTAAAGGAACGTATCTATAAAGTTGCTTTATTTTGCATTCAGAAAACAAGTTAACAATAAAAAAAATCCTTAAGGTGGCATTAGTCTCTAAGGTGGTTGTCTAATTTAGAAAATAGAGAAAAGTCAATAGAGAAGAAAATCTAGGAGTCTAATAACTAAGTGGAAAGTAGTTATAAAGAGCATTATTTGCTCTGGAAGACCTAGCTGGTCTATATATACACAGACAGCCAATTGATTTCAATGGGAATTGTGTAATCCTGGGGGAACTTAGCACTTCCTTACAGATTTCACCACTGGTTACAGCTGATCTCTAGGGATCTAGCAGTGGAATAGTCTGTGTTTAGCTTATCTCCAGTTTTCTACATAAATGTATTTTGAAAAATATCTAAAAAATAATAATGCTGGTAAGAATGGTTTCAGTTAAAATGTGAACATTGACAAGATGTTTTCAGCAACATGGACAATCTAGCTTTAAGCAGAACAACTGAATCATTTAAAATAAAGTTGTTTCTAGGGAAAATATAACCTTAACATCACTTTTTTTTTCAATTGGAATGTTGGGCAACATGTCCATGTTGATCAGTCATTCTCGGATAACTCAAGCTCAAGGAAGAATCATCTCTGCACTGAGCACCTAGGGGCAAGGAATATTGGACATGAATGACAGCTTTCTCTATTTCTTGCTACCAAATTAACTGCATTTAAACATACATATCCAGGTAAGGAACCTTTTTTGCAATACTCATTGGTAAAGACATCATTTAAAGTAGTTTACTTTTTGAGTTTTGATTTTGAGTTAGGTGCAGCTTTCCACTACACTACTAGGTTCATTCCTAAAATGTTTAGTTTATTATAACAGTGCAATGTAGAGTACTAACTGAACAAATACACAGAACTAAGCTCATGGGTATCATGTCTAACAAGTTAAAGGGGTATTCCAGAGAAAAACTTTTTTTTATATATATCAACTGGCTCCAGAAAGTTAAACAGATTTGTAATTTACTTTTATAAAAAAATCTTAATCCTTTCAATAATTATCAACTGCTGAAGTTGAGTTGTTGTTTTCTGTCTGGCAACAGTGCTCTCTGCTGACATCTCTGCTTGTCCCTGGAACTGCACAGAGTAGAAGAGGTTTGCTATGGGGATTTGCTTCTAAACTGGGCGGTTCCCGAGACACGTGTCATCAGAGAGCACTTAGAAAAGAACAACTCAACTTCAGCAGCTCATAAAAGATTTTTCCTGGATAACCCCTTTAAGATAAACTATTGTCCGTTTCAATGAGCAGGCACAGACTGGTCCAGAATATCCTATGATGAAAACAGGCTCTGACAAAAGACAGACCAATTGAGCTGACATTGCAGCCAGGTATTTGCCAATAAGGGCTTATTTTTAAAGGTGCTACCTGATGTATTGAAAAAGTCAGCATCAGGCTGCTATAGTTATAAAATAAAAATTCTATAAAAATCAACAGGGGAGGCGAGGGTTATGTTAGGAGCTGTAGTCCTCACTATATATATGTCATGTGACAGAGTGGTTAACTCATCATCACTGTTCCTCTGTGACCCAAAACATTTTGTCAGTAAAGCTGTGGACTTTTTGTATAATTCCAATGTGATACAATTACATGAATATAGCATTGTAGGTAATAGTTTTGGAATAAGAAGATGGAATATTTAGTCACTGTCACTTTCTTCAGTGCTTTTGCAGCAGCTCTAGTGAATTTAGAAATATTGAGGTGTTTTATTATTATTATTATTATTATAATAATAATTATTATTATTATTAAGACCAGCATATGCAATAAACAGGGTGTAATGCATATACATACATTATCAAAACTTTTCAGTTCACATTTTATGCATTAAGCAAACCTTTCGAACAGTCATACTGGGACATTCCCCCCTGTGCTTAATGTTCTCTCCTGTCTCTCCTGATAACATTTTCAGTTTATTTTGAGATCAGAACATCGTCAACAGAACAGGGAGATTGAGGTATATAAACATATAAGCTAATACTGAATAATAATAGTAATACTAATAATAATAATAATAGCATATGTTATTTAACAACTCTGTCTGGTGCTCACTTTTTAATTAAATTTGACAACCCTTTAAGATTTAATTCACAAATAATCTGACCTTATTGATTATGTAATGGGTGCCAAAGTAATAACTAAGTTTACAATTCAAATGGATATGCATTCCATCTATATAAATAGAGATTAGGCTCTAAGGGTTATCTCCTCTGTTAAGCCCAAGGAAACCCATTCCAACACTCTCCATGAGTATCCAGCAGAATTCTAAAAGCAGTTATGTATATGTTTCTCCAAAATGATGGGAAATAACTTAAAATGAGGACAGCAAGTAAAGGAGTATTGCAGCAATAATATTTATTTTGATATATTGCTGTGCATGAAACCAAAATAACAAACAAGTAATATTTACCTATAGCTGTTCCCTGCAGCACCAATTCCATGTACTTCCTTTCTCCTGCTGCTCACTGTTTCTACCCGCTTCTGGGTTGAGAGTCATAACAAGACTTGCCCACTCTACTACTCTACCCCTTTAAGCAAAGTTACTCAGTTTATTCAGTTATTTGCAAAGTTATTAAGCCTTTTATGTAGATTTAGACTGAATTTGTAGACTGGAATTACACTTAAAGGGTTTATTCAGGAAAAAAACTTATTTATATATCAACTGGCTCCAGAAAGTTAAACAGATTTGTAAATTACTTCTATTAAAAAATCTTAATCTTTTCAGTAGACTGGAATTACACTTAAAGGGTTTATTCAGGAAAAAAACTTATTTATATATCAACTGGCTCCAGAAAGTTAAACAGATTTGTAAATTACTTCTATTAAAAAATCTTAATCTTTTCAGTCTAAGTGCTCTCTGATGACACGTATCCCGGGAACCGCCCAGTTTAGAAGAGGTTTGCTATGGGGATTTGCTTCAAACTGTGCGGTTCCCGAGACACATGTCATCAGAGAGCACTTAGACAGAAAATAACAACCTTAACTTCAGAAGCTCATAAGTCCTGAAAGGATTAAGATATTTTAAAAGAAGTAATTTACAAATCTGTTTAACTTTCTGGAGCCAGTTGATATATATATAAAAAAAAGGTTTTTCCTGGATAACCCCTGCAACTAACAAATATTAAAGAATAGTCTCCAAATATTTCTAGTAGAACTACACATTCCAATGAATTTCTAAAGAACGTATTCAATAATGTAAATAATGCGACAAAGTGTGTAAATAAAATATGCACAATGAGAAATAATTATTTATTGTACTAACCTGTATGGCTACCAGAGAGAGAACTGAGCAGTCTGGACTGTGAATGGGCTCCATCAAAAAGTTCTACCAGATCATTTAATGATGTTTGGAAGTAGAAAAACTGGCCAAATACAACTGGAATTGTAAAACAAAAAAGTGAATATACATGTTATACATTTTTCTCACAATATTTGCATTGAAATAATAGACATCAAACATCATGGTGACAAAATATATACAATTATGAGCTTTAGCTGTATTAACTTTAGATGGTAGATAAATTATCTACAAACTGCCACACGCAAGTGTGAATCCAGATTCAATGGCCCTGATTTACCAGAACTCAGTAACATACGGAAGATGAGATGTAATTGGTTGATATCACACAGTTTCTGTCCTGAAAATATTGGTAGATATGGGTTAGAGATGAGTGAATTTTTGAAAAATTCGATTCGGCTCATTCGCAGAATTTTCCCAAAAAATGTGTTTTGGACCGAATCTATTCGTTGTTGATGACTATTAAAAATGGCTATTTCTGGCCTACAGAGTGCCTCAATAGGGTTGTAGAACACTATGCCTTGCTGTAACACTCATAGGGTGTGTGATGGGTTAGTGAAATAATACTGTTATTTAGTATGACATGCAGATCAGAGGCGTCACTATTAGAATCACTGTCGCACAATGACAGAGCCTGGAGGTGGCATCAGTATGAGGAGACCATATAGTGGCTGAATGACAGAACGTGAAGAGGGCGGCAGCATGAGGAGACCATACAGTGGCTGAATGACAATGCCTGGAGGTGGCGGTAGCATGAGGAGACCATATAGTGGCTGAATGACTCAACGTGGAGGTGGTGGCAGCATGAGGAGACCATATAGTGCAAGAATGACACAGCGTGGAGTAGGTGGCAGAATACGGAGAGCATATAGTGGCTGAATGACACTGCCTGGAGTTGGCAGCAGCATGAGGAGACCATATAGTGGCTGAATGACCCAGCATGGAACTGTCAGCAGCATGAGGAGACCATATAGTGCCTGAATGACACAGCGTGGATGTGGCGACAGCATGAGGAGACCATATAGTGGCTGAATGACACAGTGTGGAGTTGGTGGCAGCATGTGGAGACCATATAGTGGCTGAATGACACAGCGTGGAGGTGGCGGCAGCATGAGGAGACCATATAGTGACTGAATAACACAGCATGGAGTTGGTGGCAGCATGAGAAGACCATATAGTGGCTGAATGACAAAGCCTGGAGTTGATGGCAGCATGAGGAGACCATACAGTTGTTGAATGACCCAGCGTGGAGGTGGTGGCAGCTTGAGGAGACCAAATAGTGCCTAAATGACACAGCGTGGAGGTGGCGGCAGCATGAGGAGACCATATAGTGGCAGAATGACACAGCGTGGAAGTGGTGGTAGCATGAGGAGACCATATAGTGGCTGAATGGCACAGCATGGAGGTGGCGGCAGCATGAGAAGACCATATAGTGGCTGAATGGCCCAGCGTGGAGGTAGCAGCCCCATGAGGAGAACATATAGTTGCTGAATGACACAGCCTGGAGTTGGCGGCAGCATAAGAAAACCATATAGTGGCTGAATGACCCAGCATGGAGGAGGTGGCAGCATGAAGAGACCATATATTGCCTGAATGACACAGCGTGGAGGTGGCGACAGCATGAAGAGACCATATAGTGCCTTAATGACACAGCGTGGAGGTGGCGGCAGCATGAGGAGACCATACAGTGTCTGAATGACACAGCGTGGACATGGCGGCAGCATGAGGAGACCATATAATGACTGAATGACACAACCTGGAGGTGGCGGAAGCATGAGGAGACCACATAGTGGCTGAATGACACAGCGTGGAGTTGCCAGCATCATATAGTGGCTGAATGACATAGCGTGGAGTTTGCGGCAGCATGAGGAGAATATAGTGGCTGAATGACACAGCCTGGAGGTGGTGGAAGCATGAAGCGACCATATAGTGGCTGAATGCCACAGCGTGGGGGTGGCGGAAGCATGAGGAGGACATATAGTGCCTGAATGGCACAGGCTGTAGTTGGGGGCAGCATGAGTAGACCATATAGTGGCTTAATGACAGCCTGGAGTTGGTGGCAGCATGAGGAGAACATATAGTGGCTGAATGACACAGTCTGGAGGTGGCAGCAGCATGAGGAGAACATATGGTGGCAGTGGGAGACAGCTTGGAGCTGGCATCAGCATGAGGAGTAAATATGGTGGCAGAATGAGACAGCCGGGAGGTTGCGGCAGCAGCAGCCTCACGAGTCCTGAAAGTGACCCGGTGACAGAGTGGTGCGGTGGGTGGCAATACCAGTACCTGGTGACAAAGGTGCGTGAAAAAAGGAGAACTTGGCATCAGATGTGGGGCATCAGGCATGTGGCAGGATGAGAATAGTAGCTGAGGCAGGTAGTAGCTGAGGCCTCTTTTGTAAAAGTGGTAGTGTGCACAAGTAAGTATTGAGGATATGCATTAGGTAAAACTTTACTTTTAATAATATGCTTAGGATAAAATATATTGACCCCAATTTTTTTTTTAATCAAACAAAAGGAAAGGTGTGCAAAAACAACAACATTTGTCACCTACACCACCAAGTATTGATGTGATGCAAAGACCTCTAAAAGGTGGAAGGGAACAATGTATGGTCCATTGTATCCAGTGGGGGTAAAATCTTCCCCTGTAAGGCCCTACTCTCGCATTATTAATTCCCTTCTTGGCAAGTGTTACTTAACCTAAAAAGGGTGGCCCCACACAGAAACCTCTACCTATTTCCCCCTACAAATACTGCCATTTCCCAGGGTTTTTAGGTGGAAATAGGGATTGGTTCCTGTGTGGGGCCACCCTTTTTAAGACGAGTAACACTTTCCTCGAAAAGGTGGAAGGGAACAACGTATTGTCCATTGTAGCAGATTGGGATAAAAACTTCCCCTGTAAGGCCCTACTCTCGCCCTATTAATTCCCTTTTTGGCAAGTGTTACTCACCCTAAAAACTCACCCTAAAAAGGGTGGCCCCACACAGGAAACTCTCTCTATTTCCACCTTAAGACCCTTGGAAATGGCTGTGTTTGTAGGAGCAAATAGGGAGAGGTTCCTGTGTGGGGCTGCCCTTTTTAGGGCGTGTACCATAATCAGACTCAAGCGGGCTCAGGAACAATAATCACTTCCGGGGTGTTACTGTGTATATCAATTAACTAACATGACATCACAAGAAAAAGACGATATATCAAAAAAGAGCACACCCACTGTTCAGGTACAAGTTGGAAAATATACTTTATTACAATCTAAACATAATTAATGCAGACAAAAACATTTTAAACCATTTAAAAGGCCCAAAGGCCACTACAAAACCCCCCTAGACCCCCCTAGAAAAAATGGGGAGACCACTCCCGGGGCACCTGCTGAGTCAAGTATATTCAGAACAACAGTCCCATAGCCCAAACCTGAATCACAAAATACATAAAGTGCAAGATCACATATACAGCTTCCCTCAGTTTGCAAATAGTAATAATGTTAGACCTGTAAAGAGCAATAATAAATACAACCTCATTTAGCTACCACTGGGAAAGCAGGGCTATTGGACAGATGGAGGATAACCTTGCAGGCGCGCGCCCCCCCGGACCCCACGCATTCCGTTGCCCGTCAGCAACTTCCTCAGGAGTGTTGCGGCATGTTCAGCGTTCTCTGCTTTATATAAACCTTATAATTAACCTTAATCAACATCAGGAGGAGGTACTTGGTCGTCCGTGAGTCCATTCATGGCTGCTCACTAGGACACGAACGGGCGCCTGCTAGTACTTCCGGGTCCTCCACAGTTCACATCTGCTCAGCCGCAACACTCATACACATGCGCTAACTCTCAAGCCTTACTCTTGCATCTCTCACACTCCAACAATATCCATGCTCAAGTCCCACACACCTAATGTGCCTGCGCACTATCATACAAGGATTCCGTTCTTATAATACACACGTTATGTTCCGCAATGCACTTGCGCATGTTCCGCAATGCTCCTGCGCACTACCATGCAGGAGTTCCATTCTTGTAGTACATAAGTGGCACTCCACATAGCATCTTAAATAGGAGATATATGAATCCCCACAATATATATAGATATTATCATTATTTAATATTAAGGTGTAACAGCGTCAACCAATATTACACACAGACACAACTTATAGATACAATATCCAACTTTATCCAATACTGTACAGATATACAATACCCAGGTAGGCATACATACACATAGAGATTCCATACCACATAAGCTTATTACATATATCAACTTAGGTTGCCTATCCATATACATATGCACACCAAAAAACACATATTTACACCAAAAGACACACACGGCACATGTCCAATCTTAAGTGCTCATTTATGCGTATTTATGTACCATGATAACACGGCACATATAAAATTTTAGGTGCTCATTTGTATACCATAATAGCCCTCGCGCCCAGTATATGCAACAGTAAAAAAGTAATAAGTAATAGAATAAAATAAGAATACATAAATATAAAAGTATTTGAAGAACCATAGATATTCCTTCTCAGCACTAGTTAACGTATCAGTAAAGCCCTACTCATTCTTAGTACCCATACCAAACACATATATCACACATAAGAGCTGAAATATGTATAATATCTATAAGTGTTAAGCACTCTTATCATATTACATCTAATTAGCTTATCAAAAACCATTTACCACAAATGCTTAAAGCTACTCCCTCTAAATAGTGCTCCTCATAATCGACATAGACCATGAATCGTGTGTATCCTGCATATCGTATACCTATACACTCCATAATGACCCATATAGTACTTATACCATTTTGTATTTATTTTACCCTACAAAGAGCCATATAATACATGTATATGCTTAACATACATTAGTTTCCATACCAAGAGCCAAATGTCATACATGTACTTAACCTTCATCATCTATCATACATATACTTAGCCTACATAATATATCTGGCACTGTCCAAATCCAATCCATACACTCCACCATACATTCCACTTGCACACTTAAATACAACGCTCATAGCCCATGCACTCTTCCTACACACTATTATACCTCCCATCCAATTATTTCATCCCCTCAATGAATCCATACTTAAATATAATCAAATAATCATAGGTATCTAATGTCCTTAACATACATAATGTCATCAGCAACCCTCATATATACCAGAGATACCATTATTTGGATTCATTCCATAATCACTCATCCATTCACCACATCATACTCCACCTCTACATTGGACCACGGGTACCTCCTCCTGTGTATCAACGTGTATAGCAACATCATAGCAATATTGTTATTATTATTGTCATATATTATCATTATTATTATAGATACTAAATAAAGCCATAAGCATGCCCTATCGAGCCATGATACTTAGAGTTATCCATCCCAGAGAAGGCAAGACTGGACTTAAAAATCCCTTATTAGGGTGAGTAACACTTGCTAAGAAGGGAATTAATAATGCGAGAGTAGGGCCTTACAGGGGAAGTTTTTATCCCCCACCGGTTACAATGGACCATACACTGTTCCCTTCCACCTTTTAGAGGTCTTTGCATCACATCAATACTTGGTGGTGTAGGTGGCACATGGTGTTTTTTGCACACCTTTCCTTTCGTTTGATTTAAAAAAAAAAAAAAAGGTACATACTGTATATTTTATCCTAAGAATATTATTAAAAGTTATGTTTTACGTAATGCATATCCTCAATGCTTACTTGTGGTCTGATGCGGAGGAATTTCTGTAACTGGGGAGCAGCGCCTTAAATATGTTTAGCACTATCCATATTTGTGAAGTGTTAATGTGGCACCATGGTCAATCTACTCTGATGCATCAGGTATTGGTGGGTGGAAATCCTGGCTGATTCATGCCTGATTCATCTTCACAAAGTTCAGGCTCTCCACATTTTTCATGGACAGACAAGTTCTCCTTGGGGTTACTATGGCCCCCCGCCGCACTAAACACCCGCTCTGAAGGCACACTACTGGCCGGGCAGGACAGCTTTTCCAGGGCAAACTCTGCTAGTTGCAGCCATAAATCAAGTTTGGCTGTCCAGAAGTCCAGCTGATCTTCAGGATGTGTTGGCATGGTCATGTCAAGGGATGCCAACACCTGCTGATTCAGGTCCTGCTCCAGGTGTACTTGCTGCTGATGAGTTGCTTCACTATGCGGGTGAAGAAAGCTACTCATCAGCGACTGTAGACTCAGGCTGCAGCTGATGGAGCTAGTATTCCTCCTGCAACCCCACCCCTCCCCACCAGTCATGGCAGTAGAAGGTGAGTGCAGAGGCCCCCCGAGTAAGTCCTGCGAAAGGACGGACGATGGCGCAGATAGGCATCAGCCAACTGATTACGTAGGATGTTTCTGTAGTAGGTAAGTTTTTCCTCTCTCTCAGTGGGTGTAAAAAAGGCCCCCATTTTGTACCGGTAGCGAGGGTCCAATATGGTGAAGAGCCAGAAGTCATCCCACTGCCAAATGGTGACAATTCGGTGGTCACTATGCAAGCAACTGAGCATGCATCGTGCCATTTGTGCAAATGACTTGGAGGGACACCCTGCCTCCATCTCCACTGCATACTGCCACGGTGTGTCTGGGTCCTCTGTCTAGCTTTCCTCATAACTCTCTAGCTCCTCTAGCTGCTCCTGCTACTTCTCTCCTGTCAGATGACTAGAAAAACCGCCCATCTCTTGAAACCTAAACTGTGCTCCACTGTGCCCCTCCTCCTCCTCCAGTTCAGCCTTACAGGGCTTATGTGGCTGTGAGATGTAGGCACCACTTCTCCAGTGCCCTGACATGCCATTGTTTCCAACACATGATGTAGTACATGAAGCAGTGGAATGACATTGTTCATTCCGTAATCCTAGCGACTGACTAATAATGTGGCTCCCATGCTACCACCTTTCTGGCTCAGCTGCTGCCTCACAACCAATCCTGCAACCCTCTTCTCCTGATGATAATGAAGCACCTTCTGCACCCGGCTCCCAAGTGCGATCGGCTTCATCATCATCGAGTTGTGTCTGCACGTCACTGATGTCCTCCTCATGTTCCTCAACAGTGTCTGCTCCAGGAGTCTGAACGCTCACAATAATACCTCCCACGCCACTCTCCTCATCATTACTTTCCTGCCTAGCTGAGGAAGCTGCTGTAACGGAACTGGATGTAGATCCTCTACCTGTGTGGCTGATGACTCGAACCGTATCGGGGAGCGGAGTCTAAGGTGCCGCTGGTCTTCACCAGAGCCCGCCACAAGGCAGCATGGGCTTGCTGTGGCTGGCAACACCCAGGTTGCTACCCCCGACACGGCTTGACCACACAGGTAACTGGGCAAGGTGAGGTAACGAAGGAGGAGGCTGTAGCGTAGTCAACGTAGCAGAAGATCAAGGGGGCGGCAAAGGTTTGTAGTCAAAAAACGTAGCGGGAAGGTCTGGATACACGGGTATGGCAAAACAGGCAATAGGGAACACTTTCTCTCAAGCAATAGGCACTGAAGATCCGGCAAGGGGGTGTGGGAGGTTCAACAACTTATAATGTGCTGTCAGGTGCTTTTACTAATTATGGGCGTACTGGCCTTTTAAATGTCTAAGCTCCGGTACATGCGCGCCCTAAGGGACAGGGACACGCACACCGGAGCTGAGAGAGTGAGAGAGCTGCAGGAGCGGGACGAGGTGAGTGACGTGCCGGGATTTGCATGCAGGCACATCCCGCCATGCGAATCCCGGCCCCACCGGCAGTCAGGAACACTGCACTCACGGCCGGTGCTTGCGGCCGGAGCGCAGTGTGTAACAGTACTCCCCCCTTTTGTCTCCCCCTCTTTTTACGGCTCAAGAACCTTTTGAGAAGATCGTGATCTAGGATGTTATTCTGTGGTTCCCAAGACCTCTCCTCTGGTCCGAACCCCTCCCAATCTACAAGAAAGAAACGTTTTCCTCTGATGAGTTTGGAGTCCAGAATTTCTTTGACCGAATATACATCCGAGGTACCCGAGATAGGAGTAGGAAAAACGTCCTTTTTATAGAAGCGGTTATAGATGACAAGTTTCAAGAGGGAGATGTGAAAAGAATTTGGGATCCGAAGGGAGGAAGGGAGATGAAGAGAATAAGGCACTGGATTTAGGCATTTCTTGACTTTGTAAGGGCCCAAATAACGTGGACCCAGTTTGTAACAGGGTACTTTGAAGCTGATGTATTTAGATGATAACCACACTTTGTCCCCGGAGTATTCGGGAGGAGGATGCCTTTTCTTGTCTGCTTGAAATTTCATGGTCATGGGTCATGGCACGAAGAAGGGAGAGATGAGTCTTCTTCCAGATGAAGTTCCAGAGAAGTTCTGTACAAGTTCATCAGCCATAAGGACACCGGATGGAGAAGACAAGGGCAAAGGTGGATGAGGATGAAGTCCATAGACTACAAAGAAGGGTGAAGTTCCTGTGGATTCGGTATCCTCTTGGTTGTACGAAAACTCTGCCCAGGGTAGTAGATCGTCCCTGTCGTCTTGGCGGGCAGAAACAAAGTGCCAAAGGTAATCCCCTAAGACCTGATTCACCCTCTCAACTTGACCATTATATTGGGGATGATATGGAGATGAGAAATCCAGCTTAACTTGAAGATGTGAGCAGAGTGCCCTCCAGAATTTAGAAACGAACTGGACTCCCCGGTCGGAAACAATATGTGCCAATAATCCATGGAGACGGAAGATATGGGAAAGGAACTGTTTAGCGAGTTGAGGTGCAGATGGTAAACCAGGCAAGGGCACAAACTGAGCCATCTTAGAAAATCGGTCCACAACTACCCAGATGACCGCATTGCCGCTAGAAGGAGGAAGATCTGTAATAAAGTCCATTGCAATGTCAGTCCAGGGCAGGTCAGGAACAGGTAAAGAATGTAGAAGACCGTTTGGCTTTGCAAGTGGTGTTTTGTCCAGGGCACACACTGAGCAGGAACGAACTAAGTCTATGACATCCCGTTTCAGAGTGGGCCACCGATATTGTCGGGAGATTAGTTGCAAAGATTTACGGATGCCGGCATGACCAGCCAACAGAGAGGAATTACTCCATTTCAAGATTCGGAGTCGCAGACGAGGAGATACATAAGTCTTCCCAGGGGGCAGATGCTGAATACTTGCTGGCGCTGTGGAAATAAAACGATCAGGAGGAACAATATGTTGAAGGTGTGATTCCAGGTCTTGTACTTCTGAAGATCTTGATAGAGCATCAGCCCGAAGATTCTTCTCTGCTGGACGGAAATGTATAAAAAAGTTAAACCTGGAGAAGAATAGGGACCAGCGAGCCTTTCGAGGGTTGAGACAATGAGCAGACTGAAGATAAATTGAGTAAATTGTTGTGATCTTGTGATCCGTGTAGATGGTTATTGGATGCACAGAGCCCTCTAAGAGATTTTGCCATTCTTCCAAGGCCAACTTAATAGCCAGAAGCTCACAATCTCCTATAGTATACTTTCTCTCCGCTGGAGAGAAAGTCTTAGAGAAAAATTTTCAAGTCACAGTCCTGCCCTTGAAAGAGCTTTGTGTCAAGACTTCTCCTGCACCAACTGAAGATGCATCCACCTCCAAAGTAAATGACTTGTCCGGATCCCGTCTTGACAACACCAGAGCAGAAGCAAAGGCAGACTTTAAGTGCTTGAAGGCTTCCTCGGCCTCTGGAGTCCAGACCTTCGGATTGGCAGTTTTCTTGGTAAGAGACACGATGGGGGCAACCAAGGTGGAATAGTGGGGAAAAAACTGCGGGTAATAATTGGCAAAGCCAAGGAAGCGCTGAATCACTTTCAGACCAGAAGGTTGAGGCCACTCCAGTACAGCAGATAATTTGTTAGGATCCATTTGAAGTCCCTTAACTGGTAACAATATACCCCAGAAACGGTAGACTGGTCTTTTGAAAAGTACACTTTCAAGTTTTGCATAGAGTTGGTTGTCTTGGAGATGCTGTAAAACTTGACGGAAATGGAGACGATGAGTGTGGAGATTGGGCGAATAGATGAGAATGTCATCCAAACAGGCAACGACACAGGAGTAGAGAAGGTCCCGAAAAATGTAATTGACAAACTCCTGGAAGACTGCTGGAGCATTACATAGTCCGAATGGCTTTACAAGGTACTCAAAATGTCCGTCTCGAGTATTAAACACAGTCTTCCACTTGTCCCGTTCTCTTATACAAATCAAATTATAGGCACCATGAAGATCCAGTTTGGAGAAAATCCTGGCACCTCGCAGCCGATCAAACTACTCCGAGATTAAAGGAAGGGGATAATGATTTTTTACTGTAATTTTATTCAGTCCTCGGTAGTCGATGCAAGGATGCAACAACCCATCTTTTTTTTCCACAAAGAAGAACCCGGATCTGGCTGGAGAAGAGGATTTCCTGATGAACCCCTTCTGAAGATTCTCTTGGATGTAAGTTGATATGGCCTGGGTTTCAGGGTCTGACAAGGGGTACATTCGGCCCCTGGGGGTGTGTGCTGCCAGGCAGTAAATCAATGGGACAATCGTAAGGACGATGTGGAGGCAAGACTTCAGCTTGCTTTTCACTGAAGACATTAGCAAAGTCCTGGAGGAACAAAGGTAAACCTGGCAGAGGACTAGATGAAGATTTCAACTTGGTCACATGTATATGTATACAGTGGTGGTTGCAGTATGGGCCCCAGCGAAGAACTTCTCCAGTTTTCCAATCAAGCTGCAGAGCATGGAGTTGCAACCACGGCAGGCCAAGCAATAGAGGAGAAGTACAATGTGGGAGAATGTAGAAAGACAAGTTCTCTCTATGGGAGACTCCGACTTGCATAGATAATGGTTCTGTGCGATATAGCACGGTACAGTCCAGTCTTTCTCCATTGAACGTAGAGATATACAGTGGTTTGAAGAGGCGGGACACCGGCAGATGATACCTATGGACTAGGGATGCATCAATAAAGTTTCCCGCTGAGCCAGAGTCAAGGAAAGCCAGAACGGAGATGATCTCTTTAGAAGGCAGAAGAAACTGGACAATCAGATTTAAGCATGGAGAGGTGGAACTCACACCTAGGGAGGCCTGTGGACGCAGAGGAAAATCCTTAAGGAAGTGGTCTGCACTGGCTCAGTATAGGCATAGATTTTCGGTTCGTCGGCGAGTTCTTTCCTGCAGGGTCAAGCAAGACTGATCCACCTGCATAGCCTCCACTGTGGGAGGCAACATAGAAGGTTGTGGTGGTTGCTGGAAAACTGGTGCCAGATGAGGAAAGCGATGAGATCATGCAGATTCCCTTTCTTGTCGCAGTTCCTCTCATCGCTCAGAGAAATGGATATCAATCCGGGATGACAATTGTATAAGTTCATTCAGGTTAGATGGCAATTCCTGGGCAGTGAGGACATCCTTAATTTGAATGATAATCCTCTCTTGAAAGTAGCGCAGAGTCATTATTCCAAGACAACTCTGACGCCAAGGTCTGGAACCGGATGGCATACTCGCCCACAGTGGAGTTGCCCTGGGAAAGACTCAGCAAAGCCGTCTCAGCCGACAGTGTGAAATTCCTGCAGGAATGCCTGCAGATTGGTAGTGATAGCATCATTGCGATCCCACAGCAGAGTTTCCCAGGCCAAGGCCCTACCAGATGGGAGACTGATGACGAAGGCTACCTTTGCTCGTTCTGTGAAGAACTGGTCCGCCATGAGTTCAATGTGCATGGAGCACTGCGTCACGAAACCACGACAGGACTTAGGATCCCCCTCAAACTGGTGGCTGATGACTCGGACCATATCGTGGAGGGGAATCTACGCCCGACACGGCTCGACCACACAGGTAACTGGGCAAGGCGAGGTAACAAAGGAGGAGTCTTAGCGTAGTCAATGTAGCAGAAGGTCAAGGCAGGCAGCAAAGGTTTGTAGTTAAAAAAGGTAGCAGGAAGGTCTGGAAACACGGGTATGGCAAAAGCAGCAATAGGGAACGCTTTCTCTCAGGCAATAGGCACTGAAGATCCGGCAGGGGGTGTGGGAGGTGCAACAACTTATAATGTGCTGTCAGGTGCTTTTACTAATTATGGGGGTACTGACCCTTTACATTTCAAAGCTCCGGCGCGCATGTGCCCTAAGGGAGGGGGACGCGTACGCCGGAGCTGAGAGAGTGAGAGAGCTGCAGGAGCAGGACAAGGTGAGTGACGGGCCGGTATTCGCATGCGGGTGCGTCCCACGATGCAAATCCTGGCCCCACCGGCGGTCAGGGACACGGGGACACTGCGCTCACGGCCGGTGCTTAAGGCCGCAGCGCAGTGTGTAACAGCGGCGAATGTCTCCTCCACTTCTTGGCTGAGCTGTAGCTGCTGACTGTCTTCTCTTAGATCGTCCTCACTAAATAGTGGAGCTGAACCCACAGCATAAGATACTTCTGTGGGGAGGGACTAGCATAGGGCAGAGGCAATGGGAGGACAGGGACTGCTCCTGGGTCATGCCAACTCAGGGTTGTGTCTGAGGAACCCACCGACTGTTGACATATGTGGTATGCACTTATGAGGGGAGTGCAATGCGCACCAGTATGCTTAAAACAGTATTTGTCTACAACACTAGCAGTTGTGTACTTTTGGGCTGGCTCTTCACAGTAACTAGGCCCTTGAGACTTTAACAGGTACAAAATGATACACCACTTAGATGTACGCACAGGTTACACTTAATAGAGGACAATATGCTTTTAGTGCTCTGCTCGCCCTAACTGGCTGGCTACTATTAGCTTTTCAGTTCGTGTTACACACCAGTGCTGCAGCACACAGTCGCTGTGTACTACACCCAAAATTGCACTTTCTCTCTCAATCCCACTGCCTTCCCTATCAGTGCTTCTAGGCTGGATTTTGGCTTGAGGTGAATCGTTGCTATAAAAAAGCGTTTCTGTGCAACACACTGCTCTCTGTCCCTCTCTGCAATAGAACGCTGTGTCTGGGAGGTGAATTGGTGCTGTAAAAATGCTTTTCTGTGCAACACACACTGCTCTCTATCCCTCTCTCTCTGCAATAGAACACTGAAGTGACTGGGAGGTGAATCACTGCTGTAAAAATGCTGTTCTGTGCAACACACAGTGCTGTCTGTCCCTCTCTCTCTCTCTCTTTCTCTGCAATAAAAGGCTGAAGTGACTGGCCGCAAGATGGCTGCTGATTATATGGGGCTGTGACATCACAGATGTGGTTGGCTGCTGATAAGTTGCATGTCAATCAGGGTCATCCTGCCGACCCTTGTTCCCCCCTTACCAGGATTCCTTACCCCATGTCCTCACATGTAGATCCTCCATTTTAGATGCCCTGGAGCCTTGATCACACTAAATTTAATTTAATGAAGCCATTTGCGCCATTGATTTGTGGCGATATTCGCATTTGTTGTGAATCAAATTTTTCCTGAAATTCATAACGAATTTGGATTTGTCAGATTCGATTCGCTCATCCCTAATACATTGTATAACCAATGTGTAAACGGAAATATTTTGACACATATGACAAATGTATCAATAGACCTCCATTACTCAATGGATTCCAAATCAGTATTATTTTGGCCTCTGTTTAAATAGTTTCATTAGATTTTGATGTTTATCTGTTGGATGAAATAATGAAGACCTCTGTGCTATTCCATAGAACAAAAAGTTGTATACTGGGCAATATACATTATTATAAACTGTGGGATCTATGTATGGCAGATTCTACTAAGTGGCACACATCAGAGGTAAATGCTGTAGAGTATTCTGACATATAACTCTGCCAGACATTGCAAAAATGCAGCATAACAAGAGCCGTATCCACTCCATTGAAGCTCATGTTGAGATGATGCTCAGGTGTATTTAATTTTCTCATTAGAGACTTGTATAAAGGGGTATAGCATTTTATGTATGTATAAAATAAGAAAAGATACAATTATCTAATATACATGTACTTAAAATTCTGCTTTAACAATAGAGCATTATCTCTGCACAGTAGAATGGTGTGACTCAAGAATCAGCCATGTGTAGCAGTGATCAATGGCACCATTGTAAAAATCATTGTTATCAGCAGCCCAACCTGTAAATGTAAATGCCAATTGCAGTGAAACATACATTTGCAAAAGCTATTGCTGCCTAGCGCGGGCACTTGCTAGAAACGTCGCTAGGCAAGCATGAAACTTCTTCCCATCGGCTATGAAGATTGTAATGATGGAAATGTTCATCAGTCCCTCAGTAATGACTTTTTAAACAACTAATAGTTCATTAGAGGACTGAAAAACTGTTGCATGTAAAAGAAAATATATACAATGTCTATATTTTGCATACTGATTAGAATTAAATTTAGTCTATTACCTGACACTTTAAAAGACATTAAAAAAATCATGTCATATTACAGATATTTTATGTATGTCAATATTTCACTTACCAAATTCTTTGGGAACAGTTATTGAATAATGACAAATCTGCCCGGAAGTGTAGTTATTTGGGTAGTTTGGGGATAAAACAACTCCATCCATCCCTGTATACTGGCCACCACAAGGAGCTGAAACAAGGGTTGACAGTATTTAGATTTCTGATAGAAACAAGCAAAATCAGCTCTCCCACTACAGACCGACTGCAGCTCGGACAGGTGCGGATTTCAGCAATACATAATCAAGAAGAAGAAAGTCCAGCGCAGTTATTCCAACAGATATGCGGTTTATTTCGTGCAAGCAGGACACAAGACAATCGTGGAGGTCCAACTGCGCTGGACTTTCTTCTTCTTTATTTAGATTTCTGTATGCTATTTTATAGTAGTTTTGTTATTAAAAAAAAATCTAAGGCTATTTAAGAATATTATAAGCAATAAAACAAAAATTCACAACTGGCACTTTCTCATCACTATAATACAATATACTATAAAGTATAAAAGTGTAAAGTGCCCCAATTGCCTTGCAATAGATAGCACATCGTATGCTCGGCAGCAGGGTGTACTTCTGTCAAAGACAGAAGTCCTTGCTGCTGTACAGTACACTGTGTGATGGTACATAATGAAGTGAGTGCAAGCTAAGATACATACAGTATTGCCACATACCTCCGGGTCATGAGCGAGCTTGTACTAAATTACATGGAACACATGACATTTTGGTGGCCAGAGGAAGCAGGAAGAGCAGGGGGGGGGGGGGGGATGATGTCAGGCTGACCAGCATATCACATTATAACCCAGGTTATCATATGATTTCATGGTGTATGTGTCCATCAGCTCCAATCAGCTGTGTCAAAGGCCAATGGGAGACAGTATGGGGGATATAATGCATGTTTGATAAAACCAAAGAGATACACGTTATGTGACTTTATAACGCTAATATGTGTTAGATGCACACATTTTTTATTGCACTGCTCTATCACGACGAGGTAGCAGGGACTTTTACACAGTTTTAAGGGCATGCAGTGTTGGGATGACTGCATTCACAGAGAGAGAGAGAGAGACAGACAGAGAGAAAGAGAGAGACACAGACAGAGATAAAGACAGACAGACAGTGTGTGTGAACAGGAGCCTAAATCCTACAGAATCCCAAAAGCCTTATCCTATCAATAACCTCCACAGAACACTTAGCACAAATCCTAGAGGGGCTATACAAAAATACACAGCAAAGTGATCATTAAAGGGGTACTCCGGTGAAAACCTTTTTTCATTTAAATCAACTGGTGGCAGAAAGTTAAACATATTTGTAAATTACTTCTATTAAAAAAATCTTAATCCTTCCAGTACTTATTAGCTGCTGAATGCTACAGAGGAAATTCCTTTCTATTTGGGACACTGATGACATCACGAACACAGTGCTCTCTGCTGACATCTCTGTCCATTTTGGCAACCATGCATAGCAGATGTATGCTAAAGGCAGCATGGTGCGTCAGTGGTTAGCACTGCTGCCTTGCAGTGCTGGGGACTTGGGTTCAAATCCCACTAAGGACAACAATAAATAAAGAGTTATTATTATAATAATGTCAGCAGAGAGAACTGTGCTCGTGATATCATCAGAGAGCATTCCGAAAAGAAAAGAATTTCCTCTGTAGTATTCAGCAGCTAATAAGTACAGGAAGGATTAAGATATTTTAATAGAAGTAATTTACAAATATGTTTAACTTTCTGCCACCAGTTGATTTAAAAGAAAAAAGGTTTTCACCAGAGTACCCCTTTAACAGCCTTAATCTGTGGGATGATCTTAGGGGACCTGCTTCCCATTACAAAAACAAAAACAAAAAAAACATCATGGACTACAAATCCCAGCAAGCCTTTTTCAAGGCTCATACAAAAAAATTTACAACTACTGAACTGAGCAAAGCTTTGGCTGACCTGAATAAGTGCCATAAATGCAGCATTGTGCCTTTACTTACTTTTTTGCAGATTAATCAAGCACACAGTATTCCTACCTGTTGTAACATAACAACACAATTTAAAGTGCATGCAGTCAGTGGAGTGGGGCTTTCTCTTCAAGATAGTGGAACACATGAATCTTGGAGAATATTTTTTACAAAGGTTGAGGGCCTTATACAAATCCCCTAAAGCCAAAATTAATATTAATAACATAATCTCCCGGGAGGTGGTGTCGCTACAGAGAGGAACTAGGCAGGGCTGCCCCCTGTCACCCCTCCTCTTCTCCCTCTTCATTGAACCACTGGTGCAGCTGATTAGGGGTTCCAGGCTGTCTGATGGGTTTGGTGTTGAGGGAGAGGAGGAGAAAATACTGCTTTACGCGGATGACGTGGTACTATTTGTAACAGACCCTAAAAGAAAATTATCTAGTATTATTGCGTTGATTAAGGAGTTTGGTAAATATTCTGGCTTTCAGATTAACTGGAAAAAATCGGGGCTACTAATGTTGTCAGGAGATAGCCTAGGTTTTCAGGGAGAGAACATGTGCTGCAAGAAAATGAGGACCTAGATTATTTAGGAATCAAAATATCTAGAAATATAGAAGATTTTGTTCAGTTGAATACTGCTCCATTGACACAGAAAGTAAGAAATAAAGTTCAAATATGGAAAAAACTGCGCATGAATATGGCTGAAAGGATTATTCTTATAAAAAGGATTATTTTTCCCATGGTCCTGCATGTGGTAAGAGCAGCACCTATATGGTTAGGGGGACATCACTTTAATAAAATACAGAATGAGATTAATGTTTTTTAATGGGATGGGAAACAGACACGTGTGAAACACACATTTTTGAATCCTCCCTTGATTAGTGGAGGCTTTGGTATACCACATATGCAATTGTATTATATAGCGGCACAAATTGAATACATGATTAAGGAAGATGATGTCTTAAAAGTTTTTTTCTCTAAACTGGGTAACAAGGAAGGTAGCACAGTGCAGCTAATTGAAGGTGGAAGATGTATGCACACTGATTGGGGAAGAATTCCCACCTGTAGTATGTTTAACCTGTTTAGTACCCAGGGTGTACGGGGACCCCCTGGGAAACCCCACGCAAATGCCCAGGGGGGTCATAAGACTCCCCCCCATGTCGACGATCAGTGAATTCACACTTGCGATTTGCACCGATTCCTGGTCATACGGGTCTGTGGTGACCCGGTGACCCAGAATATAAGGGGGATCGTGGTTGTCCATGACACCTACGATCCTCCTGAAGGGATAGGAGTGAGGTGGCAGGGGTGCCACCCCTCCTATCCCTGCTATTGGTCGCCAAAAGCGATGACCAATAGCAGATCGGGGGCAGCGGGGTTAACTTTCATTTTCCCCGTTCTGCCCACCCACAATAGGCGGGGCAGAATGGGGAACCGAAGGGCACGGGTGCCGAAGATCCACTCACCCATCGTTGGAGGCAGCGGGACGCGATCGGCTGCGGTGATCGGCGCGGGCGGCATGCCGTGCGGCAGCAGAGGACGGCTCCTTGGATCCGACGGAAGCCGATAAGTTGCCTAGCAACATCTAGAGGGCTACAGTCTGAGACCACTATATAGTGGTCTCTACACTGTAGCCCTCCAGATGTTGCAAAACTACAACTCCCAGCAAGCCCAGACAGCTGTTTGGGCATGCTGGGATTTGCAGTTTTGCAACAGCTGGAGGTCTACAGTTTAGAGACCACTGCACAGTGATCTCTATACTGCCCTCTAGATCTTGCAAAACTACAACTTCTAGCATGCCCACACAGCAGTTTGCTGTCTGTGCATACTGGGATTTGTAGTTTTGCAACATCTGGAGGTCCACAGTTTGGAGAACACTGTGCACTGGTCTCTAACTGTAGCCCTCGAGATGTTGCAAAATAGCAATTCCCAGCATGCCCAAACAGCTGTCTCGGCATGCTGGGAGTTGTAGTTGCGTACCTCCAGCTGTTGCATAACTACATTTCCCAGCATGCCCTTTGGTGATCAGTACATGCTTAAAGTTGTAGTTTTGCAACAGCTATGGGAACACTGGTTGGAAAATACTGAGTTAGGTTACAAAACATAACTGAAGGTTTTCCAACCAGTGTGCCTCCAGCTGTTGCAAAACTACAACTCCCAGCATGCACGGTCTGTCAGTACATGCTGGGAGTTGTAGTTTTGAAACAGCTGGAGGTTTGCCCCCCCCCCCCCCCATGTGAATATACAGGGTACATTCACACAGCAGGTTTACAGTAAGTTTCCTGCTTTAAGTATGAGCTGCGGCCAATTTTTCTCTGCGGCGCAAATTTCTAGTGGGAAGCTCACTGTAAACCTCTGCCAGTGCGAACGTACCCTAAAAACACTACACTACACTAACACATAATAAAGGGTAAAACACTACATATACGCTCCCCTTACACTGTCCCCCCCCAAAAAATGAAAAACTTATTGTACAGCAGTGTTTCCAAAACGGAGCCTCTAGCTGTTGCAAAACAACAACTCCCAGCATTTCCGGACAGCCACTGACTGTCCAGGCATGCTGGGAGTTTAGCAACAGCTGGAGGCACCCTGTTTGGGAATCACTGGCATAGAATACCCCTATGCCCACCCCTATGCAATCCCTAATTTAGTCCTCAAATGCGCATGGCACTCTCTCACTTTGGAGCCCTATCGTATTTCAAGGAAACAGTTTAGGGCCACATATGGGGTATTTCCGTACTCGGGAGAAATTGCACTACTAGTTTTAGGGGCTTTTTCTCCTTTTACCCCTTATGAAAAGGAAAAGTTGGGGGCTACACCAGCCTGTTAGTGTAAAAAAAAAAAAAATTACACTGACATGCTGATGTTGCCCCATACTTTTTATTTTCACAAGTGTTAAAAGGAAAAAAAGACCCCCAGAATTTGTAACGCAATTTCTAGTGCGGAAATACCCCAGATGTGGGCGTAAAATTCTCTGTGGGCGCACAACAAAGCTCAGGAGTGGGGGCCCACTATGTACATTTGAAGCCTAAATTGGTGATGTGCACAGGGGTGACTGATTTTACAGCGGTTCTGCCATAAACGCAAAAAAAAAGAAATACCCACATGTGACCCCATTTTGGAAACTACACTCCTCACGGAACGTAACAAGGGGTATAGTGAGCCTTAACCCCTTAAGGACACATGACGTACTGGAACGTCATGTGTCCACTCCCGATCTATAACGCGGGGCCACGGCGTGGCCCCGCGTCATAGCGGTTCGGGCCCGGCCTCTAACAACGGCCGGGACCCGTGGCTAATAGCGCGCGGCATTGATCGCTGTGCCGCGCGCTATTAACCCTTTAGACGCGGCGTTCAAAGTTGAACGCCGCGTCTAAAGTGAAACCGAAAGCATGCCGGCTAGCTCAGTGGGCTGTTCGGGATAGCCGCGGTGAAATCGCGGCATCCCGAACAGCTGACAGGACAGCGGGAGGGCCCCTACCTGCCTCCTCGCTGTCCGATCGCCGAATGACTGCTCAGTGCCTGAGATCCAGGCATGAGCAGTCATGCGGCAGAATCATTGATCACTGGTTTCTTATGAGAAACCAGTGATCAATGTAAAAGATCAGTGTGTGCAGTGTTATAGGTCCCTATGGGACCTATAACACTGCAAAAAAAAAGTGCAAAAAAAAAAGTGAATAAACATCATTTAACCCCTTCCCTATTAAAAGTTTGAATCACCCCCCTTTTCCCATAAAAGAAAAAACACAGTGTAAATAAAAATAAAAATAAACATAAATGGTATCGCCGCGTGCGGAAATGTCCGAATTATAAAAATATATCGTTAATTAAACCGCACGGTCAATGGCGTGCGCGCAAAAAAATTCCAAAGTCCAAAATAGTGCATTTTTGGTCACTTTTTATATCATGAAAAAATGAATAAAAAGCGATCAATAAGTCCTATCAATGCAAAAATGGTACCGTTAAAAACTTCAGATCACGGCGCAAAAAATGAGCCCTCATACCGCCCCATACACGGAAAAATAAAAAAGTTATAGGGGTCAGAAGATGACAATTTTAAACGTATTAATTTTCCTGCATGTAGTTATGATTTTTTCCAGAAGTCCGACAAAATCAAACCTATATAAGTAGGGTATCATTTTAATCGTATGGACCTACAGAATACATATCAGGTGTCATTTTTACCGAAAAATGTACTACGTAGAAACGGAAGCCCCCAAAAGTTACAAAACAGCGTTTTTTTTTAAATTTTGTCGCACAATGATTTTTTTTCCCGCTTCACCATAGATTTTTGGGCAAAATGACTGACGTCATTACAAAGTAGAATTGGTGGCGCAAAAAATAAGCCATCATATGGATTTTTAGGTGTAAATTTGAAAGAGTTATGATTTTTTAAAGGCAAGGAGCAAAAAACGAAAATGCAAAAACGGAAAAACCTCCGGTCCTTAAGGGGTTAAAGGGTACCTCTCATCAAAAAAAGTTTTTTTTATATATATTATAGATTAATGTATGCAGAATAACTTTACAATTGCATGTTATTAAAAAATATGCTTCTTTCTATTTAATTTTCCACTTTGAAGAAATGACCACTAGGGGTCTCCCTACCAGTCCTGGCAGCAAGCATTTCAGACTCATGCTGGAATCCTAAACACTATGAGCTGACAAAGGAGAACACTCAGAGCTGCCAGCCTGCTTTGTTCACAGCCTGTTTGGCTGTGAACAAAGCAGGCTGGCAGCTCTGAGTGTTTAGGACTCCAGCATGAGTCAGAAATGCTTGCTGACGGGACTGATCGGGAAAATCTGAAGCTGATTTTTCATTAACATGCTATTGGAAAGTTATTCAACATTCATTAATCTAAAATATATCAAAAGTTTATTTGATGAGAGTTACCCTTTAACACTCCACAGGTGTTTAATGAAAAGTCTTCAAATTTGGATGGAAAAATGCTGGTGTTACCCTAATTTTTTCATTTTCACAAGGAAAAATAGGAAAAAAGCCCCCCAAAATTTGTAACCCCATTTCTTCTGAGTAAGAACATACCGCATAAGCGGATGTAAAGTGCTCTGCTGGCGCACTACAATGCTCAGAAGAGAAGGAGCTCCATTGGGAATTTGAAGAGAAAAATTGTCCGGAACTGAAGGCCACGTGTGTTTACAAAGCCCCCATGGAGCCAGAACAATGGACCCCCCCCCACATGTGACCCCATTTTGGAAACTACACACATCATGTAATGTAATAAGGGGTACAGTGAGCATTTACGCCCCACAGGTGTCTGACAGATTTTTGGAACAGTGGTCCGTGAAAATGAAAAAATAAATTTTTCATTTGCACAGCCCGCTGTTCCAAAGATCTGTCAAACGCCAGTGGGGTGTAAATACTCACTGCACCCCTTATTAAATTCTGTGAGGGGTGTAGTTTCCAAAAAGGGGTCACAGGTGGGGGAGTTCCACTGTTCTGGCACCACGGGGGGGCTTTGTAAACGCACATGGCCCCTGACTTCTATTCCAACCAAATTCTGTCTCCAAATGCTCAATGACGCTCCTCCCCTTCTGAGCATTGTAGTGCGCCAGCAGAGCACTTGACATCCACACATTGGGTATTTCCATACTCAGAAGAAATGGGGTTACAAATTTCTGGGGTCATTTTCTCCTATTACCCCTTGTAAAAATTTAAAATTTGGGGAAAAAACTGCATTTTAGTGAAAAAAAAATGTTTTTCATTTACACATCCGACTTTAACAAATAGTTGTCAAACACCTGTGAGGTGTTAAGGCTCACTGTACCCCTTGTTACGTTCCTTGAGGGGTGTAGTTTCCAAAATAGTATGCCATGTGTTTTTTTTTTTTTTTTTTTTTTGCTGTCCTGGCACCATAGGGGCTTCCTAAATGGGACATGCCCCCAAAAACTATTTCAGCAAAATTTGCAACCAAATGTGATTACTCTTCTGAGCATAGCAGTGCGACCGCAGTGCACTTGACCTCCACATATGTGGTGTTTCCATATTCAGAAGAGATGGAGTTAAACATTTTGGGGGGCATTTTCTCCTTTTATCCCTTGTCAACATTTAAAATTTGGGGGAAAACTAGCATTTTAGTGGGAAAAAATATAATTTACATATCTAACTTTAACGAAAAGTCGTGAAACACCTGTGGGGTGTTAAGGCTCACTGGACCCCATTTTATGTTCCTTGATGGGTGTAGTTTCCAAAATAGTATGCCATGTTTTTTTTTTTTTTTTGCTTTTCCGGCACCATAGGGGCTTCCTAAATGTGACATGCCACTGAAAAACCATTTCAGAAAAACTCACTCTCCAAAATCCCTCTGTCGCTCCTTCCCTTCTGAGCCCTCTAGTGCACTCGCCGAACACTTCACATACACAAATGAGGTATTTCCTCACTCGAGACAAATTGTGTTACACATTTTAGGAAGATTTCTCTCCTTTTACCGCTTGTAAAAATTCAAAAACTGGGTCTACAAGAACATGCGAGTGTAAAACATGAAGATTTTGAATTTTCTCCTTCAATTTGCTGCTATTCCTTTGAAACACCTAAAGGGTTAAAAAACCCTTTGAATGTCATTTTGAATACTTTGCGGTGTGCAGTTTTTATAATGGGGTCATTTGTGGGGCATTTCAAATAAGAAGGCCCTTCAAATCCACTTCAAAACAGAACTGGTCCCTAAAAAAGTTTGATTTTGCTGCTATACTTTGAAGCCCTCTGATGTCTTCCAAAAGTAAAAACATGTCAACTTTATGATGCAATCATAAAGTAGACATGTTGTATATGTGAATCAATATATAATTGATTAGGAATATTCATTTTGCTTAAAAGCAGAGAGCTTCAAAGTAAAAAAAAAAAAGCAACATTTTCAATTTTTTCATCAAAATTGGGAATTTTTCACCAAGAAATGATACAAGTATAGACAAAATTTTACCACCAACATAAAATAGAATATGTCACGAAAAAACATTCTTGGAATCAGAATGAAAGGTAAAAGCATCCCAGAGTTATTAATGTTTAAAGTGACAGTGGTCAGATGTGCAAAAAATGGCCGGGTCCTACAGTGAAAATTGGCTGGGTCCTTAAGGGGTTAATAAAGTATGGAGATTCACGAGACATTTATTGGGGATTAAGGGGAGTGTACACTATACACTACTGTGGGGTAATTGATATTTTCCAGGAATGTTGAAATTGAAAGAGTATGTAGACTAGGAAAAAAATGGGGTAACTACAGTTAAAGACTTAGTGATAGAGAACATGTTAAAAGAGTGGAGAACACTTAATCGGGAATTTAATATTAATCAGAATAATTTTTTTTTATACTTACAAATTAAAAGCGCATTTGAGAAAGAGAAAAATAATCCCAGATGGGTAATAAATAGACACGAGTTAATGGATTTTATATTTGGGCTTCGGTCCTCTTCTACAAAGGTACTGGGTATTGTATATAAGGGATTGGTTAGATCTTCCCTGGAAAAATCTCCTCCAAAAAGTTGGAATAAATGGAAGCAAGAGGTGGGTCAGATAGAACAGGAAGAATAGAGGGAAGTGTTTATTAATATTGCACACTGAGATGGTTTGCACCTGAGGGTCCATGCTGCACTGAGTGGCAGAAGGAAATAGAACAAATGAAAAGATTCTCTGCCAGAGGAGGTGGTCATGGAGAACTCTGTAAAATAATTTAAAAGGGGTCTGAATGCATTTTTGGAGAATATTAAAATTACAGGTTATGGATTCTAGATCTATATCAACTCAGTAGGGACTCATTAGGGTTATAGGTTAAACTTGATGGACTCCTCTCTTTTTTCGACCTTATGAACTATGTTGCTATGTTACTATATAAGTAACGTGACCAAGTATTATCAAAATATCTTTAGCCATTTAGAAGTTATGCAGTAACATATATTTCCCATAAACTTGTATGGGACTTTAAATAAAAACCCAGACTCGCAAATGGGGGTAGGTAATGGCTTAACTCCTTTTGGATGGAACCCATTATAACCCTAAGGACGGGAGCATTTTTTGCAATTCTGACCACTGTCAATTTAAGCATTAATAACTCTGGGATGCTTTTACTTTTCATTCTGATTCCGAGATTGTTTTTTCATGACATATTCTACTTTATGTTAGTGGTAAATTTTTGTCGATACTTGCATCATTTCTTGGTGAAAAATTCAAAAATTTGATGAAAAAATTGAAAATGTTGCATCTTTCTAACTTTGAAGCTCTCTGCTTGTAAGGAAAACAGACATTCCAAATAAATTATATATTGATTTACAAATACAATATGTCTACTTTATGTTTGCCTCATAAAGTTGACATGCTTTTACTTTTGGAAAAAATCAGAGGGCTTAAAAGTTCAGAAGCAATTTTCCAATTTTTCACAAAATTTTCAAAATCGGAATTTTTCAGGGGCCAGTTCAGTTTTGAAGTGGATTTGAAGGGCCTTCATATTGGAAATACCCCATAAATTACCCCATTATAAAAACTACACCCCTCAAAGTATTCAAAATGACATTCAGTAAGTTTGTTAACCCTTTAGGTGTTTCACACGAATGGCAGCAAAGTGAAGGAGAAAATTCAAAATCTTAATTTTTTACACTCGCATGTTCTTGTAGACCCAGTTTTTGAAATTTTACAAGGGGTAATAGGAGAAAAAGTCCCCCAAAATTTGTAACCCAATTTCTCTTGAGTATGGAAATACCTCATATGTGTATGTCAAGTGTTCGGCGGCGCAGTAGAGGGCTCAGAAGGGAAGGAGCGACAATGGGATTTTGGAGAGTGAATTTTGCTGAAATGGTTTTTGGGGGCATGTCACATTTAGGAAGCCCCTATGGTGCCAGAACAGCAAAAAAAAAAAAAACATGGCATACTATTTTGGAAACTACACCGCTCAAGGCACGTAACAAAGGGGTCCTGTGAGCCTTAACACCCCACAGGTGTTTGACGACTTTTCGTTAAATTCGGATGTGTAAATGAAAAAAAAAAAATTTCACTAAAGTGCAGTTTTTCCCCCCCAAATTTACCATTTCTACAAAGGGTAATGGGAGAAAAATCCCCCCAAAATTGACAGTCTATGGCTGTCCGGCAACACTGGGAGTTGTGGTTTTACAACAGCTGGAGGCGCCGTTTAGGAAACACTGCCGTATGAGACGTTTCTCATTTTTATTGGGGGGGGGGGGGTGATGTGTAAGGGGGTGTATATGTAGTGTTTTACTTTTATTATTTGTTAGTGTAGTGTAGTGTTTTTAGGGTACATTCACACAGGCAGGGGTTCACAGTAAGTTTCCTTGAAGGAAACCCACTGTAAACCCGCCCGTGTGAATGTACCCTGTACATTCACATAGGGGGGGGGGGGGCGCCCCAAACCTTCAGCTGTGGCAAAATGACAACTCCCAGAATGCACTGGCAGACCGTACATGCTGGGAGTTGTAGTTTTACAACAGCTGTAGGCACACTGGTGGGGAACCACTGAGTTAGAAAACAGACTCTAGCTCAGTGATTCCAACCCATGTGCCTCCAGCTGTTGCAAGACTACAACTCCCAGCCTGTATGGTCTGTCAGTGCACTCTGGGAGTTGTAGTTTTGCAACAGCTGGATGCACACGGGTTGGAATCACTGAGTTAGGAAACAGACTCTAGCTCAGTGTTTCCCAACCAGTGTGCCTACAGCTGTTGCAAAACTACAATTCCCAGCACGGCCAGACAGTCAGGGATGCTGGGCGTGTAGTTCTGCAATATCTGAACCTTCAGATGTTGCAGAACTACAACTCCCAGCATGCCTGGACAGTCTGGGCATGCTAGGAGTTGTAGTTATGCAACAACTGGGGAAGAACAGTGGCCTCCAAACTGTAGCCCTCCAGATGTTGCAAAACTACAACTCCAAGCATGCCCAGACTGTCCAGGCATGCTGGGAGTTGTAGTTCTGCAACATCTGAAGGGCCAGATATTGCAGAACTACACGCCCAACATCCCTGACTGTCTGGGCATGCTGGGAGTTGTAGTTTTGCAACATCTGGAGGGCTACAGTTTGGAGACCACCATATAGTGGTCTCCAAACTGTGCCACTTCAGATGTTGCAAAACTACAACTCCCAGCATGCCCAGACAGTCAGTGCATGCTGAAAGTTGTAGTTTTGCAACATCTGGAGGACCAAAGTTTAGAGACCACTACACAGTGGTCTCCAAACTGTGACCCTCCAGATGTTGCAAAACTACAACTCCCAGCATGCCCAGACAGCCTTTGGTTGTGTGGGCATGCTGGGAGTTGTAGTTTTGCCGCTTTTAGAAGGCCACAGTGAAGATCACTTATCGCGATCTTCACTGCAGCCTTCTCAGCCGCACTTTCCGTTTGTCGCTCTTCCTGCTTGTGCCGCTGCTCCAAGGATGCCGCCGATGCCCCCTCCGAAGGTCCGGGTAAGCTGGGCCATGCTCCCCCCTCTCCGCCCGTGTTCCCCCGCTCTGTACCGACTTCCCATCGGTGGCCAGAGTGGGGGAAATTAACTCTAACCCCCCCGCCCCCCTCCTGCCATTGGTGGTCAGCCTGACCGACCAATGGCAGGGGATAGGAGGGGTGGCAGCACTGCCACCTTGCTCCTATCCTTTAGGCTGGTCGGAGCTGGCTCTGACAGCTTCGATCAGTCTTATTTTTCGGAAGATCGGGTCACCAGTGACCCGATTTGCCCGGATCGCAGCAAATTGCAGGTCTGAATTGACCTGCAATTTGCTGTGATCGCTGATATGGGGGGGGGGGGGTCTCAGGAACCCCCTAGGCATTGCCACGGGATGCCTGCTGATAGATATCAGCAGTCATCCCGGTCCGATCACCGCCCGGCGAGCGGCAGTGATCGGAAATGCTGAGGGCGTATGGATACGCCCTCCGTCCTTAAGTGTCAGGACGTGAGGGCATATGCATACGCCCTTCGTCCCCAAGGAGTTAAATTACCTATCCTATGTTTGAGGTTGACATAAAAGTAACATGTCTGCCAAGTTTCATTTTAATATCTTTATCCATTTGGAAGTGATGCTGGAACATACACACATCCATACATATACATACACACACACGCGTTGAGTTTTATATATATATACTAGCGGAGTACCCGACGTTGCCCGGTTTTTCCTTCCTAATTCTTGGTGTGGAGGAAAATCAACAGAGGAAGCTTTTGACTTCATATCCCGTCCTCAGATATTGTTGTCATATCCCAACCCCATATCCCGTCCTTATATCCCGACCTCCTATCCTGTCCTCCTATCCCAACCTCCTATCCCATTCTCCTTTCCCGTCCTCCTATCCTGACCTCCTATCCCGACCTCATATCCCGTCCTCCTATCCCAACCTCCTATCCCAACTTCCTATCCCGACCTCCTATCCCGACCTCCTACCCCGACCTCCCATCCGACCTCTTATCCCGACCTCCTATCTCAACCTCCTATCCCGACCTCCTATCCCGACCTCCTATCCCGACCTCCTATTCCTACCTCCTATCCCAACCTGTAATATGTGTACCAGGTATTGAAATATCTACGGCTGTACAGAAGTTATGTGGGAACATACATTTCCCACTGATTTGCATGGGACTTTAACCCCTTAAGGACTCAGGGTTTTTCCGTTTTTGCACTTTCGTTTTTTCCTCCTTACCTTTTAAAAATCATAACTCTTTCAATTTTCCACCTAAAAATCCATATTATGGCTTATTTTTTGCGTCGCCAATTCTACTTTGCAGGGACATTAGTCATTTTACCCAAAAATGCACGGCAAAACGGAAAAAAAAATCATTGTGCGACAAAATCGGAAAAAAAAACGCCATTTTGTAACTTTTGGTGGCTTCCGTTTCTACGCAGTGCATATTTCGGTAAAAATTACACCTTATCATTATTCTGTAGGTCCATACGGTTAAAATTATACCCTACTTATATAGGTTTGATTTTGTCGCACTTCTGGAAAAAATCATAACTACATGCAGGAAAATTTATAAGTTTAAAAATGTCATCTTCTGACCCCTATAACTTTTTTATTTTTCCATGTACAGGGCGGTATGAGGACTCATTTTTTGTGCCGTGATCTGAAGTTTTTATCGGTATGATTTTTGTTTTGATCGGACTTTTTGATCACTTTTTATTCATTTTTTAATGGTATAAAAAGTGACCAAAATAAGCTTTTTTGGACTTTGGAATTTTTTTGCGCGTACGCCATTGACCGTGTGGTTTAATTAATTATATATTTTTATAGTTAGGACATTTACACACGCGGCGATACCACATATGTTTATTTATTTATTTTTTTACACTGTTTTATTTTTTTTATGGGAAAGGGGGGGGGGTGATTCAAACTTTTATTAGGGAACAGGTTAAATGACCTTTATTAACACTTTTTTTTTACATTTTTTTTGCAGTGTTATAGGTCCCATAGGGACCTATAACACTGCACACACTGATCTCCTATGCTGATCACTGGCGTGTATTAACACGCCTGTGATCAGCAATATCGGCGCTTGACTGCTCCTGCCTTGATCTCAGGCATGGAGCAGTCATTCGTCGATCGGACACCGAGGAGGCATGTAAGGGCCCTCCCGGTGTACGATCAGCTGTTCGGGATGCCGCGGCGGTCCCGAACAGCCCGACTGATCAGCCGGGATACTTTCAGTTTCACTTTAGAAGTGGCGGTCAGCTTTGATCGCCGCTTTTAAAGGGTTAATACCGCACATCGCCGCGATCGGTGATGTGTGGTATTAGCCGCGGGTCCCGGCCGTTGATTTGCGCCGGGACCGAAGCGATATGATGCAGGATCGCGGCGCGATCCCGCTTCATATCGCGGGAGCCGGCGCAGGACGTAAATATACGTCCTGCGTCGTTAAGGGGTTGAACAAAAACGATGGTCCTCACAAATGCGAGTAGTTAAGGGTTAAATTATCTATCCTATATTTAAAATGGACATATAAGTAACATGTGACCAAGTATTATTGAAATATCTCCAGCCGTTTGGAAATTATGCAGCAACATATTTCCCATAGACTTGTATGGGACCTTAAACAAAACCCCCGACCCTGGCAAATGGGGGTGAGTAAGGGTTAAATTACCTATCCTATGTTTGTTTTTGACATATAAGGAACATGTGTGCCACTTTTCATGTTAATATTGTTAGCTGTTTGGACGTGATGCTGGCACATACACACAGACATACATACATACAGACATGCACACGTTGAGTTTTATATATATAGATAGACTAGCTAAGTACCGGCGTTGCCCGGTTTTTCCTACCTAATCCTTGTGGGGAGGGGGGGGGGAGAAACAACATAGGAGGAAGTACTTGTCCTCATATCCCATCTTCTTATCCTGTACTCATAACCCGACCTCATATCCAGTCCTCATATCCCTTTCCTTATATCCATTTCCTCATATCCGGTCCTCATATCCCGACCTCATGTCTGGTTCTTATATCCTGACCTCATATCCCTTTCCTCATATCCCTTTTCTCATATCCGGTCCTCATATCCCGACCTCATATCCGGTTCTTATATCCTGACCTCATATTCCGTCCTCATATCTCGACCTCATATCCGGTCCTCGTATCTGGTCCTCATATCTCAACCTCATATCCTGTCCTCATATCCCGACCTCATATCCCATCCTCATATCATGTCTTTATATTCCTACCTCACATCCCGAACTCATATCCCGACCTCATATCCCATCATCATATTCTGTCCTCACATCCTGTCCTCATATCCTGACCTCGTATCCCATCCTCATATCCCACATTGATATTCTGACCTCATATGTCATCCTTATATCCCGTCCTCCCGGGTGAGTTGTGTTGAAGAGATTGTAGGCTGAAAATAGAAGGAGGCATGGTTTTGTGGAAGTGGACATGACTTGCAGGCCAGACTAATGCACAAAAAGGGTAAAAAATAAAAGAGGTGGGGCTTACATTGTGGGTGTGGCTTTGTGGGAAGGTGTGGCTTTGTGGGAAGGTGTGTGTCATGTGGGAGGGGTGTGGCATACAGGAGGGGTGTGGCTGGACTGACACACTCACCGACATACAGAGCAGAGTTTGGAGTAAGATACTGGAAGTCCTATATATTTGCATGGGACATCAGACATTACTTGCATGGGACCCCATCTTTCACATAAGGTGGTAGGTTAGGGTTAATTTAACTATCATATTTGTACTTGACATAAAAGTAACATGTGTACTAAGTTTCATCAAAATATCTCCAGCTACTTGAAAGTTATGCTGGAACATAAATTTCCCATTGATTTGCATGTGACTTTAAACAAAAACCCCGACCCTGGCAAATGGGGGGGGAGTAAGGGTTAATTTATGTCTAGATAGATAAATACATTTTCAAGAAGCAGCAGCACACAAGCAAAAATCGTGTCAAAAAGGTGAAGGTTTATTCCATAGAACCAGTGAACAGAGAGCAACGTTTTTGTGACCTCACATCACCGTTGACGTGAGGTCACAGAAACGTTGCTCGCAACTCTGTTCACTGGGTCTATGGAATAAACCTTCACCTTTTTGACACGATTTTTGCTTGTGTGCTGCTGCTTCTTGAAAATTTATGTGAAGTGGATCCTCTAACCCGGGCTCCCATACAGCTTGCACCTATCTCCATTCCTCTATTTTTGGAGTGCTGCTCTACTTGATGTGTGTTTAAGTAGATAGATAAATAGATAGACAGACATATAGATAGATAGATAGATAGATAGATAGATAGATAGATAGATAGATAGATAATAAATAATGAAGTTGAAAATCAACTAGGAACCAGTCCTCAGGGTATATTAGATAGACAGAAAAGAGATGGAAAAAAGAGTGATCCTGATATACAAAATATTTATTTTATGTTACTAAAACACTGATACTCTCTGTCCCTGCTGGGCCCTAGCATGGGACACAGAAGTTAGTGAAAATGGAAATCAAAAATTAAAAATTACATTAATAAAATGATAAAACTTGCAACAAAATAGGTGATGTATGGAATATTCAATAATGCGCTAAAAATAGCAAAGTGAATATTGAATAGCGCATTATTGAATATTCCATACATCACCTATTTTGTTGCAAGTTTTATCATTTTATTAATGTAATTTTTAATTTTTGATTTCCATTTTCACTGACTTCTGTGTCCCATGCTAGGGCCCAGCAGGGACAGAGAGTATCAGTGTTTTAGTAACATAAAATAAATATTTTGTATATCAGGATCACTCTTTTTTCCATCTCTTTTCTGTCTATCTAATATACCCTGAGGACTGGTTCCTAATTGATTTTCAACTTCATTATTTATTATTTGTTAGACCTTTGGGTGAAGGTAACGCCAGTTCACCTCGGGTATATTTATTAATGCTAAGTGAGCTACACAGTTTTTTAACCCTTTTTAAGATAGATAGATAGATAGGTTAGCAAGGAATATAAATCTTCATTTATTTCTAATAGATGACAAGTTGTAATCAGAGGTCAATTATTTTCAAAAAATTATTTTGTTAATCAAGTGTGAAGAATAAAATAAATGTTGTTGTTGTTGCTGTTGTTCTTCCATTTTTTATTATTGATATTATTATTATTCACTTCTTTTAACTTCAACATTTATTACAGATTTAATTCTCAAGATCATTCCCCATAAATCTGCAGTTCACTAAATGTCTTAACTTCCAGCCACTAGAGGGAAGCAGTCACATACTGTACGTAATACAACCAGTTCACAGTGCATTGAAAGTATAAATCAGTGTCAGTTTTCGTTATATATACACATTACAGAGCGAAATGATTTAGTATTTATATTCTTACACAAAAGTTTTTGTTAGCAATGAAAGTAACAACGTGTTTAAATGATAGATCCTTTATATGATAGTAATTGCTAGTCTGAGTTTAACCTTAAAGGGGTACTCCGCTTCTCAGCATTTGGAATAAACTGTTCCGAACGCTGGAGCTGGCGTCGGTAGCTTGTGATGTCATAGCCCCGCCCCTCATGATGTCACGCCCTACCCCCTCAATACAAGTCTATGGGAGGGGGCGTGAGAGCCGTCATGCCCCCTCCCATAGACTTGCATTGAGGGGGCGGGTATGTGACATCACAAGCTCCCGGCACCGGCTCTAGCATTCGGTACAGTTTGTTCCAAACGCTGAGCAACAGAGTACCCCTTTAAGACCAGTTTTTCATACTGTGGCTGCTGCTTGAAAGCGGTTCCCCACCTAAATATGGTGGTCAGTAGCTGCTCAATTATTTTATAAATTGTGCAGTCATAGTTAATCACACGTGAGCATGGCATCATCTGAATGTTATAGCTGCAGTGTAAGAACCTGAAATGAGGCTTTATTCACGCAGTCAGTTTATATGACAGTTTTGGTATAGTTTGTGATGTAGTTTTTTCAGCCAGTTACAGAACTGGATTAAAAAAAGTGTAAATAAAGGAAAGGACTTCAGATATATATATATTTTTTTCTGACTAAAATTAGTTCAATTCATCTGAATGGGGTTGTTCTGTAAGCACATGGATTTCTTCATGTTCTATCCAGAGGAATATCTGGTGCATCTAAATGCACCCATTTTTTTCTCCTTTATGCCATGTTCACTTCTGACTTTGGCCTCAAATTGAATAAAAAACTGCCAGTGTGTTTCTTTCCACCATATGCACCCTTCTACGTACATTGTTGTCAGAATTTTTAAAGAGACACTGTCTCCACTCTAAAGACATCAGAGATGAGTGAACCTTCTAAATTTTTTAGGAAGATTTGTTCTGAATCGGCTGTCAGAATTAATTCAGATTTAATGGCTGACCCTCACACTGCACAGTGGGGCATACACTGTGCCTCTCTGCTCAGTTACCACACAGCAGCTGGCACACACTTCTCTTCTCTATCCTTCCTGCAGCCTGTTTCAATCTATTGACAAAACACCATTATCAGCTGATCAGGAGTGTCTCAGCCACAGCAGCTGACAACTATGTAGAGAGGAACCATTATAGGACAGGTTGTGAACAGATACAGCCTACATGATGACCACTATGAGATGCATATTTTGATGATCAGTCAACATCTAGAGAGGAGAAACTTCCAGCTGTTGCATTGGATTTGGCAGGTGACTAAGCACTGGTTAGTGTTGCTCGCGAATATTCGCAATGCAAATTTTTTGAATGAATATTTGCGAATATAGCATTATATATTCGTAATTATGAATATTCGTTTTTTTTTTTCACAGTACACATCACAGTGATCACCCCTCTCTGCTTCCAGCTTGTGTGGTGTAAAGAAGGCTCTAATACTACTGTGTGAAACTGGCGTGCAAATTTTTGCATATGCTAATTTCCACATATGCAAATGTTTGCACATGCTAATTTTTGTAAATGCTAATTTTCGCATATGTGAAAATAAAACGTGAATATTACGAATATGCAAATGTAGCGAATATATGACGAATATTCATCCATATGTTCGCGAAATATCGTAAATTCGAATTTAGCCTATGCCGCTCAACACTACTGGTTATACATAGGAGGTAGCAGCTGTCTCCTCTGTCATAGATGACCACAGGGGTGGAATCGTTTAAACCTATTGCTGGATGTATTCACATATGTTGGGCTGGGCGCTCTGTGAATGTTTACTGTGCAGTAACAACTGCAGCAAATGTTAACTCAGAGCTACGTAAACTATGTATAGGAGAAGGGAATTCTGTCAAAGACAAGAGTCCCTGCCACTGTATGCTGAGTGGAGAGGCATACACTTACAGCCGATGGGTTGGCAAATGCATCCAGTAATAGATATGAATAATGCAGTGACATAATAGACAGTAGTTAAGGAAGACTGGTATGCCCATTAGAGCTACTGATGAGGGGCAAAATAACAGAAACTGGCTATATGCAGATTGGGTAAAATCTTTTATTTTGGAAAGATGTTTAGCTTGGTAAAATCTGGTCAGTTGGCAAGACTTCATAGTGAGTGATACACTGATTGTAAAGGAATGTCACCAGGAATGGTGGCATGTTAATGAGCTGTTTTGCATATTCCTCTTCCCACATGAGCTTCTTTTATGGATCACTGTGGGATCAAGGAGATAAGTTATATTTTTTTAACAACATTTTTGTTGCCACTTTTTATTACATGAAATGGCCCGGGCACTTTGTTTTTTTGACATGAGTCCCTGCGTCTATACTGGATTGGACTTAAATGATTTTGGGAGAAGATTTTTGAGAATGTGATTCTTTCAATGTATTCACTCATCTCTGACCATCAATAAATCGGTTAAAAGACACTAATTTAGAATTTGCAATTTTAATCTGTGTATTTATTTGCATTCTTCTGCTGCGAACATTGGAGTCTAAGGTCCCATTTACACTATGTAATTTCTGAGCGGAACTCCGCCTCAGAGCTCTGCTTTGGAAAATACGACGCAGCAGCCTTCCATCCAGCACATTTCTGAGTGTTTTTTGGAGATAACTGTAGCCCTATGGTACTTAACCAAAAAAAGAAAGAACAAAAAAAAAAAAAAACACCACAAACCGAAATTATCTCTTGTATTGTGCTTTGAATTTCACTACAGAATTAAAAAAAAAAAAAATGAATTGCAATAGATAACAGCTAACAATAAAACATACCATTACATGAGGGTAAAGTCTTGTTCCATGCAGGCTTTCCATCCGTACCAATGACACAGCTAATTTTTGCAGGGTCAACAATTTTATAACCTTGATCACACTGATAAGTTACAGTAGATCCAAGTTTAAAGTCTGTACCAATTCGAGTACCATTCATGATGTTTCCTGGATCAAAACAAGCTTCACGGGGCTTTTCTATTGTAAAAGTAAATAAATGTTAAAAATAATAATAATATTAATTAGATACATAAATACTTGCATACATATTTACAGTAAGGCATAATCAAGTAGCAATTGAGTCTATGTTTACACCATGTACAGTATGTACATAACAGCTGCATATGACATACAGTTGGGAAAATTGTCTATTAACCCCTTAAGGACACAGCCCATTTTCACCTCTAGGACGCAGCCCTTTTTTGCACATCTGACCACTGTCACTTTAAACATTAATAACTCTGGAATGCTTTTACTTATCAATCTGATTCCGAGATTGTTTTTTCGTGACATATTCTACTTTAACATAGTGGTAAATTTTTGTGGTAACTTTCATCCTTTCTTGGTGAAAAATCCCCAAATTTGATGAAAAAATTGAAAATTTTGCATTTTTCTAACTTTGAAGCTCTCTGTTTGTAAGGAAAATGGATATTCCAAATATTATTTTTTTTGGATTCACATATACAATATGTCTACTTTATATTTTCATCATAAAATTGACATGTTTTTACTTTTGGAAGACACCAGAGGGCTTCAAAGTTCAGCAGCAATTTTACAATTTTTCACAAAATTTTCAAACTCGCTATTTTTCATGGACCAGTTCAGGTTTGAAGTGGATTTGAAGGGTCTTCATATTAGAAATACCCCATAAATGACCCCATTACAAAAACTGCACCACCCAAAGTATTCAAAATGACATTCAGTAAGTGTTTTAACCCTTTAGGTGTTTCACAGGAAAAGCAGCAAAGTGAAGGAGAAAATTCAAAATCTTCATTTTTTACACTTGCATGTTCTTGTAGACCCAATTTTTGAATTTTTACAAGGGGTAAAAGGATAAAATGTATACTTGAAATTGTAGCCCAATTTCTCTCGAGTAAGCACATACCTCATATGTCTATGTAAATTGTTCGGCGGGCGCAGTAGAGGGCTCAGAAGCGAAGGAGCGACAAGGGGATTTTGGAGAGTACGTTTTTCTGAAATGGTTTTTGGGGGCATGTTGCATTTAGGAAGCCCCTATGGTGCCAAAACAGCAAATAAAAAAAATATGGCATACCATTTTGGAAACTAGACCCCTTGAGGAACGTAAAAAGGAATTAAGTGAGCCTTAATACCCCACAGGTGTTTCATGACTTTTGCATATGTAAAAAAATAATAATAATTTTTCACTAAAATGTGTGTTTCCCCCAAATTTCACATTTTTGCAAGGGTTAATAGCAGAAAATACCCCCCAAAATTTGTAACCCCATCTCTTCTGAGTATGGAGGTACCCCATAAGTTGACCTGAAGTGCATTACGGGCGAACTACAATGCTCAGAAGAGAAGGAGTCATATTTGGCTTTTTGAGAGCAAATTTTGCTCGGGGGGCATGTCGCATTTAGGAAGCCCCTATGGTGCCAGGACAGCAAAAAAAAACGACATGGCATACCATTTTGGAAACTAGACTCCTTGAGGAACGTAACAAGGGATAAAGTGAACCTTAATACCCCACAGGTGTTTCACGACTTTTGCATATGTAAAAAAAATAATTTTTTTTTACCAAAAATGCTTGGTTTAGCAAAAATTTTACATTTTTAAAAAAGGTAATAGCAGAAAATACCCCCCAACATTTGAAGCCCAATTTCTCCCGATTCAGAAGAAACCCAATATGGGGATGAAAAGTGCTCTGCTGGCGCACTACAGGTCTCAGAAGAGAAGGAGTCACATTTGGCTTTTTGGTAGCAAATTTTGCTCTGGGGGCATGCCGCATTTAGGAAGTACCTATGGTGCCAGGACAGAAAAAAAAACACATGGCATACCATTTTGGAAACTAGACCCCTTGGGGAACGTAACAAGGGGTAAAGTGAACCTTAATACCCCACAGGTGTTTCACGACTTTTGCATATGTAAAAAAAAAAATATTTTTTTTTACACTAAAATGCTTGTTTTCCCCCAAATTTTACATTTTTACAAGGGATAATAGCAGAAAATACCCCCCAAAATTTGTAACCCCATCTCTTCTGAGTATGGAAATACCCAATAAGTGGACGTGAAGTGCACTGGGGGCGAACTACAATGCTCAGAAGAGAAGGAGCATCATTGAGCTTTTGGAGAGAGAATTTGGCCATGTGCATTTCCAAAGCCCCCCGTGGTGCCAGAACAGTGGACCCCCCACATGTGACCCCATTTTTAAAACTACACCCCTCACGGAAGGTAATAAGGGGTGCAGGGAGAATTTACACCCCACTGGCATTTGACGGATCTTTGGAACAGTGGGCTGTGTAAATAAAAAATTTTATTTTTCATTTTCACAGACCCCTGTTTCAAAGATCTGTCAGACACCTGTGGGGCGTAAATGCTCACTGTACCCCTTGTTACATTCCGTGAGGGGTGTAGTTTCCAAAATGGGGTCATATGTGGGTATTTATTGTTTTGCACTTATGTCAGAACCGCTGTAAAATCAGCCACCCCTGTGCAAATCACCAATTTAGACCTCAAATTTACATGGTGCACTCTCCCTTCTGAGCCTTGTTGTGCGCCCCCAGAACACTTTGTGCCCACATATGGGGTATCTCCGTCCTCAGGAGAAAATGCATTACAAATTTTGGAGGCTTTTTTTCTTTTACCGCTTGTGAAATTTTAAAGTATGGGGCAACACCAGTATGTTAGTGCACAAAAATGTTTTTTTTTTACACTAACATGCTGGTGTAGACCCCAACTTTACCTTTTCATAAGGGGTAAAAGGAGAAAAAGCCCCCCAAAATTTGTTAGGCAATTTCTCCCGAGTACGGCGATACCCCATATGTGGCCCTAAACTGTTGCCTTGAAATACGCCAGGGCTCCAAAGTGAGAGCGCCATGCGCATTTGAGGCCTAAATTAGGGATTTGCATAGGGGTGGACATAGGGGTATTTTACACCAGTGATTCTCAAACAGGGTGCCTCCAGCTGTTGCTAAACTCCCAGCATGCTTGGACAGTCAATGGCTGTCCGGAAATGCTGGGAGTTTTTGTTTTGCAACAGCTGGAGGCTCCGTTTTGGAAACACTGCTGTAGGATACGTTTTTCATTTTTATTGGGGGGGAAGGGGTGGTGGGGGGGGCAGTGTACGTGTGTATATGTAGTGTTTTACTCTTTATTTTGTGTTAGCGTAGTGTAGTGTTTTTAGGTTACATTCACACTGACGGCGGATTACACTGAGTCTCCCGCTAGGAGTTTGAGCTGCGGCTGCTGTAGCTCAAACCTGAAGCAGGGAATTCACTGTAATCCGCCGCCAGTGTGAATGTAACCTGTACATTCACATGGGAGGGGGGGGGCAAAACTACAACTCCCAGCATGCACTGACAGAACGTGCATGCTGGGAGTTGTAGTTTTGCAACAGCTGGAGGCACACTGGTTGGAAAATACTGAGTTAGGTAATAGAACCTATTACCTAACTCGGTATTTCCCAACCAGTGTGCCTCCAGCTGTTGCAGAACTACAACTCTCAGCATGTACTGATTGCCAAAGAGAATGCTGGGAGATGTAGTTATGCAACAGCTGGATGCACGCAAGTACAACTCCCAGCATGCCGAGACAGCCATTTGCTGTTCCTGAATGCTGGGAGTTGTAGTTTTGCAAGATTTAGAGGGGTTCAGGCTGGAGATCACTGACAGTGGTCTCTAAACTGTGGCCCTCCAGATGTTGCAAAACTACAAATCTCAGCATGCTAAGACAGCAAACTGCTGTCTGAGCATGCTGGGAGTTGTAGTTTTGTAATATCTGGAGGGCTACAGTTTAGAGACCACTGTCAGTGATCTCTAGCCTGAACCCCTCTAAATCTTGCAAAACTACAACTCCCAGCATGCCAACACAGCAAACAGCTGTCAAGGCATAGTGGGAGTTGTAGTTTTGCAACATCTGGAGGGCGACAGTTTAGAGACCACTCTCTAAACTGTCGCCCTGCAGATGTTGCTAGGCAACAGACTATGGACACGCGGCGCCATACTCACCTCCACCGCCGCCGTGATCACAGCCGCTGCCGCCGCCGGGTAAGTGATCGCCGCCGCCGCCGCTACTACACGGTTCCCCCCGCTGTGCCCGGACACCGATGGGCGGGCATAGCGCGGGGAACCGAACTTTAACCCCCCCGCCCCCAGTCTGCTATTGGTCGGCCGCTCCGCCGATCAATAGCAGGGATAGGAGGGGTGGCAACCCTGCCACCTCACTCCTATCTCTTCAAGGGGGATCGAGGGTGTCTTGGACACCCCCAATCCCCCTTATTTTATCGCGGCGCCGCGATTGATGGGCAGGGGGAGAGCGCTCCCCCTGCAAACACCATAGATGCCGTGATCAGACTGATCACGGCATCTATGGGGTTAATGCTGCCGGGACCGGCGCGATCGCGGCCCCGGCAGCTGCGGTGGGACTCCGGCTGTGATTGACACCTGAGTCCCACCCGCGATCTCCTGCGCTGCCCGCGGCAGAGCAGGAGATCGCTGGGACGTATGCATACGTCCATTTGCGCGAACGTGTAATTCGCCTGGACGTATGCATACGTCCAATAGCGGGAAGGGGTTAACTCAAAGCTTTATTTTGCACAAAAATTTACACATTTTTTTAAATCTGCGTCACTCACAACACTTTACCAGAATGTAGGAGAGGCTTCTAATCCCATCCTTCTGTGACCCAACAGATTTACTATATAAAGACATTAAGGTAAATTGTGCCCCAAATTTACCCTAGCTCATAGTTGACATAGATTTCAATTTGTGGTACATGGACACACAGGGGGAGATTCTCAAAAACTACTGTAATTTCTGTTCCAGCGATAATATTCACACCTTTTTTTTCTTCTTACATTTTCAAAGGTCTTTTGTGCTGCTTTGAAAATATGAAAATATGTGAAAATTCATTTTCACTCCACTTTTTTTGTCATGCCATTTTTTTTGTTGCAGCCATTTCAGATTTGTTTGCACCAAAATTGCCGAGTTTGCCGCCAAAATCGGCAATTTTTGTGCCAAAGTCGTGAATCTTTGCGTAACCATATTCCATGGTTACTTGTGCCCAGACAAGCGGTAAATGTATAAATAAAACATTTCTGAGCATAAATGTGAGTGCAGGTGCAGTGACCCAGAAAAAAATAAATAAATAAATAAATAAATAAAATAATATATATATATATATATATATATATATATATATATATATATATATTTTTTTTTATAGCATTTTTCAATGATAATGATATATTTTTTTTTAATAATTACTTAAATAACACCTTTTCCCCAAATAACAAAGCAGCAAAAAAAAATAAAACTAAAAAAACTGCAACCATTTCTGTGATTTCTACACTATCAAAAAGCCGGTGTGAAATTTTTTATGTAAATGCTTTACATGATATAGTTAAAGGGGTGAGAACCCCTTTAACTATATCATGTAAAGCAGACAATATACATGGACACGCCCACTTTTACAAAACTGACGTGAACAGTGTAAACCGTGGCACAAAGTTCTTTGAAAATGTGATTGATACTCTGGCGCAAAATTGGTTTTTATTTGGTGCAAAATTCTTTGAGAATCTCTCCCACAGTTTTGTGATCAGTTGCTATGCAGGATATATTGGTGAAGAATTTTCCTAAATGGCAAAATGCCACCAGCTGTGCTTTTCTTTACAGTTAAATAAAAAGATACTGTAAGCCAATGCATAGTGCACTAACATATGCCAAAAGGGGAGTCAATGGGCATTTCCGTAGGCCCACTATAGTCAATGAATATTTTAAGCATATACTCTAGTTTGAATCCCCCCTAACAGAAGAAACAAAAACCCAAATTAAAAAATAAAGAAACACTATGATAAAAACATGACATTGTGTCAATAATAACTAGACATGCACTAAGTTGCTCAGGGCTTGGAAATATTCTGCCAGTGATGCTGCGGAAGTATTCACACTGTATCAATGACAACATTCTGTTTCAATAATCAAAGTTCTTTTCAAGAGCAGACGAGCTTCTAATTCTGTAACCCAATCCAAGTTAACACTATCCTGCTTATTACATTTGCTTCACTTTCTCTCATCTCCTCTTGTAAGCTACTTTTCTTTTAGGACTGAGGATTTTCATTTTCTTTCTTCTGCATCCAATTCATGTGCTAGGTAATTTGTTCTCAAATGTAACACTCGTGATCCCAGCTGTCTCTCTTTAATTATGTCTCCCATTCCCCTTTTCTCTACATCTCCTTTTCAGCTTCTTCCCTCTCTCAGCTCTGCTTTGAGCATACTAGAAGTGTTTGTTCTTCCGTGACCCATTTCCTCTACTCTTTGACCCTCTCCAGTCTACACTTTTCTTCATCCTCTGTAATTTTACAATGACACAGCATGACCTATTCCCAGCTTCTATACCTCTATAACAACTACAGTATCATTCTGACACGTTTATCAGTGATACATCAACCTTCTGTCTTTTGACCTTCACACTAATAGACTTCTATTTGTTGCACAATGACAGTATTATGAAAATTTTCAATATCTAGAGGTTATCTTGTAAAAACAAAAAAGTAATGCGGTATGAACTCTAGGTGTAATTGACATTAACTATAAACCAATATAAATATATTATAAGAAAACATTGAGATTTGCATGTCCTCCGTCACCCTTCATTTAGTCTGGTTTAGTTAAGGGTTGTAATTTCTTATGAAGTCAAAACAATACCCCAATGTGTTATCAGTGCATTAAAGGGGCTTTATTTGCATAACAATTATTTGGTGTCAGTACATACACAGTTTAATCATTTAGAGACAGAGTGTCACCAAATCATGGTGTTATGAAAAGATAGTAATGTCACACCATACATTTGCGTATATGTTCAGTTTTGTCATAACAATGGGTACCAGTGTGGTTTTGCTATTTGTATTTTTTTAAAGCTCTGAGCATAATATAGAGTGTACAGATTCCCTTAAAAAGAAGGAAACCTGTCAGCTTTGTATCATGTTCAGAGCTGTAAATATGGACTGATATCTGATAGAAAGACAAAGCAAAGAATACCTGTTTCTTAGCTAATGGCGGTTCTTAAGTTATAAAATTGTATTTTACTTCCAAGCTCATGTACCATTGAGATGGTGCTGAGATACAGCATGCACACCTCATGTCTCCCCCACTTCACCCTGCCCTACATAACTGATGAACAGGGCTCAGTAATGGAAGCCAAGCAGGAGGAGGTGGGGGAGTAAGGATATGCGCATGCTGCAGCTTAGCACTGACACTTGTTAGAAAGTAACTCCATTGCTGCATTTATTTGTGTAAGGTTATGCTCAGATGACTGGATTTTTCTATCATCTCACAATCGTGTGCATGCAGTTCGGACCACTGGACAGAAGGGAAGCGCATAAAAACTGTTTAAATGTCCCAATTGCTATTGCTTGGGGCATTTAAGCAGTTAAATGACTCGTATCAGAGTGATCTCCAATGTTGATTATTATTGACAGGTGCCGGTAGCAAATGCCAGGAATGGAGCAAGCTTGGCTCCCAAACCTGTTCCATAATCCTTCCCTAAAAAGATGTTGAAAGTGAAATAACTTAAAACTGGTTCTGACCGAAAGGTTACATTTTCTGGTGTTTGGCTGAAGCATCATACCTAGGTGGGGCGACACCTGGCCAGGGGATTGGACTTTGAGTCTATAACATCTACTCTCTATTTTCACTCCCCTCTCAGTTGCCAGCCTGCCATTCATTGCTTGTGTTTGTGTATATTTGCACTAGCTCTTATTATACTCCTTGCTTGATCTTTTTGGTGTATTTTTTGACCCCTGGATATAGTGGCCTGACCATTATCCTGTCTTTTATGTTGGTATTGCGAGCTTTGTTGCTCTGTCTGTTTGTCCGTTTACTGTATTGTGCTCCCTGTTTTGTCAGGTTTCCCTGACCTGTTTATGGTATTGAACCATGTTGCACTCCTACACTTACTGAAAACAGGAGCACTGTCCAGTTCAGGGTCCATTGCTTAAGACAGATGCTCATGTATGCAGGGAAAGTGGCTGTGGGTGAGCTCAGTGATGCAGAAAGAAATTCATGTAGAATCTGCATTGAATCTGAACCCGAAAGTGACAAAACACTGTTAATTCTTCTCACATACATTTATAAATATGTGGCAGGGAAATCTGCAATGTATAAACTACATTGTGAATTCCTGATAAAAACAATGGGGTGTGGTTTTCATGTGCATTTGCTACAGATTTCATGCAAATATATACCAAGGGAAATAAAACTCTCTACTGCTTTTTTTTCCCTGCTTGTCTGCAACCACACATGTATTCCAAAAATAAAAGTAATATTAAGAAATAACAGTATACAATACACTATTAAATTAATGTAGGTCCAAAATAGTTTTAACACATTTTGTAACTGTATACATTTTAAAATTTCCACTATTACTGCACATCAGTCCAAACCATTTATCATTTTTTCTTTGACCTACTTTATGTCTTGGAGGGCTTTCAATGATAATATTGGATGCTTATTGTCATTTTAGGTGTTAAGCTTTAGAGGGCAATAAACCATTCTTTACATTTTCTGCACAGTTAACTCTAGGTCATTGGCTGCATTTCATTAGAGACCATTGCTAAAGGTCTATTCATACTGTTCCCAACAGATTTGCTGCAGATTTTTTTGCAACTTTCTCATTTTTTCTAAATGTGGTTTATAGAAATGCATCAGCTTGCTACTGAAATAGGCACATTCACACGTATGAAACTGATTTTATTTGCTAAATGTTCTGCAACAAATCGGTTGAGTGTGAATATACCACTATACTATATATCAATAAGTTCTACCTTTTATTAACATTGTCTTCATAGTAAGAAAATGTATAATTTAGTATTTTGGTAATCACATTTATCTTTTTTGTTGTTTTATGATGCAACTTAGAAATGGATAACAGCTACTGCTGCTGGCACCCAGTTACCAAATAATTATATTATTACACAGTATTTTACCACATTACTACATGAATCCAGATATTCTTCATAACAGATAAATAATGTGCAAAGTGCAAATAATAACATATAATAAATTTACCTTTATATTCAATGGCAAATCCAGACAGACCAACAGATGCATCACTACGAAATGCCAAAAACAGGCTGTTTCCACTGCTTTCTAATCTTTCTGGTGCATGGGCACCTTGAAAACTTCCAATTATAGGACTGTTGGAGTTATCACCTTCATATATATGCAGAAAATCATAACTGGGTTCCATGTTAAAACTGAAAAACAAAAATATAATGATCATGGTGGAACTGTAGTCCATTCTAGAGTAATAAGACATTGGGGGGGGGGGGCATATTAAAAAACTTGCTTAGTTTTACTTAGACTATACAGACTAAGATTGTGCAATTTTTTTTAATAAGTGTCTCAAGCTGTTTGAAAATCTGGCGCAGTTTACACTGTCTGCTCAGTCTACACTACCACTGAGGTGTTTTAGTTAAAACTGTTTTGGCTGCAGACTTTAAAAAATTTGGAGCAATTCAAACCATGCCCCTTTTCCTGGACCAACACCCTTTTAAAATAATTGTCTTACATAGTACAAACTAGGCAAACAATTTTGAAAATATGTTATGTAATACTTTTTTACCAAATCTGGCACAGTATGCACAAAAACATTTTGATTATATTCCCCCCATTAGGCCTAGGAAAGGCAAAACTGCAACAATAACTGGTAAAATCATGTCTTTCTTTCTTTCTTTAACCACTTAACAGTCACAATAATATTGGAATAATACTCCAGAAAATGTCACTTTAATTTTAGATTTTAAATGCATGTTCCAAGTAATTCTTGTTGGCCCATAACACAGCTGCATTTAGTCTATTTTAACCCATTAATGACATAATTTACTCCCTAGGTGGGTGGCGATCTACGTCCAGCTGCACTAGTCTAGCCAAGGAGTGAAACTCGCTAAATTGCACTCCTACTTGCAACTTCTAGGGATTGGTCAAGGTCTGAACATTTACACCCTAGGCAGTCATAAGATTTTTATATGACAGGCACAGTTTAAGGGGGTACTTCAGTGGAAAAAATTTTTTAATCAACTGGTGCCAGAAAGTTAAACAGCTGCTGTATGCTCCACAGGAAGTTCTTTTCTTTTGAATTGATTTTCTGTCTGACCACAGTGCTCTCTGCTGACACCTCTGTCCATGTCAGGAACTCTCCAGAGCAGAAAAGGTTTCCTATGGGATTTGTTCCTGCTCTGGACAGTTCCTGACATCGACAGAGGTGTCAGCAGAGAGCACTGTGGTCAGACAGAAAACAAATTAAAAAAGAAAAGAACTTCCTGTGGAGCATACAACAGCTAATAAGTACTGGAAGGATTAAGATTTTTAAAGAGAAGTAATTTACAAATCTGTTTAACTTTCGGACACCAGTTGATTTAAAAAAATGAAATAAATTGTGTTCCACTGGAGTACTCCTTTAATTATTATTTTGCTGTTTTTGTTTGCTTGTTCTTCAATTTAACAAATACCCCCATGTGAACTATGTAAAAATGAAACATGAACATTTTAAGTTCAACTCACTTTTTCAGTTTTTCATTGACTTTTAAGGGTCAACTGTGTACTACTATTTCATTAGAACATGCTGTGTATTTAGGAAAACATCATGCACATATACAAATGTGTACATAAAAATGGAAATGTGTGTGTTAAGGCTGGGCATGAAGTGAAAAGACTTAAAAAAACAAAAACAAACTGAGTTAATGTGGATCTGGATCAGAGTGAGCTCTAGAAAGAAGTTTCTGTAGAGCAGAGAAGTGTTTGATTAGGAAGAAAAAAATATACTAACGGAAATAAGAATGGTATTATCTCCATGCTTTGTAATGAATAACCTATTGAAGCGTACAAAGAGATGGTATCAAACAGAAGGTGCGGAAAAGTATTAAATGTTAATACAGACACAACAGACCTGTTGGCTTTTAAATAAATGAATATTACCTTAATTCCAATAAAATGTGTCTATAAGCTCCCACATTATTGTTCCTGGAGCTGATATTAGATTGGATAGTCATGTGCTAAGCCAGAACATGTGTACACTTGAGAAAGTTTGTTTGCAGAGTCAGATGCAGATTTTATTTCCAAAATCTAGGCAATACACAGATGTAGAGCACACCAATGCTACCCTACTGTATACATCACTGCTTAATACATTTTCCAGGCCTAGTGCTATCATATCCAGGGCAGTGGTATCACACCTGATTTGTGAAAGTTATTGTAGCTTAATTGTGACATATAATGCACAGTACTTTATGATAATCATTGACTAGGTGACTTGACTTGGTGAATTGTAATATACTTACCTAGATGTAGTACATTGTTGATCTGAACCTCTGTTCTTCTGTGGTGCCGTCAGTGCAGCTCAGGGACCATGACAACCAGCCTTGCTGACAGAAGGCTGGAAAGCAAGGCCAATTATGGTAGGCATATGTATCTTACACTTCCTAACAAATGCTGGATTTAAACAGGTCTCTGTTGGCCCCAGATGCCTGTGATTGTTACTTCTTAGTGCTCCAAATGCATTGTTATTCTGCTGGTTTTTCTAGTTTAATGGTTCTGGCATTGACTTTCCCTTCTGGTTCTGACTCTGGTTCTGGCTATTGACTCTAGTAAGGTTGTTGACTTAGTCAACACGTACCCTCCTGGATCTGTCTTTGGGTATGGCTAATGACTTCAGTTCTGATTTTGGCCCGGTTAGCTTACTATACTTCCCTTCTCTGTGCACCTAGGAAAGGACCATTGTCCAGTTGGGGACCATAAAGTAGGTATTATATGGATACTTTAAGTAGGTAGGAACAGGAGTGTGAGTGAAGAGGAAGGCTGCACTTTCCTGTCCCTTACTACAGCACAGAAAAAGTTGTCACTTATGGTAGAAAAACAGGAATCCTGTACTTACTGTATATTCTGTGGTATGCAATGCTGATAGTAAAGACCACCCCAAAAACAAAGGAATGCAATTATCTTGGGGACCACTAAATCTGTACAGTAGAGCTTTAAGATGATATACATTATTGTTGATATTATTATTATTACCAAGTAGTTATCCATTAAGGGCATGGTAACACAAAATGGGGAATAAATATATCAATCACTTACACCTACATTAAGGCAGAAAAAAGTCACAAACCAGTTTTGCATAAAAATTTGCAACTTTTGGTGGTTTTTAGTGAAAAGGGTACAGGCATTGTATGCATTGTATGCCTGCTGGATTTACTATAACTTCCCCAGAAACTGTTGAAGCTAGATTTGTAAGACTGCCAGACAGGCAACCACAACAACACTTAATTTATTAAGAGGCCATTACATAAAAACACATGTGTAAATGTCATTATGTTGCCTTTTCACCAGATCTAGGAATAACATGATTTGTAATAGGAAATAAAAGCTTGATAAAATTTGCCCCAAACTGATCCTATTTTTCTCCTGTGTACACTGTGTATCTTATGTGTTATAGCACATATACAAGGCTGGGTTCACACCACGTTTTTGCAATACAGTTCCCATGTACGTTATGAATGGGAAAACCATATGGAACCATATTGAAAACCATATGCATTGACTCTATCTTGAAAACCGCATGCCAAACGAAATGATGCATCTGGTTGTGTTCATTTTGCATCTTGTTCTGTTTTGTCTGTTTTTTCCCAGTACCCAAAACCATAGCCTATCACGGTCTTTGGTCCGGGCGAAAAACTGTATGGGAACCGTGTATGTTTTTTTTTTAATCTATGTGCGTAGAGTTCCATCTGGTTTGAACCATATGGTTTTTGACACCAAAAGTTTTTTTCTCTTGGAATTTCAATCAAACAAGTGAAACTTTATTCATAATGGAGTAAAAAGTGATATGTTTTTTTTCTTAAAAACTGATGCAACTGGACATAATTTTTCAAACAAAACACAGTTTTTAACCGTATAGGGGTTAAAATTTGTACACACGTTTTGAAACAGTTTAGTCCAGTTTTGAGGAATCCATTTTTCATCAAAAACCTGAAACAGGAACTGTATTGCAAAAATGTGGTGTGAACCCAGCTTAACTTTTTTTTTATCATTGAAGTGAACCTGTCACATTGAGAGCACAGTCTAATCTTTAAGCAGTGTGTTATAGAGCTGGAGGAGTTGAGCATATATATATATATATATATATATATATATATATATATATATATATATTATCATTTTATTTTATTTTTTGCAAAAAAGTTCTAGGATAATTTGTCATTAATTAACATGTCTACTTATTCTGGGCTAAGTAGTCATGTGGGTGGTCCTACTCAGTGATTGACAGCTCACTGTTTAAGGAACGCTCACTTGACTACTTATAAATACTATATACTTATGAATATGCAAAGATTTTCATGAATAAATGACAATTTAGCATGAGCTTTTCCCACAAAACTATATATCAGTCTGCTCAGCTCCTCCTGTTCTATGCTATGTCAGGCTTAATCACAGGACTAAAAAGAAATGTATATTTGTATATTATTTGATATTTCCATATTGCATCTCCTAGCTCTGATACGTGTTTCAAAGCTAGAAGTTTGTGTTGTAATATTGACATAACCCTTTCCCGCTCTTCTAAGTTAGGCAGATGCCAAGATTTGTTTACGGTGGAGTATAACACAATTTCATATGTCTTTAAGTCCAGATGTCCAAAACCCAATATGAGATAGGACAAGATTAAGTATGAGACACTATGGTTTCAAAGCTCTCATGTGTATACTTCCACAGGCCATTGAATGTATGTGTTTGAGGAAGACAGGAGGTGTAAAGGCAAGACAATGCATTATACTATGGACTGTGTTAGCTTGAGGTAGAACAATAAGTTTCAATGTTTACCATTGCCAGTTGACAAGGTGAAACCTGCCTTATCAATGGAAGTTATATGGCTGTTCTTAAAATCGATACCCTGTCACAGACTTCCCCCTATAGTTAATGCTAGGAATAGCACAAGTGAAATTGTAAGGTTAATTGCATATTCAAACCCACCAGAGGATATCATATTTGATGAGGGTGGGCTTTAGATTAAAAAAAGGTTTTAAAACCTGAGGGGACTGACAAGGAGGGGACAGACCTGGAGAGACCTGAGGAAGCCTGATGAAGCCCTGGGGGGAGCCTATCAATCAGATACCACAGCAGAGAGACCAGACTTGATCCAAAGAGCTGACCTTCCTGAGACTCTGCATATTGTCGGTATTCCTGAACCTACTAGGCCCAGATATCTGGTAAAGTATAACTTTGATTACCTGTAGTAAAGGTTATAATTAACTGGCTTGATGTTTAGTCATTCCTGCCTTATTGTGGAGGTGTAGTGTTAAGGTGCTAAGTCATCATTTAGTGCTATTCGGTAAAGATGCATATTACCAAATATTGTCTCTAATTTGACTCAGAGGAAAATCTCTGCCCGGGAATTCATATTCTGGGGAATCAAGCCTAGTAATTTGGGATACTATATTACCAGATATCTGAGATTGGTTATAGTCTGAGCAGAGCAAATAGTTGTGTGTATAATATTGTAATTGTTTCCTTGGGTATAATTGACTGCTATAATTATACTTCCTGCCTTATTCAGGGTGGCTCTGCGGCCCCCTTGTGTTTTAAGGTGGTAGAGACAGTTTTGTGGTGGTAGAGCCATCTTCTGGCCGAAATTGTATACTGCATGCGATTGTGTACTATTGGGTTTTGTATTGATTAGTTTGATTGTATTTTAATTTATTGTAAATTAAATCATTTATATATTTTGCATAGACATTTGTACCCTGTTTTAGTAATTGCACAACATAATTACCTATCCTTGAACTCTTTTTTTTTTTTAGGTGTTTTATGTCCACCTCGTAGGATCAATCATATTTATAATTTTTCTTAGATCCTTATTTCTGTGTATAAAGTGCTTTGCTTTATACCCCGACAACTATGATGCTGCTAGACAGAACTACATTTTTGAAGTGACTGATTCCCTTTAAATGAGGCCTTTTGAGACATAAGCTTTAGACATATTTTCTGTATATGGATAATAATCATCCTAATACAGACATTTTTTAATTATAGACATAAAAGTAGACAGGGCTAGGGTACAATAAAGTTAGCAGAGGTATATTTATTTTATGTTTGCCTTAATGTTCTGATAGGCATAGTAGGAATAAACCTATATCTTCCTTTCTTGTTCTCTAAGTGCTTCAGAAGTTCCAAGGCAATAGTCTGTTAGACTGATCTCAGAGTAATGGATCTTGTATCTTGATTGCATTGGTCTCAATGTTTGGGAGGAGCCTCAATTGTTAGCCTTTAAAAAGGTAACCTGTCATGCTACACAGACCAAAGAGTAAATTTGCTTTGGCATATCAAATTATTGTTTTTTGTTTATTTTATGTTCTTGTCTTGAGTTCCTTGCCTATTCCTTGATACTTGTTCATGTTGACCATATTTTAGCATTTGGAAGGCATTGAGTCTTGCTTGGTGTGCTTCCCTGCCAACTTTCAGTTTTTTATCTTAGTTGTGTTTTCCAGGTTTAAGTGCTTTCTGCTTGTTATTCTTGTGCTAGTAAAGGGATATTGCAGGGGCAGCTATCTTAGTGTTCTGGTCAATTTAGGTTAGGAGATGATAAAGAGAAAGCCTAGGAAATGTAAGGTTCTTCCATTGTTGTCTTGGTCATCATCTGTTTCCTTTCTTGTTGTTGTCTATTATCCATTTGAATCATTATTCAAATCATTATATCCTGTTTCAGTCAGCTAATAAAGTTGCCATTTCATTATTTTCACTTCTGAAAATATGTGCTTGCTGGTCATCTTATTGTACCCTACTATAAGTCATGGGGGTAGCTAAATATTTGGTACAGGGAGCTATTGTTAGCAATTGACAATGCAGCAAGCATGATGCCTACAATTGGTGTTGGTGCATAGGTTTGGAGTGTGGGGTACACTTATTTTTTTTATAAAATAAATGCTCCTTTGTCTGCTGATCGTATTGTTTGTTTTGCCTTTTGTCACCTGCACATCTCCCCTTTTAATGGTCTCCTCTTACAATTGTGCCAGGCACTTTAAACAAGCATCGATCTACAAGATCACTGAACATTTACTTTAAGCATCAGCCTGTGTAATAGTTAAATTTTTTCCCCTATATTAGAGATGAGCGAAGTTACAGTGATTTGATTTGTCACGAACTTCTCGGCTCGGCAGTTGCTGACTTTAGCCTGCAAAAATTAGTTCAGCTTTCACGTGTTTCCGGTGGGCTGGAAAAGGTGTATACAGTCCTAGGAGACTCTCTCCTAGGACTGTATCCACTTTTCCAGACCACCGGAGCACCTGAAAGCTGAACTAATTTATGCAGGATAAGTCATCAACTGCCGAGCCGAGAAGTTTGTGACGAATCGATATACTGTAACTTTGCTCCTCTCTACCCAATATAATAAAAATAAAAATTACTGATGTAAAAATGTATAAAAGTAAAGTGGCTTAAAATCAAATTGAATATATTTGAAAGAAAAATGTTGGTTTCGCTTTGAGAAATATAGGCAGAAAAGTTTGATGCACATTGAATAAAATGCTTTCCTTGCACAACTTCTTAATTCTTCAAAGTTTTTTTTTTTTTCAGAAAAGTTTCTGAAAGCTTTGCATATACTTATATAAGTGTATGATGATTGTTTTGTGAGTTGGTACATTATCTCTCTTTCACAAGAAGCTATGAACATAATTATATGGAATTCACTTAACAGCTGTTTCCAATGCTCACTTCATCTCACATATTTAACACAACAAAGAATTGATAGTCACTAAGTACAGTTCTCTCCTGATCTCTATTTAGTTCAGAGCTCCAAGTAGATGCTGTTAATCTCTGGGTGGCTGATGACGCTGTTACAACTGCTTTATCCTAGAAGTCATAATTTTATTAAATGAATTAAATAAAGACATAATAAAACAATGTAAATAGAATTGTAATTGTTTCAATTAAATATATATATAGATAGATAGATAGATATATGTACATGTTGTCCTGTTGGTATCTTCATCTTGAGCCTTTTAAAGTGATTTTATTGATATGCCTTTACTTGTTGCTGTCTTCTATATAAAGGGGCACTCCCATGGAAAACTTTTTTTTTTTAAATCAACTGGTGCCAGAAAGTTAAACAAATTTGTAAATTGCTTCTATAAAAAAATCTTAATCCTTCCAGTACTTTTTAGGGGCTATATACTACAAAGGAAATGCTTATCTTTTTAGATTTCTCTGATGTCATGACCACAGTGCTCTCTGCTGACCTCTGCTGTCCATTTTAGGAACTGTCCAGAGCAGCATATGTTTGCTATGGGGATTTTCACCTTCTCTGGACAGTTCCTTAAATGGACAGCAGAGGTCATGTCATGACCACAGGAGAGCATTGTGGTCATGACATCCGAGAAATCTAAAAAGATAAGCATTTTCTCTGTAGTATATAGTCCATAGCCCCTAAAAAAGTACTGGAAGGATTAAGATTTTGATGATTTAAAAAAAAAGGTTTCCACGGGAGTACCCCTTTAATAAACAATTTGTATTTATCACTCTACTTATGGGAATTTATTGCTTTAGTGCTTTGCCTTTGATTTTCATTTATTATATATTGTGAGCTTTTAGTACCTGATAACACCTACATACACTGTTAAGGTTGAGCCCTCTGTTTTTGGTATAACTACAATTTATTTTAGGTGCCATGGGGCATGACTAAGCAGATCTTCCCGAAACGCAGCCTCAGATTCAGCAATGGCCGTGTAAGGAATTAAATCTGGCTTCCCAATATATGAGAATAATGCAATGAGGAATACTTGTGTCATGCTAAATGAAAAAAAAAAATGTAACAGAAAAAGAGTGAGAACCAAAACAGGTCTGTGAGCTCCTTTTTTCAAGTATTATATTAGATGTTTTCTGTATGTCTGCATCTATGTAAGTACTGATTGCTATCCGGAGCTCTGAAGGTGGAGTCGGCTGATCTATTTAGCAACACATGAACTAAGTAGTGTACTACTCGTACATTTATGTAAAGATTTAATAACATTTTGTATTTTTATGCATATTTACTGTTCGAGTACTAGATGTGTAGTTCCATTTTTGTTTGGGTGCACAAGTCTGAGCAACATGTCACATGTTTATTTAAATGACAGAAACCCTTTAACCTCCTCTTTAAAACATGACACTCAATCATAATAGATTCAAAAATGCCAACATGGCCATACTCAAGAAACATGTTATTTCCATTCTTGAAAAAGACTTTGGAGAAAGAAGACATCACAATCACAGTTGCATGTGATTAATGAGATCTATAGGAATAAGCTGTTGTTCCAAGTGTTAAGGTCATGATACACAGAATATAATATATTGATATCAGGCCTAATAATAGCTAATTATTATTGTTGAAAAAACAGCATCTATACAAGTATGTAATAAACAAAGAATTGATAATTTGTTAAAAAAAATATACTTTTTTTTCAAAATTGTGTTCAAGTAGACAATGTATGTATATACAATACATTGAAAAGACATAACCTGTAGGTTTGTATTTATATTACAGTGATACAAGAGTTATGCAGCATTTGGCATCGGTATACTCATCTTGGAAAGCTATATAATGTGTTTGTTTTTCACCATTAGCCAGTGCTGATGGTGTAGGCACTGAATATATGCTCCGGGGCTTAGTTACACAATGTAATTAAGAACCCATTGAAGTGACAAATTATCTCACTTTTAAATCTGACATATTGAAACCTGTTACATGGCTTTGTTTTTCTATATAACGTGTACCTTTTGAATATCAAGGCAATGACAAAGTCTGGATTTACTTTTATTCTCCAGTCACATTCTTTTCCTGCAGGATAAGGTTGAGGGTAGTTTGGTGATAAAATAACACCCGCTGGGCCTGTCAGGTTTCCACCACATGCAGCTGTCAAAGCAGGACAAGAAATAAAATCAATCAGATGTTAATCTATAGAACAGTATATAACAATTACACTTCTGGTCTAAGGAAAGGTATGTACTGCCCAAACCAGTCCTATTAGTATGCAGACCATTTAGCCTTGAATGTATTTCAAAATTGAAGTGTATTTAAAGTTTTAGAAAGCTGTTTGGTATGCGGTTAAAAGAATAAGAAATAATCTTACAATTGTATAAACATAGAGCCTATTAAGATAAGACAAATAAAAGGATTTTCAGGTAGTTTACACAAAATTTACTATAGGTTTGAACAGGGATAAAAATAAAAAATAAATATATATATATATATATATATATATATATGTATATATATATATATATATATATATATATATATATATATATATATATATATATATATATATATATATATATAACTGTACTTACTCTTAATTCACTGCCGCTCCAGCACCATGGGTTTTTTTGTGTCCCCAGCTGGAAGTGCTGCAGTGACATCATGTACATTGTTCATGTGATGCTGAAGCCAATCATTATCCTCAGCCATCACTGAAAGAAGAGACCACTGAATTGGGTAAGGGGCTGCAGCCTCATGTAAACAATGTCCATGTAGAACTTGCTACGACTGTGGCAGCACATATAGAGGTTAATACAATTGTTTTATTATTATTATTATTTATTTACCTTGCCTCCAGCCAGTTCTATTTTAAAACTACAGGGAAACCCCTCCCTTAAAGGGAATCTGCCACGAGGATCACCCATACTAACCTGGTTATATAGGTTAATAGTGTGAATGGCTCTGATTAAAACACTCATTATCTGAAGAAAATCCATTCTGTGACTGTTGAGTTATCTTCACAAAAGGACTTTGGAGTTTTAGTTGTCAGTAAATTTAACTATAGCAAACAGTGTCAGGCAGCTGCTGCCAAGGCAAATAAAATCATGGGCTGCTTGAAAAAGGACATAGATGGGCACGAAAAGGAAATATTTATATCACTGTACAAATCTCTTGTTAGAACACACATGTAATCCTGTGTACAGTACTGGGCACCAGTGTACAAGAAAATTATAGTGGAGGTGGAGAGGGTTCAAAGACGGGCAACCATAGTAATATGGGAAATGGGAGGACTATCATCGAGGGAGTACAGAGATCTCTCCAATGATATATTTGTACATAGGTCTGTATCTATGACAAGGTAGCATCCTTTATGGCTAGAGGAAATATTCACAGGGACAAAATGTTGATCCAGGGATTTATCCTGACTTTCATATTTGGAGTCATGAAGTTTAAAAAAGTATAAAAAAGCAACTTTCTAAGAATGCCTTATCTAATGATTCATAAATCTAATAAGCAGTTATACCAGCTCCCCCTTTTACATCACTGGTCTTGTTCTGTGCTGAGAAGTGGAGGGGAGAGGGATGGGAGCTCTCTGCATTTAAAGTCTATATGTGATATTACATCTTACAATGTAGAGTGCACAGCTTCTATAGAAGATCTCTGCAATATGTCCAATGACATTATATTCGTAATTTGCTTTATTATACATTTCTTTCGTCGGACAACCCCTTAAAAATGTCCCACAATTTGTCATTCAAGTGTTACATAGTATCATATCATATAGAGACATCTATAAATGTTATATAAGAATACAATAACCATAAAATTACCTATACAAGTTGGTGGGTCTGGCTGCCAAAAGAATCTGTTATTTAGCTGCACACATGTAATTTTAGTTTGTCCTTGAAGCTGATATCCGGGGTCACATTGAAAATTTACAGTATCACCAGGTTCTCTGCTGTCTCCATATCGGGTTCCATTTTGAGGAATTCCAGGATCATTACATGTTGATGCAACTGAAGCTGTGGAGAACAATATGATATAATATACTGTTGTAATATATATATATATATATATATATATATATATATATATATATATATATTGTACTGTTATGATATACTTTATAGTACACTTATATTACACTGTATTTTATATGTATTATGGGAACACACTGACTCTATTAGTTGATCAATAAAGATTATAATATTTAAACACCAAATTGCAAAAGTCATTAACAAGAAAGGGATTTATAGCACTAAAAAATCTGTTACTTCATGTACTGGTTTTCATATGAATGGTAAAACAAAATATACAATTTTGAATGTTTTAAAAGTATTTAACTATGAAACGCAACTTGTAATTATTGGTATGTTTGAAGACAAGAATAATCCTTCAGGTTATGCTGAAGGTGGACAGATCAAATTTGTACCCCTTAGCATCAAGCAGGTTTTCAATTTCCTTTGAGGTAGGATGCCAACTTTATTCATACAGTATATGCACAAAGGTTTACTAAAGTATTACTCAAGTTATTTGTAAAATACTTTTTTTTTTCTTATAAATTGACAAGAAAAATCACTGACAAAAATTCTAATGCAGGAACAACCTGACAATGGATTAGAAAAACATTACACTCCATTGTCAATTCCAGGAATCAGAAAACCGTTCATATGTTAAAACAAAGCATCTCTGTCTCTATATCTGTACAATTCTGTATGATGTGATCAGAGTAGGGGAGGAAGCTGAACACAACAGGCTGACCTTCTTCAGCTTCCTGTTACAACAGCAAATCACTAGAATCTAATGAGCTAAGTACCAAGGTATTCTACTACTGAAGGACTTTTTGTACTTATAATGGTGCATAAGAAAAAGAAACAATTTCTCTATAGGTCTTTATTTTAAAAAAAATGACTCTTTGTTCTCTACTGCTTTTTCAGTCAGAGAGATTTTTTTTATCAGCCTTTCTTTCCTATTTTTAACCCCTTTTTGCACTTTTGTTTTTTCCTCCTTACCTTTAAAAAATCATAACCCTTTCAATTTTGCACCTTTCCATATTATGGCTTATTTGTTGTGCCAACAATTCTACTTCGCAGTGACATTGGTAATTTTACCAAGAAATCCACAGTGAATCGGAAAAAAAATTAATTGTGCAACATAATTGAAGAAAAAATGCCATTTTGTAAAATTTGTTGGCTTCCGTTTCTACGCAGTGCATTTTTTGGTAAAAATGACACATTATCTTTATTCTGTAGGTCCATGTGGTTAAAATGATACCCTACTTATTATAGGTGTGATTTTTGTCTTAATTCTAAAAAAAATCATACTACATGCACACAAATTAATATGTTGTCATCTTCTGACTCCTATAACTTTTTTATTTTTTTACGTACGGGCTGGTATGAGGGCTCATTTTGTTGCGCCGTGATCTGAAGTTTTTATCAGTACCATTTTTTTTACTGGACTTTGTGATCGCTTTTTATGAATTTTTTTGTGCTATAAAAAGTGACCAAAATGCGCTATTTTGGACTTGGGAATTTTTTTGCGTGTACACCATTGACCATGCAGTTTAATTAATTATATATTTTTATAGTTCAGGCATTTGCGCACGTGGCGGTACCACATATATTTATTTGTATTTACACATTTTTTTTATGGGAAGAGGGGTTCATTGGGTTAATTCATCATTAGTCTCTTTTTTTTTCTAAATTTTTTTGTTGCTATGTTATAGCCCCCTCTAGGGGTTATAACATACATTACATTGATTCCTAATACTCATTGCCAGCATAGAACTACATGCATATGATCAGGGTTATCGGGGCTTGACTTCTCCTGCCTAGATCTCAGGCAAATGAGAAGTCATTCACCGATCGGACGCCGAGGAAGCAGGTAGGGGACCTTCCTTCGGCGTCCTAGCTGATCAGGACACCACAGTTTCACATGGTATTCCCGATCAGCCCGACTGAGCTGCCGGGATGCAATTTTTTCAACTTTATTGCGTAAATGTCCGAACTATCAAATATAATGTTAATTATACCATATGGTGAAAGGCGTAAACATTAAAAAAGTGGTACCAATAAAAACTGAAGATCATGGCACAAAAAATGAGCCCTCATACCGCCCTGTATATGGAAAGATGAGAAAGTTATAGGTGGTCAAAATAGGGCAATTTTAAACATCCTAATTTTGTTAAAATAGTTTGAGATTTTTTACAGTGGTAAAATAATAGAAAAGCATATAACAAGGGTATCATTTTAATCATAATTAATCCCCCACAGAATAAAGAAAACATGTCATTTTTACCATGAAGTGTATAGCCTAAAAAACAAAACCTTCCAAAATGTCCTAAATTGCGATTTTCTTTTCAATTTCATCATATAAATAATGTTTTTTGGGTTGCGCCGTACATTATATGGTAAAATGAGTGATGTCATTAGAAAGTAAAATTGATGATGCAAAAAGCAAGCCCTTCAATGGGTCTATGAATGGAATTATAGAGTTATGATTTTTAGAAGGTAAGGAGGAAAAAACAAAAATGCTAAAATTTAATTGGCCTGGTCCTTAACCCCTTGCCATTTCTAAATGGCCAAATGCCATTTCTAAATGGCGCTGTGGTACGGGAGGGTTCTAAAGCAAACTCAGGAGCTGAGCTCGCATCATACCCGTATGGTCCCGACTGCTATCAGCATCCAGGACCCATGACATTGCTGTTCCGGCAGATATCTGGCATTAACTCTTTAGACCCGGTGATCAAAGTTGATTTCAGCATCTAAAGTGAAAGTGAAAGCTTCACGCCAGCTCAATTGGGCTGATCTGGACTATTGCGGTAAAATCGCAATGTCCTTATCAGCTAGGATGCATAAGGAGGGTGCATCCGATCGGTGATTGATTGCTCCAAGCCTGAAATCTAGGCTTGAGCAATCAACCGCCGATAACACTGATCAATGCATTGCAATGCAATGACATTGATCAGTGTATTAAATCAATGTTCTGCATGTTATTGTCCCCTATGGGGGCTATAATATTGCAATAAAAAAAGGGGGGGGGGAAGATGATGATAAAGATGATTTAACTCCTTTCCTACTAAAAATTTGAATCACCCCCTTTTCCCATAAAAAAAACCTGTGTAAATAAAAATAAACATATGTGTTATCGCTGCATGTGTAAATGTCCAAACTATAAAAATATATAGTTAATTGAACCACACGGTCAATGGCATACGCGCAAAAAAAAAATCCAAAGTCCAAAATAGCGTATTTTTGGTCACTTTTTATACCATAAAAAATGAATAAAAAGCGATCAAAAAGTCTGATCAAAACAAAAATGGTACTGATACAAACTTCAGATCACAGCGCAAAAAATTAGCCCTCATACCTCCCCGTACGTGGAAAAAGAAAAAAGTTATATATATATATATATTTTCGTGCCGTAGATTTTTGGGTTTAATGACTGATGTCATTACAAAGTAGAATTGGTGGGGCAAAAAAATAAGCCATCCTATGAACTTTGGGTGCAAAATTAAAAGGTTTATGATTTTTAAAAGGTAAGGAAGAAAAAACGAAAGTGCATGTCCTTAAGGGGTTAAAGAGGTACTCCAGTGGAAAACTTTTTTTTTTCTCAACTGATGCCAGAAAGTTGAATAGATTTGTAAATTAATTAAAAATCTTAATCCTTCCAGTACTTATTAGCTGCTATATACTACAGAGGAAATTATTTTCATTTTGGATTTATTTTCTGTCACGACCACAATGCTCTCTGCTGTTACCTCTGTCCATGTCAGGAACTGTCCAGCAGGAAAAATCCCCATAGCAAACACATGCTGCTCTGGACAGTTCCTAAAATGGACAGAGCTGTCAGCAAAGAGCACTGTGGTCGTGACAGAAAAGAAATCCCAAAGTTTTTCACAGGAGTACCCCTTTAAGGCTAAAATGTGCCTTGTCCTTAAGGGGTTAATAAAGTGTGTGTGCTTTTTACTTTTTTCAAACTTTTTTCTTAACTTTTTACATTTTTAAGGTACAACTGCTACTCACAGCATGAAACAGACTGTTCCATGCTGGAAGTAGTAGTACCTGTACTAATAGATCACTAATAGATACCCATTGCAATCCTCCTATATAATCTATAAAAGCCGGCGGCATGGCCGCACTTCTCCGCACTTCATATCACAGATTGACATTTCCTGCTGAGAGCGTTGTTTGGCCAGATGGTGTCGGACAATCACCACTCTTAGCGACAAATATGAATCTGTGATATGAAGAGAACTTCACAGCACAGAAGGCTACAGTGCGGGAAGGGGACCAGAGAAGTGCAGCCGTGCCGCCTGCTTCTATTGCTTATACAGGAGGATTGCAGTGGGTGTCAATAGTGACACCCATTGTGATCTGTCTATTAATGCAGGTACTTCAGCTCCCAGCATGGAGCAGAGTGTGCTTGACAAAGGCACAAAGCTGAAACGTTGCACACCTATAACTTTGGTGTGAAATAAAACTGGAAGCCTTCCTTTGAATTCTGGCTCTCTGGTGTCTGCTTTGCTGTGATCATTTGTGTTTTGGGATTGCTATTCCAGCTGTGCTATGCGTCACGTACAACAGTCAGAAAGAGTCAGGTGCTGAATTCCACAACACATGGACTTTTGACTAGGTTGGGAGCAGTAGTACCTGCAGTTAAGGACAGATCACAGCGGTTGCTGCAGTTAAGGACAGATCACAGCGGTTGCCACATTCTTCATCCTTCTGAGATGCGGAGTGGCTTTCTTCTGTGCTCCGCATCTCTGCACTATACGGCTGGCCAGTGATGCGAATAGAAATTGACATCACTGAGAGTGGTGATTGGCTGCCACCATCCGTCAGGATGATCACAACGGATGTCAGGAGTGGCACCTGGGCGATCTGTCTATTAGTACAGGTACTACTACTCCCCGCATGGAACAGTCTGTTTCATGCTGGGAGTAGTAGCAGTACCTAAAAAAGAAAAAAATTAAGAAAAAAAGTAAAAAAAAAAAAACACACAAGCTTTATTAAACACATAATTAAAATACTTTACTAATAAAATGTTTCCCTGCCAGCTTACATAAATTGGTCCCTGTTTAAAAATTGATAAATATTTTAATGAATTAAATAAAAAATATAAATTTAGTAAAATACTATTTTTCCCATCCCTACTGCATCTTTCTTTTTGGTACCCAACAAAATTCTTAAAACAAAGCCAAAGGGGGCAAAAAAGCAGTATCCACACAAAGACAAGAATGACCGGAAAAAAAACTCAAGAAAATAATGCCAAATGCAGGAAAATGCTGTGGTGTTTTATTTTTTTTTGTGTTTTTTCTTGCGTTTTTTGGGGGGTCATAAATAAAACAAGTGGAAACTTAGCCTTAGGAGATGGAAGGAGAAAGTATTTTTGAACTGTAAAAATAGTACAAAGCATACATAAAAAATGGTATGCAAAGCTGTCTATATCCCTAAACTCTGCACTATTTTAGCACTGTATGTGTATAAGAGTTGCACTTTAAAGGATATTTTTACACCATAAGGATCCCCTATAGACTAGTTAAAGTTCAGTTGTATGAATTCTACAGTGTGTTTGCAAAAAAAGGAAAAAAAGGAGTATTATTATGTTGTTTTCTCTTCATTTTTGTCTTTTTTTTTTTGGGCACACATTTCCTCCTTATTTAAAAGAAAAATTGTTTGTGCCATGCTTACCACATTAGTTATTTCTTTGTAAAAAGGGGTCTGCCTTTGTCTATGTTAAATTTGCACGTCTTTTTTTTGATGCTATACCATCTCATACATGGTATAAACTTAGTTTGTGAGTTTTTCCTTTTGCATGCAAAGTGGATCAGTGAGATACAGATGGCACATGGCAAGTTGTGAATCAGCTGTAGAAAAGCTGAAATGCTTCTCACATCATGTGAACATGCCCCTAGTTAATATTATTTGAATGCTGTATGTATTTATTATTAAGGCATAATATGGTGATAATATGTGGTCTCCAAATGCCTAGGTACAAAGTATGAGTGTGCATTTTTGTATATGCAAAATATGTACTTTTCTAATAACAATTTTGAATGTATTTTTGCAGAGTACAGAATTCCAGTCTGATAATAACAGACATGCCTCCGGCCAGAATAGTCACAGTTACTTTGAAATTTACAATGGGAAAAAGGGGCCTCAAGCTGTAGCTTTAAAATTATCAGTATAGCAATAAGAGTGAACCCGAATAGAAAAAGGGCAAGTTTAGCTACAAGAAACCAGTTAAAGATCTGTTACACCAGTCAAGAAAGGAATAAATATTTTAGAAGAGTGAGATAAGGATAAAAAGAGGTAAGGACAGATATTTAAAAGGTGAAAATGACATGATTTGGCAAGAAACCTAAAGTAGAAAAAGGAACTAACAAGTATCATCCAAAGATAACCTCAAGGCATAAGAGTAAGAGACTTTGCAAGTAGAAATAGCAGCATGGTTTGGCACAAACTGACATGAGCTGATTGGCATGAGAAGTATGATCAGTAGATGGAAGGTACAGAAAGATTGGCTGTAGCAATTTAAAGACCTGGAAAATTATTGTTGATGTTACCCTGGGAAATTGGAGAAATATTAAGGAAGAAAAGTAATACTAAGACAAAAACTTGTCATTGTGTACCTGTTGGGACTCATATACCAAGGAAAAAAAGCCTTTCCAGTTATGGTATGTTTGATGGCAAGAATAAAATCTGTCTCTGTTAAATTTAGGCATGAAACGTGAAAAAATGTGTGGGCATTCCTTGCCATCTTAAACCAGCTGTACCAGGTATAGTTATCACGCTTTATCTGCATTTCTATTTTTCAATTACTGCTGACTAAGTTTTATATCTTCCAACTATACCTTACTGCTAAGGGGGGGAATATGTGCTTCTCTCCAATATGTACTTGAAATAGCAATTGCTACATAGTCTTTGTATTCTTGCGTCTTTGCTTCCACACAAACCACTTTTTCGCTCTGTTCCCTACAGGGTAGTTTCTCTGGCTTGCAGGCTATTTTTGCAATGCCCTTTTTAATGTGTTTTTAAACGCATTTGTAATGTCCCAGTACAGGACATGGTCCTGTTCTACCCTTAGGCCCTGTCAGGTTGAGACCCTCAGTGACCTGGGAGCTCCCCTCCAGGGTCTTCCCCTGTTGTGTATACTGCTTTAATGTATAGACAGGATCCTAATATAGATAGAGCAGAGGACCTGTGAGAGGTTGTCTCAAGGACCTGTATGTCTGTCACGTGTTGTTATGCAGTCACAGGATTTGTTGTCACATGTTCTCCCAGAGAGCACCAGCTTAACCTATTACCCACAGCTTGATCAATGGGCCTTAGTCCAGCCCCCCACTATATAGAGGAGCGGCCATTACAATTCACTCTCATCTCTTATGATCTTTGCTGAGGAACAGTTAACAGCAGAGATCTCAGTGCTAGTGACCAGCATCTGGAAGACCCCAAAGCTACAGTAATTCCAGTGAGTCAAAAGTCTATGTCTGCGGTCACTAGACATTGTCAAGTCCAGCATATAGTCAAGCCTCAAGATAATTGTCTCAAGTCTATTACAAGTGCAATTGGTCCCAGCAAGCTGTGAGGTCCTTCTGGGTTCCTGGCCACCTCTCTGGGAATCTGGCCTAGCTGTGAATATAATTTCATCTGTCTTAACTCAGTAAAGCCTCCGTTAAACCATGACTGGTTGTGGACTCTTCTTTCCTTAACTAGCCATTGGAATAGCGGAGATACCGTTCGTGTGGTTGCGGCACCAAAAACACTCTGGCATCACAAACACTAGGGGTTAATAACATCTTGCCCCACCACCTACACCGCTACACCCGTGGTCCTGCCGTAAACCGGTGGTCCACCACATATTGCCTTTCTTTTTTGGTAGTTATATTTTAATAAAAATAAGTACTTTTTAAATCTTATTACTCATTTTTTCACTGTGAGTGATGTGTACCATCAGTTTATTCTGTATTTGGAGTTCTTGTATACTGATTTTCAGTTAAAGAGGTTATCCAGGAAAAAACATATATGTATATATATATATATATATATATATATATATATATATATATATATATATATATATATATATGTGTGTGTGTGTGTAAAACAACTGGCTCCAGAAAGTTCAACAGATTTGTAAATTACTTCTATTAAAAAAATATTAATCATTTCAGTACTTATGAGCTGCTGAAGTTGAGTTGTTCTTTTCTGTCTAAGTGCTCTCTGATGACACGTGTCTCGGGAACCGTCCAGTTTAGAAGCAAATCTGTTTTACTTTCTGGAGCCAGTTGATATATATATAAAAAAAAAAGTTTTTTCCTGGAATACAACTTTAAATTTGGGATCTGGTCTGGCGAATTTCTTTATTGTGGTTTTCTTGTATCTTAAATAATATAGGTCTGATGTCTGAAATAATTTTTGGATCTTGACTCCAAAGTGTATCTTTGGCTTCATGAATGGCAGTGCAGTATATATGAGGAGGCGTATATGTGTAAGTACACTATCTCTTGAACACAGTATTGGTGGAACTGTGAGGGTATGTTCATACTACATAAATTCTTCTTTGGAATCTGTGATTAATGTCAATGCAGACTTTAAGTGCTATCCCATTAGCAGTGTAGTATTGGGTGGATTACGCCAAAAGAAGGAACATGTTCTATCTTTTGGCGGAATCCAATTCCATGGCAGAAGTTCTGTTATAGAAATGTCAGAATTTCCATAATGGGAACATATCCTAACACTCTGAGGTACCATTTTGGCATCAAACACAAAATAATGGGAAGCATCAGACTGAGGAAATTTGCTATAGAAGGAAACAACCTGTTATAGGTCCAAGATGCTTCGATGTCAAACTCAGTGGAGACATGTCATGGCTGGAAGGAGTCATCATAAGGGCCCAAGCTAAAGGTAGACAAAGGGTTAGAGACATACAGTACTCTAATAAGAGAGGCCATTATTTATGATTCACTGAAATCATTCTGCCTTTGACTGCTTCTGATCGGCACTGGATTCATTTGTACAGCCTATAGAAAGATGTTGTATGGAAGCTCTTCTTCTTCTTACATACTGTGAATCATTCCTTGCTCCTTTTTCCTATCTCTCTCTCTCTCTCTCTCTTTCTCTCTCTCTCTCTCTCTGCCGAGACATGCCTGATTTAATCTATGCAACTAATGATCAGATTCTGGCAATTTACATTTCCTCTATATAAAGCTATGCTATCTATGGCACCATAGAATTAGCTGCTATTATTAAAGGAAGATAGCTGTTCTGTATGTGACAAACAGCTGAGGCACTTGCTAGGCGCATACAGAGAAGGAAGATTTCAGTCTCTGTCAACCTGTCTGCAAAGAAAAAGCCTCAGGCTTGCTTTGTGAGATAGTGGAACTTAAAGTGTTGCGGAGAAGAGTGAGGAGGCTTTAGTCAAAAAGCACAATGCATTCTTGTTACTGTTTCCATCTTTTTAAAAACATAATTCCATTTAAGTAGAATAGGACAAAACATGACAAAATGACAACGTGACACTTGCACTTCTAAGACTTTTCCCCCCTCTATACATCCATCTTAATGTTAATGTTTTAAGGTATGCAATGGCAGTTATTGCAAACAATAACATGGAAGCATGAGTTTAGACCACCAGAAGTGCAATACCTTAATAGCAATGAGAGGGGCATGAGGACTTTTATAACAACTTAAAAAAATATATATACAGGACTCTGGAAAAATACTTTTTATTCTGAGAAACTACTTTTTATTCTGTGGACTATATGTATATATACATATATCTGAATGGTTTCCATGTTATACTACATTTACTAGCTGGACAAGACTTTCCTCAGCACACTAAGATCAACAGAACCCCTTAACAGTTCTAATATAAAAGAATCTGCCTCTGATGAGAAAACCCCTTTAAGAGACAAACCCAGACAGACTACAGAATTAACATATGGTGACTGCAAGGCCCAGAGAAGCAAGAAAAACTTTCTGCCTCTGCTATAGGGTTAACAATGACCATGTGTAATATATTTATCTGGCCACTTCTGGTCCTCAGTCAGCAGCATCCGCGCTACTCTGATGAAGTCCTGTACATTGCAGGGCCATTCTTCACTAATGACATGGCCAATCAGGAGGTGGGAGCACAAGGCCAATCAGCTGTGGAGCCAGTGCTTTAACCACCCAGCAGTGGGATATTTACACAGGGCAATGCACTAGTTGAGTTGCCCATAATTGTGGTCCCTTTGCCTATTCCCCGTATTCTGACCAAACCTGACATGACTTTTTGCCTGTACTTTGATTATTCTATTTCTATCTTTCTGTGCACATAGTGGCATGTAGGAACCAATTCCCAGCCAGAAGCTGCTAATTAGGAGGGAGGTGGTTGGGGTGAGTTCAGGTCTACATTGATCCCTACCAGACAATAGCAGGCAATGTTTTTCCACTACTCAGTAATCCAATTATTGCACTCCTTAAAGGGGTACTCCAGTGCTTAGACATCCTATCCCTTATCCAAAGGATAGGGGATAAGATGCCTGACCACGGGAGTCCCGCCGCTGGGGACCCCCGTGATCATGCACGCGGTACCCCGTTTGTAATCAGTCCCCGAAATGTGTTCGCTCCGGGTCTGATTACGGGCGATCACAGGCGGTCGGCGTGTGACGTCACTCCTGCGCCCCCGTGTGACATCACGCTCCGCCCCTCAATGCAAGCCTACAGGAGGGGGCGTGATAGCTGTCACGCCCCCTTCCATAGGCTTGCATTGAGGGGTGGAGCATGACGTCACATGGGAGTGCAGGCGTGACGTCACACGCCGCCCTGTGATCGCCCGTAATCAGACCCGGAGTGAACACACTCCGGGGACTGATTACAAATGGGGTGCCGCGTGCAAGATCACGGGTGTCCCCAGCGGCAGGACTCCCGCGGTGAGGCATCTTATCCCCTATCCAAAGGATAGGGGATAAGATGCCTCACCGCGGGAGTCCTGCCGCTGGGGACACCCGTGATCTTGCACGCGGCACCCCATTTGTAATCAGTCCCCGAAATGTGTTCGCTCCGGGTCTGATTACGGGCGATCACAGGCGGTTGGCGTGTGGCGTCACTCCTGCGCCCCCGTGTGACATCACGCTCCGCCCCTCAATGCAAGCCCACAGGAGGGGGCGTGATAGCTGTCACGCCCCCTTCCATAGGCTTGCATTGAGGGGTGGAGCGTGACGTCACATGGGAGTGCAGGCGTGACGTCACACGCCGCCCTGTGATCGCCCGTAATCAGACCCGGAGTGAACACACTCCGGGGACTGATTACAAAAGGGTGCGCCGCGTGCAAGATCACGGGTGTCCCCAGCGGCAAGACTCCCGCGGTGAGGCATCTTATCCCCTATCCTTTGGATAGGGGATAAGATGTCTAAGCACCAGAATACCCCTTTAACAACTAAAGCCTTTACTATGTTTCCTTCAAACAATAGTACTCAAACTGTTGTTATAGCTCATCTATACAAAGGAATAGTGAATTGTGTACTTAGACATATTAGATGGAACATCTCCATTGTATTTGAAATCCTCTTCAAGTCCTTTTCCTCAACAGATGTTTAATGTTCTCAGCTTTCACTGGTATACTCTCAAAATGTTACATGAGAAATCTGCATAAGATTGTAAATTTTTGAAATATTGGCCTGGATAGATTAGCACCAATGTTCATCATAGCTTATTTGAAGTGACTCAGATCACACTGTTTTTTTCATTCTAATATGGATTAAAGGGGTACTCCACTGGAAAACATCTTATCCTCCATTCAAAGGATCGGGGATGAGATGTCTGATCAAGGGGGTCCGGACCCTGGGGACCCCCCAGTGATCTCTGGGCCGGTAGCAGCAGCGTCTGGAATGCGGTAGCTTGTGACAAGTGACATGGAGGGAGCCTGGTATTTTCGTAATTGTTGTCTTCAATTGCATCAGAATTTGGTTCATGTTAGCACATTCTTATTGAAAACACATTTATTTTAGACTTTAGACACTCTTTACGCCTCATCCAAGGGGGCATGGTTTTATGCAAAGAGGAAATTGCTTTAAGGGGAAGGGGGCAAGGCCAAATAATCCATTAGAGAAGTTTATTTTTGAAAAGGATGGCGCCTCTGATGTCCACAGAAAACTGCCACCAATATAAGTGTTGAATCCAGAGCATTGTAAGTGGTACGGCTCCACTGTGGAAATTCTTTTTAGCTTTACTTCACTTTACCGCATTGCCATAACGTACTTCAAAGGTCCTGATATTTATTTTTTTTACTGTTTTTTGCATTGAGAAACCCAAATGTGTTGCTTTCCTGCTATGACTTTTAAATGGTACATTAATATATAATAAGCATTAATATTGAGATTAATTTGTATCGGAAGGATTAAAGAGCTATTTGCATGCTAAGATGATTTTAGTTACAGTGTGTTGAATATATAAATTGTTTGAGCATGTAACACCAATTCAAGCAGAAATATTTCTCTGCAGGGATATTATCAGTGTTTTAGGTGGGTACTAATTTCTTTTCATTAGACACAACACAGTATTTCTTTCCCAGGTGACCTTATTCTCATCATTGGTGGCAATGACTTTTTCCTTCACTTTCAAGAAAAAGTACTGTTCTCAATTATGACCAACACAAACAAGTAATTGATGTTACACGTTACTGAGCTACATTCCAAAGTCAATATACAGTATGACCTCCACTGTCAATGTATCTTGATAGAACTAAAATAAAATCAATTAAATTTTCAATTCAGGCACTTAATCTTTCAAGCCTTGTTCAGATGTTTTCTTTTTATTTATTGAGAAGCTCTCGATCATATGTTTTCTTTTTTTAGACAAAATATATTTCTACAGGACAAAGGAATAGTTTACTTTAGCGTTCTTATTTTTTATTGGAAACGTTAGCGTTCTTATTTTTATTGGAAGCGTGTTTATTTTTTATTGTGGTAATTAATTGTGCGTAAAAGATACAATGTAATTGAAACATTTATCAAAAAACATAAGGCTCAGTTATCAAAACTGTCTAAAAGAAAAATTGACCTTGATGCCGTTAGCAATCTGTCATTGTGCTCTACATGCAGGGCTGTATTTACAGCTCATGCTGCCCTAGGCACGTAGACTCAGACACCCTTTAGGGTGATCCCACATGCTTAGGAATACTTTTATTCAAATCTGTCTCAAACATGCAGCAGAACTGCATGCATTTTAGCCCTATACACAAAAAGTAGTAAAATCAATCACAAATCTACATCATAATGACCATGTTGTGGGTGCAAATCTGCAGGTAAATTCCACGGCGGTTCTCTGGAAGAGGATATTTTTTTTTCTTCAGAGCATGGCATGACTGCAGCAGCTACATTAAAAAATAATTATATATATATATATATATATATATATATATATATATATATATATATATATATTACTGAATTGCTGCCCCTCTCAACACTGTCGCCAAGGGCACGGGCCCAAAGGTGCCCATGACAAATACAGCCCTGTCTGAATGCACGACTGTTGTGCCATTCAAACTCCTCGCCATTATTGTGTGGTAAAAAAGAAATGTGGTTCTGGAGACTCCTGTTTTAGTGGAGTAGGACCTCCCAGCAAGTATATATTTATTACCTTTCCTATGGATAGGCAATAAATGTGTTTTATGTGATAACCCTTTTTAAGAAATAAAAGTTGGTTCCCCATGACCAGCAAGGCCGTATCTATTTTTTCATTCTATAAAATACATAAATATTTAAACAGGAATATTTGACTAAATAACAAATTAAGATATTTATGCAAAACAATTTAAAAAAATCATATTTCCTTTGTCACTTTAGGGAATTTGCTGTCAAAGAAAAAAAATGGTTTTACACAATGCTTAAAATAATTGGTGTTACCAATAAGCATCATTGAAATGCAACAGTATTTAGCAAATGCTATTCATGGAATAATATTATTCATGATGTAAATTCATTACAAATTCAAAGGGTTCTGTTGGATTAACCCCAGATTCACTGACACTGGAAGGTTAATGCTGAAAAGATAAGGAATGTTTTAGAATAAAATGAACAGAAATGAGTATAATGTATTCAGCTGAAAATGTGATGATACCATAGATTGATTTATTAAAAACTCAATCTATGGCTACTAGTGCATGCACCACGTGTGCACTATGGGGGACATTTGTCCAGAGTAAAAGTTGCTGAGTTGCCCATAGCAACCAATCAGATCGCCTTTTAAATAATGAAAGAAGCAATCTGATTGGTTGCTATGGGCAACTCAGCAACTTTTCCTCTGGACAGATTTTTATGAATCTCCCCCTATATGTTTTATATGGTTATTTTCAACTTGTTACTTTTCTCTGTTTCTCTTACTTTCCTCTCTTTTCTCTATTTGCGCTGGGTCCCCAGCCAGCCTGATGTGCTAATTCAATACTTTTTACACAAAGCGCAGCGGGGGCCATATATATGGCTGCCGCTGCGCTACGTGTGAGAAGTTTTGTACTAGCGCATCAGGCTGGCCGGGGACCCTAACACAATGCCACCGGCTTCCCCGGCCAGCCCGCCCAATGTGCTAATACAATACTTTACACGTAGTGCTGCGGAGGCATAAATATATATTAAAGCTCTGTGGGGGCATATATATATATATATATATATATGTATATGGGGGTCGACACACGCGGGGGGAGAGTAGGGGGTGTGTAGTGTTTAGAGTACTTTTCAGGGCTGAAGTAAATTGGTGCGGGTTAGTGTGTAAAGGACGGGAGCTGCAACTTTTGTGCGACATTCAGAGAAAAGTCACACATCTTGAATCGATCACCACTGCATAAAAGTAGCCTAAAGCACTGCACATGGTAGTTCATTTTCAGATATGATCTATAGCAAAAGTCGCACAGAAGTGACTGAGACTTTTGATGCAACTTTTAAAATAGAAAAAAAAAAGTCTAAAAAGCTTGATGACACATCATGTAATGTACTGAACTGGCTTAATGTAGAGATGGTACAAGGTAAGTTAAGTGATATAAATGTAAGCAAATCCCCAGGACCGGATGGACTACACCCAAGAGTTCTTAGAGAGGTAAGTTCAGTAATATCTGTACCCCTGTTCATGATATTTAGAGATTCTCTGGTGTCTGGTATTGTGCCAAGGGACTGGCGCAAGGCGAATGTGGTGCCAATCTTCAAAAAGGGCTCTAGGTCTTCCCCAGGAAACTATAGACCGGTAAGTTTAACGTGCATTGTGGGTAAATTGTTTGAAGGACTTATAAGGGATTACATACAGGAATACATAGGGGATAATTGTATTATAAGTGATAGCCAGCATGGGTTTACTAAGGATAGAAGTTGTCAAACCAATCTAATTTGCTTTTATGAAGAGGTGAGTAGAAGCCTTGACAGAGGAATGGCTGTGGATATAGTGTTTCTGGATTTTGCTAAAGCATTTGATACTGTCCCTCATAGACGTCTGACAGGTACGTTAAGGTCTTTGGGTTTGGAAATTTTAGTTTGTAACTGGATTGAACACTGGCTCATGGATCGTACCCAGAGAGTGGTGGTCAATGATTCGTACTCTGATTGGTCCCCGGTTATTAGTGGTGTACCCCAAGGTTCTGTACTGGGCCCGCTGTTGTTTAATTTATTTATTAATGATATAGAGGATGGTATTAACAGCTCTGTTTCTATCTTTGCAGATGACACCAAGCTTTGTAGCACAGTACAGTCTATAGAGGATGTGCATAAGTTACAAGATGACTTGGATAGACTAAGTGTCTGGGCATCCACTTGGCAAATGAGGTTCAATGTGGATAAATGTAAAGTTATGCATCTGGGTACTAATAACCTGCATGCATCGTATGTCTTAGGGGGGATTAAACTGGCAGAGTCACTGGTAGAGAAGGATCTGGGTGTACTTGTAGATCACAGACTACAGAATAGCATGCAATGTCAGGCTGCTGCTTCCAAAGCCGGCAGGATATTGTCATGTATCAAAAGAGGAATGGACTCAAGGGACAGGGACATAATACTCCCCCTTTATAAATCATTGGTACGGCCTTACCTGGAATATGCTGTTCAGTTTTGGGCACCTGTCCATAAAAGGGACACTGCGGAGTTGGAAAGGGTGCAGAGACGCGCGACTAAACTAATATGGGGAATGGAACATCTTAGCTATGAGGAGCGATTAAAGGAGTTACAATTGTTTAGTCTTGAGAAGAGACGTTTAAGGGGGGATATGATAAACGTATATAAGTATATTAATGGCCCATACAAAAAATATGGAGAAAAACTGTTCCAGGTTAAACCCCCCCAAAGGACGAGGGGGCACTCCCTCCGTCTGGAGAAGAAAAAGTTTAGTCTCAAGGGGCGACACGCCTTCTTTAGCATGAGAACTGTGAACTTATGGAACAGTCTACCTCAGGAACTGGTCCCAGCAGGAACAATTAACAGCTTTAAAACAGGATTAGATACATTCCTGGAACAAAATAAGATTAATGCTTATGAAGAAATATAAAATCTCATCCCTTCCCCAATATCGCGCCACACCCCTACCCCTTAATTCCCTGGTTGAACTTGATGGACATATGTCTTTTTTCGACCGTACTAACTATGTAACTATGTAACTATGAATTCCCCTCTAAATGCTTCCAGACAGTGAGAAGATTATAAGGTAGAATTTAGGGGTCAAAATAGCGAGTACTTCTCTAAGGGTGAGACTTAGTGGCACAGAAATGGAAAGTATCCTGTATTTTTTTTTACTTGCTGGCTATGACAGATGCCTTTAATGAGTTTCTCTGTCACCCATAAACTCACATGTTACCCCCTAGTAACCCAGAAACTGTAAATTTGATTTTGTTTTCATTTTTTTCCTCTCACATTCTAAGTGCCGTAAATCTTTAAGTTTGTCATCTACAGAAAAATATGAGGGCTTGTTTTTTTTTGTGGTACCAATTGTACTTTAGGTCTTAACAGTGGAACGTTCATAGCAGGCAACAGATAACAGATCCTCCAAGCCCAAATCCACCACTAATGTGACATATAATTGTTTTATTGCCATTATTATTTTGACAGTGTCATCTAAACAGTTAAAATAGCGGGCATCAGGGACAACTCCATACCAGCTATTAGTTGCAGCCCTCAGGTTTTCAAGGTATGGAGTGGGATTGGATCACAAGCCCATTTCACATGACTGTGTGACGTATAGCAATTTATATGCACATTTCTAATTAATAGGACTTGTCTACCCAGTATCTGAAAACTGTGCAGGAGTTCAATGCAAAGTAGCGTTGTTTGGCTTTTGTAAACAATTAAACATTTTTTATATTTCATTCCCTTTAAGAAATAACATAGAATCTGAACAGGGTGTGAAAGTCAAGCTAAAAATAAGGTATAACATAAGGGATATTGTTGCACTGTCAGACTTTATATGCATAACAACAGCCACTAAATTAATAGATTTGAGAACATTTTTAAATTCCAAAATCTTTAAAAAAGTTTGGTTTGCAGCGAATAAGTTCTAACTAAAAATGCAATGCACACTGTCTAAGAGCTTTACAGCCCTGTAAAACACTGCTAGGTTCCCTAGGTATGTATTAAAGCAGACTTAAAGTGATTGTAAAGCTAAAGTTAAAGGGACACTCTGCTCCTAGATATGTTATTCTCTAGCTAATGTCATGCCATGCCAGCTCCATTCATATCTATCTGTATTGGGGTATCAAAATAGTCTAGGAGAAAAAGCTTCTATTCAAATGTGTTCATCTTTGTCATTATAGTCTTGCATTATTCAGAGTTCACTAATTTCAAACTTCTTATTTATAACTCCTTAACCCCTTAAGGACCAGGCCATTTTACACCTTAAGGACCAGAGCGTTGTTTGCAATTCTGACCACTGTCACTTTAAACATTAATAACTCTGGAATGCTTTTACTTATCATTCTGATTCTGAGATTGTTTTTTCGTGACATATTCTACTTTAACTTAGTGGTAAAATTTTATGGTAACTTGCATCCTTTCTTGGTGAAAAATCCCAAAATTTGATGAAAAAAATGAAAATTTTGCATTTTTCTAACTTTGAAGCTCTCTGCTTGTAAGGAAAATGGATATTCAAAATAAAACATTTTTGGGTTCACATATACAATATGTCTACTTTATGTTTGCATCATAAAATTAATGAGTTTTTACTTTTGGAAGACACCAGAGGGCTTCAAAGTTCAGCAGCAATTTGGAAATTTTTCACAAAATTTTCAAACTCGCTATTTTTCATGGACCAGTTCAGGTTTGAAGTGGATTTGAAGGGTCTTCATATTGGAAATACCCCATAAATGACCCCATTATAAAAACTACACCCCCCAAAGTATTCAAAATGACATTCAATAAGTGTATTAACCCTTTAGGTGTTTCACAGGAATAGCAGAAAAGTGAAGGAGAAAATTCACAATCTTCATTTTTTACACTCGCATGTTCTTGTAGACCCAATTTTTGAATTTTTGCAAGGGATAAAAAGGAGAAAATTTTTACTTGTATTTGAAACCCAATTTCTCTTGAGTAAGGACATACCTCATATGTCTATGTTAATTGTTCGGTGGGAGCAGTAGAGGGCTCAGAAGGGAAGGAGCGTCAAATGGTTTTTGGGGGGCATGTCACCTATAGGAAGCCCCTATGGTGCCAGGACAGCAAAAAAAAACACATGGCATACCATTTTGGAAACTAGACCCCTCAGGGAACGTAACAAGGGGTAAAGTGAACCTTAATACCCCACAGGTGATTCACGACTTTTGCATATGTTAAAAAAAAAAAATTTTTTACCTAAAATGCTTGGTTTCCCAAAATGTTTACATTTTTAAAAAGGGTAATAGCAGAAAATACCCCCCAAAATTTGAAGCCAAATTTCTCCCGATTCAGAAAACACCCCATATGGGGGTGAGAAGTGCTCTGCTGGCGCACTACAGGTCTCAGAAGAGAAGGAGTCACATTTGGCTTTTTGAAAGCAAATTTTGCTCTGGGGGCATGCCGCATTTAGGAAGCCCCTATGGTGCCAGAACAGCAAAAAAAAACACATGGAATACCATTTTGGAAACTAGACCCCTCGGGGAACGTAACAAGGGGTAATGTGAACCTTAATACCCTACAGGTGTTTCACGACTTTTGCATATGTAAAAAAAAACATTTTGTTTTTACCTAAAATGCTTGGTTTCCCAAAATGTTTACATTTTTTAAAAGGGTAATAGCAGAAAATACCCCCCAAAATTTGAAGCTCAATTTCTCCCGATTCAGAAAACACCCCATATGGGGGTGAGAAGTGCTCTGCTGGCACACTACAGGTCTCAGAAGAGGAGGAGTCACATTTGGCTTTTTGAAAGCAAATTTTGCTCTGGGGGCATGCCGCATTTAGGAAGCCCCTGTGGTGCCAGGACAGCAAAAAAAAAACACATGGCATACTATTTTGGAAACTAGACCCCTCGGGGAACGTAACAAGGGGTAATGTGAACCTTAATATCCCACAGGTGATTCACAACTTTTGCATATGTAAAAAAAAATAATAATTTTTTTACCTAAAATGTTGGTTTCCCAAAAATTTTAGATTTTTAAAAAGGGTAATAGCAGAAAATACCCCCCATAATTTGTAACACAATTTCTCCCGAGTACGGTGATACCCCATATGTGACCCTAAACTGTTGCCTTGAAACACGACAGGGCTCCAAAGTGAGAGCGCCATGCGCATTTGAGGCCTGAATTATGGACTTGCATAGGGGTGGACATAGGGGTATTCTACGCCAGTGATTCCCAAATAGGGTACCTCCAGCTGTTGTAAAAGTCCCAGCATGCCTGGACAGTCAGTGGCTGTCTGGTAATACTGGGAGTAGTTGTTTTGCAACAGCTGGAGGCTCCGTTTTGGAAACAGTGGCGTACCAGACGTTTTTCATTTTTATTGGGGAGGGGAGGGGGGCTGTGTAGGGGAATGTGCATATGTAGTGTTTTTTACTTTTTATTTTATTTTGTGGTAGTGTAGTGTAGTGTTTTTAGGGTACAGTCGCACGGGCGGGGGGTTCACAGTAGTTTCTCGCTGGCAGTTTGAGCAGCGGCAGAAATTTTGCCGCACCTCAAACTTGCAGCCGGATACTTACTGTAATCCTCCGCCCATGTGAGTGTACCCTGTACGTTCACATTGGGGGGGGGGAACATCCAGCTGTTGCAAAACTACAACTCCCAGCATGTAGGGTCTATAAGTGCATGCTGGGAGTTGTAGTTTTGCAACAGCTGGAGGCTCCGTTTTGGAAACGGTGGCGTACCAGACGTTTTTCATTTTTATTGGGGAGGGGAGAGGGGCTGTGTAGGGGTATGTGTATATGTAGTGTTTTTTTACTTTTTATTTTATTTTGTGTTAGTGTAGTGTTTTTAGGGTACAGTCACACGGGCGGGGGGTTCACAGTAGTTTCTCGCTGGCAGCTTGAGCTGCAGCAGAAACTTTGCTGCAGCTCAAACTCGCAGCCGGATACTTGCTGTAATCCTCCGCCCATGTGAGTGTACCCTGTACGTTCACATTGGGGGGGGGGGGGGAGAAACATCCAGCTGTTGCAAAACTACAACTCCCAGAATGTACGGTCTATCAGTGCATGCTGGGAGTTGTAGTTTTGCAACAGCTGGAGGCACACTGGTTGTGAAACACCGAGTTTGGCAACAAACTCAGTGTTTTGCAACCAGTGTGCCTTCAGCTGTTGCAAAAGCTACAAACCCCAGCATGTACGGACAGCGGAAGGGCATGCTGGGTGTTGCAGTTATGCAACAGCGGGAGGCATACTTCTTTGGCTGGGGATTGTAGTTATGCAACAGCTGGAGACACACTGGTTTGCTACTTAACTCAGTGTGCCTTCAGCTGTTGCAAAACTACAACTCTCAGCAGTCACCGACAGCCAACGGGCATGCTGGGAGTTGTAGTTATGCAACCAGCAGATGCACCACTACAACTCCCAGCATGCACTTTAGCTGTTTGTACAAGCTGGGAGCTGTAGTTACACAACAGCTGAAGGTACACTTTTCCATAGAAAGAATGTGCCTCCAGCTGTTGCAAAACCATAAGTCCCAGCATGCCCATAAGTGCATGCTGGGAGTTGTGGTGGTCTGCCTCCTCCAGTTGCATAACTACAGCTCCCAGCATGCCCTTTTTGCATGCTGGGAGCTGTTGCTAAGCAACAGCAGGAGGCTGTCACTCACCTCCTGCTGCTGCTTGATCGCCGCACAGGTCAGTCCCGCTGCCGCCGCCGTCGTCGCTCCTGGGGCCCCGATCCCAACATTAACGCCGGGGATCGGGGTCCCCAGCACCCGGGGTGCACGTCCCGCACCTGCTCACGTCCTCCGGAAGAGGGGCGGAGCGGGTGCGGGAGTGACACCCGCAGCAAGTGCCCTGATTGGTCGGCCGGGAATCCGGCCGACGAATCAGGGCGATCGTGAGGTGGCACCAGTGCCACCTAACCCCTGCAGGCTCTGGCTGTTCGGGGCCGTCTCTGACGGCCCCGATCAGCCAGTAATTCCGGGTCACCGGGTCACTGGATACCCGATTGACCTGGAATAGCCGCAGATCGCTGGACTGAATTGTCCAGCGATCTGCGGCCATCGCCGACATGGCGGGGCATAATGACCCCCCTGGGCGATATGCCGCGATGCCTGCTGAACGATTTCAGCAGGCATCGGGCACCGGCTGCCCTTCGGCTAGCGGCGGGGGGCCGGGAATGGACAGGACGTACTCCTTTGTCCTCGGTCCTTAAGGACTCGGAACTGGGGGCGTAGGAGTACGTCCATTGTCCTTAAGGGGTTAAGGACACATGACGTACTGGAACGTCATGTGTCCACTCCCGATCTATAACGCGGGGCCACGGCATGGCCCTGCGTCATAGCGGGTCGGGCCCGGCCTCTAACATAGAGGCCGGGACCCGTGACTAATAGTGCGCTGCATTGATCGCGGTGCCGCGCGCTATTAACCCTTTAGACGCGGCGTTAAAAGTTGAACGCCGCGTCTAAAGTGAAAGTGAAAGTATGCCGGTTAGCTCAGTGGGCTGTTCTGGATAGCTGTGGCGAAATCGCAGCATCCCGAACAGCTTACAGGACAGCTGGAGGGTCCCTACCTGCCTCCTCGCTGTCCGATCGCCGAATGACTGCTCAGTGCCTGAGATCCAGGCATGAGCATTCAAGCGGCAGAATCATCGATCACTGGTTTCCGATGAGAAACCAGTGGTCAATGTAATAGATCAGTGTGTGCAGTGTTATAGGCCCCCATTGGGAGCTATAACACTGCAAAAAAAAGTGGAAAAAAAAAAGTGAATAAAGATCATTTAACCCCTTCCCTATTAAAAGTTTGAATAACCCCCCTTTCCCCATAAAAAAACACAGTGTAAATAAAAATGAAAATAAACATATATGGTATCGCCGCATGCGGAAATGTCCGAATTATAAAAATATATTGTTAATTAAACCGCACTGTCAATGGCGTACGCGCAAAAAAAATCCAAACTCCAAAATAGTGCATTTTTGGTCACTTTTTATATCAATTAGTCCTATCAATGCAAAAATGATACCGCTAAAAACTTCAGATCATGGCGCAAAAATGAGCCCTCATACTTCCCCATATGCGCAAAAATAAAAAAGTTATAGGGGTCAGAAGATGACAATTTTTAACTTATTAATTTTCCTGCATGTAGTTATGTTTTTTTCCAGAAGTACGACAAAATCAAACCTATACAAGTAGAGTATCATTTTAATTGTATGGACCTACAGAATAAAGATAAGGTGTCATTTTTACCGAGCAAAATGACTGATCTCCTTACAAAGTAGAATTGGTGGCGCAAAAAATAAGCCATCATATGGATTTTTAGGTGCAAAATTTTAAGAGTTATGATTTTTTAAAGGCAAGGAGGAAAAAATAAAAATGCAAAAACGGAAAAACCCTCGGTCCTTAAGGGGATAATGTCTATTTGAATTATCTGATTTCGTTTTTTCATACTATTAGATTAATTCAAATGTACAAAAATTTATGAAAAATCTATTCTTTACTAACTAAATGCCTAGCTGGTTCTGTCACCAACATGCTCACTGATAGAATACATGGCAGGGGTGTTCTTTTATCTACCCTTTCCTTGTCCAACCATTCCTTTACCAAACTTTTCTTTTTTTAGATGTTGAGGTACTATTTTTGTTTTTATGGTAATATTTAACTCACTAACTATTCAAGTGGTAGAGAAACTAACAGTCAACTTTCACTGTCACAGCTATAAATGCTTCATTTTAATATTCCTAGACAATACAGGTAAAGTGGTGTACAAGGCCTAATCAAGTTTCACTCTCACAGCTAGAAATGCAGAATCACTGGACACAGTAATACAGGTCAGCCCAGGCCATGGCACAATGCTTTGCTCAAATTGATTTGCATTGTAATGTGCATGCTATATATTACTGTGTTCCTTAGTTCCACAGTGAGTTAGTTTTTTCAAGATGGCCGTAACACAGTGCATACGGTTTTATCAGTCCTTTTAAACCCAACTCTATGCTGTCTCCTAAATTGGCCTTTGAGCTGTATGCATGACTAACCTGCAGTAATGGGATCTTGCTGATAGCTGCAAAGTATTCTAGGCTAGCATGAATTCATCTCAGTGTTTCTACTTCCTGATCTTGTGCATTCAGGTGCCAAAAACGAACTTGGCAAAGTTCTAATGTCCGCCGAACATAATTTACACAAAGTTCTGAGCAAAACCGGGCTCTATGGTTTTAGCTCGCTCATCTCTAGAACTGAACAGGGAGCTCTGACAAATATTACATATTCACCTTTTAACCCTTTTTGCTATGACACACTTCTATGTAGCCCTAGCACAGTGGTACAATAAAAGTAAACTAATGTTTCATTAGTAATGCATTTGTCTGTTGACAGTTCAGCAACACAGCCTATTTAGTACATGTGATTTCTACTAAATAAGGGTCAGTCTTTAGACTAAGCTCAGCCTGTGATTTTTCGCTTGATTAAATAGTAATTAAGCAGTAATGAAAAATATGGAGCTTGATTACAATTAATATAATTGCACAAGTCAGTTTGTATCTTCATTTTCTGCATGCTGTGCTGAATTGGAATGACAATGATCCCTTAATAGCCCATGAATGGAACCACCACACAGATGACATAATTGAAAGCAGGAATTAAGGGAGAACACGTGCACAAACTGAAACTCTGATTCCAAAAAGAGTTTCTTTTGACAGTTACTATGAATATTTATTCATGGCATTGCATATTAAAAGAATGTCGAGATAGGAATGCTATTTGGAACTTGAGTTCGTTTGAAAAGAACATCTATATGCATTTGTGGGTTTCATGTAGATGAAAACACTCAGGGGTATGTATATATACAGGAACATTTCCATGCAATATAGACACCAAATCATGTTAGATTTATAATGCAGCTTGTTATACCTACTTGAAAATTGTATAGAAAACCCAGACTTGCTGATGAAAAAATCACTATCAAATTGTAATGTCAAGGAGTTGAATGTGCTGTGAATGTCCTCGGGGAGAGAAGAACCACTCCATTCTTTCAGAAGAACATCACTGTCTACAGGTCCATCCCATACCTTAAGGATATCGTGTGAGACTTCTGTGTCAAAAACTATAAAGTGAAGGCTAGAAAAGGAAAAAGACCAGACAGTATATATAATGTTCAGCTGCAAACAATAAAATATGCATTGCACTGTCACTTGAAATATAATGTTCAACTCAAACAAGAAAGAAAGCAAACCAACAGTACAGATAAAAATTGTTGTTCTCAAAATATATGGTCTTGTAAGCTGCCCAGTAAAAATGTAGGAAATGCAACTAGGTCAGATTTACTTCTAAATGATTTTTATACATTATATTGGATTATGTTTAAGAAAATGCACTCAACTAAAAACATATCAAAATATCAGTCTCCTGTTAAGGGTGGTTTCTAGGTGAAAATCTATCTATCTATCTCTCTATATATTTGGGAACTAGACATATTCTTCCCTCTGTTTGATCCCATCTTTCGTACAAAGAATTAGATTCCCTTGGTAGATTGGTAAGAGTGTTTCCTATCATTGAATTTATTTTTACATCATCCTGTATCTGTTAGAAATAAAGTGTGGCAACACAAAGGTGTCGCTAGGGGGTCCAATACCCATTTCGGGTCATATTTGTACTAGAGACAAGTGAGTCAAAGGACTTCCTGGTTGTGGGAAAGCTTTCTTGGTTGGGACCCTGAGTGACGTGTTATTTTCCCCACTTCATCTCTCCAAGAGGTCCCAAAATCAGTCAACAGGAAACGCAGTCTTGTGTTGGGTCTGGGATAAGAACAGGATATGGGGGTTGGTAGCTGATCTGATGGTGATCTGTGTATGAGGTACTATCCCCGCTCTTACCAAACGCCTATTGAGCCTTACAATGGCAATGGGATTTCTTAATTCCAGGGGGAGAGAGATGTTGTTGTTCCCCAAATAAAGTAAGTGTTTGGACATATATTTCAAGTGAACTGCAAACAATCTCTTTTCTAAGTGAAGGGGACATAAGGGTCCACACAAAGGCACCCAGTCAAAGTTTTAGCACTCTGTTATGTGTATTATATGTTATTTTTAAGCAATAATATAAGAATATAATAAGTTATCAGCTAATATTGCGGTTACATTTGGTTATATGTTTTGTTTAGATGGAATTTGAGCACACAAGATCATTTTCTCTGATAGGGACGATAAAACAATACCTATCTATCCTTAAATACATTGTAGTTTTGTGATAGTTTACTCACTGATCAAATAAAAATAATACTATTGACATCACCCCCCCCCCACACACACACACACACAAATACACACACACACACACACACACACTCTTACAGTTTTAATAGGGAGTTTTAAAGTAGGAAAGCTGGAAGTTTATAGGGGGCCAATGCATCATTTATAGCATCTATTTCAATATTTGTGGATTTTAACTTTGTGGCTCCATATGAATCAATATGGATGAATCATGTTTCCAGATATTGGTTACTTAAATGATATCCAATCATTATATAGGATAAGATCTAATATCTAAAATAAAAAAAATAAAAAAACACCATGTACATGCTACCAATATATAGATACTGTAAGCTAGATAGCTAGATAAACTAGATAGCTAAGATCATACATTCTACTTATGGTATATTTCTGCCTTTTTCACTGCATTAGAGATAACATACACCACATGATATACTGTATAGTATGGCATAAACTCTAAGGGTGTTACCTAATTGACTTTCCAGGGTCTGCTTCAAGAATCCAAGTGCAGTGTAAATTATTTTCATAGGGTGCTGGATAACCTGGAGACAGGATGCGTCCAGATGCTGCAGCATAAATCCGACCACCGCATTCAGCTGCATATGGAAAATGGATGTTAAAAATCAACCACAATTTATAAATGGCATTCATTTCTATTATCTGCTCATCTATCTACAGCCTAAAGGGAACATCATACAGTATGTAAATAGATAAAGGGTTATTTATTATTGGTAGTAAAAATTAATGCAGTATCATGCACAAGCTGAGATGCCACTAAAAGCACTAGAAATTTGAATTTGACACATCGAATCTAGAGTTAAAGGGGTATTCCAGGCCAAAACTTTTTTTTATATATCAACTGGCTCCGGAAAGTTAAACAGATTTGTAAATTACTTCTATTAAAAAACTCTTAATCCTTCCAATAGTTATTAGCTTCTGAAGTTGAGTTGCTGTTTTCTGTCTAACTGCTTTCTGATGACTCACGTCCCGGGAGCTGTCCAGCTCCTATGGGGATATTCTCCCATCATGCACAGCTCCCGGGACGTGACATCATCATTGAGCAGTTAGACAGAAAACTTAGGAAGCTAATAACTATTGGAAGGATTAAGATTTTTTAATATACGTAATTTACAAATCTGTTTCACTTTACGGAGCCAGTTGATATATAAAATAAACCCTTTAAGAATGGTTATGCACAATTCAAAACAAATGTCATGTGATCACATCTTCTGTCTTAGTGAACAAAGTATCTTCACTTAAGGAACCTCAGGTGAGCCACTGCTCAAGAAATATAAGGCAGATCCTATCTAGTATAGCTTTATAACCAAATGTGAGCAGAGAAAGCAGCCAATCCGTTAGCAGCCAATGGCCATGATTTACTATTGTAAACCCAACATGTTTTGTCGGGTTGTGCACCAGAAATTCTGTCTGTGCCAGAATGTGCACCAAAATTGAAAAAACCCTGACCAACTCTTTTTACTGAGAAACCCCAAAAAATGGGCGTGTCCATTGGGTAAAGGGTGTGTGGTGGGTTGCCAAAAAGGGGGAGTGTCCCCAACATTTTCAAATAATCCCAACATCTTTACTAAGGTTTCCACAGAAAATGTGGTGGATTTGAGCTGAGGAAAACCCTACAGCTCAGAGCATGTGAGAAAGAATATGTCACCTAGACATTTTGTAATAAAAAGAACCAACTACTGAACCATGTTCTATTTTCTGATTGTATTTTTTGTACATTATTATGGGGGTAGACATATTGTGTGCTTCTGTTTTGCTCCATTAACAGCATTTAGACACCAGTGCATGAACAGAGGCACAGCAGACTAGAAAGGACCATTTAGTCTTCTATAGAACAGTTTTCTAGGCATGCACTGTGACCTTTGTAGATGTGATTGCACAGGAAGGAAGAAGGGAAACTGTGACTATGACTTACTGAAAATAACCTGATCCAATTTTATCTATTCCCATTTTACTGTAAGTCTACCTGTGCTCATAAGGAGCATATGGAAAGTTTTCTCTACATAACAGGAAATCTTAGCTTGCTATTAGGCTTAATGACCAGAATAAAACTTTATTTTAAAACATAGATAGTAAAATGGAAATTTTTAAACAAACCTCCCAAAAAAATCTTAGGCAATATGTTTTAGCACAAAAAGTTAATTAAAAAATTAAAGGGGTACTCCGGCCCTAAGACCCAAAGGATAGGGGATAAGATGTCTGATGGCGGGGGTCCTACCGCTGGGGACCCCCGCTATCTCGCATGCAGCACCCACCTTTAGGAGCTGCACGCAGCACTGCAGTCTTGGAGTCTGCCGGGTCATAACTACAGGGTATTGTGACGTCACGACTTTGCCCATGTGTAATGTCACACCCGGGCCCCGCAATGCAAGTCTAAGGGAGAGGTGTGGTGGCACATGGGGGCGGAGTCGTGATGTCATCATACTCCGGCCCCATGGTCACGACCAGGCAGACTCCGAGGCTGCAGCGCTGCATGCAGCTACCAGAGGTGGGTGCTGCATGCGATATAGTGGGAATCCCCAGTGGCGGGACCCCCTGCGATCAGACATCTTATCCCCTATCCTTTGGATGGGGGATAAGATGTCTTAGGTCTGGAGTACCCCTTTAAGTTATTTTCTGATGATACTTTCCCTTTAAAGTAATATCTAGAAGCAAACAATGCTCAGAAACTCAGCAATAAGGCTTATGTTATACATAGTGCTTTTGACCCTTTTTTTTTTTTTTTTTTTTGTATTTAAGAATAATTTTATTCTGCTAAAGCATGTGCTAGATAACTTAGGCAAATTATCTTTTTATTTCTGGTATTGGTCCCAAATCCCATTCTTCTCTATTGAAAAGCTGTAGAAAATGTTTATTCTAAGTATTGCAAATAAGAAATATGATAATAAAGATACATAAAAAAAATAATTACAAACACATACAGAAAAATGAAAAAACAAGTATGTACAATGGAAGGCTAAATATTGCAAAACTGTGGTGAAAATGGCTTTATAAGGCTGAGTTCACATATGTCTGGTGTCCGGCACAGTTTCCCTCCAGCATGCATCCGAGGGAAACTGATGCTAGAACTGATCCCATTCATTTAAATGGGACAGTTCACAATCATCCAGTGTCTCAATTTTGACGTCAGATGGTTAAACACAGAGCTTGCTGTGTTCCCCTGTCCGGCGTCCACGAACAATGGACGCTGGATGCGATACAATTGATGACAACTGATGGATGTTCTAGGTTGAGTTCACCTATGCTGGATAACGGACATATGTGAACTCAGCCTAACAATTTATCTGATTTAACTCACCTTCTAAATTCATAATCTACATCTATATGTATAAAACTCAACATGTGCATGTATGTATGTATGTATGTGTGTGTGTATGTTACAGCATCACATCCAAATAGCTAAAGATATTAACATGAAACTTGGCACACATTACTTATATGCCTACAAAAAACATAGGATAGGTGATTTAACCCTTACTCACCCCAATTTGCCAGGGGCGGGGTTTATGTTTAAAGTCCTATACAACTCTATGGGAAATATATGTTACCGCATAACTTTGAAACGGTTGGAGATATTTCGATAATACTTGGTCACATGTTACTAATATGTCCACTTAAAATGTAGGATAGTTAATTTAACCCTTAACTACCCCCATTTGTGAGGGTTGGGGTTTTCGTTTAAAGTCCCATGCAAATCAATAGGGAATGCATGTTCCCACATAACTTCCGTACGGCTGGAGATATTTCAATACCTGGTACACATATTACGGGTTGGGATAGGAGGTCGGGATAGGAGGACAAGATAGATGGACTGGATAGGAGGTCGGGATAGGAGATCTGGATAGGAGGTCGTGATAGGAGGTCGAGATAGGAGGACGAGATCGACATAGGAGGACGGGATAGGAGGTCAGGATAGGAGGTCGAGACAGGAGTTCGAGATTGGAGGACGAGATATGAGGTCAAGATAAGAGGTCGGGATAGGAGGATGGGATAGAAGGATGGAATAGGAGGTCAGGATAGGAGGATGGGATATGAGGTCAAGATATGATGACGGGATAGGAGGTCGGGATAGGAGGACGGGATATGGGGTTGGGATATGACAACAATATGTGAGGATGGTATGTGAAGTCCAAAGCTTCTTCCTTTGTTTATATTCCTCCCCAACAAGGATTAGGAAGGAAAAATCAGGCAACACCGGGTACTGCGCTAGTATATATATAAAACTCAACGTGTGTGTGTGTGTGTGTGTGTGTGCATGTACATATGTGTGTGTATGTTCCAGCATCCCTTCCAAACCGCTAAAGATATTTACATGAAACTTTGCACACATGTTACTTATATGTCAACAACGAACACAACAAACATAGGTTAGGTAATTTAACCCTAACCCACTCCCATTTGCGATAGTCGGGGTTTTTATTTAAAGTCCCATACAAGTCTAAGGGAAATATATGTTGCTGCATAACTTCTAAACAGCTGGAGATATTTCAATAATACTTGGTCACATGTTACTTATATTTCAAATAAAAATGTATAATAGTTAAATAAACCTCTAACCTGCCCCCGTATGTGAAGGATGTGGTTTTTGTTTTAAGTCCCATGCAAGAATATAGGACTTTTGGTGCCTTACTCCACAAGATCCGCTCTGCTTCTCCTGGTGAATGTGTCAGTCTGGCTGGTAAGCCACACCCTCCCTGCATGCCATGCCCCATCTCACACGCCCACCTTTTAAGCCACACTCCTTTTATTGAGGAATATATGAGGAAGGGATATGAGGTTGGCATATGAGGCCAGGATATGGAGATGGGATATGGGGACGGGATATGAGGTCGTTATATGAGGTAGGGATATAGGGACGGGATATAGGGATGGGATATGAGGCCAGGATATGGAGATGGGATATGGGAACGGGATATGAGGATGGCATATGAGGTCAGGTATGAGGACAGGATATAGGGATGGGATATGGGGTCAAGATATGAGAACAAAATATGAGGACAGGATGTGAGGTCGGAATATGAGGAGGGGATTTGGGGTCGGGATATAAGGAGAGGATATTGGGTCAGGATGTAGGGATGGAATATGAGGACAAAAGCGTCCTCCTTTGTTGCTTTTCCTCCCCCACAAGGATGAGGTAGGAAAAACCAGGCAGCACCGGGTACTCAGCTAGTTCATTCATAAATGTATACATTACCACGTTAAATACTATTCAATATTCCTTCCTCAATTCATAGCTCTTGAGCATTGCATTTTATTAAGTAAACATAGGCCATTATAAATTGCTTTGTATAAAACAATATGGTTGCTAAGTGAACTTGTAAACATATTATATTATTTGTTGTCTAAAGATCCTGATGTTAAACCTTGTGTTCCATGTTTCAGAGCTGACATCTCCCAACATTTCTTGCTGGCTCAATGTGTAAACAGAACTTGCTCTGCTTATTTGCACCCTGAAATAGTATTTCCATGAGGTACAATAAAGCATTCTGTTATAAGAAAAACTATATAACCACTTTATGAGTTGTGTTCATATTCTGTAGTGAAGATTTGTTTGTTTACTTTTATTTCCCAAAATTGAGTTTTACCATGAATTTGGCAAAAATGAAAAATAAATAAATAAAAAAAAAGTACTGCTAGTGGAATTGTGTGAACAGAACTTTATACAGTAGATCCTCTAAAAACTGTTTGTGGCTTAATAGTTACATAGAATATAATTATAAATTCACCTCTGGATAATAATAAAGGCTATTACAATGCACCAATGCAGGATAAGTACTGCAGTATTTGTAAGCTGCATAATTGTTGATGTGTATGAGATCTACATATAAAATGTAAGGTTTAAATTTATGAATTCTATGTTTTTAGCTGAAGATTACACAAAATGTTCTGTTGCACTGGGTCATCTGTACCACGTTTTACCATAGAATTTAGACAATTTTTCTACACTATTTACAAGACCTCTTAAAAACATAAAACAAAAGTATACATCAACACAATATTACCAGTGCATGTTGGCAGAGGCTTATTCCACACTCTCCGATCACCACTTAGACATGTCAAAATACTGCTCCCATGCATTGTATATCCAGGATTGCAACTATACATAATAGTTGTATCAGCAAAGTGACCCTCATCACGTATCTTATAACCATAATTTGGTATTCCTGGGTCTTCACATTTTATGAGTTCAAAACCTGCAAAAAATTAGAATGACAATATTATAAAAGGAATAAAAAAAATGCATGTTAATATAAGGATATGATGGTTGTTCTAATATAATCACTAAAAAATTAAGAAACATACATTAGCAGCAATTATAGCACCAAAGTCATGCGTAGAACAGATTTTAGGCTAATTGTGGCCCTGGGCAAATTGGGTCACTTGGCCTGATCTGTGCTGCATCTCGACTGTTGTAATTTAATGGACTTTTCACCTATTTGGTGTATTGATGATGACTTAGAATTGTGGGGTACAGACATCATATCTGACCAATAGATTCCTCCTCTCTACACACTGCTCCCCCCCCATATACTGCTTTCAATTGCCTCCTACCTCTCATATACTGCCTCCTACGCCTCCCAAATACTGCTCCCAATGGCAGCTCTCCCACATATGCTGCTTACTATGGTCTCCTTTCTCTCATATTCTGTTTCATATGGTACCACCCATGTCCTGTTTCCCTTGACTTCTTCAGTCTCATATATAGACACTGCTTTGTCTGCCCCCCCCCCCCATATACTACTCCCTATGGCAGCTTGTCTCAAATATATTGTTCCCTATGTCCCCCTACATAGTAATATCTATTCCCCCGTCTTTTATATACCGCTCCATATGCCTCCATATACGGCCTCTTATGCCTACAAAATAAGCTGGTCTCCTCACCTTCCTTCCACAGTCCTCCCCCCATTGATTTTCCCTATAACCTCCTTCTCCTCATGAGTGCACACTGTTCAGCAAGAGCGTGGCAGGTCCTTGCAGATACAGTAAGTTTTTTTGGCTGGCCTATTTTTTTGTAAATGGCAGCTAAATGCATGCAATGTACCTGTAGCTGCCTCCCCACTCCTCGCTACCTGGTATCTTGGTAATGAAGGCACTTGGCAATTGCTCAGGTTGCCCTCCCACTAACGGAAGCTTGTGCCCTCTGTTTCTTGCTTAATACCCCAGGAGTCTAGATGGAGATTATAATTCTTGCCATTCTACATTCAAATCTACATTAGGAGAAAACACAAATAGCTTCATCCACATAGAGGGAGTTTCTAAATAACTTCTTCTCAGTAGGCATTCATGGGGTAATGAAGCTGGCTCTGATGGAACCAATATACCAGGCTTTTCTGTTTATACTATAGCTGTCATTGTTAAGGGGCATTGTGGCTGCTATGGGTGAACTGTTGTTATCACTGTTTGCATGACAGTATGGATGGTACTGTTATAAGGTACTATATATCTTGTACTATTATAGAGAATAGTGACATGTCACTTATTTATCTGCCTGAAAAAACACCAGTTTTTATACACACTGTGTGCACAATCACTTTCTGATAGGCTTACAGAACACACATTAATAGTAACAATATGGATGCCTTATATAATCATTGTCACTGGGATACAGCGGTTATTGGGATGTAGACATTGTGGTTGTCATTCTTAGATCAACACTACTTTAATGCATTTCCCTTTTCAAGGCAATTGCATAGTTTTCCGGGATTCCCCAAGGTATTTTAAGCATTTAATGCCCTTGAGTAATATGACCTTTAGTAGTAAATGTATGTGCATTAAAATCACTAGGATTAGTACCAATGTATATATAAAAAAAGGGCATAACTATGGGGAAAGCAGAGGTAGCAGATGCACCCAGGAACTGCTGCCCCAAGAGGCCAAAAAGCCCCTCTGTCACCTTATAACCAACCAGTTTTCTAAATGTCACATAGTAGGTGCCCCGATACTGATTTTGCCCTGTAGGGATTACCACCTAGTATCTAATGACATTTTGTTATCAATACATAACCTTTAAAGGTCAGTTAGCAAATAAGTGACATCATGTTATGTACCCTTTTCTCAGTAAATATGATTTTAGTAAAGTAATATGTGATGCCTGTGTGCAATAGCCTTACAAAATGTTTAACAATCTATTGCAATGCTTAGTAAGCCTCACAATAGAATATTAGAAGCGCAGGGCAAATAACAGAGACAAAAGTAAATATAGTTTTTCTCCTCACAGAATAATTCTTTGTCTACTTCCATATTTATATACTTTATCAGATTCAAAAGTTCCAAAACTTTAGAATTGCCATGAAATCCTTCCGTCTGTTGTGGCTGACAGCTGTCACCAACATTACAATTATCTTGGGCAATTATTCGTCACTATAATTTAACAGCGATTTTGTGAAAGGTAATTATTTGTTAGAGAATTCCAATAATTTAATGAGCATTACTGCGTAATACATGCAGAATAAAAATGGCTTTGACAATGATCAGATAAGGAATTAATCAGATTATATTCATTGTACAATTCTTGCCATGAAATTGTTTTATCCGGCAGAAAAGTTCTGAAAGAAAATGTCCAGGTATAATTATTCTTCACAAGTTAAAACATAATCTATGACACATTAGGTATGGATTTTATCCAACAGCTTATTCACTTTTCTTTGCTTGTATGTCTCATGGAATTAACCCTTTCATGATCGTCATAAAATGCTTCTTCGGCATCTGCTTAGCAGACTTTCTTATATGGATTGCATTGCTGTGCACCACATAATCCCAATGTGTAGGTTGCTAGCAACACCATTGGGCATCAGTCATTGACTGAAGTGAATTCAAATAGAGAAAACAGACATGGTCGCACATCTACAACATGCACAATGATCTAATGCTTCTCAGCAACATTTATTAAACTAACAGGTTGTTAGTGTACTTTATTATCATGAAGTGCAAGCCCATTAGCCACGTCACGGCCATCTGTAAGAAGTGGGTCCCTAATGTCCTTAGCATAAAATTGCGTAGCACCGGGAAGTGACCACCACCTCCGCAACACCAGTGCACACAGGGGGAAGACCCACTGGCAGAGCAGCCCCAATGAGACTCAAACCAGTCCCAGGGCCGTGCCTCCCCATAGACACAGTCCTGCGGCAGCAATGAACGCCGCACAGCACCAGTGTGAACAAGTTGTAAAAGCTCACTTACCATGTGCTCCCAGTCAAACTGGGAGTCTGACAGAAAGGAAGGGGCCCTGTGCAGCTCCCTGCTAAGTTATATAGGGCTGTGCTGAGGGGGAGGTCCGAGTGCAGACCAAGTAAAAAAAAAAGGATGCTGAGAAGCAAGTAGATCAAAATACAAATAGTGGATTTGCGGCTATGTTTCTCTATTTGTGTTGTACATTTGTAGTCTCTCCTTCCTTCCATGGCCAGAACTCCACCCATGCGGCCCAGGTGTTTTTAATTAGCAGGAGACTGCATGAGGGTTTCCTCCTAACATTCTTCTAGCCCTCTGGCAGGGAGCACATAGTAGGTTTCACACTGGTGTGGTTCTCTGTGGTGGCCATTGTTTCTGTGATGCTTTGTCTGTGGGGTGGTGCGGGCCAGAGCCAGGGGCTTGGCCATGTGGCAGTGGGGCTGCCTGGCCACTGGGTAATTCCCCCTGTGGGCATAGTCTCTCGGAGGCAGTGGTCGCCATCCGGCGCTATGTCATTGTTAGGTTAGGGACCCACAATGACTAGGTGGCCTTGATGTGGCAAGTGGGCTTGTACTTTTTAATCAAAATGTATACTAACAATCTGGTGGATGTGCGGCTATGTTTCTCTATTTGTGTTAGTCATTGACTGAAGACCGATAAAGTTGTGTTCAAACTATATCATATAGTTTAGAAGTTTTTACTTTAATTTTTCAAAAAATATTTTTAACCTGTTAAAGACCAAGGGCGTACCTGTACGCCCTGAGTCCGCTCCCATTCTATAATGTGGGGCCACGGTGTGGCCCGCGTCATAGCGGGTCGGGACCGGCCTCTAACAATCGCTGGGACCCGTGGCTAACAGCATGCGGCACTGGTCACAGTGCCGCACACTATTAACCCTTTAGATGCGTCGTTCAAAGTTGATCACCATGTCTAAAGTGAAACTGAACTACCCCCGGCTAGCGTAGTGGGCTGTTCGGGACCAACATGGTGAAATTGCGGAGTCCTGAACAGCTGTAGGACAAGAGGAGGGTCCCCCTAACTGCCTCCTGGTGTCCGATTGCCAAATGACTGCTCAGTGCCTGAGATCCAGGCATGAGCAGTCAAACGGCATAATCATTAATCTATGTTATCCTATGGGATAACAAAAATCAATCTAAAAGATCAGTGTGGGCAGTGTTCTAGCCCCTTAGCAGCCGGTACCTGCCAGGACCCGCCGGGACCAGCCGGTAATGGTCGACATCCGCGATCGCGCGGATGTCTGCCATTAACCCCTCAAATGCCGTGATCAGTACAGATCACCACATCTGCGGCAATACACATGTTAAAATAGATGATTGGATCCGGTCGGATCATTTGTAATAGCGTACGGAGTTCCCCTCACCTGTCTCCTTCCGTCTCCCGGCGTCTCCTGCTCTGGTCTGAGATTGAGCAGACCAGAGCAAAAGATCGCCGATGATACTGACCAGTGCTATGTCCTATGCTCAAATGATTGCTATAGATAGCCCCCTATGGAGACATAAAAAGTGAAAAAAAAAGTTGAAAAATTTAAAAATAAAAAGTAACAAAAAAGTGTAAAATCCGCTCCCCCCAAAAAATTTAAATTGTCTGTTTTTCCTATTTTACCCCCAAAAAGCGTAATTTATTTTTTATAAACATATTTGGTATTGCCGCGTGCGTAAATGTCTTAACTATGAAAATATCATGTTAATAATCCCGTACGGTGAACGGCGTAAACGTAAAAAATAAAAAAGTCCAAAAATACAGCTTTTTTGGCACATTTTATTCCCAAAAAATGTATAAAAAAATTATCTAAAGGTTTTATATATGCAAATGGAGTATCGCTAAAAACTACAGATGACAGCACAAAAAATGAGCCCTCATACTGCCCTATATACGGAAAAATGATTAGTTTTAGATTTTTTTTTAAAGTGGCACAAAAATATAAAAGTTTCTTGCCAAGGGGTATCATTTTAATCATATTGGCCCACAGAATAAAGAAAACATGTAATTTTTACCGTAAATTGTACAGTGTGAAAACGAAACCCTGAAAAATGTACAAAATTGTGGTTTTCATTTAATTTCCTCCCTAAAAAATATTTTTTTTAGTTCACCGCACATTTTATGGTAAAATGAGAGGTTTCATTACAAAGTACAATTGGTCACGCAAAAACAAGCCCTTATATGGTTCTGTAGATGGAAATATAAACATAGTAAAATAGTTCATAAGATTTTAAAAAGACCAGAGTCCATCAAGTTCAACCTATAACCCTAATATGTCCCTACTGAAAGAGTTATGGATTTTAGAAAGCGAGGAGGAAAAAACAAAAATGCAAAAAAAAATAATTGGCCTGGTGCTTACGGTGAAAATCGGCTTGGTCCTAAAGGGGTTAAAAGGAACCAAACGTTTTTGCCCCAATGGATGTGAAGATATTAAGTTTTAAAGCCCCTCCTGGCCACCCCACAAGTAGTCCCCTGGGTGGAGACTTTTACTTACCAGGACCTGTCGCTCCGGCCATGGTCCCGTCCCCTCATCTTGATTGACGGCTCGCGCCACTGCTCTCTGACTGCTTAGGGAGCAAAGCAATGATGCAATGATGCAAGCTGTCAATCAAGCCAATGGGGCGGGGCCATGGCCAGAGCAATGGGGAGTAATGCGTGCTAGTAGGCAGAAGTCCCTGCCCGGGGGGGGGGGGGGGTAGCTTTATAACTTAATATCTTCACCATTCTTGGGGGCAAAAACAGGGATGGTGAGGATAACAATGTTAACACATATAACGTATTGCCAAGCATTATTTATGGTAAAATCTGCTGATTGGTTCTCTTTAAGCATATCCATAGAATGCAAAGGTACCACCATATATAAATCAATGTAGCATGGACATCCATTTGTCAGTCTGGAAAATAATCTTCAATTTGGTTCATGTTAAGACTAAGAAATATTTATACCTCCTCCTGAAGCTAATGAAGAGATTTCATATGTAAAGCTTAGTCTCCACTAATTCTGACTTAAGTCCACAGTAATCTAAATAATAGGTATTAATATTAGGGCTGAGCAAATCGAATCTGACGAATCCAAATTTGTTACAAATTTCCGGAAAAATTTGATTTGCAATTGTCGTGCTAATTACAGCTGATTGAGCCCCAAAAATGAATCACTATGTTTAATATGCTTTATAGCATAAGAGCATGATGTCAGCCATTTTGTGTATGTTCTGACATAGACCAAAATGAACTCTAAAATCCTTCTCTGTATAAATGTCAGTCTGGGAGTACAATGCTGCTTGTATCTTCTGCTTATTTATGGTGTTTAGACAAGAGACTGATAAGGGGTCTGGTTACATTCACTAAAACATTCACACTTCTGTGAAAGAGACCTACATCAAACTCTTATCTCTTCAATAAGTTAAAATGTCTAATTGGAGACTCTTTGTCTATGAGAATCCAGGGTTTGATTACTTACAGATGTCAATCCCTGTTTGATAATCTAGTGCTCCACATTTCAAAGTGTGGAATGTTGGTTTAAGACCAATTATTGACAAGTTAACCCTTAATGGTAATGATGCTAATTGCTTATGCAATAGCAACCCCTAGTGGATGGGAAGGTGATATTACAACACAGGAAAGGCATTATGGGTGTTGTGCTCAATGCATTCTGCGTAGTATAGTGATGTCATAGTCATTACCATATGTAAATGCCCAACCTACATTCATTGGGGAATTCCAATTTAGGAGGGTGTGTCTAACTAATTAAAAAGATTGGTAAACCAGACGTTAGGAAGTTTTGTATACTGAATACTGAAGATATACTGAAGTTTGATACTGAAGTCTGAACTGCTCTAACTGGGAACTGGAGACAGGAGACTCTCTGTGCTGAGGGCTGTACTCTAGAGAACACAAAGACAAAGAGATCCACAAGATGGAAGCCATGAAAGCCATGTAAGATCCCTGACAGTCGGACTGATCAAACAGTACCAACCCAATGGCTGTCCCTGACGATGAGATGGACCGTTCAGTGTTCCTCAGAGCAGAAGTAAGGTTCATACAAAGTTTTGGTAAGAAACACAAAAATGGTATTCCATTTAATTAAGACTAATTGCAAAAATGAGGATGGAATTATATCATTTAGATTGGCGAATAAATTAATAAAATAAAATAATTAATTATCTCGATATTGAGATTATAGTTTTAGGATATTGTGAGACTTCATTCTATCTGCAGAAGAATCAAGACGCATAATCTATCAAAGCATGAAATAATTGCTTAGACATATTGATCTCAAGATAATTCCCAAGCTAAGTGTTATAACTATATTTCCCACACAGGAAACTTGTTTCAAGTTCATCCTCTTAAAATATAGAGCAAGATCACATATCTCTGCTAATTGTCTTAATATCTTACCAAAGTCATGTATAGAATATAGTCCAGAATGGGGGGGGGGGGGAGTATATCATAGTTCCTCCATGTATATATCCTTCTGGATTTCCCCATTCTTGGAGTCAAGTGATTTGTAGTCGGTTAGAAGAATGTATCTAGCATTCCAAATATTGATGTCTAATGATTAGATATTGCCCATTTTAATATCATGAGGTTCCTCTGAATAGAGTGATATGTAACCTTTTTCTTATATGATATTCGAACCTGGTAACTTTTGTTTATTGTAACAAGTTACTAAATACTCACTTGTATTGTTCTACTAAATGTATTCAATTAACAATCTTGTACTGTTTACTAATATCTAATTGATATCCATTTGAATATATAATTGTGTTTATTACTCATTTATGTTTATAATCTTATAACCAATAAATCTGCATACTTTATAATACCTGTGTATTATTGTATATTGCAAAACTACATCATTAAGCATTAATGTCATCCTGTCATAAAAATAAATTTATAATATCTGAGGAAATAGTCGGACTCAGATGTGAATTGTATTGATTAGCTTTGTCTACAATTCACCAGGTCATAATTTTTATATTTTTAATAATTTTGAATTTTTCATAATTAATAATTTTTATGACCGTAATTCATAATTCATAATTGAGTTATTACCGCACGACACAATGAATGCGAATATCGCCCGATTCAATCATGCACATTGCTTCATTAAACTCCATTTAGTGCGGTCCAGGCTCCTGGGCATCTAAAATGGCGGATCCACATGTACAGACATTGGGCTAGGAATCCTGAAAAGGCAGGAACAAGGGTAGGTGGGATGACCCTGAATCACATGCAGGATGCAGCCTATCAGTAGCCAGACACCCCTGTGAAACCACAGCCCAATATGATCGGCTCCCATCTGTGGCCAGTCCCTTCAGCCTTTTATTGTAGAGAGAGAAAGAGGGACAGACAGCGCTGTGTGTTGCACAGAAAAGCATTTTTCCAGCAGCGATTCACCTCCCAGTCACATCAGTGTTCTGTTGCACAGAAAGAGGGACAGAGAGCACTGGGTGTTGCACAGTAAAGCATTTTTACAGCAACGATTCACCTCCCAGTCACATCAGCAATCTATTACAGAGAATGACAGAGAGCAGTGTGTTGCACAGAAATGCTTTTTTACAGTAGTGATTTACCTCAAGCCAAAATCCAGCCTAGAAGCACTGATAAGAAAGGGAGTGAGATTGAGAGAAAAAATGCAATTTTGGGTGTAGTACACAGCGACTGTGTGCTGCAGCACTGGTGTGTACTGCTGGTGTTGTACACAAATACTGTTTTAAGCGTACTTGAGCGCATTGTCCTCCCCACATAAGGGCATACCACATACGTACATCTAAGTGGTGTACTATTTTGTTGCTGTTAAAGTCTTAAGGGCTTAGATACTGTGAAAGGCCAGGCAAAAGTACACACCTGCTGGTGTTGTACACAAATACTGTTTTAAGCGTAGTGGAGCGCATTGTCCTCCCCTCATAAGTGCATACCACATATGAACACCTCAGTGGTGTACTATTTTGTTCCTGTTAAAGTCTTAAGGACCTAGATACTGTGAAAGGCCAGCCATAAGTACACACCTGGAGGTGTTTTACACAAATACTGCTTTAAGCACACTGAAGCGCATTGCCCTCCCCTCATAAGTGCATACTACATACGTACTGTAACACATGCTTATGCTCTCTGCTTATGTCCCCACTGCTGGCCAAGCTGGGATTCGCATCGCGGGACATGCCCGCATGCGAATTCCAGCCCGTCACACACCTCCCTCATCTTCCGCCTCTCCATGTCCTCGCAGGCCCAGCACCTGTGCCCCTGCCTCCTAGGGTGTGCACACAGCGGAGCTCTTTCACTTAAAGGGCCAGTGCGCACTTAACCCCTTAAGGATGCAGGACGTACTCAAACGTCCCCTTTTCCGAGTCCTTAAGGACTCAGGACGTTTGAGTACGTCCTGTCAAATCCCGGCCCCCCGCCGCTAGCCGGAGGGGAGCCGGTGCCCGATGCCTGCTGAAATCATTCAGCAGGCATCGGGGCATATCGCCCAGGGGGGTCATTATGCCCCCCCATGTCGGCGATGGCCGCAGATCGCTGGACAATTCAGTCCAGCGATCTGCGGCAGATTCCGGGTCAATCGGGTCTCCAGTGACCCGGTGACCCGGAATTACAGGCTGTTCGGGGCCGTCTCCGACGGCCCCGAACAGCCAGAGCCTGCAGGGGTGAGGTGGCACTGGTGCCACCTCACGATCGCCCTGATTCGTCGGCCGGATTACCGGCCGACCAATCAGGGCGCCTGCTGCGGGTGTCACTCCCGCAACCCGCTCCGCCCCTCTTCCGGAGGACGTGAGCAGGTGGGGGACGTGCACCCCAGGTGCTGGGGACCCCGATCCCCGGCGTCAATGTTGGGATCGGGGCCCCAGGAGCGACGGCCGCGGCGCAGACGACGAGGGACTGACCTATGCGGCGAGGATCGTTGGAGGTGAGTGACAGCCTCCTGCTGTTGCTTAGCAACAGCTCCCAGCATGCAAAAAGGGCATGCTGGGAGCTGTAGTTATGCAACAGCAGGAGGCAGACCACCACAACTCCCAGCATGCCCTTATGGGCATGCTGGGACTTGTAGTTTTGCAACAGCTGGAGGCACATTTGTTCTATGGAAAAGTGTACCTTCAGCTGTTGTGTAACTACAACTCCCAGCTTGCACCAACAGCTAAAGTGCATGCTGGGAGTTGTAGTAGTGCATCTGCTGGTTGCATAACTACAACTCCCAGCATGCCCGTTGGCTGTCGGTGACTGCTGGGAGTTGTAGTTTTGCAACAGCTGAAGGCACACTGAGTTATGTAGCAAACCAGTGTGTCTCCAGCTGTTGCATAACTACAGTCCCCAGCATCCCCAGCCAAAGTAGTATGCCTCCAGCTGTTGCATAACTACAAGACCCAGCATGCCCTTCCGCTGTCCGTACATGCTGGGGGTTGTAGCTTTTGCAACAGCTGAAGGCACACTGGTTGCAAAACACTGAGTTTGTTACCAAACTCTGTGTTTCACAACCAGTGTGCCTCCAGCTGTTGCAAAACTACAACTCCCAGCATGCACTGATAGACCGTACATGCTGGGAGTTGTAGTTTTGCAACAGCTGGATGTCCCCCCCCAATGTGAACGTACAGGGTACACTCACATGGGCGGAGGATTACAGTAAGTATCCAGCTGCAAGTTTGAGGTGCGGCAAAATTTCTGCCGCAGCTCAAACTGCCAGCGAGAAACTACTGTGAACCCCCGCCCGTGCGACTGTACCCTAAAAACACTACACTAACACACAATAAAAAGTAAAAAACACTACGTATACACATACCCCTATACAACCCCCCTCCCCTCCCCAATAAAAATGAAAAACGTCTGGTACACCACGGTTTCCAAAACGGAGCCTCCAGCGGTTGCAAAACAACTACTCCCAGTATTGCCAGATAGCCACTGACTGTCCAGGCATGCTGGGAGTTTTACAACAGCTGGAGGCACCCTGTTTGGGAATCACTGGCGTAGAATACCCCTATATCCTCCCCTATGCAAGTCCCTAATTTAGGCCTCAAATGCGCATGGCGCTCTCACTTTGGAGCCCTGTCGTATTTCAAGGCAACAGTTTAGGGTCACATATGGGGTATCGCCGTACTCGGGAGAAATTGTGTTACAAATTTTGGGGGGTATTTTCTGCTTTTACCCTTTTTAAAAATGTAAAATTTTTGGGAAAAGAGGCATTTTAGGTAAAAAAAAAATTATTTTTTTTACATATGCAAAAGTCGTGAAACACCTGTGGGGTATTAAGGTTCACTTAACCCCTTGTTACGTTCCCCGAGGGGTCTAGTTTCCAAAATGGTATGCCATGTTTTTTTTTTTTTTGCTGTCCTGGCACCATAGGGGCTTCCTAAATGCGGCATGCCCCCAGAGCAAAATTTGCTTTCAAAAAGCCAAATGTGACTCCTTCTCCTCTGAGACCTGTAGTGCGCCAGCAGAGCACTTTTCACCCCCATATGGGGCGTTTTCTGAATCGGGAGAAATTAGGCTTCAAATTTTGGGCGGTATTTTCTGCTTTAACCCTTTGTAAAAATGTAAATTTTTTGGGAAACCAAGCATTTTAGGGAATTTTTTTTTTTTTTTTTTTTTTACGTATGCAAAAGTTGTGAATCACCTGTGGGGTATTAAGGTTCACTTTACCCCTTGTTACGTTCCCCAAGGGGTCTCGTTTCCAAAATGGTATGCCATGTGGGGTTTTTTGCTGTCCTGGCACCATAGGGGCTTCCTAAATGCGGCATGCCCCCAGAGCAAAATTTCCTTCAAAAAAGCCAAATGTGACTCCTTCTCTTCTGAGACCTGTAGTGCGCCAGCAGAGCACTTTTCACCCCCATATGGGGTGTTTTCTGAATCGGGAGAAATTGGGCTTCAAATTTTGGGGGGTATTTTCTGCTTTAACCCTTTGTAAAAATGTAAATTTTTTGGGAAACCTAGCATTTTAGGGAATTTTTTTTTTTTTTTTTTACGTATGCAAAAGTTGTGAATCACCTGTGGGGTATTAAGGTTTACTTTACCCCTTGTTATGTTCCCCGAGGGGTCTAGTTTCCAAAATGGTATGCCATGTGTTTTTTGTTGCTGTTCTGGCACCATAGGGGCTTCCTAAATGTGACATGCCCCCCAAAAACCATTTGTCGCTCCTTCCCTTCTGAGCCCTCTACTGCGCCCGCCGAACAATTAACATAGACATATGAGGTATGTGCTTACTCGAGAGAAATTGGGTTTCAAATACAAGTAAAAATTTTCTCCTTTTTACCCCTTGCAAAAATTCAAAAATTGGGTCTACAAAAACATGCGAGTGTAAAAAATGAAGATTGTGAATTTTCTCCTTCACTTTGCTGCTATTCCTGTGAAACACCTAAAGGGTTAAAACGCTGACTGAATGTCATTTTGAATACTTTGGGGGGTGCAGTTTTTATAATGGGGTCATTTATGGGGTATTTCTAATATGAAGGCCCTTCAAATCCACTTCAAACCTGAACTGGTCCCTGAAAAAAAGCGAGTTTCAAAATGTTGTGAAAAATTGGAAAATTGCTGCGGAACTTTGAAGCCCTCTGGTGTCTTCCAAAAGTAAAAACTCATCAATTTTATGATGCAAACATAAAGTAGACATATTGTATATGTGAATAAAAAAAAAATTATTTTGAATATCCATTTTCCTTACAAGCAGAGAGCTTCACAGTTAGAAAAATGCAAAATTTTCAAATTTTTCATCAAATTTTGGGATTTTTCACCAAGAAAGGATGCAAGTTACCACAAAATTTTACCACTAAGTTAAAGTAGAATATGTCACGAAAAAACAATCTCGGAATCAGATTGATAACTAAAAGCATTCCAGAGTTATTAATGTTTAAAGTGACAGTGGTCAGAATTGCAAAAAATGGCTGAGTCCTTAAGGTGAAAAAGGGCTCAGTCCTTAAGGGGTTAATCAAGTGTCTACACCTGTCCCCTGTCCTTAAATATCAGCTTCTCCCTTGGTTCTTTGCTGGATCTTTGGTTACCTTGTGCCATAGTGAAGATCTTTGGTTACCTTGTGCCATTGCTACCTTACCTCCCCTGCACCTATTACCTGCCCTGACCTACTGCCATCTTGCCATATCCTGCCAGTCTCTTTCTGTGACACACCACCTCCAAGCTACCTGTGTAGACAAGTCGTTCCAAGGGTAGCAACCTGGGTGCCATCGCTTTGCGGTGGGCTCTGGTGAAAACCAGCGGCACCTTAGACTCCGCTCCCTGACACGGCTCACGTCATCATCCACACAGGCGCCCCTTTATACGTACATCGAAGTGGTGTACTATTTTGTTCCTGTTAAAGTCTTAAGGGCCTAGATACTGTGAAAGGCCAGCCAAAAGTACACACTTGCTGGTGCTTTAGACAAATACTGTTTGAAGCATAGTGGAGCCCATTGCCCTCCCCTCATAGGTGCATACAACATACGTACATCTAGGTGGTGTACTATTTTGCTCCTGTTAAAGTCTTAACCACTTAGGGACCCAGGGAGTAAAGGTATGCTCCAAAGCCCTGATACTTAAGGTCCCAGGGCATGCCTGTACACCCGTGGGAATGTTGGTCCTATGGCAGGTTGATATCTATGGCAGGTGGCTGGGGTGAAAACCCTCCTATTCATGCTATTGGTCAGTCAGAAATGACCAAACAATAGCAGATTAGGGGGTTAAAGTTCGGCTCACCTGCTCTGCCTACTGACTGTTGTCCGGGCAGAACAGAGGAACTGATCCTCTCCCTGGTGCGGCGATTCTGCGACTACGGAAGCCGGTGAGTTGATGCCTAGTAATGTCTCGAGGGCTACAGTTTGGAGACCACTATACAGTGGTGTCTAAACTGTAGCCCTCCACATGTTGCAAAACTACATCTCCCAGCATGTCCAGACAGCTGTTTGATGTTTGGGCATGCTGGGATTTGTAGCTTTGCAACAGCTGGAATAGCTACAGTTTGGAGATCACTGTGCCCCTCTTGATCTTGCAAAATTACAACTCCCAGGATGCACGAACAGCTAACGGCTGTCTCGCCATGCTGGGAGTTATAGTTACATACCTCCAGCTGTTGTATAACTACATCTCCCAGCGTGCTCAAACATCAAACAGCTGTATATGCATGCTGGGAGTTTTGCAACATCTGGAGGGCAATCAGTACATGCTGGGAGTTGTAGTTTTGCAACGGCTGGAGGCACACTGGTTGGAAAATACTGAGTTAGGTAACAGAACCTAACTGAAGGTTTTCTAACCAGTGTACCTCCAGCTATTACAAAAGTACAACTCCCAGCATGCACAGTCTGTCAGTGCATGTTGGGAGTTGTAGTTTTGCAACAGCTGACAAACGCAAAAAAGTAAATACCCACATGTGACCCCATTTTGGAAACTACACCCCCCACGCAACGTAACAAGGGGTATAGTGAGCCTTAACACTCCACAGGTGTTTGACAAATTTTTGTTAAAGTTGGATGGGAAAAAAAAAATGTCTAACTAAAATGCTGGTGTTACCCTAAATTTTTCATTTTCACAAGGGAAAATAGGAAAAAAGGCCCCGAAAATTTATAACCACATTTCTTCTGAGTAAGAACATACCCCATGTGTGGACGTCGAACTACAATGCTCATAAGAGAAGGAGCGCCATTGGGCTTTTGGAGGGAAAATTTGTCCGGAATTGAAGGCCACGTGTGTTCACAAAGCTCCCATAGTGCCAGAACAATGGACCCCCCCCCCCATATGTGACCTTATTTTGGAAACTACATCCATCACGTAATGCAATAAGGGGTAAAGTGAGCATTTACACCCCACGGGTGTCTGAAACATTTTTGGAACAGTGGTCCATGAAAATAAAAAATGTAATTTTTCATTTGCTCAGCCCACTGTTCCAAAGATATGTCAAATGCCAGTAAGGTGTAAATGCTTACTGCACCCATTATTAAATTCTTTGAGGGGTGCAGTTTCCAAAATGGGGTCCAATGGGGGGGGGGTCCACTATTCTGGCACCACTGAGGGCTTTGTAAATGCAAAAGGCCCCCGACTTCTTACGTTCCTTAACCCCTTAAGGACACAGCCCATTTTCACCTCTAGGACGCAGCCCTTTTTTGCACATCTGACCACTGTCACTTTAAACATTAATAACTCTGGAATGCTTTTACTTATCAATCTGATTCCGAGATTGTTTTTTCGTGACATATTCTACTTTAACATAGTGGTAAATTTTTGTGGTAACTTGCATCCTTTCTTGGTGAAAAATCCCAAAATTTGATGAAAAAATTGAAAATTTTGCATTTTTCTAACTTTGAAGCTCTCTGTTTGTAAGGAAAATTGATATTCCAAATATTATTTTTTTTGGATTCACATATACAATATGTCTACTTTATATTTTAATCATAAAATTGACATGTTTTTACTTTTGGAAGACACCAGAGGGCTTCAAAGTTCAGCAGCAATTTTACAATTTTTCACAAAATTTTCAAACTCGCTATTTTTCATGGACCAGTTCAGGTTTGAAGTGGATTTGAAGGGTCTTCATATTAGAAATACCCCATAAATGACCCCATTACAAAAACTGCACCCCCCAAAGTATTCAAAATGACATTCAGTAAGTGTTTTAACCCTTTAGGTGTTTCACGGTAAAAGCAGCAAAGTGAAGGAGAAAATTCAAAATCTTCATTTTTTACACTTGCATGTTCTTGTAGACCCAATTTTTGAATTTTTACAAGGGGTAAAAGGATAAAATTTATACTTGAATTTGTAGCCCAATTTCTCTCGAGTAAGCACATACCTCATATGTCTATGTAAATTGTTCGGCGGGCGCAGTAGAGGGCTCAGAAGCGAAGGAGCGACAAGGGGATTTTGGAGAGTACGTTTTTCTGAAATGGTTTTTTGGGGGCATGTTGCATTTAGGAAGCCCCTATGGTGCCAAAACAGCAAATAAAAAAAACATGGCATACCATTTTGGAAACTAGACCCCTTGAGGAACGTAAAAAGGAATTAAGTGAGCCTTAATACCCCACAGGTGTTTCATGACTTTTGCATATGTAAAAAAAAAAAAAAAAATTTCACTAAAATGTGTGTTTCCCCCCAAATTTCACATTTTTGCAAGGGTTAATAGCAGAAAATACCCCCCAAAATTTGTAACCCCATGTCTTCTGAGTATGGAGGTACCCCATAAGTTGACCTGAAGTGCATTACGGGCGAACTACAATGCTCAGAAGAGAAGGAGTCATATTTGGCTTTTTGAGAGCAAATTTTGCTCGGGGGGCATGTCGCATTTAGGAAGCCCCTATGGTGCCAGGACAGCAAAAAAAACCGACATGGCATACCATTTTGGAAACTAGACTCCTTGAGGAACGTAACAAGGGATAAAGTGAACCTTAATACCCCACAGGTGTTTCACGACTTTTGCATATGTAAAAAAAATAATTTTTTTTTTACCAAAAATGCTTGGTTTAGCAAAAATTTAACATTTTTAAAAAAGGTAATAGCAGAAAATACCCCCCAACATTTGAAGCCCAATTTCTCCCGATTCAGAAGACACCCAATATGGGGATGAAAAGTGCTCTGCTGGCGCACTACAGGTCTCAGAAGAGAAGGAGTCACATTTGGCTTTTTGGAAGCAAATTTTTCTCTGGGGGCATGCCGCATTTAGGAAGCACCTATGGTGCCAGGACAGAAAAAAAAAAACACATGGCATACCATTTTGGAAACTAGACCCCTTGGGGAACGTAACAAGGGGTAAAGTGAACCTTAATACCCCACAGGTGTTTCACGACTTTTGCATATGTAAAAAAAAATATATTTTTTTTACACTAAAATGCTTGTTTTCCCCCAAATTTTACATTTTTACAAGGGATAATAGCAGAAAATACCCCCCAAAATTTGTAACCCCATCTCTTCTGAGTATGGAAATACCCAATAAGTGGACGTGAAGTGCACTGGGGGCGAACTACAATGCTCAGAAGAGAAGGAGCATCATTGAGCTTTTGGAGAGAGAATTTGGCCATGTGCATTTCCAAAGCCCCCCGCGGTGCCAGAACAGTGGACCCCCCACATGTGACCCCATTTTTAAAACTACACCCCTCACGGAAGGTAATAAGGGGTGCAGGGAGAATTTACACCCCACTGGCATTTGACGTATCTTTGGAACAGTGGGCTGTGTAAATTAAAAATTTTATTTTTCATTTTCACAGACCCCTGTTTCAAAGATCTGTCAGACACCTGTGGGGTATAAATGCTCACTGTACCCCTTGTTACATTCCGTGAGGGGTGTAGTTTCCAAAATGGGGTCACATGTGGGTATTTATTGTTTTGCACTTATGTCAGAACCACTGTAAAATCAGCCACCCCTGTGCAAATCACCAATTTAGACCTCAAATTTACATGGTGCACTCTCCCTTCTGAGCCTTGTTGTGCGCCCCCAGAACACTTTGCGCCCACATATGGGGTATCTCCGTCCTCAGGAGAAAATGCGTTACAAACTTTGGAGGCTTTTTTTCTTTTACCGCTTGTGAAATTTTAAAGTATGGGGCAACACCAGTATGTTAGTGTACAAAAATGTTTTTTTTTTTACACTAACATGCTGGTGTAGACCCCAACTTTACCTTTTCATAAGGGGTAAAAGGAGAAAAAGCCCCCCAAAATTTGTTAGGCAATTTCTCCCGAGTACGGCGATACCCCATATGTGGCCCTAAACTGTTGCCTTGAAATACGCCAGGGCTCCAAAGTGAGAGCGCCATGTGCATTTGAGGCCCAAATTAGGGATTTGCATAGGGGTGGACATAGGGGTATTCTAAGCCAGTGATTCCCAAACAGGGTGCCTCCAGCTGTTGCTAAACTCCCAGCATGCTTGGACAGTCAATGGCTGTCCGGAAATGCTGGGAGTTTTTGTTTTGCAACAGCTGGAGGTTCCGTTTTGGAAACACTGCTGTAGGATACGTTTTTCATTTTTATTGGGGGGGAAGGGGTGGTGGTGGGGGGGGCAGTGTACGTGTGTATATGTAGTGTTTTACTCTTTATTTTATGTTAGTGTAGTGTAGTGTTTTTAGGTTACATTCACACTGACGGCGGATTACACTGAGTCTCCCGCTAGGAGTTTGAGCTGCGGCTGCTGCAGCTCAAACCTGAAGCAGGGAATTCACTGTAATCCGCCGCCAGTGTGAATGTAACCTGTACATTCACATGGGAGGGGGGGGGGGGGCAAAACTACAACTCCCAGCATGCACTGACAGAACGTGCATGCTGGGAGTTGTAGTTTTGCAACAGCTGGAGGCACACTGGAAAATACTGAGTTGGGTAATAGAACCTATTACCTAACTCGGTATTTCCCAACCAGTGTGCCTCCAGCTGTTGCAGAACTACAACTCTCAGCATGTACTGATTGCCAAAGAGAATGCTGGGAGATGTAGTTATGCAACAGCTGGATGCACGCAAGTACAACTCCCAGCATGCCGAGACAGCCATTTGCTGTTCCTGAATGCTGGGAGTTGTAGTTTTGCAAGATTTAGAGGGGTTCAGGCTGGAGATCACTGACAGTGGTCTCTAAACTGTGGCCCTCCAGATGTTGCAAAACTACAAATCTCAGCATGCTAAGACAGCAAACTGCTGTCTGAGCATGCTGGGAGTTGTAGTTTTGTAATATCTGGAGGGCTACAGTTTAGAGACCACTGTCAGTGATCTCTAGCCTGAACCCCTCTAAATCTTGCAAAACTACAACTCCCAGCATGCCAACACAGCAAACAGCTGTCAAGGCATGGTGGGAGTTGTAGTTTTGCAACATCTGGAGGGCGACAGTTTAGAGACCACTCTCTAAACTGTCGCCCTGCAGATGTTGCTAGGCAACAGACTCTGCACACGCGGCGTCATACTTACCTCCACCGCCGCCGTGATCACAGCCGCCGCCGCCGCCGGGTAAGTGATCGCCGCCGCCGCCGCTACTGCACGGTTCCCCCCGCTGTGCCCGGACACCGATGGGCGGGCATAGCGCGGGGAACCGAACTTTAACCCCCCCGCCCCCAGTCTGCTATTGGTCGGCCGCTCCGCCGATCAATAGCAGGGATAGGAGGGGTGGCAACCCTGCCACCTCACTCCTATCTCTTCAAGGGGGATCGAGGGTGTCTTGGACACCCCCGATCCCCCTTATTTTATCGCGGCGCCGCGATTGATGGGCAGGGGGAGAGCGCTCCCCCTGCAAACACCATAGATGCCGTGATCAGACTGATCACGGCATCTATGGGGTTAATGCTGCCGGGACCGGCGCGATCGCGGCCCCGGCAGCTGCGGTGGGACTCCGGCTGTGATTGACAGCTGAGTCCCACCCGCGATCTCCTGCGCTGCCCGCGGCAGAGCAGGAGATCGCTTGGACGTATGCATACGTCCATTTGCGCGAACGTGTAATTCGCCTGGACGTATGCATACGTCCAATAGCGGGAAGGGGTTAAAGGGGTATTCCAGGCCAAAACTTTTTTTTATATATATCAACTGGCTCCGGAAAGTTAAACAGATTTGTAAATTACTTCTATTAAAAAATCTTAATCCTTCCAATAGTTATTAGCTTCTGAAGTTGAGTTGTTGTTTTCTGTCTCACTGCTCTCTGATGACTCACGTTCCAGGAGCTGTGCAGTTCCTATGGGGATATTATCCCATCATGCAAAGCTCCCGGGACGTGACATCATCATTGAGCAGTTAGACAGAAAACTTCATAAGCTAATAACTATTGGAAGGATTAAGATTTTTTAATAGAAGTAATTTGTAAACCTGTTTAACTTTCCAGAGCCAGTTGATACACATAAAAAAGGTTTTGCCTGAAATACCCCTTTAAGAAGTGTAGTTTTCAAAATAGTATGCCATATGTTTTATTTATTTATATATATTTTTTGCTGTTCTGGCACCATAGGGGCTTAATAAATGTGGCATGCCCCCCAAAAGCCATTTCAGCAAAATTTTCTTTTTAAAAGCCATGTGACTCCTCTTCTGAGCATTGCAGTATGCCCGCAGTGCACTTGACATCCACACATGGGGAATTTCCATACTCAGAAGAGATGGGGTTACAAATTTTGGGGGACATTTTCCCCTATTACCCCTTGTAAAAATGTAAAATTTGGAGAAAAACAAGCATTTTAGTGAAAAAAAAAATTCATTTACACATCCAACTTTAACGAAAAGTCGTCAAACACCTGTGGGGTATTAAGGCTCAATTGACCCCTTGTTATGTTCCTTGAAGGGTGTAGTTTCCAAAATATTATGCCATGTGGGGTATTTTTTTTGTGTTCTAGCAACGATAGGGACTTACTAAATGTGACATCCCCCCAAAAAACCATTTCAGAAAAACTCACTCTCCAAAATCCCATTGTCGCTCCTTCCCTAGTGCACAAATAGAGCATTTAACATCCACATATGAGATATTTCCTTACTCGAGAGAAATTAGGTTACAAATTTTAGGGTGATTTCTCTCCTTTTAACCTTTGTAAAAATTTAAAAACTTGGTCTACAAGAACATGCAAGTGTAAAATATGAAAATTTTGAATTTTCTCCTTCACTTTGCTGCTGTTCCTGTGAAACACCTAAAGGGTTAAAACACTTACTGAATGTCATTTTGAATACTTTGAGGGGTGCAGCTTTTATAATGGGGTCATTTATGGGGAATTTCTAATATTAACACCCCTCAAATGCAATTGCAATGCAATGATAAAGTAGACATATTGGGGGAGATTTATCAAAGGATTTAGACTGGTATTTCCTGTCTAAATTTGTCTCACAGAAAGTCGCAGTCTGAATATGTGCGACTTTTCAGCGACTTTTGCTCTAGAGGATTTTTAGAACATGATGCATGCAAGTCTATTTTACATGGAAATGCATTGGAAAATGCATTGGTGCTGAATTTATCAAGTGCGACTTTTGTGCGACAAGTCGCATCTGCCCAAAATACGCTGAAATGTCAGACCATGTTGGAGCAGGTCTAAATGCAGTTTAAGCTGTAGACCCTGAAGTCTGAGCACAGAATTTATCAAGGGCTGTGAGACCTTTGATAAATTAGGAGCTCAATAGACAGGAGACTACCACATACGCTGGTCTATAGGCATACCCAGAATAGACTAGTTTAGTAAATGTCCCCCATTGTGTATGTAAATCAATATATAATTTATTTGGGATGTCCATTTTCCTTATAAGCAGAGAGTTTCAAAGTAAAAAACAATGCAAAATGTTCACATTTTTCCTAAAATTTAGCATTTTTTTTTACCAAGAAATGATGCAAGTATCGAGAAAATTTTACCACTAACATAAAGTAGAAAACAATCTCGAAATCAGAATGAAAAGTAAAAGCATCCCAGAGTTATTAATGATTAAATCTACAGTGGTCAGATGTGCAAAAAATGTCCAGGTCCTTAAAGTGAAAATGGGCTGAGTCCTTAAGGAGTTAAGTGCCTAGATACTGTGAAAGGCAAGCTAAAAGTACACACCCGCTGTTGTTGTATACAAATACTGTTTTAAGTTTAGTGGAGCACATTGTCCACCCCTCATATACGCACTAAGTATGTCAGGCAGAGAAGTGCCAGGACATGCACAGAGGAGTGGCAGAGGACTAAATTCATCAGGCAGAGGTCGCAACAGACTAGAGGCGTGTGGCAGCAGGAGTCGCAGCGAGAGACCTGAGCTCCCGTTATCAGCTAGCGATCGTGACTCGACCAGCAACCCCTCTGCTGTCATTGATTGGTTAACACGGTCATCCACTTCATCACAAGTGACATCTGACACAACCAGTCTATAGTGAGTGGGTTCCTCAGACACAACCCTTAGTTTGCATGGCCCAGGAGCAGTCCCTGTCCACCCATTGCCTCTGTCCTATGCTGTTCCCTCCCCCACAGAAGTATCATATGCTGTGGGTTCAGCTCCACTGTTTAGTGAGGATGATGTACTAGAGGACAGTCAGCAGCTACTGCCCAGCCAAGAAGTGGAGGAGACATCCTTCGCTTCCTCCGCTAGGCGGGCAAGTAGTGATGGGGAGAGTGAAGTGGGAGGTGGTGTTGCGAGCATTCAGGCTCCTGAAGCAGACACTGTTGAGGAACCTGAGGAGGATATCAGTGTCGTGCAGACAAAACTCAATGATGATGAAGCCGATTGCACATGAGAGCCGGGTGCAGAAGGGGCTTCATCATCATCATCATCATCATCATCATCATCATCATCATCAGGAGAATAGGGTTGCAGGTTGCCCATGATGCAGCAGCTGAGCCAGCAAGGTAATAGCATGGTTGGCAGTCAGCATGGTGGCAGAAGTGGAAAGTCTGGAGCCAAACATGCTCGGGGTAGACTGCTTGCTTCGCGGCAGCCTACCTTCCTGGGAGGTAGTGGAACAGGGGTTCTTTGAGATGGCAGCAGTAGCAGTCAATCAGTGCAGACTGTTGGTGGGAAAATCAGCGTTTCAGCGCTGTGGCGGTTTTTCATCAAGCATCCAGAGGATGATAACCTGTAACATGCAAGATGTGTTGGCAGTGGCCCTGTGTCAACATATGCAGCATCACCATAAGGCAGCCTGGGAGAACTGTGGCTCCGATGTGGTGATCCAGCCTGCTGCATCACCCAGTGACATGCTGCTCCCTGTTTCAGCCAGCCAAGGCTCCACCACCACCTTAGCCAAAGGGATTTGTGTGTGATACCCTCCTTATGTCACTCCAGATGTTCCTGCTCCTCCTACATCGTCATTCTGCCAACAATCCATCAGCGAAGCCATGTCCAAGAAACAACAGTATGGGCCCACTCATCCAACGGCGCTGAAGCTGAATGTGATCCTGTCCGAGTTGTTGGTGCTGCAGTCCCTCCTTTTTCAAGTGGTGGACTCTGCACCTTTCAGAGAACTGATGGTTTGTGCCGAGCCGAAGTGGAGAGTACCAAGCTGTCATTTCTTTGTGAAGAAGGCAGTACCAGCCCTGCACAATTTTGTGGAACAGAAGGTGGGCCAGTCCTTGAGCCTATCGGTGTGTACCAAAGTGCACGGCAGCGCTGATGTCTGGAGCTGTAACTATGATCATGGACAATACATGTCCTTTATGGTCCACTGGGTGAATGTGGTTCCTGCATAGCCACAACAGCAACTTGGACAGGTCACACCGCTTCTGCCTCCATGCTCTAAGGCCATTGATCCTGTGATACTGTGCGCCTCCACCTCCTCATCCTCCACCGTGTCCTCAGCATCCACTGCACTGATAAGTCTCAGTGCCCCTTCAGCATACAATCTCTGCAGGACATGGCGGTGTCATGCTGTTCTTCACATGGTTTGCCTTGGCGAACGGAATCATACAGGGGATGAACTGCTAAAAGCCATTCATGAAGAAATAGAATCATGGCTTACTCCACGAAAACTGGAAATGGGAAACATGGTGACCGACAACGGGAAGAACATTTTGTCTGCGCTGCGACAAGGAAGCCTAAGACATGCGCCCTGCATGGCGCACGTGTTCAATGTGGTTGTCAAGCGGTTCCTGAAATGTTCCCCCATCTGCAAGACATCCTAGCAATGGGAAGGAAACTTTGCATGCACATCAGCCACTCGTACACCACAAAGCACACCCAGCATCCCCCAACATAGTCTGATTTGCGACGTTTCCACATGTTGGAATTCCTCCCTCCATATGTTGGACCGTCTATACGAACAGAGAAAAGCCATCACCGATTTCTTGATGATCCAAGCTGAGAGGGGGACCCCCCTGTGTAACTTCAATGTCAACCAGTGGCACCTCATATTTGACACCTGCCGTTTGCTTAGGCCCTTTGAGGAAGCCACATTATAAGTCAGTCGCCAGAATTATGGGATGAACAATGTCATTCAACTGCATCATCTACTACAACACGTGTTGGAAACAATGGCTGGTCAGGGCAATGGAGATGTGGCGCTTACATCTCATGGCCACATAAGCTCTGTGGGAGCTGAACTGCGGGAGGAGGAGGAAGAGGGGGAGGGGCACAATAGAGCACAGTTTAGGTTTCATGGGATGGGTGGTTTTTCTAGTCATCTGACAGGAGAGGAGGAGCAGGAGCAGTTAGAGGAGCTAGAGGGTTATGAGGCAGATGAGACAGAGAACCCAAACACATCTTGGCAGTATGCAGTGGAGATGGAGGCCGGGAAACCCTCCTATTCAGTTGTACAAATGGCACGATGCATGCTCACTTGCTTGCGTAGTGACTGCTGAATTGTCACCATTCGGCAGCAGGATGACTTCTGGCTCTCCACCTTATTGGACCCTCGCTACCGTCACAAAATGGGGGCCTTTTTTACACCCACTGAAAGGGAAGAAAACAGAGGTACTACAGAAACATCCTACGTAGTCAGTTGGCCGATGTCTATCTGAGCCATTGTCTATCCTATTGCAGGTCTGACTCAGGGGGCCCTCTGCACTGCCATGGCTGGAGCAGTACCAACTCCATCAGCAGCAGCCTGAGTCTACAGTCGCTAATGAGCAGCTTTCTTCACCGTATCGTGAAGCAACTAATCGGGACTTCTGGGCAGCCAAACTTGATTTGTGGCCGCAACTAGCAGAGTTTGCCCTGGAAAAGCTGTCCTGCCCGTCCAGTAGTGTGCCATCAGAACGGGTTTTTAGTGCCCCAAGGAGAACTCATCTGTCCACGAAAAATGTGGAGAGACTGACCTTTGTGAAGATGCATCAGGCAATCATCAGCCAGTATTTTCACCCACCAATGCCTTATGCATCAGAGTAGATTGACCATGGTGCCACACCAACACTTTACAAATATATTTAAGGTGCTGCTCCCCAGTTACAGACATTCCTTGGCATCAGACTACAAGTAAGTATTGAGGATATGCATTAGCTAAAACTTAACTTTGCTTAGGATAAAATATTTGAACCTCAATTTTTTTTTAAATCAAACAAAAGGAAAGGTGTGCAAAAAACACCATGTGCCACCTGCACCACCAAGTATATATGTGATGCAAAGACCTCTAAAAGATGGAAGGGAACAACGTATGGTCCATTGTAACCTGTGGGGGTAAAAATCTTACCCTGTAAGGCCCTACTCTCGCATTATTAATTCCCTTCTTGGCAAGTGTTACTCACCCTAAAAAGCACGCCCCAACACAGGAACCTCTCCCTATTTCCCCCTACAAACACTGCCATTTCCCAGGGTTTTTAGGTGGAAATAGAGTGCCTTGTGTGGGGCAGCCCTTTTTAGGGTGCGTAACACTTGCCAAGATGGGAATTGATAGGGGGAGAGTAGGGCCTTACAGGGGAAGTTTTAACCCCCCCCCCCCGCCAATTCCACGCTGTGTCTTTCAGCCACTATATGGTCTCCTCATGCTGACGCCACCTCCACGCTGTGTCATTCACCCACTATATGGTCTCCTCATGCTTCCGCCATCTCCAGGCTGTGTCATTCAGCCACTATATGTTCTCCTCATGCTGCCACAAGCTCCAGGCTGTGTCATTCAGCCACTATATGCTGCCTCCAACTCCCGGCTGTGTCATTCAACCACTATGTGGTCTCCTCATGCTGCCACCAACTTCAGGCTGTGTCATTCAGCAACTATATGTTCTTCTCGTGTTACCGCCACCTCCCCGCTGTGTCATTCAGCCACTTTATGATCTCCTCATGCTTCAGCCAACTCCAGGTTGTGCCATTCAGCCACTATATGTTCTCCTCATGCTTCCGCCAACTCCAGGCTTTGTCATTCAGCCACTTTATGGTCTCCTCATGCTGCCACCACCTCCAGGCTGTGTCATTCAGCCACTATGTGTTCTCCTCATGCTGCCGCCGCCTCCAGGCTGTGTGATTCAGTCACTGTATGTTCTTCTCATGCTGCCGCCACCTCCAGGCTGTGTCATTCAGCCACTATATGGTCTCCTCATGCTGCCACAAACTCCAGGCTTTGTCATTCATCCACTATATGCTGCTGCCAACTCCAGGCGGTGTCATTAAGCCACTATATGTTGTCCTCATGCTGCCGCCACCTCCGGGCTGTGTCATTCAGCCACTTTATGGTTTCCTCATGCTGCCGCAAACTCCAGGCTCTGTCATTCAGCCACTATATGGTTTTCTCATGCTGCAACAAACTCCAGGCTGTGTCATTCAGTCACTATATGGTCTCCTCATACTGATGCCACCTCCATGCTCTGTCATTGTGCCGCTATGTGACAGTGATTCTAATAGCAATGCCTCTGATCTTCATGTCATACTGAATAACAGTATTATTTTACTAACCCATTTTACTAACGCCTTCTTTACCGTGAGGACTGTGAATTTATGGAACGGTCTACCTCAGGAACTGGTCACAGCAGGAACAATTAACAGCTTTAAAACAGGATTAGATACATTCCTGGAACAAAATAAGATTAATGCTTATGAAGAAATATAAAATCTCATCCCTTCCCCAATATCGCGCCACACCCCTACCCCTTAATTCCCTGGTTGAACTTGATGGACATATGTCTTTTTTCGACCGTACTAACTATGTAACCCAGAACACACCCTATGCGTGAAACAGCAAGGCAAAGGGTTCTATACCCTTTGGGCCAGAAATAGCCATTTTAATAGCGATTTGCTGCAAATAAATTCAGGTGCAACCAAATTTTTTGGGAACTTTTGGCGAGTCGGCCAAATAGAATTTTTCAAAAATTTGCTCATCTCTAATTAATATAATTGTACACTGGAAGGTGGTAGAAGAATTTTTGAGTGTATATTTGTAAAATATTAAGACTATGTCTGCCCTTGAATACCCTCATTAACAGGCAAGACTAAAATACCAGGATATCACAAGACAAGATGCAATATGTATTTAATGTTGCATCTAAGGTTAATCAAAGATTGCCATCAGTGCAGCCCAGCAGTGTCATACTATACACCAAAACAACAACTCCCTCTACAAATTCTGCCTGCTGTTTAGAGGACAGTAAAAATAGGACCAGCTGTGAAGCTGCCTAAGGCTACATCTTCCTCATTCATGAGAGCAGCAGGGATCTCTGCAAGTCTGCTTTTAATTGAGAAGAATAAGTCTCAATGATACACTGATGGATTTCTAAAACCGCTTTTTGTCCTGCCAGATATAAAAAGTTAATCTGACTTTTTAGCCACCTCTTTTAGTATAAAGAGAAAGTGGCTGCAGCAAGACAAATTTATATCCCGGCATAATGAGTCTGACGGAAAGCTTTATGTTATGAAATGAAACCTCTACATTTATTAGACATGAAGAAAGGTAACTTCGGCATCACTTTTTACACCACAATTAATTCATGTAAAATAATACATTTGAATACATAGTGGAAAGACTGATGTGTATAAAATGCATACATCGCTTTAAAGGGGTTCTCCGGTGCTTACACATCTTTTCCCCTATCCAAAGGATAGGGCATAAGATGCCTGATCGCGGGAGTCCCACCGCTGGGGACCCCCGGGATCATGCATGCGGCACCCCGTTTGTAATCAGTCCGCGAAGCGTGTTCGCTCTGGGACTGATTACAGGCGACCACTGGGCCGGCGGCGTGTGAAGTCACGCCTCCGCCCCCGTGTGACAGCTATCACGCCCCCTCCCGTAGGCTTGCATTGAGGGGCGGAGTGTGACGTCACACGGGGGCGGAGGCGTGATGTCACACACCGCCGGCCCGGTGGTCGCCTGTAATCAGTCCTGGAGCGAATGCGCTCCGGGGACTGATTACAAACGAGATGCCGCGTGCATGATCCCGGGGGTCCCCAGCGGCGGGACTCCCGCAATCAGGCATCTTATCCCTTATCCTTTGGATAGGGGAAAAGATGTGTAAGCACCAGAGAACCCCTTTAAGGACTATAGCATAGAAACAGCATCTTTTCTCAATATGACTGTATCTATATTTGTCACCATTCTTATTGCTTCAATGCAAGTAGAGTTTAGCAAAGTCTTGATTTAAAGGGGTACTCCAGTGGAAAACATTTTTTTTTAAATCAACTGGTGCCAGAAAGTTAAACAGATTTGTAAATGACTTCTATTTAAAAAATCTCTATCATTCCAGTACTTATCAGCTGTTGTATGATACAGAGGAAGAGGTGTAGTTCTTTTCTGTCTGACCACAGTGCTCTTTGCTGACACTTCTCTCCATGTCAGGAACTTTCCGGAGCAGAAGAGGTTTACTATGGGGGTTTGTTCTGTTGGACAGAGGTGGCAACATATAGCACTGTGGTCAGACAGAAAAGAATTACTCAACTTCCTCTGAAATATACAGAAGCTGATAAGTACTGGAAGGATTAAAAATTTTATATATAGAGATAATCCGTAAATGGGTTCCTCTCAAGAAGGCGCTGGTACCCAGGGATGAAGGTAAAGTTCTTTATTTGCAACGCGTTTCGATCCCGAACCGGGATCTTCGTCAGGCATATCAGATAAGATATGCCTGACGAAGATCCCGGTTCGGGATCGAAATGCGTTGCAAATAAAGAACTTTACCTTCATCCCTGGGTACCAGCGCCTTCTTGAGAGGAACCCATTTACGGATTATCTCTATTGCTACTTACCGGACTGACGAGCGTCACACCGGGCTTGTTCCTCGTGGCAGCGGTTTCCCCTGATCTTCCATACACAGATGCTACTGTAGGTGTTGTGCTCTGAGCGCAACACCAAAGGGTAAGAACCCATCTTTATGTTAACTCTCATCATTGTTAAACGGTCCTCACTAGGGGCGCACCTCCTGTGTTTTTTTCGTTTGTATTAAAATTTTTATATGGAAGTAATTTACAAATCTGTTTAACTTTCTGGCACCAGTTGATTAATTTTTTTTTTCTCCACCGAAGTACCCCATTAAAGCTATCCTACTATTTTGTTCGTACAGCTCCTTTGTGTCTCCATGGATACATATTAAAAGCACCTTGCAGCCATGTGTTTATTATTATGCAGTCATGCTTACTCTTATTAGTTACCACAAGCAGAAGAGGAGGTACACCACGTACACGAGATACTGATTGGGCTCCCATTTTAGTTTTATAATACAATCATATTAAAAAATAATGGCTACCCTACCATTGTACCATGCACCGCATTAACAACCCAGGGATTAAAGAACGAATGATACACCCACTTCCACTTCCTGACGAAGGGATAAAACATGTGTTGGGGTGGTGATGAGGGGGCATCACACCTATAACGCAGCATGTCCCATCCAGGTATGTCATATTTCTATTCATGGCTTGTATCCTATATCTCATGATATTGGTTTAACTATTTTCTGATGAGTATGGACTATAGTTGTGCTGTTCTGTGGGCTTTTGGGCTTTAAGGATGTATGTACGGTATATATTTAATAAAGCTTTTTGTGATGTCATATTGGTGCAGTGTCAGCCTTCTGTAGGATTTATACTCTACAATTGTAATTTACCAATAAATTTAAAATGAACCAAAACATACTGGCCAATTTGGCTGACCTTTTCATCTCACTGTTCTCTACTTTTTTAACCCCTTAAGGACATAACCCATTTTGGCTTTGAGGACACAGTCAATTTTAATGTTTGCATTTTAATTTATTCCTCCTCACAATTTAAAAGACATAACTCTTTTATTTTTCTACCTAAAGAAAGGCCTTAAATTTTTCCATAGCCAATTGTACTTTGTAATGCCACCTTTCCTTTTATCCTAAAATATACATAAAAACCAAAAGAATATTATTTGGGGGGAGGGAGATTGATAAGAAAACAGCAACCTTGCAACCTTTTTTTTTTCTTTTTAATTAAAATGATACCCAATTTATATAGTTTTTCTATTTTTGTACTACTTGTCTGTGTGTCTCTATGTGGAGACAAAATACAGGAAGTGTGGGTAAATTAGCCTGCTATGTGAGCCAGGTGTGTGTCATAGAGCCTTAGGGGACAGATCCCTGCTTGTCCCCAGTGCACAGATCCCTGCTTGTCCCCAGTGCACAGATCCCTGCTTGTTCCACCCACACTCCCTTTATTTTGTCTCTGCAGGGACAAGCCAGGATTTTTTTTTCATCCAAATATGTACACATTTTAAAAGGCACTGTCAGAAGTGGGATTTGAACCCAGACCTCCATCTGGAGACCAGAACACCCAAGTATGGGGAAGAAACTACTCTTGAGTCTGGCACCTTAGACCACTCGGCCATCCTGACATACACATATGTACTCATTTTAAGCAATGTATATTACAAATATACATGTAATGTTATTATCTATAATATATAAAAACGGTTTTGCAAATCACAAGTGCACTTCAACAGAATCAGTATGCCCAAATTTGTCCTTTTCTGACCCTTATAACCTTTTTGTTTTTACGTATAGGGGACTGTATGAAGGCTCGATAAGATAACTGCTAGCCAGGATGTAAAATCTGATGCCTTAGATGTCACGTCTTTAAAGGGGTGCTCCGGTGAAAAACATTTTTTTTTTTAAATTAAACTGGTGCCAAAAAGTTAAACAGATTTGTAAATTACTTCTATCAAAAATCTTAATCCTTCCATTACTTATTAGCTGCTGAATACTACAGAGGAAATTCTTTTCTTTTTGGATTTATTTTCTGTCTGTCCACGGTGCTCTCTGCTGACACCTCTGTCCATTTAAGGAACTGTCCAGAGCAGCATATGTTTGCTGTGAGGATTTTCTCTTGATCTGGACAGTTCCTGACATGGACAGAGGTGTCAATGGAGAGACAGAAAATAATTCCCAAAATAAAATAATTTCCTTTGTAGTATTAAGCAGCTGATAAGAACTGGAAAGATTAATATTTTTTAATAGAAGTAATTTACAATTACAAGTAATCTGTTTAACTTTCTGGCACCAGTTGATTTTAAATAATAATACTAATAATAAGTTTCCCACCGGAGTACCCCTTTAATGCTTTAGAAGCCTGTTATAAGGTGTCAGTGTTTGGTTACTGACAGTACCTGACACTCACTGCTATGAAGTCAGCACAGCTCCAGTGTTAACTTTAAAGTCACTTAATGCTTCAGGGCCTACATTTATTCCCTGCGTTCTTAACAGGATAAGTAGAAATTTTGGATCACATTTAATACATCAGTGTACCTGAGCTTTCATCATTTTATTAACCCCTTCCTCGACCCATATTTGCGTCATGGGTCCCATTTTTGGTCCCATCTCATCCCAGAAAAACTACAGCTTATGCTAAAAAAAAGTAATAAGGGTCAGAACAGGACAACACACATATTTTTCTTTCTTTTTTTGTTTTCTTTTCTTTATTGTAGGAAAACCAAAAAAGAATAATGCAAATTTAGTATAATTGAAATTGTACTGACTTGAAAGGTTTGCCCCACAAAGTTGTGAAATTATATGTTTTTTTTTTAGTTTTGTTCCAAATTATTATGCAAATGATATTTTTCTCATTTACCTAAATAATTGATGAAAATAAAAGTTGGCATAATTCTCATGTTATCAACTATTAAGAGTACAATTCAAATTTTATTGAACAAACTTCCTAATGATAACAGTATTTTTTTAACATTAAAAACTTACAATGCACCGTTCCAAATTATTATGCATAAGTTTCAAAACACTTTATAGGTTGTTAAGAACTGAAAATTGTCATTTGCTGTGTTTGCAGCATATATACTGAAATCAAAAGCTATTTCAATCACACTTTTACCAACATTTACATTTTTAAAACATTTTAACATAGGACCCCTTATTTGTTAGCAGCTTCACAAGTCTTGCATCCATTGAACTTGTGAGTTTTTGGACAGTTTCTGCTTGAATTTGTTTGCACAATGTCAGAATAACCTCCCAAAGCTGCTGTTTGGATGTAAACTGCCTCCCACCCTCATAGATATTTTGCTTGAGGATGCTCCAAAGGTTTTCAATAGGATTGAGGTCAGGGGAGGATGGAGGCCACACCATAACTTTATCTCCTTTTATCCCCATAGCAGCCATTAATGTAGAGGTATTCTTTGATGCATGAGATGGTGAATTGTCATGCATGAAGAGGATTTTATTACAGAAAGCATGGTTCCTTCCTTCTGTACCAGGAAAGAAAGTGGTCAGTCAGAAACTCTGCATACTTTGCAAACATCATCTTTACGCCTTCAGGGACTCTAAAAGGGCTGACCAGCTCTCTTACCATAATTCTGGCCCAAAAAATTACTTCACCACCGCCTTGCTGACATCACAGCCTAGTTGGAACAGGGTGGCTGTCCACCAACCATCCACTACGCCATCCATCTGGACCATCCAGGGTTGCACAGCACTCATCAGTGAACAGGACTGTTTGAAAATTTGTCTTTATGTATTTTTCTGCCCAATGCAACCGTTTCTGCTTGTGAGCATTGGTTAGTGATGGCCAAATAGAAGATTTATGCACAGTTGCAAGATTCTGGGGGACTCTACACCCTGACGTCCATGGGACTCCAGAGGAACCAGCAGCTTCAAATATCTGTTTGCTCTTATGTAATGGTGTTTTCGTAGCTGCTCTCTTTATCGGATGCATGGATCTGGCAGAAATCTTCCTCAATTTGCCTTTATCTGCATGAGCCCGTCTCTGCTCTGAATCAGCCACAAATCTCTTAATAGTGCGATGATCAACTTAAGTTTTCGTGAAATATCTAATGTTTTTATACCTTGTCCAAGGCATTGAACAATTTCACTCTTTTCAGCAGCAGAGAAATCTTTTTCTTCCACATATTGCTTGATAATGGTGCTCTGCTTAATAATGTATAGCACCCACCTTTAGTAGTTTTTCCTTAAATTGGGCTTACCTGGCAATCTAATTATCACAGGTGTCCGAGATTGTTTTCAGTGATCAAAAGAGCCCTGACACACAATGCCATTCATTAAATACGAAATATTTAATCTTTGTGACACTCAAATATAATTAGCAAAATAATTTGGAACAGGGTGTATGGCTCTGACAAGTACAACTTGTCCTGTCAAAAATAAGCCCTAAAAATAAGGAGACTAAGGGTGGGGTGGGGAGGATATGGAGTGTGGGTGCGAGGGTAAGTAGACCATGGATGTTTGGGGGCTGATGGTTGTATGGGTTGATGATGGGGTGCGTGGGGTGTATGGGGTGATGGGGAAACTAAGGATGTGGTGAAGAGGTGCATGAGGTTGTGTATGGGGTAATAAGGAGACCAAGGATAAGGGGTGATGGGTATGCGGAGATGAGGAAACCGCGGATGGTGGTGGATATGTGTGTGTGTATATGTATGATGTGTGCGTATGTATGTATGTATGATAGATAGATGTGTGTATGTATAAACACACCAGTCATATACACACCTATTATACCTCCATACATATACTGTACATCAATGCGGAGGGGTGGGGGGGCCTGAGGGCGATGGAGTACAGGTCGGCCTAGGGCAGCAAAAAATTATCAGAAATACCTATATATCTATCATACATACAGTCATGGCCGTAATTGTTGGCACCCCTGAAATCTTTCAAGAAAATGAAGTATTTCTCACAGAAAAGGGATTGCAGTAACACATGTTTTGCTATACACATGTTTATTCCCTTTGTGTTTATTGGAACTAAACATAAAAAGGGAGGAAAAAAAGCAAATTGAACATAATGTCACACCAAACTCCAAAAATTAGTTTGACAAAATTATTGGCATTGTTTCAAAATTGTGGAAAAATAAGATTGTTTCAAGCATTTGATGCTCCTTCAAAGTCACCTGGGGCAAGTAACAGGTGTGGGCAATATCAAACCTGAAAGCAGATAAAAAGGAGAGAAGTTCACTTAGTCTTTACCTTGTGTGTCTGTGTGTGCCACACCAAGCATGGACAGCAAAAAGAGGACGAGGGAACTGTCTGTGGACTTTAGAACCAAAATTGTGGAAAAATATCAACAATCTCAAGGTTACAAGTCCATCTCCAGAGATCTAGATTTGCCTTTGTCCACAGTGCGCAACATTCTCAAGAAGTTAACATCCCATGGCACTGTATCTAATCTTCCTGGGCATGGACGGAAGAGAACAATTCATAAAAGGTGTCAATGTAGGATAGTCCGGATGGTGCATAAGCAGCCCCAAACAAGTTCCAAAGATATTCAAGCTGTCCTGCAGTCTCAGGGAGCATCAGTGTCACCACAAACTATCTATCAACATTTAAGTGAAATGAAACACTATGGCAAGAGACCCAGGAGGACCCCACTGCTGACACAGAGACATATAAAAGCAAGACTATGTTTTGCCAAAATGAACTTGATATGGTATACTTGATATGCTTAAAACTTAACGTTTAAAATGATATTTGTAAAATATAATGCCAAAATAATATAAAGAGAACGTGCCACAATCAGCACTCATCAACAAAGCAGTGCCACAATCAGCACTCAGATAGAACCATATATGGGAGGTATAACCTCCTATTGCTATGTCTGCAGTCTAAATGAGGATGATACAGAAATTTTCTATCAGGTTAAAATTATAGAGCATCATACAACAATTTATTCAATGACTCACTACAATGCCTCTAGAACCACCCAACGCGTTTCTGAAGCCAAGTTATTACAGCTTCCTCAGGGGAAAAAACGTTTAAGGATTGTGAGCAAAAACAAAGTAGGCATGCTATGATAGCATCATTTGCTTTGTAAGGAGATGCATGTAATATAACAGATGGCCTGGTATTTAGCAGGTGTGCAAATTAAAGCAGATATAACTCCCAAGTTCAATGGGCTGATTATTCAGCAACAGTCATACCCCATATGTTATGGGGTTGCTTAGGTTTCCAATGGCCAATGACCTGTGAAAAGGAGAAATTCACAACTGAATGATTACAGTGTCTCCACGGGATGTGCCGTGCAGTGCGGTAACTGCCTCCCAGGTATCCGGGGATCATCAGATGTGCATCTCCTTGCTGCTGTGGCAGTCAAATGAACTTGGGTAAGCCAAAATCCTTCTGGGAAAATGTCTTGTGGACAGATGAGACCAAGATAAAGCTTTTTAGTAAAGCACATCATTCTACTGTTTACTGAAAATAGAATGAGGCCTACAAAGAAAAGAACACAGTACCTACAGTGAAATATGGTGGAGGTTCAATGATTTTTTGGAGTTGTTTTGCTGCCCCTGGCACTGGGTGCCTTGATTGTGTGCAAGGCATCATGAAATCGGAGGATTACCAACGGATTTTGGGTCACACTGTACCGCCCAGTGTCAGAAAACTGGGTTTCCGTCTTGGGTCTTCCAGCAGGACAATGACCCCAAACATAGGTCAAAAAGCACCCAGAAATGGATGGCAACAAAGCCAGTTTTGGAGAGTTTTGAAGTGGTCCAGATCTGAAGAGTCCAGATCTAAATCCCATTGAACACCTGTGGAGAGATCTTATAATTGCTGTTGGGAAAAGGCGCCCTTCCAATACGAGAGACCTGGAGCAGTTTGCAAAGGAAGAGTGGTCCAACATTCCGGCTGAGAGGTGTAAGAAGCTTATTAATGTTTATAGGAAGTGACTGATTTTAGATATTTTTTCCAAAGGGTGTGCAACCAAATATTAAGTTAAGGGTGCCAATAATTTTGCCGAGCCCATTTTTGGAGTTTGGTGTGACATTATGTCCAATTTGTTTTTTTACCTACCCTTTTTGGTTTAGTTCCAATACACACAAAGGGAATAAATATGTGTATAGCAAAACATGTGTTACTGCAATCCTTTTCTATTAGAAATACTTAATTTTCTTGAAAATTTTAGGGGTGCCAACATTTACGACCATGACTGTAAATCAGTCATATGCACATCTATCGTACATAAAGCAGTCATATACACATCTATTATACCAACATACATATGCTGTACATCAATGTGGAGGGGCGGGGGGACTGAGGGCGATGGGGTACAGGTCGGCCTAGGGCAGAAAAAAATGTAAATACACCACTAATGGGTAGGGGAATACTGGTTTAGATTGATGTTCTCAAATCTGTTGCTCTCCAGCTGTTGCACAACTACAACTCCTATTATATTTTGACAGGCTTCTGAAGCAGGACTTTGGGGCCTGGGGAGGGATGCAGAGGAGTTCAGGGGCAGTATAATATTTAGAGGGTTCAATGTGTGGCAGTATTATATTCATGTGCTCGTTGTGTGGCAGTATTATATTCAGGGATACAGTGTATGGCATTATTATATTCCGGGGGCACAGTGTGTGGCAGTATTATATTCAGGGGTATGGTGTGTGGCAATAATATATTTAAAGGGTACAGTGTGTGACAGTATTATATTCAGGGGGTACAGTGGTTGGCAGGATTATACTGTGTATTCCCCTGACTGCATTCTATCAGTGCTGTAGTCACTGATATCTTTGTGAGGCCGAGTAAGGGGGTTGTCAGGGATTGGGGAAGCAGGTCGTCAGGGGGTAGGGGGACCCAGGACAGTTTTTCGCATCGGGTCCTGTGGTTTCTGGCTACGTTCCTGCTTATATGTTATTTTCGGATGAAACTTTCCCTTTAAAATACAAAATACCTATGCTGAATGTAAAAAACTCTAGTCCTATCTCTTCTTCATTTTGCTCCTTAGGGTCTTCTTTGATATGAAACAACAATGTTTTTTTCTATAGCTCATGATCCCCCAAAAAAATATGCTTGGAAGGCATCTATGCATTATTTTTCCCTGAATAACAGTTCTATCAAAGCTTAGCAGATATCTCCCTCATGTACCACAGTATTATAATAAAAAAAAAGCAACTAAATGGTTCTGAATAAGAAATTCTTAGGATTATATTTTTAATGCACATCAAAGGATGAAATGAGGAGACTTATAGCAGCCGGATGCCAGCAAACACCATGGAGCAGTTCCAGTGTGCTTTTTGTAGAATGCTTGAGCTCTTCCTCAGCCCTTATTAAAGACTCACAACCTCATTAATTAAACCAGTACACCTGGAACGGAGAAATTAGCTTTGTGGGTTTATGTACAAAGTCACATCTAGCACAAACTGAACATGTATCTGTCGCTCTTCCGGTATTGTTTGTAAAGTTTAGGCTAAGTTGTAAAACTTTTGATTACAAGAATTGCTATTGCAAGTGTAAAGTTGTTTAAAAAAAAAAATGTTTTCACAATATCTCTTTTTTAACTTATTTGTTTTCATTCACTATCCATATATTAAAAAGCAAATCCACAAAAATGTATGATAATAATAACCACCACTACAAATAATACAGTTAGATAAGGATTCTTTTGCCTAAGCTTTCGCCACTTTACAGTACAAAAAAGGAGAGAAGTTGTCTTTCTTTAATTCTTTTCTTCTCTTTATAACTTACACTGAGTTGCATTCTAGGAGACAATGAATTAAAGCGTCCCGATTTCAGGGTCATTGCTGGGAGATACTGTACATTTACTGGGGCAACCATATGGCACCTAGAAGTCCAATTGTTATTAATAGGGCTGGTGCACAAAACAAAACATATTTGACATTATTCTATGGGCAGATGCTGTAAACAAATATGCCATCTGAAACTGCCATCTAAAGTGCTTCTTAAGTGTGATATCAAGAATTATACCAGAATTGAACCAGAAGGGAACAAAAGGGAACTAACTCAACATTATAACTACAAAAGTAAGTCACTCTTTTCAGAAAAAACAAAAAAACAAACATGCACACACTTATTACTTACATCATTGTGATACATTTTCTCTTCTATCCCCCACCGATTTCTCCGGTGGACTCTATATACATCTGTCCATGCCTCCTTCCCTCACCTATGTATTGCTCGCATGAACTGCTCACCATCATAAACCACTCAAAGTCACCTCATTCCATGGTACAGCACAGAAGTCGCTTCATCACTTCACCCAGCCATCTGCTCTCCCTTTTCTTTCTTCTGCTTTTAGCTGCTGGGGACATTGCTCCTAACCCTGGCCCACCTTTCACTAATATTTGCTCTACACTACCTGCCTCTTGCCGAACCACTACAAACTTTAACTGTGCTCTCCTAAACTCTCGATATGTGTGCAATAAGCTCACCCAGATTCATGACTTATTTCTCACTAATTCTCTTAATCTGCTGGCTCTCACAGAAACATGGATACAACATTCTGACACGGCTTCTCTCGCTGCTTTATCTTATTTTGACCTTCACTTTTCCCATACCCCAGATCTGACACCAGGCATGGTGGAGGAGTTGGGGTGCGTCTAGCCCCACAATGCACTTTTCAAGTCATCCCCCCATTACCTTCACTTACATTTCCCTCTTTTGAGGGTCACACCCTCAGGCTCTTCTGCCCATTGTCTCTCAGAGTGGCGGTCATCTATCGTCCTCCTGGTTCTCCCCAAATGTTCCTGGATCATTTTGCCACCTGGCTCCCTCACTTTCTTTCCTCAGAAACACCTACACTCATCATGGGTGATTTTAATATCCCCATTGATATCCCAATCTCCTCTTTTGCCTCTTGGCTTCTGTCTCTAACCTCCTCCTTTGCCCTTTCACAGCTTACTGACTCTCCCACACACAAGGATGGGAATACACTGGACTTGATCTTCTCTAGACTTTGCTCTGTCTCTAAATTCACTAATTCTCCTTTTGAGCTCTCTGACCACAACCTTCTCTCCTTCTCTATCAGTAACTCCTATCCTCTTCCGGACACTCCAACCTTGTACACTTACAGAAACCTGCGTACCATAAACACCAGTCAATTTATAGACATTCTACAATCTTCACTATCACCAATCTCTTCTCTCTCCTGTCCTAATCTAGCAGCCAAACATTACCATGACACCCTAAAGTCTACCCTGGATCAAATGGCACCCTCTAAAACACGGACCTCCAGATACAGACGGCAGCAACCCTGGCACACGCTAACAACCCACTTTCTCAGGCGATGCTCTAGGTGTGCTGAACGTCTGTGGAGGAAAACTAAGACTTCTTCAGACTATCTGCACTATAAATTAATGCTTAAATCCTATTACTTCGCTCTTCACCTCGCCAAACAAACATATTTTACCTCCCTCATCTCCTCTCTGTCTAACAACCCAAAACGCCTTTTTGACACGTTCAACTCTCTCCTTCGGCCTAAAGTACAGACCCCAATCACTGATCTCTGTGCTGAAGACCTGGCCAAATACTTCAAAACTAAAATCGATGACATTCGTGATGAAATCCTCTCCCAGTCCCCTAAAAGTTCAGATCCAATTCCCAGCCACATCTCCTCTTCATCACTCTCAGTTTTTGAGCCTGTAACGGAGGATGAGGTTTCCAGGCTCCTCTCCTCCGCCCGCCCCACTACCTGCTCTAGTGACCCCATGCCTTCACACCTCATCCAGTCTCTCTCTCCTGCTATCAGCTGTCACCTAACTAAAATCTTTAACCTCTCCCTCTCTTCTGGGGTCTTTCCCTCCTCTTTCAAACACTATATCATAACCCCACTATTGAAAAAACCATCTCTGGACCCATCCTGTACAGCAAACTATCGACCCGTGTCAAATCTCCCCTTTATCTCCAAACTCCTGGAACGCTTAGTCTACTCCCGCCTTATCCACTACCTCTCCGAGAACTCTCTCCTTGACACCTTAAAGTCTAGTTTCCGCTCCCTTCACTCCACAGAAACGGCCCTAACCAAAGTCACTAATGATCTTCTGACGGCCAAATCAAATGGCAATTTCTCTTTACTGATTCTCTTGGACCTCTCTGCGGCTTTTGACACTGTGGATCACCTACTCCTCCTCAGTAGTCTCCGCTCCATCGGTCTCAAGGACTCTGCTCTCGCCTGGTTTTCCTCCTATCTCTCTGGGCGCTCATTTAGCGTCTCGTTTTCTGGCTCTACTTCTTCTCCTCTTCCCCTTGCTGTCGGGGTTCCCCAGTTATCGGTCCTGGGTCCTCTACTCTTTTCACTCTACACATCCCACCTCTATGCTGATGACACCCAACTCTATACCTCTTCCTCCAACATCACCTCTGCACTCCTACAGAATACCGGTGACTTTCTCTCTGCTGTCTCAGACATCATGTCCTCTTTATATCTGAAACTAAATCTTTCAAAAACAGAACTTCTTGTTTTTTCTCCATCAACTGATACTGTACCTAACCCTGACATTTCCATCTCGGTATGTGGGACTACCGTAACTCCCAGGCAGCAGGCTCGCTGTCTTGGAGTTATACTTGACTCTGATCTGTCTTTCACTCCCCACATTCAGTCCCTTTCACGTTCTTGTCACCTGCATCTCAAAAACATTTCCAGAATCCGCCCGTTTCTCACTACTGAAACTGCTAAAACTCTCATTATTGCTTTGATTCATTCCCGCCTCAATTACTGTAACTCTTTACTAATAGGCCTTCCTTTCTCCAAACTCTCTCCTCTTCAGTCCATCCTTAATGCCGCAGCCAGACTCATCTTCCTCTCCAGCCGCTACACCGACGCCTCCTCCCTGTGCCAGTCCCTACACTGGTTACCAATTCAGTCCAGAATGCAGTACAAAATCCTCAGTCTCACACACAAAGCTCTCCACAATGCTGAACCTCCCTAAATCTCCTCTCTCATCTCTATCTACCTTCCTACACGTTCTCTCCGACCTGCTAATGATCTCACACTAACATCTTCTATAATCCGAACTTCTTACTCCCGTCTCCAAGACTTCACTCGTGCTGCACCAGTTCTCTGGAATGCTATACCTCAATCCCTCAGACTCAACAACAACATCCATAGTTTCAAACGTGGCCTGAAAACACATCTCTTCAGACAGGCCTATGACATTCTTTAATTGGCCTCAACATATCCTAAACATATCCCCACACCTCTTGTTTGAGTAGTTATTGTGTAATATTATGTCTGATACTTGTCTTTGTTTGTACCCTATAATTGTAAGCACTGCGGAATCTGTAGGCGCTATATAAATACAATTATTATTATTATTAAACTACCTGTCTACCACTGGATTTGTGCTGTTGCCCAAAACCCGTATGCATGAGATGCCTGTTTACCAGTGCCAATCTAACTCCTGATGTTACTGTTTGTATGAATGGAAGAAGTCTTCAAAATCTGCTTTCATAAAATGTTCCAGAAGTATTTAATCTGAGACACTACATCGATGAGCTGGAAAGCCTGTCAATGCACTCATCCAAAAGGACCTTCGGGTTGTGAATAATGTTTTCATATTCTATTTAAAAACATTAAAATGCATTAAAATTCAATAACACAATTTACAGTTATGTAGTACTGTACACTGGTAATAATTTGCACAGTGAAAATGTGTTTTACTTTGTTACATATTTTTCTTTTCGTCAAACTAAATAATTCATTACAGAAGCAAGAAGAAAGAAAAAGAACAAGGAAGCTAGAATAGCAGCATTCCTGTATTAGTAATACTATTTGACAAAAGGTACAACATTCATTGCATACATAAAGAAATGAACCAATGAATAGAAAACTACGTGACCGGTAACTCCAGTGTATAATCTAACAGTTCTGACAGCATTCCCTTTATAGCTGGTAGATATTGACACAGCATGGTGGTCCGTGGGGAACATAAAACCTCTGCTAAGGTGTTGCTGCACTTTCCCCCCCATGCTGCTTTTCCAAACTTCTGCATGAAAGAATTAGAATTCTTATATATATATATTTGTATTGCACAGCACTGAGACGGACCCTGTGGATTTTTAAATGGCTGTAGCAGTTCCGACAGACTCAAAAGATCCACTGTTATGTTCAGCTTTTTAACTTAGTTGCTTAAATCTTTACTGTTCAGATAAAAAACAAGCAAAAAAATCCACTTTATTTCATGTAGAGAAGATACAGTAATAAAAAAGATCTTATATTTTTACTTAAGTTTTAATTATTCTGCATGTAAGTAAATGTGTTACTGTTATTTAGCTGAATGAATTATGATTAAGCACAACACAGCAACATGTATTATGATGTCAATAATTTCCTATGTAGGGCTCAGTAGTACCGTAATTGGGTGTTTGCCGACCTAATAAGAGTCCTAAAATATGGTTGTAATACGGGGTGAGAAAATAACACTAAATGATCCAAGGGAAGGTTAAAGCCTTGACAGTCTTCTTAAATATACCATAGAGGGGATGCTTTTAAAGGAAAATATCTTTGTGCTATGAGGCATGACATGATAGTTTTTTTGCGGATTCTCCCAGACGTACAATCTAAGCCCTTAGCTGGCTATGGCTGCTATATTATGGATCCATACAATACAAATATTTTATTATTTCAGGAAAGCAGGTCTAAGTTGCTGTCAAAACCAGTTCCTAGGGTAGTCTATTAGAGAACCTCACTGCTCAAACAGTAAAAAATCACATTTTCACAGTTTGAGATTAAATAGTTTTCCTCCAGCTGCAGATCCCATGGTATCCTTGAGGTAAGAGAACTATTTTTCGTTGTATTTCTGAATAAACTTTTAAAATAACTTTGTTGGTCTGCAGAGCTGCCCTCTCCCCCCCACACTCTCTCCACCATCTTAGTTATTTTTTTCTTTAACAATTTAACAGTTAACATGCATCTGCTACACATGGCAGGTCATATGCTATGTTCCTATTTCCTTTTTTATTTTGTACCTGGAATGGATCCAGATGACTGTTTATAGTCACTGTGTTATTCCTGTTCCTAAAATGAGATGAGAATTGGTATCATACTAGCTTTCGAAATATAGGAGGTGAGTGGAGTAGCAATAAAGGGACCCAAGAGGTCTTAAAAGCTGCAATCTATATCTTCACAGTTAGCCAATAAAGGTATCACTGATACTCCACTTCTCTTCTAGGTTACTTACTGGATCCATGAACCTTATGCACCTGCCATTACTATTGTTACATCAATCGGTATGTGTGCCTTTGCTCCAGTCTTGCTTGGTTTTGGTAAGGTTACAATTAGTTTTTGTTACCATTTGGTTTTGTCACTAGCTTTTAATGCTGGGCCACTTGTCTAATAAATTCCATGGGTTATATTGCCGTGTAATATGTGGTCCGTATTTGAGTTATCCTGTAGGTGATACAACTCCTGTGCAATTACTTTTTTTTTTTAAGAAACACACTTATTCTGCAAGTCCTTCAACTCTCATCTGCCAATATAATTTTTGGTGAAAAGTCATTTACTTCTGACATTGATACAAGCTTGTATTTGCTTTGTGCGCAATGGCTGTTGGGTCCCCTATTCGGCCCAGTCATTAAGTCCTGTGGGTAATCTGAGTATAGGGAGCTATTGTAAGGGCCCAGAAAGGCGGCTAATAAAGGTTGCCAAGGATCTGTGATTGCATTGGTGGTAAATGACCGTGTCCTGTGTCCCCCCCCCCCCCAAACACTGCTGGCTTATTTGTGTGAACTGGCTATTTCCTGTTTCTGTGCCCTCCCTCCAACTACAATCTCCAGAAGCCCTTGTTTCCAGGTAGGATGTGATTTATCTCTCTCCCACACATCAACCACCCCACCCATTGCAGCACATTTAGACTCTCTTCCATGGGTGCTGTTCTTGAAACTACAATTTCTTGCAGCCCTGTGGAGGAAGATCTCCATACCACCAAGTGGCTGCTCCACCCATTGAAGCTCAGACACGCTTCCTTTCAACACCTGGCTAGTGAAGCATTGTCTTGGGCCACACAGCAACATGGGAAAATCCTAAGACAACACTCATTTTGTTTACTGCTAAATGAACATCAGGGGCAAAGATCCCATAAGAATTGGGAGACTATACATCAAGCACAGGTACAGACACTATATGATGAACCACACCAACTTTACAGCCCCTGTAGCACAGTAAAGTAGAAATAAATCTCAGAATACCCCTTCAAAGGGAATCTGTTATTAGTGTCACCCCACTAGCTTGTTGGTATAGGGTGGTAGTGTGGGTGACACTGATAATCATTAGTGTTGCTCGCGAATATTCGCAATGTGAATTTCATTCGCAAATATTCGCGAATATAGCACTATATATTCGTAATTACGAATATTCGTTTTTTGGTTTTTTTCACAGTACACATCACAGTGATCACCCCTCTCTGCTTCCAGCTTGTGTGGTGTAAGAGAGCTCTAATACTACTGTGTGAGACTGGCGTGCAAATTTTTGCATGTGCAAAAATTAGCATATGTTAATTTTCGCATATGCGAATTTTCGCTTATGCAAATTATTGCATATGCTAATTTTCGCATAAGCAAATTTTAGCAAATGCGAAAATAAAACGCGAATATTACAAATATGCGAATTTAGCGAATTTATGACGAATATTCGTCCATATATTCGCGAAATATTGCGAATTCGAATATGGCCTATGCTGCTCAACATTAATAATCATACTTACATATACCCAATCTGTGGCCCTGTTAGCCCGTTATCCTCCTTATTTGTGTGGTAGGCTTGTTGCACGGGCGGTGCTCCAAGAGCATGCTGGCATCATGGCTACTCTTTCTTCAACCCTTCAACAAGGAGGTTAATGGGCTGAAATGCAATTATCTATCTAGTATGAACCCATTTTATTTATTTATTTCCATGGGGATCCATGTAATGTGTAGTGAGTAGCTATATATGCTATAGTGTTTTTTCTATAGAAGCAATAGTTTTAGGGAAAAATACCTCTAAAGTAGGGCATGAAAAGAAAAAAAATCCATAAAAAAACATACAGAAGAAACTTATAACTCCTCTATACAGTTTTCTAGCATACAAAATTTGCAGAGTTGCAATATGGACCTAGGACCCGTCAACCCCCCCCCCCCCCCCCCCACACACACACACACATACTCACACCCACCCACACCCTCCCTTACGAGCATATATATATATATATATATATATATATATATATATTAGCTGAGTACTCTGCGTTGCCCGGTTTTGACTTCATATCCTTTTTTTTTTACTTCATATAATGTCCTCATATACTGTTGTCATATCCCAACCCCATTTCCTGTCCTCATATGCCTACCTCATATCCCATCGTCATATCCCATCATCATATCTCTACCTTATATCCTGACCTCCTCTCCTGCCCTCATATCTCAACCTCATATCCCATCCTCCTATCCCATCCTCCTATCCCGACCTTCCATCTCGACCTCATATCCCGTCCTCATATCCCGACCTCCTATCCTGTCCTCCTATCTCGACTTCATATCCTGTCTTCATACCCCGTCTTCATATCCCGACCTCATATCTCGTCCTCCTATCTCGACCTCCTATCCCGATCTCCTATGCCAACCTCATATCCTAACCTCATATGCTGACCTCCTATCCCGTCCTCCTATCCCAACCTCATATCCCGACCTCATTTCCCGACCTTCTATCCTGTCCTCATATTCCGTCCTCATATCTCAACCTCATATCCCGTCCTCATGTCCCGACCTCCTATCTTGACCTAATTTCCCATCCTCCTATCTCTACCTCATATCCTGTCCTCATATCCCAACCTCATATCCCGTCGTCATATCCCATCATCATATCTCTACCTCATATCCTGACCTCCTATCCCGACCTCCTATCCCGACCTCCTATCTTGACCTCATTTTCCATCCTCCTATCTCAACCTCATATCCCGTCCTCATATCCCGTCCTCATATCCCAACCTCATATCCCGTCGTCATATCCTGTCATCATATCTCAACCTCCTATCCCGACCTCCTATCCCAACCTCATATCCCGATCTCATATCCTGAGGTCCTATCCCGTCCTCCTATCTCAACCTCATATCCCGACCTCACATCCCATCATATCCCGACCTCCTATCCCTTCCTCATATTCCATCCTCATTTTCCGTCTTCATATCTCAACCTCATATTCCATCTTCATATCCCGTCCTCATGTCCCCACCTCCTATCTCGATCTCATTTGCCTTCCTCCTATCTTGACCTTATATCATGTCCTCATATCTCAACCTCATTTTCCATGCTCATGTCCTGTCCTCATATGCCGTCCTCATGTCCCCACCTCCTATCTTGACCTCATTTCCCATCCTCCTATCTCGACCTCATATCCCGCCTCATATCCCATCCTCATATCTCTACCTCATATCCCATCCTCATGTCCCGTCCTCATATGCCGTCCTCATGTCCCGACCTCCTATCTCAACCTCATTTCCCATCCTCCTATCTCGACCTCATATCCCGTCCTCATATCCCAACCTCATATCCCGTTGTCATATCCCGTCATCATATCTCTACCTCAAATCCTCACCTCCTATCCCGACCTCTTATCTCGACCTCATATCCTGTATTCATATCCCAACCTCATATCCTGACCTCATATCCTGATGTCCTATCCCATCCTCCTATCTCAAAATCATATCCTGACCTCACATCCCATCCCCATATCCCGACCTCCTATCCTTACCTTCTATCCCGACCTCTTATCCCATCCTCATATTCCGTCCTCATATTCCGTCTTCATATCTCAACCTCATATCCCATTCTCATGTCCCCACCTCCTATCTCAACCTCATTTCCCATCCTCCTATCTCGGCCTCATATCCCGACCTCATATCCCTTCCTCATATCTGAACCTCATATACCGTCCTTATACACCCATTCTAATATCCTGACCTCATATCCCGACCTCATATCCCATCCTCATGTCCCGACCTCCTATCCCGACCTCATATCCCGACCTCATATACCATCCTTATATCCTATCCTCATACCCCAACCTTATGTCCCGACCTCGTATCCTGACCTCATATCCCATCCTCATATCCTATTTTTATGTCCCATCCTCATATCCTGTCCTCAGGTGGGATTGATTTGTTATGAAGATATTGTAAGCTAAAAATTGAACGGGACATGGCTTTGTGGGACCGGACGTGATTTGCAAGCCAAACCAATGCACGAAAATAGTAGATAATAAAAGGGGTGGGGCTTAAAATGTGGGCATGTCTTTGTGAGATGGGGTGTGGCTCGCAAGCCAGACTGACACATTCACCAGGAGATGCAGAGCGGAGCTTGTGGAGTAAGGTACTGCATGGGACTTGAAACAAAAACCCACCTTTTATATAAGGGTGTTGGTAAGGGTTAATTTACCTATCATATATTTTTATTTGACATATAAGTAATATGTGTACCAGGTATTATTTAAATATCTCCAGCCGTATGGAAGTTATGTGGGAACATACATTTCCCATTGATTTGCATGGAACTTTGAACCAAAATCCTGATCCTCACAAATGGGGGTAGTTAAGGGTTAAATTAAATATCCTATATTTTAAGTGGACATATAAATAACATGTGAGCAAGTATTATCGAAATATCTCCAGCCGATTGGAAGTTGTTCACATATAAGTATCATATGTGCCAAGTTTCATATATATATATATATATATATATATATATATATATACATATATATACATATATATACATATATATATATATATATATATATATATATATATATATATATATATATATATATATATACATAAAACTCAACGTGTGTGTGTGTGTGTGTGTGTATGTATGTTCCACAAAAACTTCCAAACGGCTAAAGATATTAACATGAAACTTGGCACACATGTTACTTATATGTCAACAACAAACATAGGATAGGTGATTTAACCCTTACTCACCCCCATTTGCCAGGGGCGGGGTTTATGTTTAAAGTCCCATACAAGTCTATGAGAAATATATGTTACTGCATAGCTTCCAAATGGCTGGAGATATTTCAATAATACTTGGTCACATGTTACTTATATGTCAACTTAAAATATAGGATAGTTAATTTAACCCTTAACTACCCCCCATTTGTGAGGGTCAGGGTTTTTGTTTAACGTCCCTTGCAAATCAATGGGAAATGTATGTTCTCACATAATATCCTTATAACTGGAGCTATTTCAATACCTGGTACACATATTACAGGTCGGGATATGAGGATGCGATGGGAGGTTGATAGGAGGTCGAGATAGGAGGTCAAGATAGGAGGATGAGATAGGAGGACGGGTTAGGAGGACGTGAAAGGAGGATGGGATGGGAGGACGGGATAGGAGGTCGAGATAGGAGGTCGAGATAGGAGGATGAGATAGGAGGATGGGATAGGAGGACGGGATAGGAGGATGGGATAGGAGGACGGGATAGGGGTCTCCTATGCCAACCTCATATCCCGATCTAATATGCTGACCTCCTATCCCGTCCTCCTATCTCAACCTCATATCCCGACCTCATATCCCATCCTCATTTCCCGACCTCCTATCCTGTCCTCATTTTCCGTCCTCATATTCCATCCTCATATCTCAACCTCATATCCCGTCCTCATATCCCGTCTTCATGTCCCGACCTCCTATCTTGACCTCATTTCCCATCCTCCTATCTCGACCTCATATCCTGTCCTCATATCCCAACCTCATATCCCGTCGTCATATCCCGTCATCATATCTCTACCTCATATCCTGACCTCCTATCCCGACCTCCTATATTGACCTCATTTCCCATCCTCCTATCTCGACCTCATATCCCGTCCTCATATCCTGTCCTCATATCCCAACCTCATATCCCGTCGTCATATCACGTCATCATATCTCAACCTCCTATCCCGACCTCCTATCCCGACCTCCTATCCCAACCTCATATCCCGACCTCATATCCTGAGGTCCTATCCCGTCCTCCTATCTCGACCTCATATCCTGACCTCACATCCCATCCTCATATCCCGACCTCCTATCCCGACCTCCTATCCCTTCCTCATATTCCATCCTCATTTTCCATCTTCATATCTCAACCTTATATTCCATCCTCATATCCCGTCCTCATGTCCCCACCTCCTATCTCGACCTCATTTCCCTTCCTCCTATCTCGACCTTATATCACGTCCTCATATCTCAACCTCATATCCCATGCGCCGTCCTCATGTCCCCAACTCCTATCTCGACCTCATTTCCCATCCTCCTATCTCGACCTCATATCCCGACCTCATATCCCATCCTCATATCTCTACCTCATATCCCATCCTCATGTCCCGTCCTCATATGCCGTCCTCATATCCCGTCCTCATATCCCGACCTCCTATCTCAACCTCATTTTTCATCCTCCTATCTCGACCTCATATCCCATCCTCATATCCCAACCTCATATCCCGTCGTCATATCCCGTCATCATATCTCTACCTCATATCCTGACCTCCTATCCCGACCTCTTATCTCGACCTCATATCCTGTGTTCATATCCCAACCTCATATCCTGACCTTATATCCTGATGTCCTATCCCATCCTCCTATCTCAACCTCATAGCCTGACCTCACATTACATCCTCATATCCCGACCTCCTATCCTGACCTCCTATCCTGACCTCTTATCCCATCCTCCTATTCCGTCCTCATATTCTGTCTTCATATCTCAACCTCATATCCCATCCTCATGTCCCGACCTCCTATCTCAACCTCATTTCCCATCTTGGCCTCATATCCCGACCTCATATCCCCTCCTCATATCTGGACCTCACATACCGTCCTTATACACCCATCCTAATATCCTGACCTCATATCCCGACCTTATATCCCATCCTCATATCCCGACCTCCTATCCCGACCTCATATCCCGTCCTCATATCCCGACCTCATATACCGTCCTTATATCCTATCCTCATACCCCAACCTTAAGTCCCGACCTCGTATCCTGACCTCATATCCCATCCTCATATCCCATTTTTATGTCCCATCCTCATATCCTGTCCTCAGGTGGGACTGATTTGTTATGAAGATATTGTAAGCTAAAAATTGAAGGGGACATGACTTTGTGGGATCGGACGTGATTTGCAAGCCAGACCAATGCACACAAATGGTAGATAATAAAAGGGGTGGGGCTTAAACTGTGGGCATGTCTTTGTGAGATGGGGTGTGGCTCGCAAGCCAGACTGACACATTCACCAGGAGATGCAGAGCGGAGCTTGTGGAGTAAGGTACTGCATGGGACTTGAAACGAAAACCCACCTTTTATATAAGGGTGTTGGTAAGGGTTAATTTACCTATCATATATTTTTATTTGACATATAAGTAATATGTGTACCAGGTCTTATTTAAATATCTCCAGCCGTATGGAAGTTATGTGGGAACATATATTTCCCATTGATTTGCATGGGACTTTGAACAAAAATCCTGATCCTCACAAAAGGGGGTAGTTAAGGGTTAAATTAAATATCCTATATTTTAAGTGGACATATAAATAACATGTGACCAAGTATTATCGAAATATCTCCAGCCGATTGGAAGTTATGCAGTAACATATATTTCCCAGAGTTGTATGGGACTTTAAACAAAAACCCTGCCCAGGCAAATGGGGGTGCGTAAGGGTTAAATCCTCTATCCTATGTTTGTTGTTCACATATAAGTATCATATGTGCCACGTTTCATATATATATATATATATATATATATATATATATATATATATATATATACATAAAACTCAACGTGTGTGTGTGTGTGTATGTATGTTCCACAAAAACTTCCAAACGGCTAAAGATATTAACATGAAACTTGGCACACATGTTACTTATATGTCAGCAACAAACATAGGATAGGTGATTTAATCCTTACTCACCCCCCCCATTTGCCAGGGGTGGGGTTTATGTTTAAAGTCACATACAAGTCTATGAGAAATATATGTTACTGCATAGCTTCCAAATGGCTGGAGATATTTCAATAATACTTGGTCACATGTTACTTATATGTCCACTTAAAATATAGGATAGTTAATTTAACCCTTAACTACCCCCATTTGTGAGGGTCAGGGTTTTTGTTTAACGTCCCTTGCAAATCAATGGGAAATGTATGTTCTCACATAATATCCTTACGGCTGGAGCTATTTCAATACCTGGTACACATATTACAGGTCGGGATATGAGGACACGATGGGAGGTTGAGATAGGAGGTCGAGATAGGAGGTCAAGATAGGAGGATGAGATAGGAGGACGGTTAGGAGGACATGATAGGAGGATGGGATGGGAGGACGGGATAGGAGGTCGAGATAGGAGGTCAAGATAGGAGGTCAAGATAGGAGGATGAGATAGGAGGACGGGATAGGAGGACGGGATAGGAGGACGGGATAGGAGGATGGGATAGGAGGATGGGATAGGGGTCGGGATAGGAGGTCGGGATATGAGGACGGGATAGGAGGACGGGATAGGAGGTCGGGATAGGAGGTCGGGATAGGAGATCGGGATAGGAGGACGGGATAGGAGGAAGGGATAGGAGGAAGGGATAGGATGACGGAATAGGAGGATGGGATAGGAGGTCAAGATAGGAGGTCGGGATATGAGGACAAGAAAGGAGGACGGGATAGAAGGTCGGGATAGGAGGTCGGGATAGGAGGTTGGGATATGGGGACGAGAAAGGAGGACGGGATAGGAGGACGGGATAGGAGGTCGGGATAGGAGGTCGGGATATGAGGACGAGAAAGGAGGACGGGATAGGAGGACGGGATAGGAGGACGGTCTAGGAGGATGGGATAGGAGGACGAGATAGGCGGTCGGGATAGGAGGACGGGATAGGAGGTCTGGATAGGAGGTCAAGATAGGAGGACGGGATAGGAGGACAGGATAGGAGGTCGAGATAGGAGGACGAGATAGGAGGACGGGATAGGAGGAAGGGATAGGAGAACAGGATAGGAGGTTGAGATAGAAGGTCAGGATAGTAGGTCGGGATAGGAGGACGGGATAGAAGATCGTGATAGGAGGTCTGGATAGGAGGACTGTATAGGAGGTCGGGACAGGAGGTCGGGACAGGAGGTCGAGATAGGAGGACGGGATAGGATGTCGGGATGTGGGGTTGGGATATGACAACAATATATGAGGACTGCATATGAAGTCAAAAGCTTCCTCCTTTGTTTATTTTCCTCCCCAACAAGGATTAGGAAGGAAAAACCGGGCAACGCCAGGTACTCAGCTAGTCTATATATATAAAACTCAACATGTGTGTGTGTGTGTGTGTGTGTGTATGTATGTTCCACAAAAACTTCCAAATGGCTAAAGATATTAACATGAAACTTGGCACACATGTTACTTATATGTCAACAACAAACATAGGATAGGTGATTTAACCCTTACTCACCCCCATTTGCCAGCGGCGGGGCTTATGTTTAAAGTCCCATGCAATTCTATGGGAAATATATGTTACTGCATAACTTCCAAACGGCTTGAGATATTTCGATATTACTTGGTCACATGTTACTTATATGCCCACTTAAAATATAGGATAGTTAATTTAACCCTTATTTGTGAGTGTCAGAGTATTTGTTTAAAGTCCCATGCAAATCAATTTGAAATGTATGTTCTCACATAACTTCCGTATGGCTAGACATATTTCAATACCTGGTACACATATTATGGGTCAGGATATGAGGACGGGATGGGAGGTCGAGATAGGTGGTCGAGATAGGAGAACGGGATGTTCGGGATAGGAGGTCAGAATAGGAGGGCGAGATAGGAGGTCGAGTTAGGAGGTTGAGATAGGAGGATGGGATAGGAGGTTGAGATAGGAGGTCAGGATAGGAGGACGGGATAGGAGGTCGATATAGGAGGACGGAATAGGAGCTTGAGATAGGAGGTCGGGATAGGAGGACGGGATGGTCGAGATAGAAGGTCGGGATAGGAGGTCAGGATAGGAGGTCGAGTTAGGAGGTCGAGATAGGAGGACGGGATAGGAGGATGGGATAGGAGGATGGGATAGGAGGACGGGATACGAGGTCGAGAAAGGAGGACGGGACAGGAGGTCGGGAAAGGAGGTCGGGAAAGGAGGTCGGGAAAGGAGGACGGGATAGGAGGACGTGATAGGAGGACGGGATAGGAGGTCGAGATAAGAGGTCGGGATAGGAAGTCGGGATAGGAGGTCAGGATAGGAGGTCGGGATAGGAGGACGGGATAGGAAGTCGGGATAGGAGGTCGGGATAGGAGGATGGGATAGGAGGAGGGGATAGGAGGATGGGATAGGAGGTCGGGGTATGAGGACGGGATATGAAGTCAAAAGCTTCCTCCTTTGTTGAGTTTCCTCCACAACAAGAATGAGGAAGGAAAAACCGGGCAACGCCGGGTACTCAGCTAATATATATATATATATATATATATATATATATATATATATATATATATATATACACACACACACACACACAATAAAATTCCTTTGCAGCACTACTCCAATGCCATATAATGAATGGTGCTAGAACTCCAGAGCCGACAAAAGTCCATAAAGGTAGAAAAACAATAGTCTGGCACTCCGAAAAGTTGCAGAAAAAAAAGTGAATTTAGTTTCTCACATCCTAGCAGCAACGTTTCAGTTCAACACTGGAACCTTTTTCAAGCTTAAGGATACATTGTACATAGGGGGTTTTTATACCCAAAATGTGATCAATCAGTACAAAGTGCAAAGTGTTAAATCAATGAAACAATTACATACATAAAAGTTCATAAATATAGATTGTGATATAGTGGCCCTTTCATAATGTTTGTAGCCATTTCTGGTCATATTATCTGTGTAAAGTGCATATTAGAAAAGTTCCAGTTAATAGCCAAATGCAATAAATAACATCATATTACATCATTAACACACCTGTTACCATTCAATATTCCATTATAACCACATATGCTATAAATACACTAAATTGTATATGCAATTAAAGAAAGGTGCGCTTACCTTCTCCATCATGGCGCCATTAGCATGAGTCTGTGGATACTGCGTATTAGAGATGGGGAAGTGGCGCAGACGCCCAAGCCGTGGACCCACGCTAACTTTTGGGAGCACCGCACTATTGTTTACATTAACAAAAATTGAAACCAAACTCTCCCTTTTCAACACTAAACAAGGGTCCTCTTCTGTAGCTGGCCCTTTGCACTGACCCTGCATCATGACACATTTTCTGGGAATTGAAAATTCCTGACTAACATATTTGAAGGTAGGTCAGAGCAGGATAGCACTCAGAGCAGGTTAGAGTAGGATTCAGATTTTAGCTGAATTTGTGTCCTGACAACACAGATAGCAGACAGATTTATAGTCAATGGACTATTACCAACCACATCTGTTGGTTTGTTCCAAGAATCTACTACTCTTTTAGTTAACATTTTCTTAAGTTTCACCTAATTTATCCCCCCAACAGACTGTGCCCCCTTGTTCTTTTGTTCAGTTTTTATCAGAAATCCAGAAGTGTTACATGCACATCTCTTGCATATTTATAATGTAATAAAAGCCTATGGAAAAACATTCACCAGTGCACACACTGCTTAAAAAAAAGTCCCTAATTTTCCAATGACACACATTCATTTTTTGTCATGGAAATGACTTTTTAAGTGGATAAATAAAAATAACCAGAGCATAGTAATTATTTTGGGGAGAAACGACTTACTGCTATAAACCAGATGAAAACCAATGTCGGTGTCAGATCCATTGGTGTTAAATTCTATCCACAAATGGTTTGAGGTGCTGTTGAGTGATAATTTTAATAACTGATTTTTTGTAAAAGCTCCTAAAAGTCGTGAAGAACCGTCTTTCCCATCATGCACCTGTGACAGAAAAACAAAAACATTTGTATTAAAGGGGAAGAGACACTGGGTAAATATCTCTATCAATTCTTACTGTAATCCATGTACGAAATCCTTATTGTGGACAAAAGATTAATTGTGTTATATAGTTCTTCTTTTTTGGCAGGTTAGATGAAAGATCAAAACATTTCACGTGCTGTCAAGACTTGTACAATCAATTATGTTTTCAAACATGTTAAAGCCCTTCTCCCCAATACAATTAATATTTATACCTTTATTTTTCCTTTGAGATTTATAACCTCAGCCTTTTGATAATCTACTTAGGCAACCTCAAAAAAAAAAAAAAAAATTGGTGACATTTCAGAGTAGTGTGTCGTTTCTAAGATCATCAATGAGGGAGAAAAAAGAAATTGTCCACTCTGTTCCTTCCTGTCAACTTCTATTAAAAGAAAATTGGAAATTTGAAGCTAAGCTGTCATCTTGCATCTCTGACTTGGTGCATGAGGTGACTTCAATTTTGTATTGGAGGTTTATAAGAAAGAAAGTGCTGTATAACAATCTAATAATACAAGGGGTGATTATTATATGCCTGCCCAGTAAACTTTATGAAGACAATGTTTGAATGGTTATTGTTTAGTTTATTATCATGATGACTAATGACTATTTTTTTAATACTGTAGACATAAACAATTTTTAAGATGTATATAAAGTTTATTATGGCAACCTAAAGGATATCTGACCACTAATATGTATGACGTATCCATTCTATTGATTGATGAGAGTCCCAGGAATGGAATTCCCCAACAATTGGGAAAATACATTTTATCATTTATTTCTGTGTTTGTCAATCTACTTTGCTACTGTGGGGCAGAGGGGGAAAGGGGCATTGACTGTTTTGTTATATACTGTATGGGAGAGATATAAACAGGAAAGGAGCTTAGCTGTTTCCCTTCCACACCATAGACTTCATTGGTCTGTTGTGCATGGTAAAAGTCCTTAAAGGGGTACTTTTTTTTCTTTTTTTTTTAAATCAACTGGTACCAGAAAGTTAACAGATTTCTTCTATCAAAAAATTGTAATCCTTCCAGTACTTATCAGCTGTGGTATGCTCCAGAGGAGGTTGAGTAGTTCTTTTTAGTCTGACAAATCTGTTTAACTTTCGGGAACCAGTTGATTTGAAAAAATCCATCAGAGTACCCCTTTAACTCCCTTTGTTTCTCTTGTATAGAAGAATATTTAGTAAAATGTGGGTCCCTTTTTTCTAAAAAATACATAATTATGTGACACTTGAAGTGCAGTTTCAGACACAATGATTTTTGGTTGAAGGTCAAGTGTTTGGTTTGTGATAAGTTATCACAAATGGGAACTAAAATGTTGTACTTCAGAAAACACATTTTTACTTTACTTCAATATAGTATATGTTTAGGCAGACCAAAAGAATGAAGATAGCATTTCTTTATCTCAAATTACACTGCAGTGGTCTTCATGGAAAGACTGTGTACAGTAGCATACTGAGTTTTGCGTCAACTTGTGGCCCTCCAGTTGTTGTAATTTTACAGTTTCCAGCATTCTGGCAGGTAGGATGTGCTGGGAGACAGAGTTTAACAAAACTCTTCAAGGTGTACTCCTGGGAAATGAATTTATTCCCTATCAAAATCATAGGGGATAGGTGTCTGATCATGGAGGATCTGGCTGGTGGGACCACCCGTGATATCTTGTACGAGGCCCATCAACTTACTCATCCTCGGTAAACATGGATATGGATCCAGCATGTCACCCAGTCAGAGGCTATATGCCCAGCAGAGGTGAGTTGGTATCTGAGTGTTAGGCTCAGAATGTGTGTTAGGATCCCATCCTAAATGAGGCCATCTCCCTGTGGTGGATGGGGGACACGTTTTTGATCAAAAAAGTGCGCTGAGAGCTTCAATTTTTTGACCAATGTGTGCTGCTGCAATCTTCTTTTTTGTATACTCTGTATCTGCCACAGCAGTGTGCACCCGTGTATTAGGTTGTTGTGCTAGCTAATTTTCTTTTTGCTTGTATTTACTACACAGGGGGAATGGCACCCTCTTTAGCTGTGCACCCCTCCCCCTTTTTCCCAGGTGGTGTTTTAAATTGTATATGGATCCAGCATGTCACCCAGTCAGAGGCTATATGCCCAGCAGAGGGGAGTTTGTATCTGAGTGTAAGGCTCAGAATGTGTGTTAGGATCCCATCCTAAATGAGGCCACCTCCCCGTGGTGGATGGGGGGCACGTTTTTGATCAAAAAAGGGCGCTGAGAGCCTCAATTTTTTGACCAATGTGTGCTGCTGCAATCTTCTTTTTTGTCCTCGGTGAACACTTTGCACTCATTTCTATGGGTGGGGGCCAGAGCACACTAAGGACGGGTAAGTAGCTGGGCCCCGTACATCTTTATTAATGATAAAGATCTAGATGTGGATTGTGCAGTATTCTCCAGGTGCAGGGACTGTTGTAAGCAATTGAATACTACAATACTGAATATTAACTCTAGATCACAAAAGATAGGATTAGATTAGATTAATCATTTTATATAAGTATTCATGTAATATTTATGTTTTCAATAAAAATAAAGAAGAAAGCACATAACAGTCACCATATAGTTGGCTTTAAATCTTCATGCTTTATTTAATCATGACAAATGAGCAATTCAAGTATATGCAGGGGAGATATCAAAGAGCCTGACAAACAGTAGGCAACACCACATTTTGCACTGACCAGCACTTCTTCTGGCCCATTTGGACATAAACAAAATGATATATTCCAGATATTGGGGTACACAAATAATACTGCCTGTAAAGAAAAACTATATGAGCACTAGGAACTCTATATGAACACTATATGAACTCCCAATAAATCCCAACCACATAAGCAAAAAAATGTAGTTATTCCAAAAATTAATTGTTCCAAAATGTATTATGTTTATTTATTAATGAATAAGGCATAAAAATGAAGGGGTTCCACACAGAGGGGGTAAAAATACACAGGGTGTCACTCTAGTGTCACAAAAACAGCCTAATCATGGTTTTTATATAAAAAATATACATGCCATACATTCCATTAACAGCAAAGTGCAAAAAACTTCCACAAAGCAGCACTTCTTAAAGCCAGAACAGCTAACAATATATAGCAATATGTAAACCCATTAACAAAAATGTCAAGGCAGGAGGACACCGGAGCGAGGGGTGGTGTCGCTTTGTTGTCCTTCTGCCTTGACATCTTTGGTAATGGGTTTACACATTGCTATATATTGTTAGCCATTTTGGCTTTGGGAAATGCTGTTTTATGCATGTTTTTTTTTTTTTGCACTTTGCTGTTAATGGAATGTATGGCATGTATATTTTTTATATACCCATTTGGACATAGAAGCCAATAGAAGGGCTGATCAGTGTGAAACAGGCCTTTGCCTCCTTTATGTCCATGCATTCCAGCTGCTTGATATTTTTCCTGCACATAATATTGTTGCTTATCTTTCACGATATCATAAAGTATGAAGATTTAAAGTCAAGCATATGGTGAGTGCTATGTGTTTTCCCTTTTATTTTTATTGAAGATTAAAGTTTGTCCTTTGCTGCACATTTGATCACCACTGGTTGCTGGGCATGGTTCTATGTCATGTTTGCCTATGCTGTGAGTTGGAGAGCAGTGCAGTGCCAAGATGTTTCTGTTTCCCATTGGTTAACATTTATGTTTGCCGATTGGTTATGTTATATTTTGTGGACAAACATTTTTACAGTAATTTGGTAACACATTGCTACTATGAAATGTTGGGAGAATTCCGTCTCTAGCAGCAAATAGACCAAGACAGAAAACATGAAGTAAAGGTGGTGCTTAGCTAGTGTTCTCTCACTTCTATGCAAAAGATTGAGTACATGCAGCCTGAGCCTGTTTGCCTCCTTCAGAGGGTCCATATTTTGCCTGAAATTTAAAGGCCTTTCTCCTATCTCTTGCCAATAATAAAGTTCTGGGCAGCTGTTACCTGTGCAAATACTTGTGTTCTTGCTACGTACACAGTGTTGCCTCTTGTTTGCAATCTTCTCTCTCTTCTACTTTTAATCATAATTATTATTATCAGTTCATTACTTTTGGGACATAATTATTTTCTTGATGTGATCATGTTGCTCTTTTTCTTATTGATATCACCTTGCAAAGCTAGTGTATTAATAACTCCCTTCTACCCCCACATACCATCTATAGTAATGTACAGCTCTGGCCAGTGCACTTTCTTCAGCACTATGTCATGGCATAACAGAGAAGAGTAAGTGCTTGTCTAAAAAAGTTAGAGAATGATTGTCTGGGTGTGGACACCTGCTGGAAAACAAAAAAGCTCTGGTCTCACACCTCTGAAATATTTAGAATGAGAAGTATCTATGCTCCATAATAGACAATCTCAGGGGCTCGATAACAGCAATGAAAGCACTAAACTCATCTTATCAGTACTCTGAAGGGTTAATTGTAACAAACCATGCATATTTTTAAAATCCTTTTGAAAGTACAGGCAAGTTTAACCAAAAAAAAATATATATATTGTTTCTGTATAATTTGATTATTTAGCTACCTCTACAACTTCATGAACACATACAAGTGTACTCTTACCTTTAGAATGTCCCCTTCAAGCAGCTGAAAAGTTCTGGCTTGTAGATGGATTCCCTTTCCTGGCTGAGTTTCTATCCTGTATATGCATTCATGGTTGTTGTCATAGTTAGCAGGGAAATTTGGAGATAGGAGTGTCCCTTCATTACCAATAATTGTTGCTCCACATTCAGCTGAAGACAATGGGTATATTTAAAACAAATAATTAAAAAATGGTGAATTTTTATTGCTCATAATTAATATTTATAATGTTGTAAGCAGCATGTTAACATCAAGAAAATAAAATCAGCAAAGATCTTAAGCTGCTATGCATTTGACTCCAAACTTAGACAAGACCTCAATTTATCTTCCTTTACTGTCATCAATAATGCAAGACAGAGGTGTTATAGAAGGTAGACTCTCGTGAACCTGGTTTGTTTTAATGTAGCTATTGGTGGTATATCGCTAGAATATGCCACCAATGTTTGAAGGATGGTGATCCAACTACTGTGATCTAGTTGTAGGAAAAAAGAGAACATTATACAACTTTTTCTCCTAGTAACTTGGTTTTGCTGTCTTCAGAGGTCACATGGTTGGCATATTAAAGGAAATGGCTGACCATGCGTTCTGTAGGAAAAGATTGAAGACCAAAAACAAAGTAGCGCTGTGGTTTCCTAGCGCCACTACTATTCTATTCTAGCAGTAAGGGGAGAGTTTTGACTGGTGTAAGATATTGTAGACATTGGTGGAATTGATGAAGATGATGAATTGATTTTGCAAATTTGGGAGTTTTTTTATGCCATTCACAGTGAGATCAAACTAGCATGTAATCTTAATATTTTACGTTGTCACAATTAAAACAACACCCAATTTGTACAGTTTACATTGTGTTTTACTAATTTTAAAAAATTCTAAACTTTTTAGAAAAAAAAATTAACTGCCATTTTCTGATCCCTATAACTTTTTAATTTTTCCATATACAATTTTTTTTCTTTTATATTTTGTTGGTCCCTTAGGGGACTTTTAGGAGAAATCATTAGATTCCTTATATAAATCAATGCAGTTCAATTGAACTGTATTGGTCATTGTGCTCTACGCTCGATTGATAGAGTCTGCTGCAGAGATGGTGATCGCCTATTAGCAGTGGCCTTCAGCTGCAGAAATCAGTAGCTTGTGCCATACATTCTTAATAGCACCATGACGTGTATACACGTCATGAGTTGATAAGGGGTTAAGAGCATTTCTGTCCCTGGCAGGCTCCAAAAAACTAATAAAAAAACATAGTTTTCCTGTCAAAATTGGAAGGAGTTTGTCATCTCATCTTTTTTTTATGTTGCACCTTGCACCTACCTTAGTAGAATCACAAGTAAATTCAGAGTATGCGTTAATAAATATAGATCCGATTTTCTGACTTGTTTTGATAAGTATTGTATATTACATTTTTGCCTCTGTGGGTGTATATGTATATATGTATGTTTTTATCATTTTAATATTGTGCATGCCATCTTTCTGCCTACATAGAAAATACATAGGTTAAAGTAGTTTCCCATACAGTGATGCCATATTGCTAGGATGTGCCAACATTTTCTGATTTTAGGGACACCCAAAATCCCGGAAAGTAAAAGTTGCAGATCTACATTCGTTCAGAACTCTTCTTCTGCACAGCAGCCAACTGATGCATCACTATGCAGGGGAAATTGGAATACACTACTTATTTTAAAAATTGTTACGGGTGGTCCCAGAAAATGGACTCTCACAAATATTTAAGTGATGGCATATTCTACCAATTTGATATTACTTTATACAATGAAAAAAAAACATTTATAAATTCACAATTGTACTTCTATGTTGAATTCAAATAGTATGATGAATTTAGACAGGTATTTAGAGTACTAAATACTTTAGTTCAAATTATCTTTGTTCTGTCAGAAACATTAAGCTACAATATTTTTTCATTGACATAAAACTAAAAATATGTAATATTTAAAGCAAACACTTTTATGACTTGAACAATCAAATAACCTCTATGTGCTAAAATTTGCATAATAAAAAGCACAGCACAGACAATGATTCTAGACATAGCTAACATCTGTAAACGCATATTTAAAAGCATTTGTGAATTAGCAAATAAAACACTTCTATGCAAAACCATGGTAAAGTCAGCAAATAGATTTTTTACATTTCAGGATGTGAAGTATTGAAATTCAGATAATTACCTTATACTTGATAGTGGTGGGGAAATGCTACTTAGTGTAGGTTTGTTAGTGGTGGAAAGTAAAAACTGCAAGCTATATTATTGCAAAAAAGTACCACAAAATATTTATATGTAAATATAAAAGTATATAGTTTCATATTTAGTATCATAAGGTGCTGCATACTGACAATTGACATAATATTCCAAAACATGAGTGTTAATTTAGGATTGGGCAACCTTTTAAAGGGCAACTCCAATTATGTTGTGGTGGAAGAAAACCCATTTAAAAATTGAGGGGACATAAAGCAAGCAATCTACAGATTTGCCAGAAGCCCCATCCAAGTCTATGGAACTTCCAGCTAATTCGTAGACCGCTCAGTTTCGCAGTGGACATCTTGTCGGCTACAGTGTTTTCCAGAATGTTAAACGTGTTTTCCCCCACAACATCATAAAATTGCACTTTAAAGTTACAACAACCTCCTTTTTTTTATTTTTATAAATGGTTAATAAAATGAGCATGTCTGCGGGAATTTGTGTCTATTCAGCCAGAAGAGCATTGGTGAAGTCAGGCACTAGTATTTGATAAGAAAACAGACTCACATTGTTCAAAAGTTTTTTTCCTACTTGTAGCCCATGGGCCTGCATAGAGTGTCCTACCCTATGTGTTATCCCACAACATTCCAGAAAAGCGCGGGTCACACATGCTCAGTTGATTTCCCTGTCTCCTGTCCCTATGCAACAGCTATCTTCTGTTCTGTCACTTTTCCGTAACTGTTCTGTCACAGTTATCCATAACCTGGCATTGGTGTATTTATTATCCCACACCTGGCCCAAGGATGGCTGTCTTATCCTCGGACCATGTAGGTTAACAATGCCCTGGCATCACTAACATATCCAAACACCCTGACACAGTAACCTTAAAGTGTACCTGTCATCAACATAAACTTTTTATATGATGTAGAAAATACCATTATATGTATTTAACCCCTTAAGGACCGAGCCATTTTATACCTTAAGGACCGGAGCGTTTTTTGCAATTCTGACCACTGTCACTTTAAACATTAATAACTCTGGGATGGTTTTAGTTATCATTCTGATTCCGAGATTGTTTTTTTGTGACATATTCTACTTTAACTTAGTGGTAAAATTTTATGGTAACTTGCATCCTTTCTTGGTGAAAAATCCCAAAATTTGATGAAAAAAATGAAAATTTTGCATTTTTCTAACTTTGAAGCTCTCTGCTTGTAAGGAAAATGGATATTCAAAATATATTTTTGTTGGGTTCACATATACAATATGTCTACTTTATGTTTGCATCATAAAATTTATGAGTTTTTACTTTTGGAAGACACCATAGGGCTTCAAAGTTCAGCAGCAATTTTGAAATTTTTCACAAAATTTTCAAACTCACTATTTTTCAGGGACCAGTTCAGTTTTGAAGTGGATTTGAAGGGTCTTCATATTAGAAATACCCCATAAATGACCCCATTATAAAAACTACACCCCCTAAAGTATTCAAAAAAACATTCAGTAAGTGTATTAACCCTTTAGGTGTTTCACAGGAATAGTAGCAAAGTGAAGGAGAAAATTCAAAATCTTCATTTTTTACACTCGCATGTTCTTGTAGACCCAATTTTTGAATTTTTGCAAGGGATAAAAAGGAGAAAATTTTTACTTGTATTTGAAACCCAATTTCTCTCGAGTAAGCACATACCTCATATGTCTATGTAAAGTGTTCGGCGGGCGCAGTAGAGGGCTCAGAAGGGAAGGAGCGACAAATGGTTTTTGGGGGGCATGCCGCATTTAGGAAGCCCCTATGGTGCCAGGACAGCAAAAAAAAACACATGGCATACCATTTTGGAAACTAGACCCCTCAGGGAACGTAACAAGGGGTAAAGTGAACCTTAATACCCTACAGGTGATTCACGACTTTTGCATATGTAAAAAAAATATATATTTTTTTACCTAAAATGCTTGGTTTCCCAAAAATTTTACATTTTTAAAAAGGGTAATAGCAGAAAATACCCCCCAAAATTTGAAGCCCAATTTCTCCCGATACAGAAAACACCTTGCATGGGGGTGAAAAGTTCTCTGCTGGCGCACTACAGGTCTCAGAAGAGAAGGAGTCACATTTGGCTTTTTGAAAGCAAATTTTGCTCTGGGGGCATGCCGCATTTAGGAAGCCCCTATGGTGCCAGAACAGCAAAAAAAAAACACATGGCATACCATTTTGGAAACTAGACCCCTCGGGGAACGTAACAAGGGGTAACGTGAACCTTAATGCCCTACAGGTGTTTCACAACTTTTGCATATGTAAAAAAAAAACATTTTTTTACCTAAAATGCTTGTTTTCCCAAAATGTTTACATTTTTAAAAAGGGTAATAGTGGAAAATACCCCCCAAAATTTGAAGCCCAATTTCTCCCGATTCAGAAAACACCCCATATGGGGGTGAAAAGTGCTCTGCTGGCGCACTACAGGTCTCAGAAGAGAAGGAGTAACATTTGGCTTTTTGAAAGCAAATTTTGCTCTGGGGGCATGCCGCATTTAGGAAGCCCCTATGGTGCCAGGACAGCAAAAAAAAAACACATGGCGTACCATTTTGGAAACTAGACCCCTCGGGGAACGTAACAAGGGGTAATGTGAACCTTAATACCCTACAGGTGTTTCACGACTTTTGCATATGTAAAAAAATATATATTTTTTTTACCTAAAATGCTTGGTTTCCCAAAATTTTTACAATTTTAAAAAGGGTAATAGCAGAAAATACCCCCCAAAATTTGAAGCCCAATTTCTCCCGATTCAGAAAACACCCCATATGGGTGTGAAAAGTGCTCTGCTGGCGCACTACATGTCTCAGAAGAGAAGGAGTCACATTTGGCTTTTTGAAAGCGAATTTTGCTCTGGGGGCATGCCGCATTTAGGAAGCCCCTATGGTGCCAGGACAGCAAAAAAAAAACACATGGCATACCATTTTAGAAACTAGACCCCTCGGGAACGTAACAAGGGGTAATTTGAACCTTAATACCCTACAGGTGTTTCACGACTTTTGCATATGTAAAAAAAATATTTTTTTTTTACCTAAAATGCTTGTTTTCCCCAAAATTTTACATTTTTTAAAAGGGTAATAGCAGAAAATACCCCCCAAAATTTGAAGCCCAATTTCTCCCGAGTACGGCGATACCCCATATGTGGCCCTAAACTGTTGCCTTGAAATACGACAGGGCTCCAAAGTGAGAGCGCCATGCGCATTTGAGGCCTAAATTAGGGACTTGCATAGGGGTGGACATAGGGGTATTCTACGCCAGTGATTCCCAAACAGGGTGCCTCCAGCTGTTGTAAAACTCCCAGCATGCCTGGACAGTCAACGGCTATCTGGCAATACTGGGAGTAGTTGTTTTGCAACAGCTGGAGGCTCCGTTTTGGAAACAGTGGCGTACCAGACGTTTTTCATTTTTATTGGGGAGGGGGGTTGTATAGGGGTATGTGCATATGTAGTGTTTTTTACTTTTTATTTTATTTTGTGGTAGTGTAGTGTAGTGTTTTTAGGGTACAGTCACACGGGCGGGGGGTTCACAGTAGTTTCTCGCTGGCAGTTTGAGCTACGGCAGAAAATTTGACGCAGCTCAAACTTGCAGCCGGATACTTACTGTAATCCTCCGCCCATGTGAGTGTACCCTGTACGTTCACATTGGGGGGGGGGGGGGGGGAACATCCAGCTGTTGCAAAACTACAACTCCCAGCATGTACGGTCTATCAGTGCATGCTGGGAGTTGTAGTTTTGCAACAGCTGGAGGCACACTGGTTGTGAAACACCGAGTTTGGTAACAAACTCAGTGTTTTGCAACCAGTGTGCCTTCAGCTGTTGCAAAAGCTACAACCCCCAGCATGTACGGACAGCGGAAGGGCATGCTGGGTGTTGTAGTTATGCAACAGCTGGAGGCATACTACTTTGGCTGGTAATTGTAGTTATGCAACAGCTGGAGACACACTGGTTTGCTACTTAACTCAGTGTGCCTTCAGCTGTTGCAAAACTACAACTCTCAGCAGTCACCGACAGCCAACGGGCATGCTGGGAGTTGTAGTTATGCAACCACCAGATGCACCACTACAACTCCCAGCATGCACTTTAGCTGATTGTGCAAGCTGGGAGTTGTAGTTACACAACAGCTGAAGGTACACTTTTCCATAGAAAGAATGTGCCTCCAGCTGTTGCAAAACTACAAGTCCCAGCATGCCCATAAGGGCATGCTGGGAGTTGTGGTGGTCTGCCTCCTGCTGTTGCATAACTACAGCTCCCAGCATGCCCTTTTTGCATGCTGGGAGCTGTTGCTAAGCAACAGCAGGAGGCTGTCACTCACCTCCAACGTTCCAGCCGCATCAGGTCAGTCCCTCGTCGTCTCCACCGCCGCCGCTGCTCCTGGGGCCCCGATCCCAACAGGGGCGCCGGGGATCGGGGTCCCCAGCACCCGGGGTGCACGTCCCGCACCCGCTCACGTCCTCCGGAAGAGGGGCGGAGCGGGTTGCGGGAGTGACATCCGCAGCAGGCGCCCCGATTGGTCGGCCGGTAATCCGGCCGACGAATCAGGGCGATCGTGAGGTGGCACCAGTGCCACCTCACCCCTGCTGCCTCTGGCTGTTCGGGGCCGTCTCTGACGGCCCCGATCAGCCAATAATTCCGGGTCACCGGGTCACTGGAGACCCGATTGACCCGGAATCCGCCGCAGATCGCTGGACTGAATTGTCCAGCGATCTGCGGCCATCGCCGACATGGGGGGTCATAATGACCCCCCTGGGCGATATGCCCCGATGCCTGCTGAACGATTTCAGCAGGCATCGGGGACCGGCTCCGCTCCAGATGGTTCCGGGGGGCCGGTAAAACACATGACGTTCTCATACGTCATGTGTCCTTAAGGACTCGGAAATGGAGACGTATGAGAACGTCATGTGTCCTTAAGGAGTTAAGCAAGTAGAAAAGACCACGCCACTTGAGGTATCCGATGCACTTAAAAACTATTTATTGTGGCACACATGTAACACAGGCAAGATGTGAGACGCACTCCAATGAGTGCTGGTTTCATGTCATGTGACGCCACATGACGCGAAACCAGCGCTTGTTGGAGTGCGTCTCACATCTTGCCTGTGTTACATGTGTGCCGCAATAAATAGTTTTTAAGTGCATTGAATATCTTGAGTGCCGTGGACTCTTCTACTTACCTGACTACAAGTTGCTACTGGCTATCACCAACTGACCACCATTTTCCAGCATGTACTGTGAGTAGCCTTCCCCTGAACTGCAATCAGGTGGTGCCGATCCCTGCAGTCTCTTCTCAACGTACCATTATATGTATATTTGTAATATACATTGATAAAAAATGGTGTATATTTTTGAGTGAAAAAATGCTGTCACTGCAGCTATTGTTTTTGTGTCTGATGATGAGTCCAAAAAGAGGAAGGGAGGGTAGGACAAGCAGGGACCTGAGCAGACTGCTGGCTTGTCAATCATCCTGATGTATGAGCCAGGAGCATGTTATAGAGCCTCAGTGCACACTGTCATGCTTTTTCTTACTGCACAGAGCACTGCTTGTCCACCCTCACTTCCTGTATTTGGACTCTTCATAAAGACACACATGCAACAGCTGCAGGGACAAAAATATACACATTTTAATCAATTTATATTACAAATATACATATAATGGTATTATCTACATTATATAAAAAAGTTTTTGTTGACAACAGGTACACTTTAATTGGGTGCCACATTATTATGGTCTATGTTCACAAAATTCTCATTCTTAACTGCTTTCAGCACATTTAAAAAAAAAAACTTTGGTCTGCATACACACAAAACTAGTGGGTTTTAGCTTAGTAAACGAGGGTCACTGTCTGCCTCCGCAGAAGCCGTTGACATCCTATGGAAAAATATGCACTTTAAAAAAAAAAATTATTACTTAGTATAACACCCAAAAACCCTTTCCATGAAGCAAAAAAGAGTGGCTTAACAGAATTACTAAAAGCCAAAAGTAAGCTGCATAATTGTAAAAGGGGTACTGCGGTGGAAAACTTTGAATGAACTGAAAATTTATAAATGAACTAGTGCCAGAAAGTTAAACATTTGTAAATTTGTAAATTAAACATTTGTAAATTTGTAGATTACTTCTATTTAAAAATCTTAATCTTTCCAGTACTTATTAGCAGCTGTATACTACAGAGGAAATTATTTTCTTTTTGAATTTCTTTTTTGTCTTGTCCACTGTGCTCTCTGCTGACACCTCTGTCCGTGTCGGGAACTGTCCCGAGCAGCATAGGTTTGCTATGGGGACTTTCTCCTGCTCTGGATAGTTCCTGATACAGGCATCAGTTGTCAGCAGAGAGCACTGTGGACAAGATAAAAAATAAAATAATAAAAGAAAAGAAATTGAAAAGAAAATAATTTCCTCTGTAGCATACAGCTGCTAATAAGTACTGAAAGGACAGCTATTTTTTAATAGAAGTAATTTACAAATCTGTTTAACTTTCTGTCTCCAGTTGATTAAAAAAAAAAAAAACAATGTTTTCCACCGGAGTATCCCTTTAATAGTGCTCCTTCCTTAGCTTTGAAGGAGAAAAATTATTTAGCAAAAGCTGTTTCCATATTTACACAGGAAGGCCCTGAAATTAAAGATTTTAAGTTCCCCAGTTCCCCAGCAGTCTTCAGCCCCTCTGTCTCTCATAAAGGTGAATACATTTCTTGCAGGTCTATGGACCTAAAGTCTGTTTTTGTCCACATTGGCTCAAAGTAATAATCCAACAGCAATGCCAAACAGCTGGAGAGCGGTACAATATTGAGTGTCTGCAGGCAACCGTGAAGCGTAGTATAATTTCCTTGTCAGTTCAGAGCTGTATTTCAGCAAATAGTGTCGGGGAATTGGTCAGGATTAATGGTGCTCTCAATGCCTAAAAACAGACAGTACCATCAAGAAGGTGTCTGATCGGCTAAATCCATGGTTAGTTCTCCAAGATGATGTAAAGTATTGAATATTTACAAAAAGATAACAGTTCCTGCAAGGGAGAACATAGAGTTAAGTTCTCTTAAAAGTGAATAATGCCCCCTTCCTGCAAGCCATCATACTATAATGGTAAAAGAACCAGAGCTGCACAGGTATCTTTACCTTTACTTATCTTTACATTAACATTACATTTAGGAGTGTTATACAGTTGAATACTCTTCTTAACCTAACAGTTTTTTTCTTATAATTATTTCCAGGCTTAGAATATAGAAACAATTTTTGGTTGGTTTGGTTTAATAGTATTTATGTGATTTATGGCAATGCACATTTTATCTCATCATTCATTTTCTTGAAACCTATTTTTATGAAGGCAAAATAGAAATGTTGGTAATGCTACTTTTAATTTCCTCATTCCACATATTTCTGCTTTAACATTCATTTTTCTCTGCTTTTATTTTTGTGCCTATTAGTCTTCCAATGAAAGGCAGACAGCCAGTTCTTTAGCATAGAAATGAATTACCCTTTGAAACCTCCAGTAAAATGAGCAGCATAGCAGGAGAAAGATTTCTTCTTCAGCTCTGCCAGCAGGTGTATAATACTCTCTCTTGTGCTTAGGCTGAATGCAGTTTCATATATTAAGATTTACAGTAAAAATCAAGGTATCTCCAAACAACATATTTAAATGCATTCATTTCAACTAATAAATCTTGCAGTGTTTTATAATGAATAAAATGAAATGGCCCAGTACAAGCATTTATTTTGCTGTAGTATAGGAAGAAAACACGTAAAGAGGGGGATTTACCTAGACTTGCATTTCTTACACTGGTTTAAAGTAAACTCCTACCAGTTTAGGATTGCAGTAGATTTTCGCTAACATTTTTTGCACTCAGAGCGACCCACCCTCATTGTATGAAACCATGCCACCTCTGTGTCTAGCTCCATCCAATTGGTGAGCACGGTGCAGTTCAGGCAAAAAGTAACACAATCTGTGAATTCTTCCCAATCTGTACCATCTCTCTGGGAAGGAAAGAAGAAACTTTATGTGCAGAAATAGCTAAGTGGCTTCATACTTTAAAAACTTTACATCCAAAAGGTCTCAATGTTGATTTCAGTCTGAAACCATTTATATTGTTATAATATTCTTTTCTCTCCTTCCTTTTTTCCTTTCCCTCACTTTTTTTCTCATCTCTCTCTTTTCTCTTTCCCCTCTCTCTATCTTTATACTCCTTCCCCTACTTTATCACTCTCCTCTTTCTCTTCTCCCCTCTTTTTCCCTTCGACTCCTCCTATATTTTCTTTTCCCTTTGTACCCCTTTTTATTTTCCTTTTTTGTCCCTCCTCTCCTTTTCCTTTTTCCTTTATTCTGCATGGTGCAATTCTCGGGACTCACAAAAAAATTTATATCCATTACTTTTTAATGTTAAATAAATGTCACTTTCCGAATATATATATACTGTCACTTTAATTATTTAGACAAAGCCTTTGGAGGAATTGTACAGCTTAAAGCTTCATTCACTATTTTATATGATGATCTCCTATGTATTAAAGCACACAGTATTGCTCTGTTGAAAAAATAATAATATTTGGGGGAGATTTATCAAAACCTTTTGAGAGGAAAAGTTGCTGAGTTGCCCATAGCAACCAATCAGATCACTTCTTCCATTTTTGACAGGGCCTCTGCAAAATGAAAGATGCGATCTGATTGGTTGCTATGGGCAACTAAGCAACTTTTCCTCTGGACAGGTTTTGATAAATCTCCCCCAATGTGTATTGATAGCTACTGGCAGCTTGTAACTTTGGCGCCGATGGATTTTTGCCAATCTTTTAGCCCCTAACACTCATTTTTGCAGAATTGCCATTTGATTGCATCAGGATTTAGAGTCTCTCTTCATGTGCATGGTTTCCCATGTATGTGCAGTGAGTCTATCTTCTTAGTATGGGCAAGAACTGGATTGTTCCTATACTTAAGGGGAGTGTTTAGAGTGCATAGAAACACAGCCACCATCCACATTGCATTACCAGCATGTATAGCAGACATACAAGGTTATGGACAGTTGAGTATTTTATGTACAGTAGATTATCCTATGGTGGGTGAGGATCAAAGGCTATGGTAGAGATGGCTAAAGTCCATTGTACAGTTTATTGTTAGTTTTAGATTTGTTAATAATACTATTTATATAAAAAAAATATGTATATTGGCATTTGTTGACATATTCTGCCAGATTGATGTAATCACGTTTAACCCCTTAAGGACTCAGCCCATTTTGGCCTTAAGGACTCAGACAATTAAATTTTTACGTTTTCATTTTTTCCTCCTCGCCTTCTAAAAATCATAACTCTTTTATATTTTCATCCACAGACTAGTATGAGGGCTTGTTTTTTGCGCGACCAGTTGTCCTTTGTAATGACATCACTCATTATATCATAAAATGTATGGCGCAACCAAAAAACACTATTTTTGTGGGGAAATTAAAACGAAAAACGCAATTTTGCTAATTTTGGAAGGTTTCGTTTTCACGCCGTACAATTTATGGTAAAAATGACGTGTGTTCTTTATTCTGAGGGTCAATACAATTAAAATGATACCCATTATTATATACTTTTATATTATTGTTGCGCTTAAAAAAAATCACAAACTTTTTAACCAAATTAGTACGTTTATAATCCCTTTATTTTGATGACCTATAACTTTTTTATTTTTCCGTATAAGCGGCGGTATGGGGGCTCATTTTTTGCGCCATGATCTGTACTTTTTTTTTATGCCACATTTGCATATAAAAAACTTTTAATACATTTTTTATAATTTTTTTTTTAATAAAATGTATTAAAAAAGTAGGAATTTTGGACTTTTAAAATTTTTTTTCGTTCACGCCGTTCACCGTACGGGATCATTAACATTTTATTTTAATAGTTCGGACATTTACGCACGCGGCGATACCAAATATGTCTATAAAAAATGTTTTTTACGCTTTTTGGGGGTAAAATAGGAAAAAACGGACGTTTTACTCTTTTATTGGGGGAGGGGATTTTTCACTTTTTTTTTAACTTTTACTTTTACATTTTTTTACATTTTTTTTTACACTTGAATAGTCCCCATAGGGGACTATTCATAGCAATACCATGATTGCTAATACTGATCTGTTCTATGTATAGGACATAGAACAGATCAGTATTATCGGTCATCTCCTGCTCTGGTCTGCTCGATCACAGACCAGAGCAGGAGACGCCTGGAGCCGCACGGAGGAAGGTGAGGGGACCTCCGTGCGGCGTTATGAATGATCGGATCCCCGCAGCAGCGCTGCGGGCGATCCGATCGTTCATTTTAATCGCGAACTGCCGCAGATGCCGGGATCTGTATTGATCCCGGCACCTGAGGGGTTAATGGCGGACGCCCGCGAGATCGCGGGCGTCGGCCATTGCCGGCGGGTCCCTGGCTGCGATCAGCAGCCGGGATCAGCCGCGCATGACACGGGCATCGCTCCGATGCCCGCGGTTATGCTTAGGACGTAAATGTACGTCCTGGTGCGTTAAGTACCACCTCACCAGGACGTACATTTACGTCCTGCGTCCTTAAGGGGTTAAATTCCTCCAATTGTATGTAGTGGGAGGCACTTTTGTTATGATGTAAAGTTGTAATGCACCTGTTGTTGAACCTATCATAATCTAATAGCACTTATATAAAGACTAATTTCTATTACCATTGTAATGCTTGTTAAAGGCTACATAGCCAGAACGTCGCATCTAGTTAACTCTTATAGTGGAAAAAAAGATCTGCAGTATACTTGTTTTATATGAGTATACAGCTACTTTACAGAAAATTGCACAAATCTGTAATTTAAGCATTCTGACACATGCATAAAAAGTCTGACAGGTAAGAATTAGATTCACAGACCCACTGCATTTGTCAATCAAACATTGGGGCAGGCATAACATGACAAGGGAGAGGCATTATGGTCTAAGGGCACATCATAACACCTCAGGCCATGCCTCCTTGACACTCTGGGCACACATAAAAGTGTTTTTCAGTGAAATAAAAGCATCAGAGCATATATTAAAGGGGTACTTAAAGGGGTACTGGTGCCAGAAAGTTATACAGATTTGTAAATTACTTATATTAAAAAATATTAATCCTTCCAGTACTTATTAGCTGCTGAATACTACAGAGGAAATTATTTTCTTTTTGGAACACAGAACTCTCTGCTGACATCACGAGCACAGTGCTCTCTGCTGACTTCTCTGTCCATTTTAAGAACTGTCCAGAGTAGGAGAAAATACCTATAGCAAACATATACTGCTCTGGTCAGTTCCTAAAATGGACAGAGATGTCAGCAGAGAGCACTGTGCTCGTGATTCAGCAGAGAGCAATGTGTTCCAAAATGAAAAGAACTTCCTCTGTAGTATTCAGAAGCCAATAAGTACTGGAATGATTAAGATTTTTTTTAATAGAAGTAATTTACAAATCTGTTTAACTTTCTGGCACCAGTTGATTTAAAAAAAAAAAAAAAAAAGTTTTCCACCGGAGTACCCCTTTAAAATATCACACATTCTAACTCTAACAGCTATTTCACAGACTCAGGGATTTAATTTGCTCAATCCATGTGACAGCTGTCCTTTAAACGGAGTGGTTCAAGTAAAAGGTGAAGCAATGACATGAAGATCTTTTCACAAGATAAAAATGTAAATGTCATTTTACTTTCCTAAGACAACTTTATTGGGGTTACTGGGAAAGATTTATCAAGACCTGTGCTGACGAAATGTTGAACACCAGATCGCTTCTTTTATTTTTCACAGACCTTTTCAAAAAAATGAAAGAAGCATTCTGATAGGTTGCTATGGGCATCTGGCTGATTGTGTCTCAAATATGTCAATAACAGAATATGACACTAAGATGTATCTGCATTGTCTGTCCTTAGATATTAGCTGTCACTTAGAGAGATAAATTAAGGCTCTGTTCACATTTTTTTTACACATGGTAGTTATATTGGGAGTACTCCCTGACACATACCTCTAATGTATTCATAGGCACTGCTGTACCTTTTGGCACATACTGGGCTATTATGCAAACTTCTTTGTCACTACACCATTGACTTTCATAACAGCCTTCTGAGGTATATTTTGAGAAATTCTTACAGCATATATAGCTAGCATAGGCTTTAATGACCTGTGAACAGAGCCTACGATGGCCATGCCATAAAGTATTCCTGTTGGAACATGGTGCTTATTGCCTGTCTTTCCAGTTACTTTTATACGGCTAACATATTCCACTGCACTGTATAAACATTATCATCACTCATAAGTCCCAAAATGGGGCTCACAATCTCATTTTCTTATATTCCACTCAATAATCAGTATGCTTTTGGAGTGTCCAAAGGAAACCCATAACAAACAGAGCGGACAACTTACAAACACATGCAGACGTTAGATTTGGCTGGACAACAACCTAAGACCCAGTTCTACAAAGCGGAATGCTAAACATTGAGACACTGTATGGCCTAATAAATCATTGATAATCTATTGTGCATTGATAATCCAGATTGTATTGCATAAAGCTATCCCCAAGAAAGAATAAAGTGACTACTGATAACACCATATGGTGGCAAATGGCATCGACCAGGGTCCTTGTATGAACTGTTGCAAGTAAAAACTAAAATAAATAACTGAAATTTAGGGAGAAATACTATTACATTTTAATTTTTATGGTCAAACCTGGTTTTATGTGGTTTACCTTTTAGAGCTTTAAATGGGTAAGCACACGCACATAGATTTATGGATCAGTTTGTGCTCTAGCAAACTTTGAAACAAGATAAAATATATGATGTCCCCTGTCTTAGACAAAATCTCATCTTCTGAATGTCACAATAGTTCTTATCAGTACATCACAGATTCCTAACACTATCTGGGTCATTTATTTGAATCCAGTGCTCCAGTCACAGACATAATATGGAATGTTCAAGAGTTGTAAGCACACAACTCAATTTTTCCCTTGAGAAATTCCATTATACTCAAACCCTTATGAGACAGGAAATTGAAAAGTCACTTGTGGAAAACATCACACGATTCTCTTTAAATGCTGAATGCACATTTGTCACAGTGTAGTATTTTTTTTACAGCCTGGCATACAATAAACAAGAAGCATCAGGGAATTTACTGCCTGCATATATTAAGTACATTATTGCTTTGTACCTCTATACATCAATTATGTGGAGTTAATGTAATTAAAACTCAATGATTACTTAAAGCTTTTTATGCCACAATTAAACAACTCAGCAATGGTTGAAAATGGCATTTTAACCCTAGAAAAAAAGTGGACTCAAAATAAAAAAAGAATTGATACTCACCTGCCCTGATCCCTTCAGCTTACCACGATTTCCTGATTCCTGTCACATGTTGACTCCACAGGAACTGTTCACTCATAATTGGCTTAATGGGCAGTTCCTGTGAGCAGCAGGGGACAGAAGCCTTTAGATTGTGAGCTGTGGGAATCATGGCAGGTGAGCATAATATTTTTATTTTTTTATATCAACCTGAATCACTTTCTAATTTTTTCCGGTGCTAAAAAAAAAATCTAATTTTGTTTCCTGAAAGGTAATAAACCAGTATTTAAAGTGGTTGTACACCAATATAATCTAGTAGAAGGCACGCTAATCAAATCTGCTATGTACCAAAGTCCATCCAATGCACTTAGATGCAGTTTTGGATTTTCTTTTTTGCCAAACCAGTGGTATATTCTAATGGGGGAATACAAGGAAGTAAAAGGATTTATTCCCTAGTGTCTTGCCAGCAGCACAATTATGGGATTAACATATTCCCCTGTGGGCTTGCAGGACCTTAGGATTTTAATGAGAATTAAAAGAAAAACACCCTAAGGTATATAAGGGATCCTCCTCCCTCTAGACAGTGAGCATATGCTTTTATATATTCCTCCTCCTTACCCCCCCCCCCCCCATTTCTGACTGTAACCTAAAATTACTGTCAGCCTGCATTTTTTTATTCAAGAAGAGAGTGCGGACTTACATTATTCAGCCGCCTGTTCATTGTTGTCAGCAGGACGCCGCATCACACGCGCTACTGTGGACGCGCATGCCTACACTTCCAGGTTTTCTCCTCTCTATAGTAAACGTCATGGTGAGGTAAGCAGCAGAGGACATCAGAGGGGGCGTGGCCTCCGAGTCTCTGCTTCTCCGCTTATACGGAGTGTTTCTTTCTTATCTTGCTGACCAGGTTATGCGGAGGTGATCTAATTGCAAGGCGATTTTAACTCTGCAGTATGTTTTTTCTTATACAGCAGGTATAAACTGTTTGTTCTCAGTGGAGGTGTTTCTTGGGGGGGGGGGGGAGGCTTAATTCCTGGTGCCAAAATCAAGCATATTTAAGCTGGCTAGGTTCTGACAGTAGGTCTCTTTGAGCCTGCATGAGATCTTCATTACTGCCAGAATACAGTTTACTAAGCTATATACCTGCTTTTGGAGGTAAGCTTCTCCATATTTTTTTCCTATCACTCCTTGTTTGTTTTAGTGACATTATTGTATACAATATTTTTGTTGTAGATGTCGACTCAGGGAGCAAGGATTCCTCAGGGAAGGCTGCTCAAAAGCGTAAACATCTCAACTGTAGAGATTGCCAGAGTCGCCCACGTCTCCCTGAGTAAGCTGAGCCCACTATTCAAGATGTTGTGATGTGGGTTAAAGAATTTGTAGAAAATTCCATGCAACAGATAAAAGAGACTGTATCTAATTTTGCACCCAGGAAAATGACTAGCTACGGGGCATCTCCTCCTCCGTCCCCTATGGACGAAGAGGTTGCCACAGTGGAAGACAGAAATACTTCATCTTTGGAAGTTTCTTCTGATGAAGAAGTGTTTGATGCAGGGAAAATCTTATTTCCTGAAGAATAGACTCAGAAATGAATTAAATTAGTGCAGGCTGAGAGCCAGCCGCTGGACCAGGGAGAAGCTTCCTTAGAATTTAGAGGGCCTAGGGCCTTCAAAATTGGTGAGGCAACCTCCACTTTAATGCAATTAAAGTGGAAAAAGCCAGAGAAATCTCCGGTTCTCTCTAAGATATTTAAGATGCTTTGTCCCTTGGAGGAGTCCCAGTCTAAGGACTGGTTTACTCCCCCAAAGGTAGACACAGAGATAGAAAAAATATCTAAGAGGACTTTAGTCCCAGCTGAGGACGGGTCTAGTCTCAAAGACCCGATGGAAAGTCACATTTAAAAGATCTTATATAGAGGCAGCTAGCCAATCCGCGGTTTCTATTGCTTCTCAGGATGTTGCTCTTACTTTAGGTAAATGGCTTAATAAGGTTCAGGAGGAGGTCGATTCTGGGATCCAAAGAGATGAAATCCTTTCTTCTTTAAAACATATTAATTTAGCCATTGATTTTTTTATGTGATGCCTCAAATCAGCAGATTAGATTTGCCTCCAAGTCTATGGCTTTGTCTACTTCGGGTAGAAGGGCACTTTGGTTGCGCCCTTGGACTGGTGATAACCCATCCAAATATCACCTATGTAATCTCCCTTTTTCTCCTGGCAGACTTTTTGGTCCAGAATTAGATACTCTGATGCCTGTATTATCTTATAAGAAAGGAAAATCTTTACCCCAAACTTCAAGACCTCCTTGTAGATTTCCTTATGGTCGTGACAGATCCCCTATAAGAACTAGGTTCTATCGGGGTCCTTCTAGAGGGAGAGGCAGTGGTTCTTGCCGAAGAGGTGGGGTTTCCAGGGCTTCAAACCCACAAAGAAACAATTTTGACAATCACTGTATTCCAGTAGGTGGTCACCTTTCTTTATTTTTTCCTCTTTGAGCACAAAAACTAAACGACCAATGGGTCTTGAACACTATTCAAAATGGCTACTTGCTTTCTTTTCTTTCTCACCCTCCAAACAGGTTTTTGGTTCCACAGACTCTTCAAGAACCCAAGAGGACATTACTAGAAAACTCAATTCTAGAGCTCGTTTCCTTAGCCACCCTGGAACGACCTCTCAAATTGAAGCAGGAGTTTACTCCCCAGTGTTTTTGGTTCCCAAACCATTAGGCAAGTAACGCCTAGTAATCGATCTGATATACTTAAATCAATTTGTAATAAAAAAGACTTTTTTTAGAGACGATCAAGTCAGTCAGACCTTTCCTATCCCAAGGGGATTACATGGCATAACTAGACCTCAAAGATGCTTATTTTCACATTCCAATATTTCCAGTGCACAGACAATTCTTGAGCATTGCAGTATACATTCAGGGGACTCTATGACATTTTCAATTCAAGGTTCTACCTTTCGGGATAACTACTGACCCATTTGTCTTCACCAAAGTCGTATCCTCAGTAGTAGCCGTTCTCTGGCTACAAGGAATAATGATTGTCCCATACCTCGACGACTGGTTAATCAATTCTTACCAATCGCTCCTACGACATGTAGACGTTACCATTTCTCTGCTAAAAGAATTGAGTTGGATTGTAAACTTAGGAAAGTCATGTCTCACACCCGCCACAGAAAGACAATTCCTAGGTTTCATCTTAGACTCTATCAATATCAGGATATTCCTGTCCGAACACAGGAAAGAACATATTCTAAATGGGTTTCTTTATCTCCCCGCTTAGTAACACTGAGAACTCTTATGAGTTTCTTCGGTCTACTCTTATCTTCGGCAGATGTGGTGCCTTGGGCCCTGTGGCACCTCAGACCACTTCAAAGTGAAGTCTTACAGACTTGGAACAGAACAACATCAGGACTAGACACACTTCCTTTCCGCTTCAACCAGGCTCTCTCTCCTATGGTGGAAAGATCTCAAGGACAGGATGTCCATAATAGAGCCAACTTCGCTAGTTCTAACCACAGATGCCTCAGGATAAGGTTGGGGCGCTCATCTTGCTGGCCACAAGGTGGCTGGAATGTGGACAGCAATAGAGAGACAGTTCTCCTCCAATGTCAGAGAGTTGAGAGCAATTTTTTCCGCCCTAAAACACTTTGAACATTTCCTTTATGGGAAAGCTGTTCGAGTCAAGACAGACAACATGGTGGCAGTGTTTTATATCAATAAACAGGGTGGTATGAGATCTCCAATCCTACTATCAGAAGTAGGCAAGATCTTCAGATGGGTGGAGTACAAGATAACCAGGTTATCAGCAGTGCATATCAGAGGTTCTCTGAATATAATAGCAGAACGCCTGAGTCGACAAATGACAATTCCCGGGGAATGGTCCTTGTCCCAGGACGTTTTTCAACAGATTACAGCTCTGGAAATAGACCTCATGGCTACCAGGCTAAACCTCAAGGTCCAAAAATGTAGCTCCCTCTATTCAGACGACTAGCCATTTGCCATAGATGCCATGTCAATACCTCAGCAGTTCAGTCTGGCAAACATATTTCTGCCGACACCCCTGATTCTGAGAGTTCTGACAAAAATCAGACAGGAACAGGTGGCTGTAATAGCGTTAATCCCGTTCTGGCCGAAGAGAGCTTGGTTCTCTATCCTGATGAACATGAGTCAAGGTTTTTATTGGGAGCTCCCTCTACATCGGGATCTAATATTCCAAGGTTCCCAGGTATTCCCCAATCTAAAGGAGCTGCATCTAACTGCCTGGAGGTTAGTAGGACCGTTCTAAAATCTAGGGGTTTTTCAGACCGATTTCTAGATACACTGGCATACTCCAGGAGTGTTTCTACAAATAAAACGTATGCAAGGATTAAGAAAGTTTTTAGTACCTTAGTATATATATATATAAAGTTTTTTCCTGGATAACCCCTTTAACACCTGTGGAATTATAGACAAAACAAAAAAGCAACTCAAAATATGGTCATATTCTAGGTGGAAAGTGTCCCCAAGTGCAGTCACAAAAACCATCAAGAGCTACAAAGAAACTGGCTCACATGAGGACCACCCCAGGAATGGAAGACCAAGAGTTACCTCTTCTGCAGAGGATAAGTTCATCCGAGTCACCAGCCTCAGAAATCGCAGGTTAACAGCAACTCAGATTAGAGACCAGGTCAATGCCACACAGAGTTCAAGCAGCAGACACATCTCTAGAACAACTGTTAAGAGGAGACTGTGTGAATCAGGTCTTCATGGTAGAATATCTGCTAGGAAACCACTGCTAAGTACAGCCAACAAGCAGAAGAGACTTGTTTGGGCAAAAGAACACAAAGAATGGACATGAAAAATGCTTTGGTCTGATGAGTCCAAATTTGAGCTCTTTGATTCCAACCACCATGTCTTTGTGCGACGCAGAAAAGGTCAACGGAGGGACTCTACATACCTGGTTCCCACTGTGAAGCATAAAGGAGGAGGTGTGATGGTGTGGGGGTGCTTTGCTGGTGACACTGTTGGGGATTTATTTAAAATTTAAGGCATACTGAACCAGCATGGCTACCACAGCATCTTGCAGTGGCATGCTATTCCATCTGGCTTGCATTTAGTTGGACCATCATTAAATTTTCAACAGGACAATGACCCCAAACACACCTCCAGGCTGTGTAAGGGCTATTTGACCAAGAAGGAGAGTTATGGGGTGCTGCGCAAGATGACCTGGCCTCCACAGTCACCAGACCTGAACCCAATGAAGGCAAAAGGGCCAACAAGTGCTAAGCATCTCTCGGAACTCCTTCAAGACTGTTGGAAGACCATTGCAGGTGACTACCTCTTGAAGCTCATCAAGAGAATGCCAAGAGTGTGCAAAGCAGTAATCAAAGCAAAAGGTTGATACTTTGAAGAACCTAGAATATTACATATTTTCAGTTGTTTCACACTTTTTTGTTATGTCTATAATTGCACATGTGTTAATTCATAGTTTTGATGCCTTCAGTGTGAATCTACAATTTTCATAGTCATGAAAATAAAGAAAACTTTTTGAATGAGAAGGTGTGTCCAAACTTTTGGTCTGTACTGTACATAAAGACGGAATGAGAAAATACACATGTTTATCACAATTAGTTAAAAAGTAGTTATCAAGTAAATGAATGCTGGGGGAAGAGATCCTGGTATAGTCAGTACTCAGTGAGACTAATAAAATCAAAACAGGGGGTGTGTATGTATATATACCGCTGCTACATGTAAAAAGTGCCAAGTGCCAAAACTGATAAATATATAAAATATGTCTATATAAAAGAAAAAGAGCCACACAATAAAGGTGCATACAATTAGTGAATGAATCACGTGAAGGTGCCCAAAAAGCACATAAATATATGCAAAACATAATAAAAAAGTGAACAGTGAAAAGAAATGTAACAGCAACAATGTCACCAATTGCCCAGAACTCACCACGGCCTTACACCAGACCTCCGATGCGTTTCGTCAAAAACAAGGGCTTTGTCTAGGATTTTATTGGTTCATATACTTTAGGGAATGAGTCAGATGGGTGTCAACTCAATTTTAATAATGGGAGTAAATATCAGATAATGAGCGGGACTATACAGTCAGGGGGTATATATGTTGTGCATTGAGGGACGTGTATACCTAATACACACACCACCTGATTGTATAATAGTGTTGCTCACGAATATTCGCAATTCGAATATTATTTGCGAATATCGCATATTCGCGAATTCGCGAATTTCGCGAATATAGCGCTATATATTCGTAATTACGAATATTCGTTTATTTTTATTTATTTTTTTCTTCACAGTACACATCACAGTGATCATCCCTCTCTGCTTCCAGCTTGTGTGGTGTAAAGAAAACTGTAATACTACTGTGTGAGACTGGCGTGCGAAAATTTGCATATGCGAAAATTAGCATATGCTACTTTTCGCATATGCGAATTTCCGCATATGCTAATTTTGTATATGCTAATATTCACATATGTTAATTTTCGCATACGCGAATGTTCGCATATGCGAAAATAAAACTAGGATATAACGAATATGCGAATATTCGCGAATATATGACAAATATTCGTCCATATATTCGCGAATATTCGCGAATTTGAATATGGCCTATGCCGCTCAACACTATTGTATAATCCCTCCCATCACCTGATTTTCACTGCCATTGTTAAAACTTAGTTCATGCCCATCTGACTGATTGCCTAAATTGTCAAACAAATTATAAACCCACATTTCTCAGGACAGAAAATGTGTACCAGGAAACTGTAAAAAAGGTGTTTTATCAGAGCATTCTAAGCTATTATATGATATGCAATCTAATTTTGGGGGGATGTTTAGCCACTCTTGAAGTGACAGTTTATGTCACGATGCCGGCTGGCAGGTAGTGGATCCTCTGTGCCAGAGAGGGATTGGCGTGGACCGTGCTAGTGGATCGGTTCTAAGTCACTACTGGTTTTCACCAGAGCCCGCCGCAAAGCGGGATGGTCTTGCTGCGGCGGTAGTGACCAGGTCGTATCCACTAGCAACGGCTCAACCTCTCTGGCTGCTGAAGATAGGCGCGGTACAAGGGAGTAGACAGAAGCAAGGTCGGACGTAGCAGAAGGTCGGGGCAGGCAGCAAGGATCGTAGTCAGGGGCAACGGCAGGAGGTCTGGAACACAGGCTAGGAACATACAAGGAAACGCTTTCACTGGCACGATGGCAACAAGATCCGGCAAGGGAGTGCAGGGGAAGTGAGGTGATATAGGGAAGTGCACAGGTGAACATACTAATTGGAACCACTGCGCCAATCAGCGGCGCAGTGGCCCTTTAAATCGCAAAGACCCGGCGCGCGCGCGCCCTAGGGAGCGGGGCCGCGCGCGCCGGGACAGGACCGACGGAGAGCGAGTCAGGTACGGGAGCCGGGGTGCGCATCGCGAGCGGGCGCTACCCGCATCGCGAATCGCATCCCGGCTGGAGGCGGTATCGCAGCGCCCCGGGTCAGTGGATCTGACCGGAGCGCTGCAGTGAGGAGAGTGTAGCGAGCGCTCCGGGGAGGAGCGGGGACCCGGAGCGCTCGGCGTAACAGTACCCCCCCCCTTGGGTCTCCCCCTCTTCTTAGAGCCTGAGAACCTGAGGAGCAGACTTTTGTCTAGGATATTGTCCTCAGGTTCCCAGGATCTCTCTTCTGGACCACAACCCTCCCAATCAACTAAAAAAAAAGTTTTCCCTCTGACCTTTTTTGATGCCAGAATCTCTTTGACGGAGAAGATGTCCGAGGAGCCGGAAACAGGAGTGGGGGGAACAGATTTGGGAGAGAAACGGTTGATGATAAGTGGTTTAAGAAGAGAAACGTGAAAGGCATTAGGAATACGAAGAGAAGGAGGAAGAAGAAGTTTGTAAGAGACAGGATTAATCTGGCACAAAATTTTGAAAGGACCAAGATAGCGTGGTCCCAACTTGTAGCTAGGGACACGGAAGCGGCCATATTTAGCGGAGAGCCATACCTTGTCTCCAGGGGAAAAAATGGGAGGAGCTCTTCTTTTCTTATCCGCGAACTTCTTCATGCGTGATGAAGCCTGTAAGAGAGAATTTTGGGTCTCTCTCCATATGATGGAAAGATCACGAGAAATTTCATCCACAGCGGGCAGACCAGAGGGCAAGGGGGTAGGGAGGGGGGGAAGAGGGTGACGGCCGTACACCACGAAAAATGGGGATTTGGAGGAAGATTCAGAGACTCTGAAGTTATACGAGAATTCGGCCCATGGTAGAAGATCTGCCCAATCATCCTGGCGGGAGGAAACAAAATGTCGTAAATAATCACCCAAGACCTGGTTAACTCTTTCTACTTGTCCATTGGATTGAGGATGATATGCAGAAGAAAAATTTAATTTAATCTTGAGTTGTTTACAGAGAGCCCTCCAGAATTTAGACACGAATTGGACGCCTCTATCCGAGACGATCTGCGTAGGCAACCCGTAAAGACGAAAAATGTGTACAAAAAATTGTTTAGCCAACTGAGGCGCTGAAGGAAGACCAGGAAGAGGGATGAAATGTGCCATTTTGGAGAATCGATCAACGACCACCCAAATAACAGTGTTGCCACGGGATGGGGGTAAGTCAGTAATAAAATCCATACCAATCAGAGACCAAGGCTGTTCGGGGACAGGCAGAGGATGAAGAAAACCAGCGGGCTTCTGGCGAGGAGTCTTATCCCGGGCACAGATAGTGCAGGCACGCACAAAGTCCACAACATCCGTCTCCAGAGTCGGCCACCAATAGAAGCGAGAGATGAGTTGCACAGATTTCTTGATGCCTGCATGACCTGCGAGATGGGAGGAGTGACCCCATTTGAGGATTCCGAGGCGTTGGCGTGGAGAAACGAAGGTCTTTCCTGGAGGAGTTTGCCTGATGGAGGCTGGAGAAGTGGAAATCAGGCAGTCAGGAGGAATGATGTGTTGCGGAGAGAGTTCAACTTCAGAAGCATCCGAGGAACGAGAGAGAGCATCGGCCCTAATGTTCTTATCGGCAGGCCGAAAGTGAATTTCAAAATTAAATCGGGCAAAGAACAGGGACCACCTGGCCTGGCGAGGATTCAGCCGTTGGGCAGACTGGAGGTAGGAGAGGTTCTTGTGGTCGGTGTAAATAATAACTGGAAATCTTGATCCCTCCAGCAGATGCCTCCATTCCTCAAGTGCTAATTTAATGGCTAGAAGCTCTCGATCCCCGATAGAGTAGTTCCTCTCCGCCGGAGAGAAGGTCCTAGAAAAAAAACCACAAGTAACAGCATGCCCGGAAGAATTCTTTTGTAGAAGGACAGCTCCAGCTCCCACTGAGGAGGCATCAACCTCCAATAGGAAGGGTTTAGATGGGTCAGGTCTGGAGAGCACAGGAGCCGAAGAAAAGGCAGACTTGAGCCGTTTAAAGGCGTCTTCCGCTTGAGGAGGCCAAGACTTGGGATCGGCATTTTTTTTGGTTAAAGCCACGATAGGAGCCACAACGGTAGAAAAATGTGGAATAAATTGCCTGTAATAATTGGCGAACCCCAAAAAACGTTGGATAGCACGGAGTCCGGAGGGGCGTGGCCAATCTAAAACGGCAGAGAGTTTGTCTGGATCCATTTGTAGTCCCTGGCCAGAGACCAAGTATCCTAGGAAAGGAAGAGATTGGCATTCAAACAGACATTTCTCTATTTTGGCATAGAGTTGATTATCACGAAGTCTCTGAAGAACCATACGGACATGCTGGCGGTGTTCTTCTAGATTGGCAGAAAAAATCAGGATATCGTCCAGATATACAACAACACAGGAGTATAAGAGATCACGAAAAATTTCATTAACAAAGTCTTGGAAGACGGCAGGGGCGTTGCACAGGCCAAAGGGCATGACCAGATACTCAAAGTGTCCATCTCTGGTGTTAAATGCCGTTTTCCATTCATCCCCCTCTCTGATGCGGATGAGATTATAAGCACCTCTTAAATCCAGTTTGGTAAAGATGTGGGCACCTTGGAGGCGATCAAAGAGTTCAGAGATGAGGGGTAGGGGGTAGCGGTTCTTAACCGTGATTTTATTAAGACCGCGGTAGTCAATGCAAGGACGTAGAGAGCCATCTTTTTTGGACACAAAGAAAAATCCGGCTCCGGCAGGAGAGGAAGATTTACGGATAAAGCCCTTTTTTAAATTTTCCTGGACGTATTCAGACATGGCAAGAGTCTCTGGGGCGGACAGAGGATAAATTCTGCCCCGGGGTGGAGTAGTGCCCGGGAGGAGGTCGATAGGACAATCATAAGGCCTGTGAGGAGGTAGAGTCTCAGCTTGTTTTTTGCAAAAAACATCCGCAAAGTCCATATAGGCCTTAGGGAGACCGGTTACGGGAGGAACCACAGAGTCACGGCAAGGGTTACTGGGAACCGGTTTTAGGCAGTCCTTGGAACAAGAGGGCCCCCAACTCTTGATCTCCCCAGTGGACCAATCCAGGGTTGGGGAGTGAAGTTGAAGCCAGGGAAGTCCAAGGAGAATTTCAGAAGTGCAATTGGGGAGGACCAAAAGTTCAATCCTCTCGTGATGAGGTCCGATGCACATTAGAAGGGGCTCCGTGCGAAAACGTATGGTACAGTCCAATCTTTCATTGTTTACACAATTGATGTAGAGGGGTCTGGCGAGACTGGTCACCGGGATGTTGAACCTGCTGACGAGAGAGGCCAAAATAAAATTTCCTGCAGATCCGGAGTCCAAGAAGGCCACAGCAGAGAAGGAGAAGGCAGAGGCAGACATCCGCACAGGCACAGTAAGACGTGGAGAAGCAGAGTAGACATCCAGGACTGTCTCACCTTTGTGCGGAGTCAGCGTACGTCTTTCCAGGCGGGGAGGACGGATAGGACAATCCTTCAGGAAGTGTTCGGTACTAGCACAGTACAGGCAGAGATTCTCCATGCGGCGTCGTGTCCTCTCTTGAGGTGTCAGGCGAGACCGGTCGACCTGCATAGCCTCCACGGCGGGAGGCACAGGAACAGATTGCAGGGGACCAGAGGAGAGAGGAGCCGGGGAGAAGAAACGCCTCGTGCGAACAGAGTCCATATCCTGGCGGAGCTCCTGACGCCTTTCGGAAAAACGCATGTCAATGCGAGTGGCTAGGTGAATGAGTTCATGTAGATTAGCAGGGATTTCTCGTGCGGCCAGAACATCTTTAATGTTGCTGGATAGGCCTTTTTTAAAGGTCGCGCAGAGGGCCTCATTATTCCAGGATAATTCTGAAGCAAGAGTACGGAATTGTACGGCATACTCGCCAACGGAAGAATTACCCTGGACCAGGTTCAACAGGGCAGTCTCAGCAGAAGAGGCTCGGGCAGGTTCCTCAAAGACACTTCGAATTTCCGAGAAGAAGGAGTGTACAGAGGCAGTGACGGGGTCATTGCGGTCCCAGAGCGGTGTGGCCCAAGACAGGGCTTTTCCAGACAGAAGGCTGACTACGAAAGCCACCTTAGACCTTTCAGTGGGAAACTGATCCGACATCATCTCCAGGTGCAGGGAACATTGGGAAAGAAAGCCACGGCAAAACTTAGAGTCCCCATCAAATTTATCCGGCAAGGATAGTCGTAGACCAGAAGCGGCCACTCGCTGCGGAGGAGGTGCAGGAGCTGGCGGAGGAGATGATTGCTGAAGCTGTGGTAGTAACTGCTGAAGCATAACGGTCAGTTGAGACAGCTGTTGGCCTTGTTGCGCTATCTGTTGCGACTGCTGGGCGACCACCGTGGTGAGGTCAGCGACAACTGGCAGAGGAACTTCAGCGGGATCCATGGCCGGATCTACTGTCACGATGCCGGCTGGCAGGTAGTGGATCCTCTGTGCCAGAGAGGGATTGGCGTGGACCGTGCTAGTGGATCGGTTCTAAGTCACTACTGGTTTTCACCAGAGCCCGCCGCAAAGCGGGATGGTCTTGCTGCGGCGGTAGTGACCAGGTCGTATCCACTAGCAACGGCTCAACCTCTCTGGCTGCTGAAGATAGGCGCGGTACAAGGGAGTAGACAGAAGCAAGGTCGGACGTAGCAGAAGGTCGGGGCAGGCAGCAAGGATCGTAGTCAGGGGCAACGGCAGGAGGTCTGGAACACAGGCTAGGAACATACAAGGAAACGCTTTCACTGGCACGATGGCAACAAGATCCGGCAAGGGAGTGCAGGGGAAGTGAGGTGATATAGGGAAGTGCACAGGTGAACATACTAATTGGAACCACTGCGCCAATCAGCGGCGCAGTGGCCCTTTAAATCGCAAAGACCCGGCGCGCGCGCGCCCTAGGGAGCGGGGCCGCGCGCGCCGGGACAGGACCGACGGAGAGCGAGTCAGGTACGGGAGCCGGGGTGCGCATCGCGAGCGGGCGCTACCCGCATCGCGAATCGCATCCCGGCTGGAGGCGGTATCGCAGCGCCCCGGGTCAGTGGATCTGACCGGAGCGCTGCAGTGAGGAGAGTGTAGCGAGCGCTCCGGGGAGGAGCGGGGACCCGGAGCGCTCGGCGTAACAGTTTATGTGTACCACATGCCCTGGGCTGTTCATAGGACCTGTCCCTGTTCCTTTGCTGCATGTATAGTTATTAGCACTAAAATAGCAATGAATGACATCTGGGCAGAACAATGAGAAGAGCACTAAAGGGGTAATAAATGGTGAACAGCCACAGAATTTAATTGCTCAATATTACTCATTTGCCATGCATTGCCCCTTAAGCATCCATCTGTCACAGAATGACAATAACAATTTAATAAATGTCAAATTGACACTAAGTAGACACTAAACAGAAAGGTACTTAATGGGGGCAATCAATGGCTATAAGGAGGAAATGTATGCTGTGCCTATTAGCATTTAGTGTCTCAACAGAAAACCAGCATATAACATTTATGTAACGCTTCTGTTCGGCAACAATCACCGTACCATGTGTCCTGGTTCACAGAAGATATCAACCAGCTTCAGTTGGTATACTCTGTGCCATGTGTCTGCTGTGCTTCCCGATCTTCCTGCTCAGGAGTGTCTTCTTCTGTTGTTTCCACTCTGTCCTCTAGGGTCCGCACTGGCTGAATATTGTAGAGACAGACTGCACTCACTAATGAAGCCCCATCCAATCTCTGCCTGGTACTCCCTATATAAACTTGCTCCACCTGTCTCCTGATGCCTGTGTACTCTGCATTGCTAGGTCTAACCTGTCTGTCTGCTGATCCTGTCTTACTCAGGCTGTCTACAGGACTTTACCTTTGTCTCATCCCCTTAAACTGGACGTGTCTCTCCTGTGTATGAACTCGGACTGTAAACTATATTGCTGTCTTCTAGCAGCTTGTTCCAGCCGGCCTGCACCTGTAGCCATCTTGTATAACTGTTCTCACAGCATCTACTCTGCTAATAAATACCTTGTCAGCTCTGCTGTGTGTGACACTATCATTAGTGCCAGTTTGCCTCTCCGGCCTGCCTGGCACAATTGGTCCACACCTGTGAGGTGTTACAATTTAGGGTGCTCTAGAGGTAACATACTGTAGGAGAATGTGTTTTTTTTAGGCAAAGCTGTACTTTTAGTTTTAAATATCTTTAAATGATAAGTGCTTCTGGTGGAAGGACAGTCATTGGGAGCAATGAGATTACCTTTTTCTTCTTCAGAAGTTATTAGCATACAGAGTGGCATAATCTTCCTAAGATCTCTGTTTAAGTCTAGGCACATATTTTGGCTGATATCACGATTGTTGCAAGTGCTCAATTAATTAAACTGGTTAAAAAGGAACACAACACAGGTCATCTAGCCTTTGTGCTAATAGATTTCTATCAAATTCAGATTGCTCTTTAGCAAGTCACTGCACTAATTAAGGTGTTACATGGGTTATACAGTATTTTGCAAGGGAGTACATATTGATTCTTGCTTCATTTTCCAATCACTTTACTGTGCCTAATTTGCATGTTTTCTAATCAAGATTTTAACAACGTCTTATCAAGAAAAGAATGACTCATATTAAAGCAGAAAGAAGCTAAGGGCCTGCCGCAAAATATTACCGCAGAAAGAGCATCCATCAACACACTGGCTGCAGAGAGTACCAACATGCACAATTACTTGCTTAGGCTTCTCTGGTGGTGTGATTACAAATGTCATGGCCAAAGATCATTCCACTAGAACCTCATAGATATTTTGTCCCGAACTTTTCCCAGCAATGCCAAGTATGAGACTCGTTGGGGATTTCATTTTTTGAAGCCATGCCCTAAAATCTTCCCACATGCTTTTGCAACATATGAAAAACGATTTGCATACAAATCATCCCTAAAAGTTATTTTACTTGTGAACAAAAGAGTAAAGTTAGCAGAAGAGGTTTTGTCTATGGAGACAAATCTAAGGCAGGCATAAAATTACCGATCCCAGGGTTTGGCTTGGAAAGCAGAAGGGTCTTCTAATAGGCTCAGCTCTTCACAAAACAACCACAACAGGACAATTCAATCTATATACCGTATTTATCGGCGTATAACACGCACTTTTACGTATACAGTATTTTGCAAGGGAGTACATATTGATTCTTGCTTCATTTTCCAATCACTTTACTGTGCCTAATTTGCATGTTTTCTAATCAAGATTTTAACAACATCTTATCAAGAAAAGAATGACTCATATTAAAGCAGAAAGAAGCTAAGGGCCTGCCGCAAAATATTACCGCAGAAAGAGCATCCATCAACACACTCGCTGCAGAGAGTACCAACATGCACAATTACTTGCTTAGGCTTCTCTGGTGGTGTGATTACAAATGTCATGGCCAAAGATCATTCCACTGGAACCTCATAGATATTTTGTCCCGAACTTTTCCCAGCAATGCCAAGTATGAGACTCGTTGTGGATTTCATTTTTTGAAGCCATGCCCTAAAATCTTCCCACATGCTTTTGCAACATATGAAAAATGATTTGCATACAAATCATCCCTTAAAGTTATTTTACTTGTGAACAAAAGAGTAAAGTTAGCAGAAGAGGTTTTGTCTATGGAGACCAATCTAAGGCAGGCATAAAATTACTGATCCCAGGGTTTGGCTTGGAAAGCAGAAGGGTCTTCTAATAGGCTCAGCTCTTCACAAAACAGCCACAACAGGACAATTCAATCTATATACCGTATTTATCGGCGTATAACACATACTTTTTAGGCTAAAATGTTTAGCCTAAAGTCTACCTGCGTGTTATATGCCGATAAGCCGCTGCAGTTCATTGATTTAAAGCGGGCGCTTTAAATCAATGAACTGCAGCGGCTTTGCAGGTGCAGAGACCGCCACCGCTTCCGGCTTCTCTGCCCCTGCCTGTCCTGGGGTCTAGAGCCCTGCTGCCGGCCCTTCTCTCCCCCTGGCTATCGGTGACGCTGCCCGTTCTCTCCCCCTGACTATCGGTGAGGGAGCCCCATTGCCTGCGCCGATAGCCAGGGGGAGAGAAGCGGCGCCGGCAATGGGGCAGCGGTGCTGACAGACAGGGGGAGAGAAGGGGAAGCGGCACCCATTGCCGGCGCCGCTGCCCCGTTGCCTCCCCCATCCCCAGTTGTATAATTACCTGTTGCCGGGGTCGGGTCCGCGCTGTTTCAGGCCTCTGGTGTGCGTCCCCTGACGTCACTCGGCATTGCGCCGCGCTGTGCAGTGCATAGCAACGACGCATGGGACGCACACCGGAGGCCTGAAGCAGCGCGGACCCGACCCTGGCAACAGGTAATTATACAACCGGGGATGGTGGAGGCAACGGGGCAGCAGCGCCGGCAATGGGTGCCGCTGCCCCTTCTCTCCCGGCACCGATAGTCAGGGGGAGAGAACGGGCAGCGGCGCAGATAGCCAGTGGGAGAGAAGCGGCGGCAGCAGGGCTCTAGACCCCAGGAAAGGCAGGGGGAGAGAAGCAGGCAGCGATGGCCCCTCTCCCCCTGCCTTTCCTGGGGGTGTATACGCATGCACAGACACCCACCCTCATTTTACCAAGGATATTTGGGTAAAAAACTTTTTTTACCCAAATATCCTTCGTAAAATGAGGGTGCGTGTTACAGGCCGGTGCGTGGTATACCCCAATAAATACGGTATATAAAAAGAGAAGGCCTGACTCACTGACTCATCAAAGCCGAGCCTAAACCCTTGGACCTAGAAAGCTGAATTTTTTCACAGGTGTTGTTTTTAAGACGTAGATGAGGAATAAGAAAGGCTTTTTTGAAATTCAACCCTTAAGGGATGAAAAAGGGGTTGAAAGTTTGTATGAAAGTCCATCATTTTTTAAACTAAAAGCATGAAACTTAGTTTTTGGCTATCAATTAGAGATAAAGAAACCCGTGTATTAACGTTTTCTAAAATTCCACCCCTGAAGGGGTGAAACGGGGGGTTCAACGTTTGTATGAATTAACCCCTTGCCCCTGCGGCACGGTAGGGTTATGAAGCGAGCTCATTAGCTGAGCTCGCATCATACGCGCACGGTCCCGGCTGCTATCAGCAGCTAATGCCCGGCAGATGTCCGGCATTAACTCCTTAAATACTGCGATCAAAGTTGAAAGAATTTGAGTTGTTTGGATGCCCGTAGACTTTACCCAGAGCTGCCTCATTATTATAGGATCGTAAAAAGTAGATCTATGTTACACAAATTTAACGCGAGTGAAGCTGCGGGCAAAAGCTATATGATATAAATAACCATGTTTGTTTCTGGGACTTATTACTTGTTTAGGTCACATGCTGATATGCATGGTATTATCAACTTTTTTTTTTTTTTTAAATTAAAGGGACTTTTCTATCATGTGTGTGCTCTAACACATTTCTATCATAAACTTTCTATCATAGTCAGCATTAACATATTCAGCAATTTGTGCTCAGCGGCTCTTCTGTGGGATCAAAACACACAAGCTATCATTATTTTCTCATGCACATCAATGAGTATTTAACATTCACGACTGGTTGACCATTTTTGGCCAGAACCCGCTACTGCAAACCAGGAACATTCCACAAGCCTACCATGTTGAAAGTGACCCGATCCCATCATCTAGACATGACACTTTGGTCCTAGTAACTTAGAGCCTCATGCTTGCCCATCCTTCCTGCTTCTAACATATAAACTTCAAAAATGTTTCACTTATTGTCTTAGAGATCCAACCCTTACAATGGAGTCATGATAATGAGATATTCATTGGTATTCACTTATGGTGTTCAGACTCACTTCCCTTTATCTTTAGATATACCAAGAAACTGAAATGTCAGAATACTTGGCAAGACTTTATCAGATCCGGGGAATCATAAGTCAGATCCATAAAATGAGGTACATTTTATTTATTTTTGCATTTATTATTAAAAATGCCAGCAGGGAATAACTCACACAATAAAGCATCATATTCCTGCTTTCGAGATAAAGTTTCAACTACTTTGTAGTCACACCACCTGTGCAACCTTTCAGTTATTATAACTTTATTAATCCGTGAAAGCTAAAAAATGTAAATTTCACAGTCTGTCATCTTTGAAATATGTCTAAGAACCATGCTGAGCTGCTCATGCGTCGTAAATAAAAACACATATTAGATAAAGCGCTACAGTATTTAAGAATGTGGATAAGGCTCAGTACTTGGAAATCCATGGGGATTTAATGTTATCCCCCTTCAGTCTGTAAGATTTATGTCTTGCTATTGCAACTCCTCCTTAAGAAATGAAGGCAGCACAGAAAATAAACTGCAAGCACCAGTAGCTGCATCATCTTCCTGCCTTCAGGCTTTTTTCGAGAGAATAGTTTTGGAATCTCGCTTTTCTAAAAAATTAAGTGTCTATAACAAAATATTTTTGCTTCAACCTTAGTGTAACATAGCATTTCACATTTTATATATTAATTAATATAAAAAAATATAAACTTTAGTGGGAACAGAGAGCTGGCACGTTATCATGCAATCCTGATTATTATGTGACAGTAAAAATTGAGTTAAAAAGGAATATGACATCATGTTCACCTGCACAAAACCCAATACATTGGGTTATAGTTCCAGTGAACAACATTAAAAAGAAAGGTTACTTACATAATTCTTTCCAGCAGAGAAAAAGTTATTCCTCCTGGCATTGCTATAGCACTGCTGTGCGCAATGGAGGCATTGCTGAGATACCTGCCTCCTTAATATTCTTTGATATGCCTGCTTCAGACATGAAAATTCTAATTTCTTCAATCTTATTTCACAAGGATGTGAGAGTGAAGAAATTAGAATATTCATCTGATAGACGAGCATTTTGAGGAGGCAGGTGAGCTTGGCAAAAGCCGGCTCCCTGCCTCCATTTAGCACAGCAACACTACAGCAATGCCGCTATCGGGAGGGATAACTTTTTATCTGCTGGACAGAGTCATGCAAGTACTTTTTTATGCTTTTCACCCGAACTATGACCCAGTGTATTAGGTTAGGTGCAGGTGAAAAAAATATTGATTTCCCTTTAAAAATAAAAAATAAATGAAAAAATGTACGTTCTGTATTATTTTTTTGCTGTACAGTATTAGTGTACAGGTTTCCAGCTATGAGGTAAAAAGGTAAAATAAAAGTATATGACATACAACAGTTTATCTATCTTGTTATGTTCCGCGCTCCGGCGATGAGCGCCGATTGTGAGCGTATGGCCCCGCTCTCTCCTCCAGCCTGCGGGATGCACCCGCATGCGAAACCCAGCCCATCACTTACCCCGGCCCCCTGCTGTTGAGAAATTGATTAAAAAGATTCTGACTGCCGATCAATATATATATTAATACTTATGTATCAATATATGCCATTTCTAATGCAGAAAAAAGATATTTGTTACCTACTCTATTTATCCAGCTTGCTATTTGCTTGCAACTAAGATGAAGACCTTGGGAGGCCCATGATAAGACGTCAGAAGACAAAACATTTGAAGAAGATACAGATTGTATAGAAGGGCAAAGATCTGGGTTTTTCCAGTTCCAGAGCGAAAGAGCCGCATAAGTGAACTTTGGCCAGGAAAGAAATAAATGCTTAAATATGCTAATATATACCGAGACAAAGCTCAACTAACCAATCAAAATATAACATGATGATTTTGACGTCATATCTAACCTCCCTTTTTTGTCAAATGTAAAAACAATGTACTTTCACGTAATAAACAGAACTCCTTGGGGCAGCTCCTCAGCAAGTATTCTGAGAAGGCGATATTATACCAACATTTTGTCTGGTGTGTTATCCTTGTGCCGGCACTCAGCAGTATACAGTCACTCACATTTTAAGGCCTCATCCGCACCCATCCTTGACACTGTCTCCTCTCCTGCCTCTCAGCTCTGGCGCACGTGTCCCTGTCTCCTAAGGTGCGCGCGCACCAGAGCTATAAGATTTAAAGGGCCAGTACCTCCATAATTAGTTTTCTCACCTGTACCTCACTTATAAAACCCTGCTCCTCCCACACATCCCTGCTGGATCTTTTTGCCTTGTGCCATTGAGATAGCGTTATTCTGACTTGCCTTGCCGTGTTTCCTGACCCCTTGTTCTGTGACCTGACTTTGCTCCTGTGCCACCTGCCTACTGACCTCCTGCTACGTTCCTGACCACGTACTTCCTGACTACGCACCTGTGCCGCCAGCCCTGACATTCTGCCATCCTGACTATGAGTTTCTGTATCCCTCCTGTGCCTCGAATCTCCTCAGCTGCATGTGTGGTCAGGTCATGCCAGGGGTAGCGACCTGGGTGCCGCCTGCCACAGCAAGACCATCCTGCTTTGCGGCTCTGGTGAAAACCAGCGGCACCTTAGACTCCGCTCCCTGGTAAGGCCCGCATGATCTGCCACACAGGTCCAGCGGATCCACTACCTCCAGTGTTACTGTCTGCCAACCGAGAGTGTTGCAGTAAAATCCGGCCATGGATCCTTGCTGATCTTCCCTCCGTTGTGGTTCCTCAGTCGCAGCAGTTGGACCGATAGGTGCAGCAACTTACTCAATTGTCTGTTATGATGCAACAGCTAATAGCCATGCAGCAGCAACCGCAACCTGCTCAACTTTCTCCACCTGTTCCTGCAGCATCTTCTGGGTCAAAGCTATGCTTACCTCTACCCTCTAACTACGAGGGAGATCCCAAGTTTTGTAGAGGCTTCATTACACAGTGCTTTATGCATTTGGAGCTTATGTTTGACCAGTTCCTGACGGAACGAGCTAAGGTGGCCTTCATCATCAGTCTCTTGACAGGAAAAGCCCTGGCCTGGGCTACACCTCTTTGGGACCGCGGTGACCCGGTATCCTCTAACTTGATGGCTTTTCTTGCTGAATTCCGCAGTGTCTTTTAGGAACCTGCTCGTGCTTCTTCTGCTGAGATGGCTCTTCTGAATCTCTGCCGAGAGAATTCTTCCGTGGGAGACTACGCGGTTCAATTCCGTACTCTTGCCTCAGAACTGGCATGGAGCGATGAGGCCTTGTGTGTTACTTTCAAAAATGGCCTGTCTAGCCTGATAAAAGAGGCTCTTGCTGCACGAGATCCTCTGTCTTCATTGACCGAACATATCCACTTAGCTACACGTATTGATGTGCGTTTTGCTGAGAGGCAGGAAGAACTTTGCTTGGAGAGAGAAACTGCCCGAACATGGCAATATCCTCGGCTGGCTCCCATGTTCCAGCGTCCACAGCTACAGTCCTCTATGCCTCTTGCTGAAGAGGCTATGCAAGTGGATCGTTCACGTTTGTTACAACAAGAAGAATCTCGACGACGCAGTGAGAATTTGTGTCTGTTTTGTGCTAGCCTGGATCACTTCCTCAAGGTCTGTACTGTTTGTCCTCAGCATTCAGAAAACGCTTGCACCTAGGCCACGTGGGAGAGGTGTCCCTAGGTGTGAACACTACCTCGCTTTGTTTGACCAAATCTATGCTTCTCTAAAGACATCATTATTCGCTTCTGCATTTTTGGACTCTGTTTCTGCAGGCGATTTCATTGATGCCTCTTTGGTCCGTAGATATAATTTTCCTTTTACTCGGCTTGCCAAGCCTCTATTCATCTCATCTCCTAATGGACAAAATCTGGACTGTAAAGTGGTATTCCATACTGAGCCTCTTGTCATGCAAGTGGGAGTCTTGCATAAGGAAAATATTGAATTCTATGTGCTACCTCACTGTACTTCAGAGCTTCTTCTCGGTCTTCTCTGCAACTTGATTGGAGAACTTGAGAAATTACTCGCTGGGGACAGTTCTGTCAAAATCTTTGCCTTAGGCCAGTCCAGCCTAAAGTTTCTCCTCTGCCTCCTTTGCCTCGTCTGCCTCCACCCTACCAAGATTTTTCAGATGCATTCTGCGAGAAGCAGGACGAGACCCTACCTCCACATCTTCCTTACGATTGTCCCATCGATTTACAGCCTGGAACCACACCTTCTCGTGGAACAATTTACCCGCTATCGGTTCCTGAGACCCAAGCTGTGGCTAAATATATCCAGGAGAACCTCCAAAAGGGATTTATCCATAAGTCCTCTTCTCCTGCCGAAGCAGGTTTCTTCTTTGTGGGAAAGAAGGAGGGTTCTCTCCATGCATGTATTGACTAAAGGGGACTTAACAAAATCACGGTCAAAAATCGCTTTTTCTTTTCCTCTGATCTCCAAACTTTTTGATCGTCTCCAGGGGGGCCAAGGTCTTCTCCAAGTTAGACTTGCGGGGAGATTATAACCTTATTCATATCCACAAGGGAGATGAATGGGAAAACAGCCTTCAATACTCGTGATGGACATTTTGAGTATCTCGTGATGCCTTTCGGTCTCTGCAATGCTCCAGCCGTTTTTCAAGAATTTGTCAATGATATTTTAAGAGATCTCCTCTACACCTGTGGTGTCGTGTACCTAGATGACATATTGATCTTCTCTATCAACTTGGAGGAGCATCGTTCAAATGTTGTCAGGTTCTTCAGCACCTTCGGAAGAATCAACTCTACCCCAAACTGGAGAAATGCCTATTTGAGAAGTCTAGTCTTCCGTTTCTTGGCTACATTGTCTCTCATCAAGGCCTGCAGATGGATCCAGATAAATTATCTGAAGTATTGGATTGGCCCCATCCTTCTGGTCTACAGGCTATTCAACGCTTTCTGGGATTCGGTATTATTGTCAATTCATCCCTCATTTTTCTTCCTTGGTTGCTCTGATCGTGGCTCTCACTAAAAAGGCTTAAATACCAAGATTTGGTCTCCTGAGGCCAAACAGGCCTTCTCTTGTTGAAATTCTGCATTTGTCTTTGCTCCTGTGCTTTCTAGACCTGATCCGGTGAAGCCTTTTGTCTTGGAGGTGGATGCCTCATCCGTTGGAGCCGGTGCTGTTCTTACTCAGAAAAATGCCAATGGTAAGACTGTAACTTGTGTTTCTTTTCCAAGACTTTTTTCACCTGCTAAGAGGAACTATTCCATTGGAGATTGAGAACTCCTCGCTATCAAGCTTGCCTTAGTGTAATGGCGACATTTATTGCAAGTGTCTTCTCATCCGGTCAGCATCTACTCAGACCATAAGAATCTTCTGTACCTTCAGTCTGCTCAGTGATTGAATCCCCGACAGGCAAGGTGATCTTTGTTCTTTTCCAGATATAATTTCTTCATTCACTTCGATCCCGCAAGCAACAACATCAGAGCGGATGCTCTCTCCAGGTCCTCTGACATTGTAGGTTTGAGCTCCACACCAAGGCATATTATTCCTCCAGATCACTTGATTTCTTCCGCTCCTGCAAATATTCAGCAAGTTCCTCCTGCAAAATCCTTTGTGCCTGCCTGATTGAGATACAAGGTTCTGAAACGGGGTCATTCTTGTTTGTTGGCAGGTCATCCTGGAGGACGTAAGACTTTTCTACTAATCTCTCGGCACTACTGGTGACCGCAGCTAGAACAAGATGATTCTGATTTTGTTCATTCCTGTGACACTTGTGCCAGAGACAAGACTCCTCGACAGAAATATAAATCCCTGCTCCTCCCACACATCCCTGCCGGATTTTGTTGCCTTGTGCCATTGAGAAAGTGTTATTCTGACTTGCCTTGCCGTGTTTCCTGATCCCTTGTTCTGTGACCTGACTTTGCTCCTGTGCCACCTGCCTACTGACCTGCTGCTACATTCCTGACTATGCACCTGTGCAGACAGCCCTGACTTTCTGCTATCCTGACTACGAGTTGCTGTATCCCTCCTGTGCCTTCAATCTCCTAAGCCGCCTGTGTGGTTGAGTTGTGCCAGAGTTAGCGATTTGGGTGCTTTGCAGCAGGCTTTGGTGAAAACCAGCGGCACCTTAGACTCCACTCCCTGGTACGGCCCATGTTATATGACACCCAGGTCCAACAGATCCACTACCTCCAGTGATCCTGTCTACCAACCCGTGAGTGTTACATATCTAAACTATCTAGTTTATTTTTATTCTAACCCTACAACAGTCATATTCTTTTTACCTTAAAACAAAAAAAGTTCCTTGTTGCATTAGACTATGGTGAATCGCAAGAAAGCTTGTATACTAGGTAACTTGAGGAAAAGAATAGCTGTTTGCCAATTCCCATGATTTGAGAAAATGTTTTTTTTTTTTTTTGCCCAGATCATGTTCTGTCTCTTTTCTAGTGCTATGTATCCTAAGCAGACATGTAGTAGCAATGCAGCAATAACAACTTACAAGATTTAATTAGACAAAAAAAAGTATGTCACTCACACCCCATCTAATATGGGCCCTCAGTGTCGATCCTGCAGAAGAGATCACAGCTAAAAACTGTCAGCTTTGTTTTTTGCTCCAGGCACTCCAGTATTGACACAGTGACTGGCAGCATAAATAAGTATATAGGGAGCAAGTTTCAATGTAGTTGATTGATTTTTATTCTTCTCTAGTTTTGAGATAGAAAAGCAGGAACATCATACTCTTTCTACCCTTCTTAAAAAAGGTTTGCAGATTACATTAAAAAAAAACTGAAAAGGAATAAAACTCTATTCACACTGGCCTTTTGCAGGACCAGATATAGCATTAGGATAATCCACTTCACTGACCCAGACAGACCTAATTAACAGCCAATAGGGCTCAGGGGTGTTTCTACTATCTAAAAACATCAGCCCCCCCCCCCCCCCCCCAAAAAAAAATAGAAGTATTGCTAAAAAACAACTTTTAGAACACTATAGACTTATAAACAGCACCCCATGATTATTCATAGTAATCCCTCTACACCAAGACCACATACATGGACACCTCCTTAACCAATGAAATTACCTTACTGTGCCCATATAGTGCACTATGCTGCTGCTCTTCAGGGTATAATTACACTGTAGACCTGATAAAAATGATTACACTATAGTTACATCTAGAGACACACAAGTGATGTCTTCTCCAATTGGAGTCATTTACATTCACTATCCAGGGCTTGCTCCCTGAATTTCCTCTCCAAGGGACATTCCCTATAGGGTCCATTAATGTTTGTTCATGACTACAAAACCAAAATCTCCCTACTACTGACATTATAACCACAAGATAAAGTTTATCTTAAACGCTCCCAATGTGAAGTCAGTGACCAGGCAGCTGTCAAGTGGCAGCTGGAAATTAAAGAAGCTTCTCTGGCACCAAAAACTGTGACAGACCAAGGTGAAAGGAAGATAAGAAAAACGTTGTCACTAAACTGTAAATAGGACCATAACAGAAAAAAAGATGTTTGAAACTATACTTATAGTTGAAGAACACATCAACAAGTTAACTTAACATGATGGCTCAGGAGAATATTCATATTTAGGCTATGCTGGGATAAACAGCTTAGGTCAAAGTTGCTGAGGATCTGGGGACAGCTGCTAACTCAACCAAAGATCAAAGCTTCTTTTGTAGGAGGTAAGTCACTGATCCTGGAAGGTGCAGTAAAGATGACAGTGAATAACAATGACAGAAATAAAAATAAAAACTGTTTAAGGGTAGGGTCACACATAACGGATCTGCAGCTGTTGCCACCTCCTGCCCTGCCTCTCCCCACCCCCTGGCCTCAAACAGGAGCCTGCGAGTCTCCCCATGCATGAGTAATGTACTCAGACATTGGGTCTGCTCCGCTATGTCTGAGTACAGTGCAGTGCACTCGGCGACTCCCAGGTCCCTGTGTGGCTGCTCGGAGCAGCGGATTGCCGCTGCAAGGCGGCCAGGGGACGGAGCGGGGCAGTGCGGGAAGTGGCATCAGCTAGAGGCACACCATGGGTCGGGTCACCAGTGGATCCGCAGCGTATTTTACACGTACAGGATCTGCTGCATATTTTGTGCAGCTAATTTTGCTACCCAAGTTATTGGGTAGCAAAATCAGCTGCACAAAATATGCAGCAGATCCTGTACGTGTGAATGTACACTTGGTTGGATATAATGTAGAAAGTCTTCTAGTTACTATAGAAACATTGATCCATAATGTTAGACAGTAAAGGATATTTAAACCTGAAAAAAATAAAATCTAAAAAAAAAGGGTGTTTTGAGAATTTTTTTGAATTTATTGAATCAGGCCTTCCTGTGGGGAAGGAATTCGGACACATCTCAGTGATAGGGTTACTTAGTAGAACCTGTCAAGAAGTAAAAAAAAAAAAAATGTGTAATATTGAGGGATGTATAAGTAATACAGTGTTCTGGGATAATATAGACTTGGCACAGTTTAAGGGGGTAGGGAGTGATTTTTGGAAAGGTAAATGGGTTAAATATGTTGCACAGATTTTTCATAATGGGGAAATAAAAAATTTGAAACACTAAAGACTGAGTTTGGATTGCGGAATGAACACAAACTTTGGTATATTCAATTGTGTGAAGCATATAGATGCACTGAAAAGGAGAAATTTAAGATATCTACACATATGGTAATATATTACATGAATTTAGAAGGAAGTGGAAAGTTAAAAATAATAAATAATACATAGTAAATAAAATAAAAATAAATAAATAATATATATATATATATATATATATATATATATATGTTATTCCTTAAAACTGTGGATTTAATCCATTTGCTATGGTTAAGCCCCAAGGTTAAAGAATTTTGGTCTAAGGTATTTCAGACTATTGAAAATAAATTGAAGAAAGACTGGTTGGCGATAGAAGTCATTCTTGGAGACGTTAGTAAAGTTAGGAAGGCCCGAGAGTTACTGATTCGTATTTTTATGCTTGCTAAGGTGTTGATCCTGAGAGGGCTCTTTGGCAATAGTGGTCCATGTAATCGAATGAGAGAGGCCAGTTCAAAAAATTTGGAAGTATGAAGAATGGAGGGCGGGTAGGTCTAGGAGGAGACTAAATAATTTCAGATTAATATAGACCGATTGGGAAGAGTGAGCTCTTTTTCTCTTTCTTTTTAAATATTTTTTTTCTCTCCCTTTTCCTCTTTTCTGGCAGGGGTGGGGGTGGGATATAATGTGTATGGGTATGTGGGAATGTAATGTTGTTGGTGGACTATGATATTTGTATTTTGTATTTATATGTCAATTAAAATAATAAACATATTTATATATACAAAAAGGATATTTAGACCAAATTTCATATTGATAGCAAAAAAAATCCATTATCACATAACCAAATCCACCTTATGAATATGTTGCCCATGCATGTACTTTACAACATCAGTACTGAAACTCCTAAAATGCATGCCCAGATTCATCAAGATGTGTGAGGGTACGTTCACGCATATGCAGATTTAATGAACAGGATTTTCTGCTGCAAATTTCAATGTAAACTAAGTGACTGAGCACAGCTTCTAATCTGCAGTTACAAATCCTGCGCCTCCAATCTGCGCAGGACCCTGTACGTGTGAACATATCCTGAGAGAAAAAATGGAGAGATTTTCCCACAGAAACCAGTCACAGCTCAGCTAACGAGCTCTGGTAAAGTGAAAGCTGAGCTGTGATTGGTCGCTGTGGGAAAATCTCTCAATTTTTTCTTTCACACAGTTTGAAAAATCTGGACCTATGCCTTCTTCTGCCTGGACATTCATCCTGCTCAAGTATTCCTCATTGGATGTTGCAATCTTGCCATTTGATTATGTCACCTACACATTTTTGTAAACCTTCTTATAGGGTTTTTAATGCTCCAAATTCTTCATTATTGAACTAAATTACAATCCTCCTAGTGTAAGAAGAAATATATAACTTATCCCAGTAAAGATTTGATGAATGAAATGAAAGCATGTGACCACCTACCCACACACCTTGGAAGAGGTGTACTCCACACTCTACGGCCACCTCCCAAGCAGGTGAGTCTATTTGCACCCTCCAAGCGATATCCCGGAAAACAGGAAAATGTTAGAGTGTCTCCAACACCAAAATGGAAGCCTATTCTTCTACTATATGCAGGCACCCCAGGATCATCACAAGGTTCCAGGTCATACTCTATACAAACCAGAAAAACAGGAGGACAATAGTAATTATATAATGATTATATAATGATCAATTAATGTACAAGAAAACAGAGGACACATTAATCCCTTTAGGACCAGGCCCATTTTGGCCTTAAGAACCAGGCCAATTTTATTTTTGCATTTCGTTTTTTTTATCCTCGCCTTCTAAAAATCATAACTCTCTTATATTTCCATGCACAGACCCATATGAGGGCTTGTTTTTTGTGTCACCAATTTTACTTTGTAATGACATCACCTATTTTGCCATAAAATGTACGGTGCAACCCAAAAATATTATTTATGTGGGAAAATTGAAAAGAAGACCACAATTTAGCAAATTTTGGAAGGTACACTTTATGGTAAAAATGACATGTTTTCTTTATTCTATGGGTCAATACGATTAAAATGATACCCAAGATATATGCTTTTCTATAATTATACCGCTTAAAAAATCTCTAACTATTTTAACAAAATTAGTATGTTTGAAATTGCCCTATTTTGACCACCTATAAATTTCAAAATTTTTGCGCTGTGATCTTTAGTTTTTATCGGTACCACTTTTGCTTAGGTTTTACTTTTTATGAATAAAAAAAAAAATTGGGAATAAAATGTAATAAAAAAGCTGCAATTTTAGATTTTTTTGGGTTTACGACGTTCACCGTACGGGATAATTGACAATATATTTTGATACATTCAACAAGAAAAGTGGAGCCTGGCACTAGTATATACTGGTGGATAGATGTCACAACGTCTTATACTAAGACTGCACTAGGAGGTAATGTGCCTACTGTGGGTGGTGCTCACACAATGCGATACAGTCCATAAAGTGCAAATTAGAAGAAGGAAGAAATGGGAGCAACTCACCCGAGACCCAAGAGGTTAACAAGGTATATTCTTTATTCCACAAAGTGTCAGTGCATATGTAGACCACGGGAAGCAGGTGTTACAGTGGGGGAGCAGCAGACAGCGGCGGGCCATGGTCTGTATCATGCTATCAAAGCACTTCGTCGGGCCCCTGTCGCGTCTGACGTCAGATACTGTTTTATGTGTTTCTCGTTGCCATAGTGATGCAAAAAATACACCAAAAAATGTGCAACAAAGTGAGTTAAAAACAAATAAAATACAGAAAATCATAATCCGTCTGCGAGCAACTAAACTACAAAGAAAAAAAAATATATAACATTATAATAAGGCACTAAGTTCGTTCTTATCATTCAAACCTATTGGGCCGGTGGCTTCCAGCCGGAGGATCCATCATGCTTCCTTAACCAGTAGGGTTTGATCTCTATTTTTGCCTTTAAGGTTAGACTCTACATGCTCAATACCTGAAAACTTGAATTTTATATCAGACAGGAGGCTCCCATTATAAGGCTAATTCTTTCTTTACTGCAAATCATAGCAGCCATAAAACGTAAGTAACAGTGTAAAGAAAAAAGTTAGATGGCACACGCAGGTGTTCAGGTGTCACATACACACCTGCTAGTAAAACAGGTAACCAATAGGTGAATACAGTAGGTTATATAAGGACCTGCAGTACAATCCCGGTCCTCTTTCTTTGCTGCTCCCCTACGGTTCAGATGAGTATATTAATGACTGTGTTGTTCTCATTAATCCTGCTTATACAGGCTTATGGTTTATTCATTTAGTTATTAATTATTCCTTAAATGTCCCTTTATCTCCTTGTGTCCGCGAGCGCCCGGCGCCATTGCTGTGTGTGACGTAGCATCTTTTCCCCACCTCTCGCGAGATCTCGGCCTGATTGGCGCTCAGTCAGGCCGTTCCCTCCTCCTTCCTCAGACGCGTCAGGAGCTCGTCAGAGGGAGGATCGCTATCACAGCCCGGTCCTGTCAGTCACATAATTCCTGTCACAAATTTCGGCTCTCCTTGTAGCTTTCTCCCCTCTGTTGTCCTTTTCAGGACAACTTATTATATTTCAGTCCTACCCTATTAATAATATTTATTGTCCTTATAAGAATTAATATTAGGGACATAATTTATTGCTGAGCATAGCTTATAATATAGCATAATTTATTTAGTCTATAAATTCTGACTAATTTATTAAATATTAATTAATTTATTATCAACTATATTAAATACATTTAATAAATATATAATATTAAATATCTACTTTAAATAAATAATATTAAATAATAATAAATAATATATTAAAAATATAGTAATAAATAATATATTTATTATATACATCTATTTACATAACTATGTCTACCGAACAGACTAAAAACCCCTCTACTCTTTCCAATGACATCCAAGACCTTGTAGACCAATCTGTGGCTCGATCTGTCAAATCGTCCGTGTCCGCGGCTATGTCCTCAATGCAGGAGACACTTGCCATGTCAGTGGCACAATCTATCACACAATTTGGGTCTCAACAGGTCCAACCTGAAAATAGACCACGTAAAAAGACAACTAAGAGACACCATACCTATGATGATACCACACAAAAAACGGTCTCTGACCCTTCAAATACCGGCTCACACCCCTCTACAAAGGAATCAGGTTTAGAACGTTTTGAGGGTCGTTCTCCCCGTTTATCATAGACTTCCTCTGGGGAAGAGGGTTTGTGATGCACCTCATACAGATGCCTCTGAGGTGCATCACAAACCCTCTTCCCCAGAGGAAGTCTATGATAGACGGGGAGAACGACCCTCAAAACGTTCTAAACCTAATTCCTTTGTAGAATCCCCTCTTACAAGAGGACACTACAGAGGCCCTGCCCAGCAACCTCAGGAAAGACCTCCATTCTTCCCACCAGCTACCCAACCGCCTCCATTCTTCCCATTCCGAGGACGCTCCTGGAGGGCTCGCGGCCACAGAGGGGCTCCAAGATCTAGACCTTCAGGTAAGCTACCTATCTTCTTCCCCTCCTCCAGTAGGCGGTCGACTCCTACATTTTTCCCAAAATTGGGAAACAATATCATCAGATCTATGGATCTTGTCAACAGTGAATGGTTACCAAATAGAATTTATGTCTCCACCAATACAATTTCACCTCCATCATCCCATACACTTCTCAAAAGAAGATCGATATCTAATACAATCAGAGATCGTAGATCTGTCCACCAAACAAGCCATAATTCAGGTCCCCTGGGACTCTCCAGGTTTCATCAGCAATCTTTTTCTAGTAAAGAAAAAGGATGGAGGTCACAGACCAGTTATAAATCTCCGCCTCTTGAACAATTTCGTCCATTACAGGCACTTCAAGATGGAAGGAATCCATCTTTTAAGAGATCTACTCATTCAAGGAGACTGGTTAATAAAGATCGATCTGAAAGACGCTTACCTAACCGTCCCTATCCATCCTACTTCTCAACACTTCCTTCAGTTTATCTGGGAAACTGTGAAATGACAATTCACTTGTCTCCCATTCGGGCTTTCATGAGCCCCTTGGGGTTTTACGAAACGAATGAAACCCATAGTAGCCCTCTCGAGGAGTCCTTCTAATAATTTATTTAGATGACATCCTCATTATGGCTTCTTCCCGATCCATTGCATTTCGTCACATGAATTGGACAATTTCTCTCTTATCGAATCTAGGTTTTCTCATCAACCTCGAGAAATCAGTTCTGACTCCCACTCAGGAATTGGAATTTTTAGGTTTCTTGATCAATACCAATTCCACTCTTTTGAGTCTTCCTCCGAAAAAACTCAAAACAATACGGAAGGAGATCAGATCCGTTCTCAACAAGGATCTAATTTCCCTTCGATCAATTGCTCGTATAGTAGGCCTCCTTTCGGCCTCAATTCAAACGATCTTTCCAGCGCCTTTGCATTACCGTGCTCTCCAACGGCTAAAAATTCAACACTTACGAGAAGGTCTAGGCTATTCAGACGAAATAGCCCTATCCCCAGAAGCCAAAGAGGAACTTCTCTGGTGGCTTGGTCACGTACAAGCTTGGAACGGGAAAACTATATTCAGTTCCAGACCAGACGTTATCTTGGAATCAGACGCAAGTCTGATAGGTTGGGGAGCCCGATGCGGTCATCTTTCTACCGGAGGCAAATGGTCTCCTTCGGAATCCTGCCTTCATATCAATTATTTGGAACTTTTAGCAGGATTTTTCGCATTGAAGAGTTTTGCGAAAGACCTATCTCATTGTTGTATCTTCCTTCGCTTGGACAACATCTCTGCTGTCCAATATATCAATCGCCTGGGAGGCACGACATCGGAAAGTCTAGCCAATCTAACAAAAGATCTATGGCATTTTTGTTTAGACAGGGAGATTGTTTTGAAAGCAGAATACATCCCTGGTCTTTCCAATTTCGTAGCAGATTGGAACTCACGGTATTTAGTGGACTCCAGCGACTGGAGATTGGATCCCGGAATCTTTCAACAGATCAATCTTTTATGGGGCCCCATTCATTTAGACCTCTTTGCATCTTGCCTAAACCGTCAACTTCCTCGGTTCTTCAGTTGGCGTCCGGATCCGGAAGCGTTAGGAGTAGATGCTCACTTTCAACCCTGGCCACCCCAAACACTATATGCTTTTCCCCCATTCGCTCTAATCACCAGGATACTTATCCAAGTTCTCCTCCAGAAATCGAACATTGTCCTAATAACTCCTTGGTGGCCAACACAGGCTTGGTTTCCCCAACTTCTCAGTATGCTAGTGGACTTCCCGAGACTCATCCCATCCTTTCCGAGCCTCCTCTTAGATCCATCGAACAATCCACATCCTCTCATCTTATCATCCCAGTTGTCCCTAGTGGCATGGTTGATTTCGGGCCAAACGCATTCGATTCAGAAATTTCGTCATCAACTAGAGCTATCCTCTCAGAAGCCTGGGCTCCAGGTACCAGATCGGCTTACCGATCAGCCTGGAGATTTTGGACTCATTGGTGCACACAATGGGATCTGGATCCCGTTACGGCACCTATCCCACAAATATAAAATTACCTTTCATCTCTTTTTGATTCAGGTAAAGCCTACCGTACTATCAAGCTATATCGTTCTGCCATTTTTTTTTATCACGACTCTATCAATTCCATTCCTGTCGGCCAACACCCATTGGTCTGTAAACTTCTAAGAGGAATTCATCTTAAACGTCCCCCTCGTCCCAAATATCAATCTACATGGGATGTGAATCTAGTTCTTAACCTCTTTATTTCTTGGGAGGATAATGAAGACCTCTCTTTAAAATTATTATATTTTAAACTCACTACTCTCCTCTGCCTCATTTCTATTAAACGGGTATCTGATGTCAAAGCTTTGGACATCTCTCATAGACGCTTCATCCCCTCCGGTGTAGTCTTTACTATACATAGACAAACTAAAACTAATCTTCATGAAATCTTTTATCCATCCTTTCCACATCAGGAAAAACTCTGTGTAGTTCGTTGTCTTAAATCATGTGAATCAAGGACTCAATCTCTTAGACCTCCTTCTTTACCTCAACTTCTCATTTCCTTCTGTAAACCACACTTACCTGTATCTTCGGCTACTCTAGCCCGTTGGATCAGACAAGTTATGTCCTTCGCCAACATTGATACCTCAATGTTTGGAGCTCATTCAACTAGGGGCGCTGTCTCTACTAAATTAATTCAATCAGGAGGTTCTTTATCAGACCTGCTCAAGGCAGCAGACTGGTCTTCAGAATCTACTTTTAAAACATTTTATTATAGACCTGAACCTCATGTCTCAATGTCTTTATTGTAATATTTTTATGGTATATTTTAATGATGATAATTTATGCTATTATTACAGCTTTGAACTTGCCTTATAATGGGAGCCTCCTGTCTGATATAAAATTGAAGATTTTCCTACCCTTGTTGACGGAAAATATAGATTTTATGAAAGACAGGAGGCGAGCATTATCCCTCCCTATTTCCCATCCCTATAATGTTTTTTGCTTTCTTTTCAGTGTACTAAAAATTTTGAGTTCGGCACTTGCATGGTCTCCTTCATATCTTCCTGGTTCTGCCTACTACTGATTTGTCAAGCTTATCATCTCTTCTTCCGATGAAACGACATCCGGAATCTGACTTTTTTCCACGGAGACCTTCATCTTCATCTGATGACATCTGATCGACTGTTTATCAACTTGTTATGTTGGACTTGTGTTTATTATTACTATTTACAAAGAAAGAGGACCGGTATTGTACTGCAAGTCCTTATATAACCTACTGTATTCACCTATTGGTTACCTGTTATACTAGCAGGTGTGTATGTGACACCTGAGCACCTGCGTGTGCCATCTAACTTTTTTCTTTACACTGTTACTTACGTTTTATGGCTGCTATGATTTGCCGTAAAGAAAGAATTTGCCTTATAATCCTCGCCTACTGTCTTTCATAAAATCTATATTTTCCGTCGCCAAGGGTAGGAAAATCTTCAATTTATTAGAGTCTGAATTGTGGCTTTCGGCCATATGTGATATGTCTTGAAGCACCCTTTCCTGTCCACAGAGATCTAACATGCTCCCGGATCCTATGGAAAAGGGGCCGTATCGTTTTGCCTATATAGTATAGCCCACAATCACAATTCTAGGAAACCTACCTCAAAAAATGCATTGCTTCATTATAATTCATCCCATCCCAGCAAAGTCAAAGATAGTATCCCATTCAGCCAAATTGCCCGTTTAAAACGAATAAATAATGATCACACTATCTATGAAAAACAGCTAACAGATTTAGGTCAGAGGTTTATCGAACGTGGTTATCCCATGAGGGTTATTAATCAGGCACGGCACAGAATTAACACTATACCCCGCAGCTCCCTCCTTACCCCGACATCTACATCAGAATAGAAATCTAACAACAGGTTCTGTTTCCCATTCACAAACACGCCCATGAATGAGACTTAAAAAAGTGATACATAATAGCTGGTTCATTTTGCAGAAAGACACCGACTTGCAAGATTCTGTTACAGACAAGCCTATGGTAACATTCAAACGTAACAGGACTATCGGTGACTTTCTGCAAAATAAACAGTTACAAAAAGAAAATAAAAAAAAGCTGGATTTCAGACACTAGACCCATAGGCATGTTTCAATGTGGTAGTTGCTCCTTTTGTAATTTATGCATTAAGGGAAAAACATTACAATTAGGAGCCCACACAATTTGTTTAAAGCAACCTATTACTTGCAGGTCCAAGCATGTAGTCTATTGCCTAGTATGTGATTGTGGACTATACTATATAGGCAAAACGATACGGCCCCTTTTCCATAGGATATGGGAGCATGATAGATCTCTGCGGACAGGAAAGGGTGCTTCAAGATTTATATCACATATGGCCGAAAGCCAAAATTCAGACTCTAATAAATTCAAGTTTTCAGGTATTGAGCGTGTAGAGTCTAACCTTAAAGACAAAAATAGAGATCAAACCCTACTGGTTAAGGAAGCACGATGCATCCTCTTATAATGTTATATAGATTTTTTTCTTTGTAGTTTAGTTGCTCGCAGACGGATTATGATTTTCTGTGTTTTATTTGTTTTTAACTCACTTTGTTGCACGTTTTTTGGTGTATTTTTTGTATCATTATGGCAACGAGAAACACATAAAACAGGATCTGACGTTAGACACGACAGGGGCCTGACAAAGTGCTTTGATAGCACAATACGGACCGTGGCCCGCCACTGTTTGCTGCTCCCCCACTGTAACACCTGCCTCCCGTGGTCTACATATGCACTGGCACTTTTTGGAACAAAGAATATACCTTGTTAACCTCTTGGGTCTCGGGTGAGTTGCTCCCGTTTCTTCCTTCGTCTAATTTGCAATATATTTTGATAGTTCAGACTTTTTCACACGCAAAGATGCCAAATACGTTTATTAATGTATTTATTTTTGTATGCTTTTTTGTGGGTAAAATGGGAAAAACGGATGATTTACATTTTTATGGGGATTTTACAATTTTTTGTTACTTTAAAAAAAATGTTTTACTTTTTTTACACTTTAATTTGATTGCTAATACTGTTCAGTGCTATGCATAGGGCATAGCACTGATCAGTGTTATCGGCTATCTTCTGCTCTGGTCTGCTCGATCTCATACCACAGCAGAAGACCCGTGGAGATGGACAGAGGCAGGTGAGAGGACCTCTGTCCGCCATTATGGATAATCGGATCCTCGTGGCAGCGCTGCGGGCAATCCAATCATCCATTTAAAGTACCGCATTGCCGCAGATGCCGTGATCTGTATTGATCATGGCATCTGACGGGTTAATGGCGGACATCCACACGATCGCAGATGTCCGCCATTACCGGCGGGTCCCTGGCTGTTGATAGCAGCTGGGACCTGCCGTGCATGACGTGAGCATCGGTCCGATGCACGAGATCATGGCGGAGCGTAAATGTACGTCATGGTGCCTTAAGTACCATGGCACCATGACGTACATTTATGTCCACTTTCGTTAAGGTGTTAAAGAAGGGAAATGTACATCATTATAAGGTATAAAGGACATTATTAGTAGTCCTCGTAAGCTCATCATTCAACAGTTATTTCATCATCACTTTATTAAACCCATTGCAAGAACTTCTTTAAATTATACTGGTGGGACTACGGTCCAGTACATGTATGTATTACTTTATATATTTGCACTGCTTGGGTACTTTTTCCATTTCTTATATGTGTTACTTACAGTAGTAAAGATTTTGACTGTTCTTTTTTACATGTTTCTTTTTCCTGTTCTGGCTGTTACATTTTGTTTCATGTGAACACCCCTTTTTCCTGTGGTGCCACTCTTGCTTGCTCATCATTGCACTTTTATAGGATAATATCTTTGCCACAAGTCAGTTTTCATTGAAGATCTGCCCCCCTCCTTTCTGTCTCTCCCCCCTTCCTTTTCATTTGTCACAGCCCCTATTGGAGGAGTGGTCGGCCAGATAGTGCTGCTTGTACAGTTCATGAAAGAAGTGGTTCTGGAGTTTTATGGATGATTTATTATTTATTGGTTCTACTAATTCTTTATTTATTATATATACACTTTGTTATTTACATTTCTGGTTATCCAACATTTCTGGTTATTACATCACCCAGCTAATGGCATATAAAAAGCTATCAAAAAGTCCCATCACACCAAAAATGGTACCAATAAGAAACTATAGATTAGGTTGCAAAAAAATGTGTCCCCATACATCCTTATTATATGGAAAAATATAAAAGTTATAGGGGTCAGAAGGGGATAAAATAAGCATACTCATTTTCATACAAAAAGTTATAATTTTTTTAAAGTATTGAAATAAAACAAAAGCTATACAAATTAGGTATCATTTCAATCTTATGGACCTACAGAATGAATATAATGTATAATTTTTATAGACTGTTCCATGATGGGAGCAGTAGTACCTGTACTTATAGACAGATCGCTCCGGAGTCTGACACCCATTGCGATCCTCCTATGTAATGTATAGATGCGGGCGGCTGGCTGCTCTTCTGTGCGATCCTGCACTATGTTCTCCAATGTAAAGTTCTTCACATAACAGATTCATATTTCCTGCAGAGACCTGTGATTGGCCAGATGGGACCAGCCAATTCCAACTCTGTGCAGGAAATATGAATAATAGGTATATATATATATATATATATATATATATACGGCAGTGCAGGGGACCAGAGAAGAGCAGCTGTGCCCCGCATGTATACATTATACATGATGATCGCAGTGGGTGTTAGGAGTGGTACCCGCTGGGATATTTGCTTTACAGCCAATCACAACTCTCTGTGGGAAATATGAATAGGTGTATATATATTTCAGTGCAGGGGAACATAGAAGAGCCGCAGCCCGCATCTATACATTATACAGGAGGAACGCTACGGGTGTGAGACCCGAGGCGATCTTTCCTTAAAGCGCAACTGTCACGGATTTTAACCCCCATAAACTAGCCCTAGGATGAAAATTTTTTGCTGCTTTCTATCAGCTTTAATCAGGTTTAAAAACATGCTTTTTATTAAAGTCAGCAACAGTTGGGTATCCCCTGTATGTCAGCACTGGGACCGCTGTGTGATTGCGATGTAGGCGGCCACAGCATGCGCTCAGTCTCTAAAGCCCTATGCATGGTGTAATGCAGTAGTGGAATGAGCCAGCCACCCATTCTCCTGTCTTCCTAGACTGCACAGAGGTGATGCGAAGTGCACGGCCAGCTCATTCCGCTACTGCATTATGCCGCCCATGGGGAGCGAGCGCTTGGTGTGAGAGCGGGGTCTGACACCCGTTGCGATCCTCCTATATAATGTATAGATGCGCAAGCCTGCTCTATGTTCTGCAGTGTAAAGTTCTTCACATCACAGATTCATATGTCCCACAGAGAATTGTGATTGCCTGGAACCATTTGGCCATTCACAGTTCTCTGCGGGAAATATGAATCTGTGATGTGAAGAACTTTACACCGCAGAACATAGTGCAGGATTGCGCAGAAGAGCGGCTGGCCACTGCATCTATACATTATATAGGAGAATCACAGTGGGTGTCAGACCCCAGGGCGATCTGTCTATTAGTACAGGTACTACTACCCTCATCATAGAACAGTCTGTTCCATGCTGGGAGTAGTAATACTACCTAAAAACAATTAAAAATAAAGAAAAAAAAGTGAAAAAATGTAAAACACACACACTTTATTAAACAAATTATTAAAATGCATTACTAATAAAAAGTTTAACAAAATATATTCTAAAAAATATATTATTGTTACATTTAAATGGCTCCTTTCTACATTTTTATTATTGTCGGCTACATTTTTAGGTCCCTGCCGCCCACATAAATTGGTCCCTGTTTAAAAATAAACAAAAATTTTGTTATAGAAAATAACAATTTTGTGAAATACATTTTTTTTACTGCAAAAACTCAGTGGAATTTTTATACCTCACCAGTCAAGAACTACAAGCATGGGAGTAGTCCAATAATTAACTTATGGGAGTCACAAGGAAACTATAACAAGAACATCATCGAAAGAATCCTCCTGATGAATCATGATGAGCATTAAAACATAACCTTTATTGTCATGTACAAAAAATATACCATAAGACAAAAATTGTAAAAAAAAAAAAGTGAAAAAAAGTGCAACACCAAACGATATGTATTGCAAGGAGCCCAGGGGTGTAATATCAGATAAACGTGATAGTCAAGATGGAATAATGACAGATGATGGTCAGGTTTAAAGTGTCATCATATAGATTAAATGATATCATCCTATGAAGATGCTAGTCTCAAGGTCACTTCAAATATTCTGAATGTACATACGGTTAGATGGAAAGAGATTTGTGCCCACTAGCAAGATGCCTGTCCCTCTGTCCCTGCCTTTTGAGGGACCCAACTCTCTAACAGGGTGGCCTCAACCACGGTGCCGGTCCCTGCACTAACCTAAGTGAGGGAGAAAAAAAACTTAGGATAGTGCAGGGACCAGCACTGTGGTTGAGGCCACCCTGTTAAGAAGGTGGGTCCCTCAAAAGGCAGGGACAGAGGGTAAGGCATCTTAATGCTAGTGGGCACAAATCCCTTTCCGCTTTCCATCTTACCGTATTTACATTCAGAATATCTGAAGTGGCTTTGAGACTAGCATCTTGATAGTATGATATCATTTAATCTATACATAGATGAGGACACTTTACACCTGACCATCAGCTGTCATTATTCCAACTTGACTATCACGTCTATCTGATATTACACCCCTGAACTCATTGCAATGCATATCGTTTGGTGTTGCACTTTTTTCACCTTTTTTTTTAACTATTTTTGTCTTATGGTATATTTTTTGTACATGACAATCAAGGTTATGTTTTAATGCTCATCATGATCGATCAGGAGGATTCTTTCGGCTATGTTTCAGTGGAATCCTAGCCATAGAGTAATAACAAAATGGAGTGAATGAAGAAATTTGTTATTTCAAATAGAGTGGAAATTCAGATTCAGTCAGAATTGAATTTTTCTTGAAATTCGGAACAAATTTGGATTTGTCTGATTTGATTTGCTCATCTGTAATGAACACCATCAGTCTGCAATTACCTTTATTGTGGATATATAATACTACAATTGTCCTGCTATTTTTTGTACTTTCCTGCTTACCCTTCTGTTATTCTAGTTGCTGTACTGTCATTTTTGGCTTTTTATTTATACTTTGATGAATATATAAACAAGATTTTATATTGAGTCTGGCATGCGTTTCTCATTGTAGGTGGTCTTACAGTCAGATGTGTGTTTGGACCTGTTATTGACTGAATTAGAATTTTACATTTTAGAGTTTGTTTTTTGTTTTGTTTTTGTTTGTTTTTATCAATTTGCTGATGCATTCCTTTGATACTATTTTGTTAAAACTACATTTCATGGCTATACCTTTTGTATTCCCTTTCCATAGCAATGCTATAAAGTGGTATTATTATTAAATATGCTTCATTTAGAAAATGGATCCACATTATTACCCTGAATTTAGCTTGGAAGCCTCTTCAATCTGACAAGTCTCTCTTGGTTTCTTTATTACAAAGTGGCAGCTCTCCCCTAGAGAAGACTGTACATAGGTTTGTGATTATACTCTGCATGTGAGTCTGTACTTGGAAGGGAAGGTAGCAGAGGCAATGAGACATTATTCCGAAGAGGGTTATCCTGTTCTTGTTGTTTAATCTACATATTTTTTACTAATGATGTATTAGCTTATTTCTATGAATGTAATTTCTAAAGAATTTAGACACAAAAAAGGATGTTCATTAATATACAGTATAGTGATCCTGCGCAGCTTCAGTTGCCTGAATGTTACATTGGTGATGGTTTCTGATTGGTGATTATTTGAGAGAAAAAAAAAGCCTAAAAAGAAGATCTATTTTTTAAATATTCTTTTTTTTAAATGAAGCTATTCAAGTTTTCATTCATACCTCTGAGGATGTCCTGTGGTATATGTTACCAAACTATAAGCAACAGATGCTTTAAAGGGGTTTTCTGGGGATAAAAATATGTATGTCTGGAAGTGATGGAAGAATTAAAAAAGACAAAAAAAAAAACAGTAATACTCACCTCCAGCGGAGCTCCTGATCCCACTCATCACTGAACTCTTCTAGGTTCTAGTGATACAAAGTCCTAGCAAAAACTACCCTATGAACCCTACTACTGCCCACAATGGTGTCCAAATGTGTGGTTTAATGACTGGCTGAATGGGCAGTTCTTGCAGGGTGATGCACCAATGGAATCAGATGATGGAATGGCAGCTGCAGGGTTCAGTTAGGTGAGTGATATTTCTATCTTATTTACACCAGCCCATATGTTAAAAAAAAAATCATACCAAAACAATCTATTTAAGTCCTTAAGTTGTGTGTTGGAGTTTCCATTTCTCAGACTTGTTTTTCCAATATATTGTGAAGATGATTCAGAGTAGGATCTTTAGGAATTTGAATACCAGGAAAACACCCTGAACGTTTTGTCATGTTCCCAAACTATTCTTGGACCACACAAAAAAGTGTGACAGGGATTATTAATTCTTCCCATAATGCATCCTGATGCATATCTGTCCAGGTAAGCAACATATATGCACCAAGCTGTCCACATGTAAACCAAAACATGATATATCAGACCAGGCCACCTTCTTCCATTGCGTGATTGTTCATTTATGATGCTTTCGTGCTGACTGTTAGGGGTTTCAGCAGTAGACAAGGGTTTGCATCAGTACTCTGGCTGCAGACATAGAGCCTTATATGGAAAAAGATATGATACACTGTGCACTCTAACATCTTGCATTATAGCTAACATTATTTTTTTTGTTATACTTTATGCCTTTGTAGCCCTTCTAAAAGTTTTAGCCAGATGGGATAGCTTTTCTTCCACAGTTTTTAATAATCTAGTACATTTTTATTTAAAATCATTTCTAATCTGGCCTTAAAGAGAATTCTCTTACCTGAAAATGTAATGTTAAATCCTTCATATGAGATAGAAAAATCTGATATAAAACGAAGCTGAGCTGAAAAATTCCCAAAAAGTCCAGCTTTTATTGTGGGTGGTAGAACTGAACCTGTCAGTCGTGCTACTGGATGAGTAAAGCTGCCATCCTCAGTTATTAATAGATAGTCATGAGAACTTTCAAGGTGAAATGTGTGAAATACCAACTGTACACCTGAAAAGGCAAGGTAAAAGTCATTTAAAAAAATTACAATAACGAGGCACCATTAAAAATACATTCATAGTTACAGTAACACATGACTTCTAGATCAGACTACACACAGGGTGGTTGGTATGAATACACATTAGCATGCAAAGGAGATACAGTATCTTTATTCATCAAACCAGTTTTTGTAAAGTTGCTTCATTTGGAATTCTGATTTAGATTGAAGGGTTCCTGTCATTAACTACACCTTTTTAAATAATGTAGATAATACCATTATATGTATATTTGTAATATACATTGGTTAAAAAATGTGTATATTTTTGGGTGAAAAATGCTGTCCCTGCATGTATTGCCTGTGTGTCTCTGTGAGGTGTCTGTGTAGGTTCCTGGCTGGTCAATCATCCTGCTGTGTGAGCTGGGGGCATGTCACAGAGCCTCACTGCACAGAGTCCTGCTTGTCATCACTGCACAGATCCCTGTTTGTTCTCAGTGCACAGAGTCCTGCTTGTTCTCAGTGCACAGAGCCCTGCTTGTTCAAAGTGCACATAGCCCTGCTTGTCCTCAGTGCACAGAGCCCTGCTTGTCCTCACTGCACAGAGCCCGGCTTGTCCTCACTGCACAGAGCCCTGCTTGTCCTTATTGTACAGAGCCCTGCTTGATCTCAGGGTACAGATCCCTGCTTGTCCTCAGTGCACAGAGCCCTGCTTGTCCTCAGTGCACGGAGCCCTGCTTGTCCTCAGTGTACAAAGCCCTGCTTTTCCTCAGTGTACAGAGCCCTGCCTGTCCTCAGTGTACAGAGCCTGCTTGTCCTCAGTGTATAGAGCTCTGCTTGTCCTCAGTGCACAGAGCCCAGCTTGTCCTCACTGCACAGAGCCCTACTGGTCCTCATTGTGCAGAGCCCTGCTTGTCCTCAGTGTACAGAGCCCTGCTTGTGCTCAGTGTAAGGAGGCCTGCTTCTCCTCAGTGTACAGAGCCTGCTTGTCCTCAGTGCACAGAGCCCTGCTTGTCCTCAGTGCACAGAGCCCTGCTTGTCCTCAGTGTACAGAGCCCTGCTTGTCCTCAGTGTACAGAGCCCTGCTTGTCCCCAGTATAAAGAGCCCTGCTTGTCCTCAGTGTACAGAGCCCTGCTTGTCCTCAGTGTACAGTGCCCTGCTTGTCCTCAGTGTACAGAGCCCTGCTTGTCCTCAGTGTACAGAGCCCTGCTTGTCCTCGGTGTACAGAGCCCTGCTTGTCCTCAGTATACTGAGCCCTGCTTGTCCCCAGTATACAGAGCCCTGCTTGTCCCCAGCGTACAGTGTCCTGCTTGTCCCCAGTGTACAGAGCCCTGCTTGTCCTCAGTGTACAGAGCCCTGCTTGTCCTCTGTGTACAGAGTTCTGCTTGTCCTCAGTATACAGAGCCCTGCTTGTCCTCAGTGTACAGAGCCCTGCTTGTCCTCAATGTACAGAGCCCTGCTTGTCATCAGTGTACAGAGCCCTGCTTGTCCTCTGGCCCTGCTTGTCCTCAGTGCACAGAGCCCTGCTTGTCCCCAGTGTACAGAGCCCTGATTGTCCTCATTGTATAGAGCCCTGCTTGTCCTCAGTGTACAGAGTCCTGATTGTCCCCAGTATACAGAGCCCTGCTTGTCCCCAGTGTACAGTGCCCTGCTTGTCCTCAGTGTACAGAGCCCTGCTTGTTCTCGGTGTACAGAGTCCTGCTTGTCCTCAGTATACAGAGCCCTGCTTGTCCTCAGTGTACAGAGCCCTGCTTGTCCTCAGTGTACAGAGCCCTGCTTGTCCTCAGTGTACAGAGCCCTGCTTGTCCTCAGTGTACAGAGCCCTGCTTGTCCTCAGTGTACAGAGCCCTGCTTGTCCTCGGTGTACAGAGCCCTGCTTGTCCTCGGTGTACAGAGCCCTGCTTGTCCTCAGTGTACAGAGCCCTGCTTGTCCTCTGTGTACAGAGTCCTGCTTGTCCTCAGTATATAGAGCCCTGCTTGTCCTCAGTGTACAGAGCCCTGCTTGTCCTCAGTGTACAGAGCCCTGCTTGTCCTCAATGTACAGAGCCCTGCTTGTCATCAGTGTACAGAGCCCTGCTTGTCCTCTGGCCCTGCTTGTCCTCAGTGCACAGAGCCCTGCTTGTCCCCAGTGTACAGAGCCCTGCTTGTCCTCATTGTATAGAGCCCTGCTTTTCCTCAGTGTACAGAGTCCTGCTTGTCCCCAGTATACAGAGCCCTGCTTGTCCCCAGTGTACAGTGCCCTGCTTGTCCTCAGTGTACAGAGCCCTGCTTGTCCTCAGTGTACAGAGCCCTGCTTGTCCTCGGTGTACAGAGTCCTGCTTGTCCTCAGTATACAGAGCCCTGCTTGTCCTCAGTGTACAGAGCCCTGCTTGTCCTCAGTGTACAGAGCCCTGCTTGTCCTCAGTGTACAGAGCCCTGCTTGTCCTCAGTGTACAGAGCCCTGCTTGTCCTCAGTGCACAGAGCCCTGCTTGTCCTCAGTGTATAGAACCCTGCTTTTCCTCAGTGTACAGAGCCCTGCTTGTCCTCAGTGTACAGAGCCCTGCTTGTCCTCAGTATGCAGAGCCCTGCTTGTCCCCAGTGTACAGAGCCCTGCTTGTCCTCAGTATACAGAGCGCTGCTTTTCCTCAGTGTACAGAGCCCTGCTTGTCCTCAGTGCAAAGTGCCCTGCTTGTCCTCAGTGCACAGAGCCCTGCTTGTCCTCAGTGCACAGAGCCCTGCTTGTCCTCAGTTTTTTTAAACCAATGTATAATACAAATATACATATAATGGTATTATCCATATTACATGATAATAACATTTTTGTTAACGTCAGGTACACTTGAAGCGAATAGTATATAAGAAAAAGTCCAATCTGTGCAATAACTTAAAATATATCACATCATTATTACAGGTATTAAATACCTTTTCCATGGGAAACTTCAATTGTCCACGTGCAATTCAAAGAATTAGGATAAAAGTCAGGAAAACCTGGGGAAAGGACTGTCCCACTTCTCCCATGAATATATCCACCACATAAAGCTAGGGAAATAAAAAAGTAAATGGAAAATGAGAAAATTCATAAACTCAGTGATGTTCAGGCACTAAAATGAAGTAACTGTAGCATCCTTTATATCACCATTCTCCTGCAGTGTTTATAGTTTTTCTGTCTCTTGTCTTTGATACAAAAGTATTTAAGAACACATTGGCTTTTATTTTAAAGTTAAGTATAGGATACAATGAGTTGGTTTTAAGTGACCAACTATCAAAGAGGAGCCAGGGAAAGTGAATGGGAGTCAAACAAGAATTGTTCTTGGTATACACATGAAGACCCTTCTTTTTAGTGATCATAATAGTCTTTAAAACTGGAACTCATATTACCACAGCTACTTCTTTGTCTCGACATTTCGAAATCTATAGAAAATTAACTATTAAAATATAAAGTTACTGTATCTTTCCAAAACAAAAACAAAACAGCTTTATAACTAAAAAAAAAATCACGCCACTCCAAACACAGAAAATTAAAAACATAGAGGGGTGAGAATATGGTAATAAGAAGCAATACAAAGGTTTTTTGTTGTTTAAAAGGTATATGGATTTAGTGTCCCTGTATTTCTACTGACCTGCAGAAAAAAAAATTGGAGTAAATTATATAAACAGAAAACCTGCAATAAATGGCAGAGTATTTTTTTTTTTCAATTTTATTAAAAGGAAGGATGCCATGAAACACTATCTATCAGTGTTGATGGGAAAATAAATAAATAAATAAACTTCATCTGTAAAAAAAAATCACTGGTAGAAAGAGATTAGGGTTACAGTAGTCCTGTAAGGCTGGGTTCACATATATCGGTCGTCCGGCAAAGTTTCCCTCCGGCGTGCACCGGAGGGAAACTGATGCTAGAACTGATCCCATTCATTTGAATGGGACAGTTCACAATCATCCAGGGTCTCAATTTTGACGCCGGATGGTTGGGCATGCCGGAGGGCAGCGGACAGGGGAACGCAGCTTGCTGCGTTCCCCTGTCCATTGCCCAGAAACAATGGACACCGCATGCCATACAAATGATGACAAGTTGTCATCAGTTGTGGCATTAGTTGCGTCGAGATTTAGGCTGAGTTCGCCTATGCCGGATGCCAAACATACGTGAACCCAGCCTTAGAGGTCAAAAGACATTTAACTATGTTCAGTGTGTTCAGCTTTCAGTGTTGTAAAAATGTATTTACCTCTTAAATGGGTCATGAGGATATCGAGTTTGCTCAAATCAGGAAAGTACAAGTTTCCATGTATTGAACATTATTCCAGCATGCAAGTCTGTGAGGCCAGGCACAAGTCTTATCCACTACAGATGTCAATGCATATGTCTGTGAATAACTGTCCTAAAATAAACTTGACTACTTCTATTCTGCAAGGGCTCCTGTTTTGTGGAAGGTCTTTTAAATAAAGCTGAAATGCCCCATGTTATTCACCATGAATATAAAACATGTTCAGGACAACCGTCATGATACAAGCCTGAGTATATTAAACCCATAATTTAGCAGTATTTTTTTTTTGTATGCAGCAATTATATTTCTATATTAAATTCTATTATTATTATTATTATTATTGTTTTTATTAGTAGTAGTAGTAATAACAACAATAATAATAATAATAATAATAACAATAATAATAATAATATTGAGCTACTTAACACAAAGATAAAAGGCAATGCATAGGATAGTTCTACATTTTGAAGGGAATCAAAGTTGTACATATATTTTGTATACATACTGCTGTAGCTATAATACTGAAATGATACTAACAGAGGCACTATTAACATTTTCTACTCCTACCAAACTAGGCACATCAGCATTTTTATTTTATCAGCTCCCTAGTGATATTCCACATGAAAAATAATACCAGCAGCTTGTGCCTCCATAATACCAGGATTAAATAATTTACATCATAAACACATACAGAGACCATTTATGTGTTTTTGGCTTCTAAAGCACTTATTCATAGCTCATTTTAATGTACACTAAATTCTGGCTTTATGGACACACACTGAATCTTTTCTTATATTATAAAGACTATGTAACCCTGCATTTCCAAATCATGTGTAAAATTCTAAGGCTATTAAATTGGAATGCAAGTCCTTCTACAGCTGGTTAATCCATATCTTGTTCTATTTGAAGTCCTAGTGATAGGACTTGTATCTTGAAGAAGTTGTTTAAGAAAGTCATCCTTTCTTCCTATGCATTATTAGAGAACATATACATCATAGAGGGCACTCCAAACTTGGTCAAAGAGGTTCTGACTCTGGCAGAAACGGACGGCCAAGCAATGTAAAGGGTGACCTCTCATTTCAAATCTTGAAAAATCTCAAATACAAGTTATATATGTTTACAAAAAAGTAGTGCCACTCCTCATGTACACTCACATGACAACTTCATACTGAGTAAAACTGAGCTGGCCAGTTGTCCTATTGCTAAATTCAGATTCCAACACATTTATACATAGCACACACATTTAAATGCAGCACACAAAAATGAAGTTTCAAGTGATTTTATTCCATTGCAAAGCTACGTTTCAGCCGCCCATGCAGCCTTTTTCAAGCACGCATGGGCGGCTGAAACGTAGCTTTGAAATGGAATAAAATTACTTGAAACTTCATTTTTAAGTGCTGCAGCCAACCTTCTTTTTTTTGTATAGCTGTGGGCCTCTGACCCGGGCTTTTTTGCTGCTCTGCACCAAACTACACGTTTATATTGAGGTGCCACTCAACCTGGACTTTTATATATATACATATATATATATATATATATATATATATATATATATATATATCTATATATATATATATATATATATATATATCTATATATATATATATATATATATATATATATATATATAGCTATATATTTAGATTGATACCTGTAGTTTTTTTAATAATTTTTTTTTACAATAACATAATGCCACTTTCCCAGAAGAGGGGCATGGAGGAAGCAAAGGCTAAACCGTGTTACTGAATAATTCATTTGGAGATAGTATTCTTTATTTATGAAGCATGCTCATAAACATTCACAGCACAAGAGAAATCACCAAGTGGTCCCTTGGACAAACAGATTTTTGTTCACACAGAGCCTTTTCCATTTCCTAACTAATATATTCAGTAAAGTGATTCCATTGTATACAACAGGGATTGAGGTTATTTATATTGTACAGATAAAATGGGAATGTAGATAGAAAATGCTTAAATAGAAGGTTCACAATATAATTTTTTAGATAAATATATCACCTAACTATGCAAAAATAATTAACTTTTCTTTAGTTTTTCAATCAAAACTTATGCAGTACAATGCGCCAGATTTGTACATACAAAACCGATTCTATATCTTAGTTCTATTTTTGCCTTATATAGTTATGAATATGTTATAAGTGCATAGTAATAATGCCTTTGTCATATCAGTAAAGAAAGCCTGCGAGATTGAATACTGAAAGCCAATAAATGTCAGTGTTAGATGCCTGGTGTGGAAGGATTGCAGATGCTAGTGGTCTGCCTGTGTCATCTTTGAAGACCCGTAAAGTTGTTGACAGCCCGTGGGCCTTCAGAGGGCCGACATGATGACAGATTTCAGGGCCTGCCAGTGTCAGATGTTATAGAACAGTGTTGACAGGGTTGGAAACCTGCAAGTGTCAAGATCACTATACATCAAGATTCCAGAACGGAAATGTAATCATGCGACAACTCATCAAGTAGGTTAGAAAATGAAATAGTGTATTTTCTTTATAAGGACATTATAGAGTACCGTATATACTCGAGTATAAGCCGACCCGAGTATAAGCCGAGACCCCTAATTTCAACCCAAAATCGCAGGAAAAGTTATTGACTCGAGTATAAGCCTAGGGTGGGAAATACCTCATCCCCCCCTGTCATCATCCAGACCCGTCATTAACATCCTCATCATCCCCTTGTCATCATCCCACACATCCCCCCTTCATCATCCCCTTGTCATCATCCCACACATCCCCTTATCATCCCACACATCCCCCCTTCATCATCCCCTTGTCATCATCCCACACATCCCCTTATCATCCCACACATCCCCCCTTCATCATCCCCTTGTCATCATCCCCTTGTCATCATCCCACACATCCCCCCTTCATCATCCCCTTGTCATCATCCCACACATCCCCTTATCCCACACATCCCCCCTTCATCATCCCCTTGTCATCATCCCACACATCCCCCCTTCATCATCCCCTTGTCATCATCCCACACATCCCCTTATCATCCCACACATCCCCCCTTCATCATCCCCTTGTAATCATCCCACACCCCCCCCCTTCATCATCCCCACCCCCCTTCATCATCCCCACACCCCCCCCCCCTTCATCATCCTCTTCTCATCATTCGCCCTCAGTGGTCTTCAACCTGCGGACCTCCAGAGGTTTCAAAACTACAACTCCCAGCAAGCCCGGGCAGCCATCGGCTGTCCGGGCTTGCTGGGAGTTGTAGTTTTGAAACCTCCGGAGGTCCGCAGGTTGAAGACCACTGCGGCCTTCAACATGCGGACCTCCAGAGGTTTCAAAACTACAACTCCCAGCAAGCCCGGGCAGCCATCGGCTGTCCGGGCTTGCTGGGAGTTGTAGTTTTGAAACCTCCGGAGGTCCGCAGGTTGAAGACCACTGCGGCCTTCAACATGCGGACCTCCAGAGGTTTCAAAACTACAACTCCCAGCAAGCCCGGGCAGCCATCGGCTGTCCGGGCTTGCTGGGAGTTGTAGTTTTGAAACCTCCGGAGGTCCGCAGGTTGAAGACCACTGCGGCCTTCAACATCATCCAGCCCCCTCTCACCCCCTTTAGTTCTGAGTACTCACCTCCGCTCGGCGCTGGTCCGGTCCTGCAGGGCTGTCCGGTAAGGAGGTGGTCCGGTGAGGAGGTGGTCCGGGCTGCTATCTTCACCGGGGGCGCCTCTTCTCCGCGCTTCCGGCCCGGAATAGAGCCGTTGCCTTGACAACGACGTATCTGCGTCGTTGTCAAGGCAACGTGACTATTCTGAGGCCGGGCCCGAAGCGCTTAGAAGAGGCCTCCCCGGTGAAGATAGCAGCCCGGACCACCTCCTCACCGGACCACCTCCTTACCGGACAGCCCTGCAGGACCGGACCAGCGCCGAGCGGAGGTGAGTACTCAGAACTAAAGGGGGTGAGAGGGGGCTGGATGATGTTGAAGGCCGCAGTGGTCTTCAACCTGCGGACCTCCGGAGGTTTCAAAACTACAACTCCCAGCAAGCCCGGACAGCCGATGGCTGCCCTGGCTTGCTGGGAGTTGTAGTTTTGAAACCTCTGGAAGTCCGCAGGTTGAAGACCACTGCGGGTGGGGGAGTTCACTCGAGTATAAGCCGAGGGGGGTGTTTTCAGCACGAAAAATCGTGCTGAAAAACTCGGCTTATACTCGAGTATATACGGTATATCTGGATGGTTAATACATAGCACGGCAACCCTATTTTTTCAACTTACCATCACAGCTAGGTAATGCATGGTTCCATTGGTGGTTCCTTTCACAAACTAACGGTTCATCATCACTTAAAATGTATCCAGCATCACAAGTGAAGGTCACAGAGGAGCCAATGCCAAAGTGTTTTCCATGACGATGACCATTAACTGGTATGCCTGGGTCAAGGCATGAATCCAATTCTAAAGTGACACCTAAAATATACAAATTATTACACACAAATTTTTTTTTATTTAGAGGGTCCCCATAAAGTTCACAGCTACAAAATAATGTTCTCTAAGGGTAGAGTCACACGCAGCATATACACCACATATTTCACAATGCAGGAGATCCATCAGGCAGCAGGAAATATGCATTGAGTATGAGTATCATGCTACCAGCTGACACACAGGGCTTCTCCGTCACAGTCCTGGTGCCATGCCCACCTACAAACCTGCACACACAGGCTATGACTGGGAAGCCTTGTGTGTCTGCTGATAGCAAAATATGCTGCACATTTCATTATTATTTCCTGCAGTGTGAAACATGCAGCATATACCTTAAGAAGAAAAACAGACTTGACCTGGTCTTATTAATATGTAATGACTCTGTTTATTATTCTATGTACTTTTATTTTCTTATTCTCAAATATCTGTTTTAACGAAAAATTGTTTAATAAAAAAACAGTTATAAAAAAAAAAGAAAAACAGACTTGTATAATCAAACAGGCTGTATGATCCTTTTCTTTACTAAAATGAGCAGTTGTTTTTATGAATAGTTGAGAGATTAGTATATGAAGAATGTGACTACCTAAGTGTGTTTTTTTTTTTTATAGAAGAATCTGTCTGCTCTTTTAACCTGTCTTCTAGTTAATTACTTATTTTCCTCTGGTTAGGTGCGGTATTGCAGGTCAATTCCATTGAAGTAAATGAAGCCAAGTTGAAATACCAAACACAACATAAAGGCAGGTGGGCTGTTTTTTTTTTTATTAGCTCTGTGTGTCATGAGAGGGGGATTGGTATTTCTGTCATGACAGGGGGCAGGGAAAAAGGGATTTATAAACCCTAACTGTCCCTACAACTGCTGTCCTTTCCTATTGCCCATCCACGCTAAGGACGCATCGACAACTATACTGCGCTAAAGTGCATGGAGTGCAAGAGTCAAACAAACCAAACTGTACATATGGTGAAACAAGTCAGGAACATACAACAAAGCTAAAAACAGATATACCAGGCAGGCTATTGCATACTAACAAACAGTTCAAGAACCAGATCAAGATAAATGGCAGATATGATAATATGAACAAGACTAGATATGAGGATAAGTATACAGCAGACAAAACCAGGAGATGCAGAGGATGAAGAGGTTTACTGAATATCAGAACACTAAACGGGTCAGGAAATCAAGAGCACTGTTCACACTGGACTTACACCAAACAAGGAACACACTGGACATACCACTTCAATCGTGGAGTTTCATCAATAGGCTCCTAGCTAGTGGGCAAACTCCACAGTGTGAACAGGATACTAGCCTTGGAGGAAACAAATATTCTAGATACACAAATACAGACACAAGACTAACTCACTCCTAGATAGACAGATTAGCACAAGGCTCAGAACAGGATTATATCCTGGGAGATTGAGAATCAAACAAGGGTCAGAACAGGACTGACAAAATGGATAGTGTGAATACAGACTTAGAAAACACAAAGAATAAGCAGAATGAACAATACAAGAATACTAAAACCTGACAAAGGTACTAAAACAAGGCAAGCTAAAATCTATATCAAATGACTAGGACATGGGGCCATGGCTAACTAAAGACATTAGTGCACACACAAAAAAAATTATGAAACCTTGGTCTGAGTAACAGGTGTAATTACCATCCCAGAGCAACACCTGAAGAGGCTTTATATACACTCCAATTGCTGAAGGGCCGGAAGGTTAACTCTTCCAAAACAAAGGAGAACAAATACATAAACATAATGTCTGAACAGGAAAGCAGAAAAACGCTAAATACAGATAAACGGACATTACACTGTGTTTCTGAACCTGGATACTCTTTAAAGAACTTTTAAAGAAAAAATAAAGAAAAATGTTAATGAATTTTTTTAACAGGAAATATGTTAAAGGGAAGACGGTTTTAGGGGAACTTGTCAACACCTTCATGACACCCAAACCACAAGTCATCGTGGCTGTCCCAGGTGGCTTCTTCCTGAATCATGAGCATTAATTGTTTGGCATAGGGAGATATTTTAATGTAAGCCGGCAAAAGCCACTAGAGACTGCCTAACCAGGGATTCATTGTTTAGAGAGTGTGATGGTGATGACTTTGAGTGGACCTTTTCAGGAACCATTCCAAAACATGCTGAGTGATGCCTGATAACCCAATAAGAATATTCCTTTATTTGATTTTTTACTAACCTCACCATGTCCAGCCAACCCATCGATCTGTTATCTGTTTACAGATTTTAGACATATAAGGTTAACTTTTCAAGAATTGAAGTGTAAGGAAGGGATTCTTAGCCTACAGAAATACTATAAACTGACATAAGCAAAAAGAACCACACCTCTTCAAATAAGAATTCAATCAATGATAGAACCAAAAGCCAAATCACGATTAGCTTTTAGCAACCTATCACATTATAAACTAGTTGTCATTCCATAACCAATATATATATACATACAGTCATGGCCGTAAATGTTAGCACCCCTGAAATATTTCTCACAGAAAAGGATTGCAGTAACACATGTTCTGCTATACACATGTTTATTCCCTTTGTGTGTATCGGAACTAAACCAAAAAAGGGAGGAAAAAAGCAAATTGAATAATGTCACACCAAACTCCAAAAATGGGCTGGACAAAATTGTGGAAAAATATGATTGTTTCAAGCATGTGACGATCCTTTAAACACACCTGAGGCAAGTAACAGGTGTGGGCAATGTAAAATCCACACCTGAAAGCAGATAAAAAGGAGAGAAGTTAATTTAATCTCTGCATTGTGTGTCTGTGTGTGCCACACTATGCATGAACAACAGAAAGACGGGAAGAGAACTGTCTGAGGACTTGAGAACCAAAATTGTGGAAAAATATCAACAATCTTAAGGTTACCAGTCCATCCACAGAGATCTAGATTTGCCTTTGTCCACAGTTTGCAGCATTATCAAGAAGTTTGCAACACATGGCACTGTAGCTAATCTCCCTGGGCATGGATGGAAGAGAAATATTGATGAAATGTGTCAACCCAGGATCATCCGGATGGTGGATAAGCAGCCCCAAACAAGTTCCAAAGATATTCAAGCTGTCCTGTAGGCTCAGGGAGCATCAGTGTCAGCGCAAACTATCTGTCAACATTTAAATTAAATTAAACGCTATGGCAGGAGAGCCAGGAGGACCCCACTGCTGACACAGAGACATAAAAAAGCAAGACTACATTTTGTCAAAATGAACTTGAGTAAGCCAAAATCCTTCTGGGAAAACGTCTTGTGGACAGATGAGACCTACATAGAGCTTTTGGTAAAGCACATCATTCTACTGTTTACCAAAAATGGAATGAGGCCTACAAAGAAAAGAACACAGTACCTACAGTGAAATATGGTGGAGGTTCAATTATGTTTTTGGGTTGTTTTGCTGCCTCTGGCACTGGGTGCCTTGAATGTGTGCAAGGCACCATAAAATCTGAGGATTACGGGTCACACTGTACAGCCCAGTGTCAGAAAGCTGAGTTTGCTTCCGAGATCTTGGGTCTTCCAGCAGTGCAATGACCCCAAACATGCGTCGAAAAGCACCCAGAAATGGATGGCAACAAAGGGCTCTAGAGTTCTGAAGTGGCCAGCAATGAGTCCAGATCTAAATCCCAATGAAAACCTTTGGAGAGATCTCAAAATTGCTGTTGGGAAAAGGCGCCCTTCCAATAAGAGAGATCTGGAGCAGTTTGCAAAGGAAGAGTGATCCAACATTCTGGCTGAGAGGTGTAAGAAGCTTACTGATGGTTATAGGAAGCGACTGATTTTAGTTATTTTTTTCCAAAGGGTGTGAAACCAAATATTAAGTTAAGGGTGCCAATAATTTTGTGCAGCCCATTTTGGAGTTTATCTCCAATTAATATCCAATTTGCTTTTATCCTCCCATTTTTTGTTTAGTTCCAATACACACAAAGGGAATAAACATGTGTATAGCAAAACATGTGTCACTGCAATCCTTTTCTGTGAGAAATACTTCATTTTATTGAAAAATTTCAGGGGTGCCAACATTAATGGCCGTGACTGTATATATATATATATATATATATATATATATATATATATATATATATACACACACACACACACACTGAAATAAGAAATAAAACATAGTTGTTTCTTGAGTTAATGAGACCTTCATTCTTTATTTAAGCTAACATTGTGCTGTCACATTTTATAGATGCTAGTATTAAAGTATGCCATGTATGAAGGATGCTTTGCTGAAAGGGCTTCACTCAAGGTGATATACAGCTAGACAAAATAAGCAACTAGACTGATCCGTAGCACAGTTATTATATTTTAAAGAAGATATATATCCAATAGTGAATGTACACTTATACAATGTACCGTATATACTCGAGTATAAGCCGACCCGAGTATAAGCCGAGACCCCTAATTTCAACCCAAAATCGCAGGAAAAGTTATTGACTCGAGTATAAGCCTAGGGTGGGAAATACCTCATCCCCCCCTGTCATCATCCAGACCCGTCATTAACATCCTCATCATCCCCTTGTCATCATCCCACACATCCCCCCTTCATCATCCCCTTGTCATCATCCCACACATCCCCTTATCATCCCACACATCCCCCCTTCATCATCCCCTTGTCATCATCCCACACATCCCCTTATCATCCCACACATCCCCCCTTCATCATCCCCTTGTCATCATCCCCTTGTCATCACCTTATCCCACACATCCCCCCTTCATCATCCCCTTGTCATCATCCCACACATCCCCCCTTCATCATCCCCTTGTCATCATCCCACACATCCCCTTATCATCCCACACATCCCCCCTTCATCATCCCCTTGTAATCATCCCACACCCCCCCCCCTTCATCATCCCCACCCCCCTTCATCATCCCCACACCCCCCCCCCCTTCATCATCCTCTTCTCATCATTCGCCCTCAGTGGTCTTCAACCTGCGGACCTCCAGAGGTTTCAAAACTACAACTCCCAGCAAGCCCGGGCAGCCATCGGCTGTCCGGGCTTGCTGGGAGTTGTAGTTTTGAAACCTCCGGAGGTCCGCAGGTTGAAGACCACTGCGGCCTTCAACATGCGGACCTCCAGAGGTTTCAAAACTACAACTCCCAGCAAGCCCGGGCAGCCATCGGCTGTCCGGGCTTGCTGGGAGTTGTAGTTTTGAAACCTCCGGAGGTCCGCAGGTTGAAGACCACTGCGGCCTTCAACATGCGGACCTCCAGAGGTTTCAAAACTACAACTCCCAGCAAGCCCGGGCAGCCATCGGCTGTCCGGGCTTGCTGGGAGTTGTAGTTTTGAAACCTCCGGAGGTCCGCAGGTTGAAGACCACTGCGGCCTTCAACATCATCCAGCCCCCTCTCACCCCCTTTAGTTCTGAGTACTCACCTCCGCTCGGCGCTGGTCCGGTCCTGCAGGGCTGTCCGGTAAGGAGGTGGTCCGGTGAGGAGGTGGTCCGGGCTGCTATCTTCACCGGGGGCGCCTCTTCTCCGCGCTTCCGGCCCGGAATAGAGCCGTTGCCTTGACAACGACGTATCTGCGTCGTTGTCAAGGCAACGTGACTATTCTGAGGCCGGGCCCGAAGCGCTTAGAAGAGGCCTCCCCGGTGAAGATAGCAGCCCGGACCACCTCCTCACCGGACCACCTCCTTACCGGACAGCCCTGCAGGACCGGACCAGCGCCGAGCGGAGGTGAGTACTCAGAACTAAAGGGGGTGAGAGGGGGCTGGATGATGTTGAAGGCCGCAGTGGTCTTCAACCTGCGGACCTCCGGAGGTTTCAAAACTACAACTCCCAGCAAGCCCGGACAGCCGATGGCTGCCCTGGCTTGCTGGGAGTTGTAGTTTTGAAACCTCTGGAAGTCCGCAGGTTGAAGACCACTGCGGGTGGGGGAGTTCACTCGAGTATAAGCCGAGGGGGGTGTTTTCAGCACAAAAAATCGTGCTGAAAAACTCGGCTTATACTCGAGTATATACGGTATTCAGAAAGTTGTCAGACCCTTTTACTTTTTTTTTTTACTTTATGTTATGTTCTACCTCCATGCTAAAATAATAATTAAAAAAATTATTTTGCCCTCTTAAGGTCAACAACTCTTAAGGTTGCATCAACAACTGTACTTTGTAATGACATCACACATTTTACCACCAAATCTAGAGCGAAATGGAAAAAATATATATTTGTGTAAAGAAATAATAAAAAAAAAAGCAATTTGGCAAATTTTAAGGGCTTTCATTTCTAGGCAGTTTACTTTTTGGTACAAATGACATGTTATATCTTTTCTGTAGGTTCATATTATTAGAACGATACCAAACTTATATAGGTTTTGTTTTATTTTACTACTTTAAAAAAATTTAAACTTTTTGGATGAAAATTATTCTGCTTAAAATTGTCCTCTTCTTACCTCTGTAACTTTCTTGATCTTTACGTAGACGTAAAGTTTTTATTGATACCATTTTTGTTTTGATGGGACTTTTTGATCACTTTTTATAAATTTTTTCAGGTATAAGAAGAGACCAAAAATACGCAATTCTTGACGTTGGTATTTTTTTATGTTTAGGCCATTGACCGTGCAGTTAAATTAACATTATATTTTAATAATTTGGACATTTATGCACACGGGGATGCCACACATGTTTACATTTATTTTTGTTTACATAATTTTATTTTAAAAATGGGAAAAGGGGGTGATTCAAACTTTTATTAAGGAAGGGGCTAATTCATATACAGCAGCAAAGTAGCACCGATCGGACAGCAGGGAAGGAGGCTTCCCTCCGTCCATACAGCTGATCAGGACATCGCGATTACCCCGCGATGGTCCCGATCAGCTATGCTAAGCAGCTGGGAACAGATTTCGGCACTTTTAGATGCCATAATCAACTTTGAATGGCCAGGAAGAAGCCTTTTTTGAATAACAGACACACTAAATACTGTCTGCTGTTTGCAAAAAAAAAAAAAAAAAAGCACAGAAAGGATTCTAAGATTTTGAAAAAAAAAAATAAAATGAATATTTGGACTGATTAAACCAAGATTTAATATTTTGGTCTCAATTCTAGGCAATTTATCTGGAGGAAACCAGGCACTGGTATTGTTCATTTCCTACCCAATATCTTCCCTACAATGAGGCATGGATGTGGCAATATCAATAGGAACTGACGGTATTTTTTAGCAGGACAAGGAAACTGGTCGAGGTTGAGGACAAGCTGAATAGAGAAAATTACAGAAATAATCTTAATGAACACCTGATCAAGAGTGCCCTGGACCTCAGGCTGGGCTGAAGATTCCCCTTCCAAAAAGACAATCGGGGACATTTACTAATCTAGTCTATTCTGGGTATGCTTATAGACCAGCGTATGTGGTAGTCTCCTGTCTATTGTGCTCCTAATTTATCAAAGGTCTCACAGCCCTTGATACATTCTGTGCTCAGACTTCAGGGTCTACAGCTTAAACTGCATTTAGACCTGCTCCAACATGGTCTGACATTTCAGCGTATTTTGGGCAGATGCGACTTGTCGCACAAAAGTTGCACTTGATAAATTCAGCACCAATGCATTTTTCAATGCATTTCAGTCTAAAATAGACTAGCATGCATTATGTTCTAAAAATCCTCTAGAGCAAAAGTCGCAGAAAAGTTGCACATATTTAGACTGCGACTTTCTGTGCGACAAATTTAGACAGGAAAAACCAGTCTAAATCCTTTGATAAATCTCCCCCAATTACTTTAAAGAGGTACTCCGCCCTAGACAAGATGTCTAGACAAGACCTAGACAAGATGTTTGATCACGGGTGTCCCGTCCCTGGGATACCCCGCAATCTCTGTGCAGCACCTGGCATTCTAGACAGTATGTGACATTACGCCACACTCCCTCCATTCATGTCTGTGGCAAATGGCGTGACCCAGTCAGAGCCCTGACTGTAACCCAATGGAAAATCTCTAGAGAGACCTAAAAAAATGGTTGTTAACCGATGTTCCCCATCCAACTTGATGATCTGCAGAAAAGAATGGCAGAAAATTCCCCAAATCCAGGTGTTCAAATCTTTGGTCCCCATAAAGACTAATGGCTATAATCGCTACCAAAGAATCAAAGTGAAGAGTGAAGGGTCTGAATTCTTATATATTACTTTTTTTTTTTTAAACAAAATAGTTTTTACTTTGTCATCATAGAATATTGAGTGCAGAATGATTGGGGGGGGGGGTCTATATAATTAATATTATTATTACTACTATATGTATTTTTTTTTCCAGCAAAATAACAACATTTGAAAAAACTCCTAAAAGGTGCTGTCTACAGGTGGAATAATGAGTTTGGTTGATAACCTGAGTCATGTCTTCTGGATTTCTAAAGTTGGACCTGTGGATGGCATTTGAGAGACAGTTCTCTTACTGCTGGAGAACAAATATTGAACAGACACTTTACGTTAAATAAAGAAACAAGATGACTAATTTCATATTTTTTCCCTACTAGCACAGTTTATAGTCCAATCTTTAGTTCATTAACATATTCTATGTTTAAATTACTTCCATAATTTCATTAAATGTCCTGCTGTATCTTGCGGTTTTTGTATCCATTGTTTTGATCTGTAACAGCTACTCTCGATGATACTGGCTCCAATTATTCCATATAAGCAAACTTAGTAGAAGAGTTTCGGGCAATGGAGAATAATTTTGGGTGTAATAAAAATTTATACTCATTAAATAGAATTTACCACACATTAAAAGTGATTACTTACTTTCATACCGAATTAGAAAGCCAACATTAGAACGGCTATTATCAGTTGTGAATAGAAGATACATGTAATTTCCTGTGCTAATGAGAAATTGTGGGGCTTGTGTTCCATGATACTCTCCAATCAATGGTGAAGAGTTGGCAGCGCCATCTCGTACTTCAAGAATATCATAGTTTACTTCAGTCTGAAATCTGAAATAGGAATATAATGAAATATTAATCATAAATTTCTTGGTATTATTGTGCAATAAATCTGCAACTCACAAACCAAATTACTACAATATATTGGAGAACCAAACAGGAATTATTTGTTGACCACACTAAAATTAGATTGAAAATGCTTCTTTACAAAAATAGTAAAGTTATAAATGCGATAAAATCTCAATTTTAAAATCTGGAAACAGAAAGTTACTGCTATTTAAAAATCTCAAGCCTTCTAGTACTTATCAGCAGCTGCATGCATTGGAGGAAGTTGTGTAGTTCTTTCAAGTCAGACACAGTGCTCTCTGCTGACACCTCTGTCCAGATCAGGAACTGTCCAGTGCAAAGAGGTTTTTTATTTGCTCATGCTCTGGACAGTTCCTATAGATAAATAAAGATAGCAGAAGGGAGCGCTGTGTCTGACTGGAAAGGCTACATAACTTCATCAAGAGCAAACAGCAGCTGCTAAGTACTAGAATGCTTGAGGTCTCTAAATAGAAGTAATTTATTAATCTTTATAACTTTCTGTCACCAGTTGATTTGAAAAAATAAAGTGTTCTCTGTAGTACCCCCTTAAAAAAATATCTAGTGTCATAGTAAATAATCACACTGCACATGAGTTATCACTCATAATATTAAACTACTTAACTAAGCTACCAGTTTTGCAGCTTATTAATGTGTAATAAGATTTTAAAATTACTTCTATTTAAAAATTGTAATCCTTCCAGTACTTATCAGCTGCTGTATACTACAGAGGAAGTTCTTTTCTTTTTGAAGTTCCTTTTTTATCTGACAACAGTGCTCTTTGCTGACACCTCTGTACATTTTAGGAACGGTCCGGAGCCAGAGAATCGCTAATTTTGGTACAAAACGTGGAATAAAAAAGATTAAAAGGTGGCACATATTGCAAAAACAGCACCAATGAAAAGTACAGCTCGTCCCGCAAAAAATAGGCCCTCACACAATGGCGTTGGACAAAAAAATTTAAAAGTTAGGACTGTCAGAATATAGCAACACAAAAAGGGGAAAAAATTTATTCTGCTGTGAAAAGAAAAAAAGAACATAAAAAGCTATTTAAATTGGGTATTAATACAATTTGAATTATAAAATATTTTCCTAAGTCGTCTTGCATGATTGGTGAATATTGTAAAGGAATAAATAAAAAAAATATGCCAGAATTGCTGTATTTTGTTAATCTGTTTAACAGAAAAAAAAGACAGTCATATGGACACCAAAACTACAAGAAAAATAAAAACTGTTATGCATCTTGGAATATGGCAAAATTTATTTTATTAAACCTTTCATTTGTTTCAAAAAAGTAGAAATTTTGATATCATTTTTGTATCTTTTTGCACTTAAGCGGGTTGATCTGAGTACTTATTTATACTCACCTATAGGGATAAGTGAAGTAAACCCATAGTCATATTTCAAACCAGAATGCAATATATAGAAATGGTAACATAGCACACGCAGCATGATCAAGCGGTATTGGCCCGCAAAACTGAGTCATCATTGCTCCCCTTTCCCGGGCTCGTGAAAAGCTGCGGTGAATCTTTTCTTCATGTCACTTATGTCCTGCTCAGTTATGTGATGCCAAAACAAAGGATTTTGCTTTCATCTAGCGGAGTGCTATGGTACCATTTCTATATATTGCATATTAGTTTGCTTCTCTCTATGTTAGCACTGCAGATCCCCCCAGATTTCCATACCTTGTGCTATACTCCGTTACGGCCACAAAGCGACACTTACAAATATATACCTTTCTGGTGCCAAGTTCTCTGTTTCTATGTCTGGAAATGTCAAACTAGCATCGAACCCTTTTATTTACAACAAATTTGTTTTTGCCCAAGAACCCAAGTTCAGTCAGAAGTTTTCTAAAAGAAGAAAGGACAACATAATCTAAGGGAATCCCATAATGTTTTTCAAATAGCTCTCCCAGCCAATAAGGAGGCAGTAGAGGAGTGACATCAAAGCCACTATAAAAGCCCATGCACATAGCTTAACCTCTTCAGGACATAGGGCGTATGGATACGCCCTGCATCCCGAGTCCTTAAGGACCGAGGGCGTATCCATACGCCCGTGGGAATTCCGGCCCCCACCGCTAGCCGGTTGGGGACCGGAGCCGGATGCCTGCTGAAATTGTTCAGCAGGCATCCCGGCATATCGCCCAGGGGGGTCATTATGCCCCCCCACGTCGGCGATCGCCGCAGATCGCTGGACAATTCAGTCCAGCGATCTGCGGCGATTCCGGGTCAATCGGGTCTCCAGTGACCCGGTGACCCGGAATTACTGGCTGTTCGGGGCCGTCTCTGATGGCCCCGAACAGCCAGAGCCTGCAGGGGTGAGGTAGCACTGGTGCCACCTCACGATCGCCCTGATTCGTTGGCCGGATTACCGGCCGACCAATCAGGGCGCCTGCTGCGGGTGTCACTCCCGCACCCGCTCCGCCCCTCTTCCGGAGGACGTGAGCGGGTGCGGGACGTGCACCCCGGGTGATGGGGACCCCGATCCCCGGCGTCAATGTTGGGATCGGGGCCCCAGGAGCAGCGGCGGCGGCGGTGACGACGAGGGACTGACTCTCCGGCGTAGATCGTTGGAGGTGAGTGACAGCCTCCTGCTGTTGCTTAGCAACAGCTCCCAGCATGCAAAAAGGGCATGCTTGGAGCTGTAGTTATGCAACAGCAGGAGGCAGACTACCACAACTCCCAGCATTCCCTTATGGGCATGCTGGGACTTATGGTTTTGCAACAGCTGGAGGCACATTTTTTCTATGGAAAAGTGTACCTTCAGCTGTTGTATAACTACAACTCCCAGCTTGCACAAACAGCTAAAGTGCATGCTGGGAGTTGCATCTGCTGGTTGCATAACTACAACTCCCAGCATGCCCGTTGGCTGTCGGTGACTGCTGAGAGTTGTAGTTTTGCAACAGCTGAAGGCACACTGGTTGTGAAACTCAGAGTTTTTTTTTACCTAACTCAGTGTTTCACGACCGGTGTGCCTCCAGCTGTTGCAAACTACAACTATCAGCAGTCACCGTACACCATGCACCGTACATGCTGGGAGTTGTAGTTTTGCAACAGCTGGAGGCACACTGGTTGTGAAACACTGAGTTAGGTCACAAACTCAGTGATACATAACCAGTGTGCCTACAGTTGTTGCAAAACTACAACTCTCAGCAGTCACCGATAGCCAACAGGCATGCTGGGAGTTGTAGTTATGCAACAGCTGGATGTCCCCCCCCCAATGTGAACGTACAGGGTACACTCACATGGGCGGAGAATTACAGTAAGTATCTGGCTGCAAGTTTGAGCTGCCGCAAACTTTCTGCTGCAGCTCAAACTGCCAGCGAGAAACTAATGTGAACCCCCGCCCGTGCGACTGTACCCTAAAAACACTACACTACACTACCACAAAAAATAAAATAAAAAGTAAAAAACACTACGTATACACATACCCCTATACAACCCCCCTCCCCTCCCCAATAAAAATGAAAAACGTCTGGTACGCCACTGTTTCCAGAACGGAGCCTCCAGCTGTTGCAAAACAACTCCCATTATTGTCGGACAGCCGTTGACTGTCCAGGCATGCTGGGAGTTTTGCAACAGCTGGAGGCACCCTGTTTGGGAATCACTGGCGTAGAATTCCCCTATGTCCACCCCTATGCAAGTCCCTAATTTAGGCCTCAAATGCGCATGGCGCTCTCACTTTGGAGCCCTGTCGTATTTCAAGGCAACAGTTTAGGGCCACATATGGGGTATCACCGTACTCGGGAGAAATTGTGTTACAAATTTTGGGGGGTATTTTTTGCTTTTACCCTTTTAAAAATGTAAAATTTTTGGGAAAACAAGCATTTTAGGTAAAAAAAATTTATTTTTTTTACATATGCAAAAGTCGTGAAACACCTGTGGGGTATAAAGGTTCACTTAACCCCTTGTTACGTTCCCTGAGGGGTCTAGTTTCCAAAATGGTATGCCATGTGTTTTTTTTTTTTGCTGTCCTGGCACCATAGGGGCTTCCTAAATGCGGCATGCCCCCAGAGCAAAATTTGCTTTCAAAAAGCCAAATGTGACTCCTTCTCTTCCGAGACCTGTAGTGCGCCAGCAGAGCACTTTTCACCCCCATATGGGATGTTTTCTGAATCAGGAGAAATTGGGCTTCAAATTTTTAGGGGTATTTTCTGCTATTACCTTTTTTAAAAATGAAAAATTTGGGGGGAAACAAGCATTTTAGGTAAATTATTATTATAATTTTTTTTTACATTTGCAAAAGTCGTGAAACACCTGTGGGGTATTAAGGTTCACTTTATCCCATGTTACATTCCCCGAGGGGTCTAGTTTCCAAAATGGTATGCCATGTGTTTTTTTTGCTGTTCTGTCACCATAAGGGCTTCCTAAAGGTGACATGCCCCCCAAAAACCATTTCAGAAAAACGTACTCTCCAAAATCCCCTTGTCGCTCCTTCGCTTCTGAGCCCTCTACTGCGCCCGCCGAACACTTTACATAGACATATGAGGTATGTGCTTACTCGAGAGAAATTGGGCTACAAATACAAGTAAAAATTTTGTCCTTTTACCCCTTGTAAAAATTCAAAAATTGGGTCTACGAGAACATGTAAGTGTAAAAAATGAAGATTGTGAATTTTCTCCTTCACTTTGCTGCTATTCGTGTGAAACACCTAAAGGGTTAATACACTTACTGAATGTCGTTTTGAATACTTTCGGGGTGTAGTTTTTATAATGGTGTCATTTATGGGGTATTTCTAATATGAAGACCCTTCAAATCCACTTCAAACCTGAACTGGTCCCTGCAAAATACTGAGTTTGAAAATTTTGTGAAAAATCGGAAAATTGCTGCTGATCGTTGAAGCCCTCGGGTGTCTTCCAAAAGTAAAAACTCATCAATTTTATGATGCAAACATAAAGTAGACATATTGTATATGTGAACCAAAAAAAAATGTATTCGTAATATCCATTTTCCTTACAAGCAGAGAGCTTCAAAGTTAGAAAAATGCAAAATTTTCAAATTTTTCATCAAATTTACGGATTTTTCACCAAGAAAGGATGCAAGTATCGACAAAAATTTATCACTATGTTAAAGTAGAATATGTCACGAAAAAATAATCTCGGAATCAGAATGATAACTAAAAGCATCCCAGAGTTATTAATGTTTAAAGTGACAGTGGTCAGATGTGCAAAAAATGCTCCGGTCCTTAAGGCCAAAATGGTCTCCGTCCTGAAGGGGTTAAATGAGCACTGTGATTAAAATATATTTTTTGCATATGATAGAGCAGATAAAATAAATAATATAAATCTGGCCACTAGGGGTCTCCCTTCTAGTCCAGACCACATTCTGTCTGCTCAACAGCACAGACGTTGGTCTCCTGCTGGACTGGCAGGAGACCAAACTCAGGGAGCACGGTCTGGCCATAGGCAGTGAATAGCACTCACTCTCTGCCTGTGTATGAAACAGAGAGAGTGAGTGCTATTCACGGCCTATGGCCAGACCACACTTTCTGAGTTTGGTCTCCTGCCAAGAGACCAATATCTGTGCTTTTGTGCAGATGGAATGTAGTTATTATAAGGCCATGAAAGTGACATAAAAATAGTTTTTTTTACAGGTAGCAAATTGCAAATCTTATTTATTTCACCTGCTCTATCATATGCAAAAAATAAAAAATATTTAATGACAGTGTCCTTTTAAGCAGCCATTTTAGAGATAGCAGGTATTAGGTGAAGATCTCTGTGAGGGACACTAAGCAGTGAACAACACAGATAGATGTAGGACCACACATATATAATAATTATTATTTATAAAGCACACAGATTCTGCAGCACTGTGCACTCAAATTAGTTCCTTGTCTCCATTTGGCCAGCAATTTAAATTCACCTATCTGTCTGTTTTTGAAGTGTGGGAGGAATTTGAACCTTAAAGGGATTTGACCCAGGACCACAACACTGCAAGGCAGCAGTGCTTGCCATATACATATATATATCTCAAAATCATCGGTAGAGACAAGCTTTCGGGATTCTTCCCTTTATCAAGTCATAAGTATTTCTGAGCACACAAGGAGAAAACACATGTTCTATCTCACAAAATATGCAGGGGTTAAAACAACATATGTGGAGAATGGACATTAAGTTGGGCCATAAATTGTATAGCTATAGGACGATAGACTACAAATAAGGATGAGGGGGGGGGGGGGGACTAATACGGCTACTCCTAACAATATATATATATATATATATATATATATATATATATATATATAATTATAGTAAAACAGCACTGTAGAGAGTGTTCTGCATCTGTTCTGTAAGTAAAAAATCTGTTTTATTTGGAAGCTAAGTGTGACAGGTTTTTACTAATCCTGCTTTACTAATTGTGAAAAAGCAGCGCAGAACATGTTTTGTTTTTGTGCACTTTCTAGGATGCAAGTTCTGATACTATGCCCCAAATTAAGAATAGTTTTTTGACAGTTTGCAAAAAGCCACTGCTTCTTCGCTTTCCTTAGACAAAATAGACAAAATCTGATGGGCCACTGGAAATGAATGAAAAGCCATTGCCAATACTGGACCAAAAGCAGAGGGATGAGTTTGCTTCCCCTGAATATGTTTTTCAAAGAGATTGAGGCCATAAAAAAAGGGGACAGATAGAAAGGAACTTGACTAGAAGTGGACTACATTTTGGTTTATTTCTTTGTTGTCTGTAACCATAGAGACAGTTAGCTATGCTATAGTAGCTGTAGACAGAAAATGGATTTATTTAGTATGCCCTGAAGCAATCAACAAAATACACAAATGTGGCCATAGCACTGATAACCAGTAGTTATAAAAAAAAGTTAAACTTGATAACAATTTTATTCAATTATAATGGACTAGCATATTATTGGGAACATTAACCTGCTTAACTGAACGTCACGTTTATTTTACAAATTCATATACAAGAATGAAATGAGTACTAGAAATCTCAATGTCATCCAAGAGATGACTTTAAAATATGACCTTGTAAACAGCTTGAGCCTTTTGTGACATGTTAAAAATGATCTTCTTGAAAAGAGACAACTACCAGAGGTACGCTCAGAGCAAGTGTCAGTTCACTTCCTCCACAACTGTTGACAATGCACACAATGATCACTTCTTGGCAGATGGAAGCAACTAGCATGTAGCATTACGTAGCAACTCCATAAGAAAAGAAAATCTGTGGTGCTTCTCTTATTTCTTTTTTTTCTTGCAATAGGAAGTAGTGATAATCTATGACTATTATTATGCGCCTGAAATAGATATCAACACAATCAAAGTTGAGTGTGTGGGCATAGCTGGAGAAGTAATTTACCAGCACCATCTTTTTGCTTGGATTGCTGAGTACCTAAATCACATATTTCACCTATGTTCTTCTCATACAGTATATGTAAGATTTTTTTTAAATTCATATATATAGTGTCAACATACTCCACAGCATTGTAAAGTCTTGGTCATGTTGGGGTGCACAGATATATTGGGGGATATTTATCAAAGTTGTTTATGTCCCGCATCAGTTTAGACCAAACTACAGAGTGTTTGGCAGGTCTATTGTGCGCCTAATTTATCAAAATAAAAACAAGCAATCTCCAGGTAGCAGAGCGGGATCAATGGAAGCGCTGAGCGCTTCCATTGATCCCGCTCTGCTACCTGGAGATTGCTTGTTTTTATCGTGATTCTATTTCAGCGGGACGAAGCTGCAGAGACCCTTTGATGATACACCCTGTTCCATTGTTGTACTTGGTTGGAGTACAACTTCATGTGGTAAGCGCAATTCACACTTAGCGTTACCAACTCACCTTTGGTGTTACACTACGGAGCGCATCCGTTTGTGCTTTTTTTTAATTTTAATTTATCTAAAGGCACAAGGCTCTTGATAAATTCTGTGCACAGACTTTGGGATCTTTGCTTTAGTCTATATTTAAATCTGCTCCAACATGGGCTGACATTTCGGCGTACTTTCAGCCGATGCGACTTGTCGCTGAAAAGTCGCTTTTGATAAATTCAGCACCAATGCATTTTCCAATGCATTTCCGTCTAAAATAGACTAGCATGCATAATGTTCTAAAAATCCTCTACAGCAAAAGTCGCAGAAAAGTCGCACATATTTAGACTGCGACTTTCTGTGCGACAAATTTAGACAGGAAAAACCAGTTTAATCCTTTGATAAATATCCCCCATTATGTTTTTGGAGTGTGGGAGAAAACCAAAAGGAAGGAATTGAACCTAGACAATAGTGTTACCCAGATAACTAAGCTACTTTACGGCCCCCAATTTTGAAGCCAAGCTGGCAGCCGGCTGCATTTTTTCTCTCAAGTAATCTTACAATATTCCGCTGTCCTAGCCCTTTTGACCCCTTTTTTGCTGGATAACTTAGAGAGGTTTTTCTCAACAATGTAATGCTGTAATTTCGTAGCGATTTCTTTGACATCTAACTTTTACTCCAAAAATGAAACACAAAAGATAATGCATTGCAGGGGCACCTAGTGCATTGCCCAACAAATAAAAAAAAATGACGAGGCAATAGGTATCTCTGTCCTCTAAGCTATTTATATATGAAGGCAATGATAAGAGACATTTTTTTTCTTATGAATGACAGGATGTATATATATATATATATAGATAAGTGGTATTAGGAACCAAATAGGTGATGTTAGGATAAATGCAATATTTAAACATTTATTAGTAAAATAATAAACTAGGTGGTGCAGTCACAGGGCCCTTGTGACTCCCAGTGTATGCAATTGAATTATACCATAAAACAATATAAAAAACAACAATAAAAGGTTTAAAAAATGCTGCTTATCGTATATCTGATTTGTTTATAATGGGCTGGGATCTGTAGTCCTACCAGCTCTGATAAATATATTTAATGTGGTCTACCCTTAACAGCAATTGTAGGGCATGCTGGGACTTATAGTCTCCATTAATAAAGTCTCTGGCGGGTAGCCATATATTTTGTATACCCTCTTGGTAAGATTGTTGGTGATATAGTTGATGACAAATATAAATAGTGACAGTTAGTGCCCATTATAAATCACTGACAGGCTCCTCCGTTAGCTGCCAGATAGATTAACAAATGTTCCCAATGTAGAAAACAGGGTAGATCTTACCCGCTGATGATCAGTAGGTCTGTGGTGGTTGGCATGCCATGTTAGTCCTCTCGCAGCAGCGTGTCTGCCCAATGATATTCTGCTAGTTTGTGCGTGCGGCACTAGCTGTATGCAGGTACAAGAGGATCTGTGAGGTATAGGTGAATTGCGGACTGTGCCGCTTCCTAGATGGCTGGCAATCTGCGTCGCTTGGTTGAAATGGATGTGGAGGATTGCAGAATGCGCCTCTCCGATGTGGTAAGATAATGAGCGATGAGCCAGGTTGGACAGCGTCCGCGTGTAGTCCTGGCGTGATGTTGGTAATCTACAAGGCAGATGTAAGAAGGCAGTTTGAACAAAGCTAATGATGATGATTTAAGGCAACAATATTGGTCTAAAATCAATAGATTAGCTGGACGCGTTTCAGACATCCTTTCTTCAGCAGCTTATGGTGAATCTTAGAAAGTAGTGGTAATGTCACTTTTTCCATAGAATTTATAGCCCTTAGAATGGATGTTATTGGTTGCTCCATTCTAATGGTAAGTTTATGGCAATAAGTGTACTGGACTTGTTTCCGTTTTGGATTGGAGTTTTCAGACATATTGTATAAGTCATATAACAAGGACATGAATAATAAATGGAAATATATTCTCATACAAAATGACAAAATATATAATGTAAAAGTAGTTTTATATTTCTATAAGATTTATTTCTATTATTATTTATTTCCATTTATAATGCATTTTACATAAAACTAGTCGATTATGACTAACTACTATTACATTATACAACATGTCCAGCTAATCTATTGATTTTAGACCAATATTGTTGCCTTAAATCATCATCATTAGCTTTGTTCGAACTGTCTTCTTACATCTGCCATGTTAATTACCAACATCATGCCAGGACTACACGTGGACGCTGTCCCACCTGGCTCATCCCTCATTATCTTACCACATCGGAGAGGCGCAGTCCGCAATCCTCCACATCCATTTCAACCAAGCGACACAGATTGCTAGCCATCTAGGAAGCGACGCAGTCCGCAATTCACCTATGCCTCACAGATCCTCTTATACCTGCTTATAGCTACTGCCGCACGCAAAAACTAGCAGACCATCATCGGGCAGACACGCTGCGGCGAGAGGACTAACATGGCATGCCAGCCACCACAGGCCTACTGACCATCAGCACGCAGGAGCGGGTAAGATCTACCCTTTTTTCTACTTTGGGAAGATTTGTATATAACGGAGGAGCCTGCCAGTGATTTATAATGGGCACTAACTGTCACTATTTACATTTGTCATCAACTATATCACCAACAATCTTACCAAGATGGTATAAGCAATATACGGCCACCCACTGGAGTCTTTATTAATGGAGACTAAAGTCCCAGCATGCCCTACAATTACTGTTAAGGGTAGACCACATAAAAGATATTTATCAGAGCTGGTAGGACTACAGATCCCAGCCCATTATAAACAAATCAGATATACAATAAGCAGCATTTTTTAAACCTTTTATTGTTGTTTATTATATTGTTTTATGGTATAATTTAAATTGCATACACAGGGAGTTACAAGGGCCATGTGACTTCACCATCTAGTTTATTATTTTACTAATAAATGTTTAAATATTGCATCTATTTACATGAATTTATTTGCATAGAATAATTAATTCTGGAGGCATTTTTTCTGCTTTATGTGCTACATATTTTTCATACTAACACAAGGTGTTGATAAATTGGAGCACATAAGCAAAACACAAATTTCTCAGTTGAGACTTTTTAAATGTGCTCACGTGCGTGAACTTTGTACTCCAGTTCACTCCTGGAGTTGACTTCTGACTTTTTTAAAGGGGTATTCCAGGAAAAAAACTTTTTTTTTTATGTCAACTGGCTCCAGAAAGTTAAACAGATTTGTAAATTACTTCTATTAAAAAATCTTAATCCTTTCAATAATTATCAGCTGCTGAAGTTGAGTTGTTGTTTTCTTTTTGGCAACAGTGCTCTCTGCTGACATCTCTGCTTGTCTCGGGAACTGCACAGAGTAGAAGAGGTTTGCTATGGGGATTTTCTTCTAAACTGGGCGTTTCCCGAGACACGTGTCATCAGAGAGCACTTAGACACAAAAGAACAACTCAACTTCATCAGCTCATAAGTACTGAAACTTTCTGGAGCCAGTTGATATATAAAAAAAAGTTTTTACCTGGATAATCCCTTTAAAGGGGTTTGCATCTTTAGTTTGCCTATGTGCAACATTCGAACATCATAAATATGTGAAAATTAAAAATTGCTTAGGTAACACTTTTTGCAACTTTTTGCAGCGGGACCCCTGCGATCAGACATCTTATCCCCTATACTTTGGATAGAGGATAAGATGTCTAGGGATAAGATGTCTTAAGGAAATCTTTCAGTAGTATCACCTGCACTAACACTTTCCCACAGGCTTGTAGTGCGCGGGTGATGCTGATTAAAATGGTACTCACATAGTCACCCAGCTGTTCCACCGCAAATTGCGTTTTTTATTTATGCTAATCAGGGTCTTGGGGCATAGGCGAGCTCCGATCAGAGCTTGGGGCATGTTGACGTCATCTTCGTCGGGCGGCAGCTCTCCCCGGCTCATCAATATTCATAACCCCTCTCCCTGCTCCTTCACCCGTGTTAGTGTACGGCATTCCCCCTGGCTTCTTACTTAGTTAGAACCAACATAGTGTGAGGGTACATAAACTCTAGACATGGTAATAAGGTCCTGTGGTTCTATACCAGAAACATATCTCCTATCCAAAGAAGGAACCACTACACAAAGGGACCAAAATGTAAAATCAATATATTTTATTTATTATAGCAAATTTAAGACAAATACAGAAAAGATGAAAAAGGTTTAAAAACACAAAAGTTGCATGGACATACACAAATAGGTGGGGGACTGGGGAGAGGGGGGATAAAAAAGGTCCAGTGCAAATTCAGCAATAAAGTGCTAACACAAAGAAAAAAATATGGAAGAATATTGGTCCCGTGGTCCCGAGAAAAAAGAGAAGTGCTTCTGTGGGCGCTCACCTCCGTCACAGATGTAGTCCGTCACAGGTATGTGGAAGTTTCCGAGAACTTGGTAAAACCCCTTGGACACGGATGTGTTTTGGAAAATAAAAAGAAGGTTTATTCCTTCAGCATGCAATACAGCAACGCGTTTCGAGGGGCAGGGACCCCCTCTTCATCAGGCTATCTGATTGGGCAGTGTGGATGTCCTTTATTTATACCTCATTTGCCCGCGAAAATCACATGTGTGTGTTACATAACATGAAAATAAAACAATAAAACAATAAAGAAAAAAGAAAAAAATTAATAAATAAATAATCAAAATAAATAAATAAAATCCATAGAAAAGAAGACATTTACATTAAAAATGGAAGTGAGCATTCTGTAAAATAACCCACAGATGGTCAGTTTGACTAACCATTATATTATGCACCTTATCTTGTATTGCATATGTGATATGTAATAATTCTGCAGACGTGGGGCCATTTCAAATGCTCTCCCTTCGGAGATCTACAGTGGCTGGGTGAGAGGTCTGAGGCACCGACCGCCGGTCTGTCCACACATCCGTCCTCCTGGCCGCTTAGTGGATGGGGGACCGGCGTCAAACCCATTTCCCCACACAGGGATGATTACATTTATTTAATGTGTATGTGTATGTACATATCAGCTGTTGGTTTTGTTTTAATTCAGTTTGTTTGTTGTGGTTGTTGTGTCAGTTGTTAACTATCTCATCTTTTTAAGATATTAATTCCACCCCTTCATTCAGGCCATGTGGTTGTAATGTCTGGAGGCTGTAAATCCAGAACATTTCTTTGCGTGACAGGATTTCAAACCTATTTTTCTTTCCCGGTGGAATGTGCTCAATTGGGGTTATGGATATGGCTGTCATATTTCCCTCATGCATCAGGCTCAGATGTCTAGATAGGCTATGGTGCATGAATCTCTTCTTTATGTTGGAACGATGCTGATTCAATCTCAAATGTAATGGTTGTGTTGTTCTTCCAACATATTGTTTACCACATTGGCACTCTATGAGGTAGATGACATATTCCGTTTGGCATGTCATCAGATGTTTGATGGGGAAGGTTTCACCCGAATGGGTACTGGAAAAACATTTTTGGTTATGGCGTATGGTAAAGCAACATAGGCATCTAGGTTTTCTGCATTTGTATGTTCCCACGTTTCCAGTTTTGTCGTTTTTCTGGGAGGATTTGTTGTGGCATTTGAGATTGCTTGGGGCTATCATACCCTTTATGGTTGGTGCCAGATGCAATTTCATCACCACATATTCAGCGGGTCAAACAAAAATCAGAAACATCATGAAGAAACATTGGGGAATACTACTAAGTGATCCAGATCTAGGAAAAATTCTCCCAAAAAATCCGGGATTTACTTTCAGGCGGGCACCAACCATAAAGGGTATGATAGCCCCAAGCAATCTCAAATGCCACAACAAATCCTCCCAGAAAAACTACAAAACTGGAAACATGGGAACATACAAATGCAGAAAACCTAGATGCCTATGTTGCTTTACCATACGCCATAACCAAAAATGTTTTTCTAGTACCCATTCGGGTGAAACCTTCCCCATCAAACATCTGATGACATGCCAAACGGAATATGTCATCTACCTCATAGAGTGCCAATGTGGTAAACAATATGTTGGAAGAACAACACAACCATTACATTTGAGATTGAATCAGCATCGTTCCAACATAAAGAAGAGATTCATGCACCATAGCCTATCTAGACATCTGTGTCTGATGCATGAGGGAAGCCATATCCATAACCCCAATTGAGCACATTCCACCGGGAAAGAAAAATAGGTTTGAAATTCTGTCACGCAAAGAAATGTTCTGGATTTACAGCCTCCAGACATTACAACCACATGGCCTGAATGAAGCGGTGGAATTAATATCTTAAAAAGATGAGATAGTTAACAACTGACACAACAACCACAACAAACAAACTGAATTAAAACAAAACAAACAGCTGATAAGTACACATCCATCCACCATGCGTATGGATGTGTGTGTATGTACATACACATACACATTAAATAAATGCAATCATCCCTGTGTGGGGAAATAGGTTTGATGCCGGTCCCCCATCCAATAAGCGGCCAGGAGGACGGATGTGTGGACAGACCGGCGGTCGGTGCCTCAGACCTCTCACCCAGCCACTGTAGATCTCCGAAGGGAGAGCATTTGAAATGGCCCCACGTCTGCAGAATTATTACATATCACATATGCAATACAAGATAAGGTGCATAATATAATGGTTAGTCAAACTGACCATCTGTGGGTTATTTTACAGAATGCTCACTTCCATTTTTAATGTAAATGTCTTCTTTTCTATGGATTTTATTTATTTATTTTGATTATTTATTTATTAATTTTTTTCTTTTTTCTTTATTGTTTTATTGTTTTATTTTCATGTTATGTAACACACACATGTGATTTTCGCGGGCAAATGAGGTATTAATAAAGGACATCCACACTGCCCAATCAGATAGCCTGATGAAGAGGGGGTCCCTGCCCCTCGAAACGAGTTGCTGTATTGCATGCTGAAGGAATAAACCTTCTTTTTATTTTCCAAAATACATCCGTGTCCAAGCGGTTTTATTTTACCAAGTTCTCGGAAACTTCCACATAACTGTGACGGACTACATCTGTGACGGAGGTGAGTGCCCACAGAAGCACTTCTCTTTTTTCTCGGGACCACGGGACCGATATTCTTCCATTCCAGTGACCGTCCTCCGCCGGTGAGAACGGGTCTAGTGCCGGCTGCACTCCTCCAATCTGTGTCCCCTAGAATAGTGGGAAACAAGCGTCCACTGGTGTTGTGCCCACGGTACAACACAGAAAGGTGAGCAAACCTAACATAACAACTGAAAACACGAATCTGGAAACGGCTGCTCCCCCCCTTCCTTGGAGCCGACATCCATTTTTTATTTAATTTAATTATTTTCTTTTACACTCAGATTATCTATATATATATATATATATATATATATATATATATATATTTTTTTTTTTTACTACGCTTAGATGCGCATTGTGTCTCCTCTGTCTTTTTCTATATATTTCTGTTGAAAGAAAAAAATATGATATATGTAGAAAATTCATGGCTTCTTCCATGTCAAAGATGGCTGCGGTAGTGAAGCCGAGAGGAATGCCACTTCCGGAAGTACACAGAAAACAGTGCATGCGCCTTACACTAACACGGGTGAAGGAGCTGGTAGGGAGGTTGTGAAAATTGATCAAAGATGACGTCAGCATGCCTCAAGATCGTATTGGAGCTCCGCCCATGCCCCAAGGCCCTCATTAGCATAAATAGAAAAACACAATTTGTGGCTGAACGGCTGGGCGAATCTGGACAATGTGAGTACAGTTTTAATCAGCATGACCCGCACTACAAGCCTGTATGACAAGTTTAGTGCAGGTGATACTACTGACACATTTCCTTTAGACATCTTAACCTTAGACATCCTATCCCCTATTCAAAGGATAGGGGAGAAGATGTCTGTTTGCAGGGGTCCCACTGCTGGGAACCCCCACGATCTCTCCTGCAGCACCCCATGTCACCTGCTGCATGGAGCAAAGTTCGCTCCGTGCCTAATGATGGGCGATACAGGGGCCAGAGTATTGTGACGTCACACCCCGCCCCCTCAATAGAAGTCTATTTTTACCAGCAGGAAGTTGTAATAGAAGGGTTTAGACCACATTTGTGATTCTGGCCATATTATTGTTTCTTTTGTTATAAGTACTGTAACCTTGTATAAGCGAAAGTACGATAAGTGAACTAGGCTTTCTTGTTGTATTCCCAGAGCCATAGTTTACTACTATTAATCAAAGCAATGAAATTATTCCTAAGTATATGCCCCACTGTTTTACTTCACTCTGTAACCTCATTGAGAGAGAATAATGGATATTTGTGTTCCGGCTGTTTTTTGATCCTAGTAATTAAATGTTGACTCCAGTACTCAGTATACGGACTCACTGTAATGTATATGACTTTTCAGATCAATGGGAAACTGCAGTGAAAGAGTTAAGCGCAATACTGGCCAGGATGTCTGTTTACGTTTTTTTTCTGAAACCTTGCGTTAACAATTTTCTGCTCCTTGAATCTTTAGGGCTTAGATTTATAACAGATGATGAAGCATGAAATCATTCTCTACTGGCTATCTTTTTTATAACCAGCATGCTGACACCCTCTCTTGATACAATATAACACTGTTCAGTGAATATTATTCAGATTTGTCTGTAGAGATGTTAACCTCTTGAACTATAAAACCAGAACATTGTACAATATTCTACTTGTCAGGATAGATTAATAAAAATATGCTGATTTCAAAAAAGATAAAAGTCAAATAATCATAATGTTGATGAATCTGCTTATAAACTGTATTTGTCATGGAAAATAATTCAAAGCATGTGAAGATAGTTAATATAGACAATAAAGACAGCCTATTTCTGAATTGTAGTCATTGAACTTGGCTGAGGCAATTAGAGCAGCTATTCCTAGCTATCCGTGCAAGGATATGTTCCACACGTAGGACGAAAATAAATATTCTCTCCATGAAACAGCATGTCATTATTTTACCAATGTTTCTTTTAGCTATGTGATATGAAGGACTGTTTTTTGTTTTTGGTGGAGGATGAGTCTTCTTTTTGTTTTAAATGTAAAAATAGACCAACATATTATCTACAAGAGTCAAATTATAAAAATAGTGCCCCAAATTTACTACTGCAAAGAGCGAAGCCTTGGCCAAACAAGAGTATGACTTCAGCAAGAAGGGATACGGCTTAAAGGGGTACTCCACTTGAAAACATTTTTTTTAATCAACTGGTGCCAGAAAGTTGAACAGATTTGTAAATTACTTTTATTTAAAAATGTTAATCCTTTCAGTACTTATGAGCTGCTGTATGCTCCACAGGAAGTTACATAGTTCTTTTATCTCTTACCACAGTGCTCTCTGTTGACACCTCTGTCTATGTCAGGGACTGTCCAGAGCAGGAGCAAATCCCCATAGAAAACCTATCCTGCTCTGGACAGTTTCTGACATGGACAGAGGTGTCAGTAGAGAGCACTGTGGTCAGACAGAAAGGGAATTCAAAAACAAAATACATTCCTGTGGATCATACAGCAGCTGATAAGTACTGGAAGGATTAAGAATTTTTATAGAAGTAATTTACAAATCTGTTTAACTTTCTGGCACCAGTTCATGTAAATTAAAATGTTTTCCAGTGGAGTACCCCTTTAAGATGCATTACCAAGCACCAAAAATGCACCATAATTCTGGCACAATTCTGGGGCAGTTTAAGCCAACTGATAACTGTTATAAACGGATCCTAGGCCAGTGGTCTCAAACTGTGGCCCTCCAGATGTTGTAAAACTTCAACTCCCAGCATGCCCGAACAGCTGTTGGATGTAGCCAACAGTTTTCTGGGCTTGTACTTTTTGATCAAAAATGTATACTAACAACCTGTTAGTTTTTGATATTATGCTGAGAAGCAATTGGATCATTATACAAGATTGTAGATGTGCGACCATGTCTGTTTCTTCTACCTGAATTCACATTGTGTTTTCTTCCCCCTCCTTTTTTTGTTTGAACATGTGTCTGCACTCTTCCCCACCCCCTCAGCCCAACCCCATATAAGTAGTAGTTAGCTACACAAGGGCCATTTCTTTCCTAGCAGCCTCCCAGTCTGACTGGGAGAGCATGGTAAGTGTGCTGTTACACCGTGTTCACACTAATGTGGTGCTGTGCGGCGTCTGTTGCTGCCGTGGCGCCGTGTCTGTGGGGAGGTGCGACCCATAGACTGGTTTGAGTGGCATTAGGGCCGCTCTGCCAGTAGGTCGTTCACCCCCCCCCCCCCCCCTCGTGGGCTACGCCATTTTATGTGAGGGACGTTAGGGACCCACTCTAAATAGGTGGCCTTGACGTGGCGAGTGGGCTTTTACTTTTTGATCAAAAATGTATACTAACAACCCGTTAGTTTGTTCTTGATATTGTGCTGAGAAGCAATTGGATCATTATACAAGATTGTAGATGTGTGACCATGTCTGTTTCTTCTACCTGAATTCAAGTTTTCTGGGTATGCTGGCAGTTGAAGTTTTGCAATATCTGGAGGACCACCGTTTGAGACCACTGTACTAGACAGTCTACAGCTGGGTTCACATCACGATTCTTACATACGGGGACCGTTTTTTTGACCGGACTTAAAACTGTAGTATACCACGGTTTTAAGGTCCGGTCAAAAACCCAGATACGGGGGAAAAAATTAGCCGACAGGAGTCACTATCTGATCCGGTCGGCTCATTCAAATCTGGCTGGGATAGGGGAGCGCTTGGTTTTACCATCTCCCTGCCGGATTCGGTCCCCATGTGTAAGAAACATGATGTGAACCCAGCCTAAGATCAGAACAATTTTATCAAACAGCAGAGCCTAGGTGATAGATTTATCACATTCTTAAACTGTCTATTCTTCGATAATCTTTGATAATAGTATGAGCGTCACTAATAGTCTGTATGCCAGAATGATGCAATTCACGCTGTCATGTAACTGCCACCCTTTTTGTGCCTTATCTATGTACATGTATAATACTAAGTAGCTATCCACTTTATGAATAACTGCTAAAGCTAGGTTCACATTGCCGTTTGCATCTGACTCGTTAAGGGTCCGAACGGCTCTTTTCTTTTTTTTTGAGCCTATTGGACACTGAAAGGGGTCTGATGCAAATGGCTACTACTGGGTCATGACGAACCCCATTCACTTGCATGGAGTCCTTCGGTGACCCGGTAATCTCACAGGATTTTAGCAGAAAAAAAATAGAGCTTGCACTATTTTTTTCTCCGTTAAACTCCCGTCCTTCTAGCCAGAATGCTGATGGAACTCCAAAAAGCAGAGTCTGCCAGCAATGTGAACAAGGCCTAATCATTGTTTTGCACCTATGTGACCTCCCCCATGCAGCATTGTGGCTGATCCACAACCTGGGCTCAGCCAATGCCACTGCTCTGCTCCTTTTACTCCCAGAAGTCTCCCGAGCCCTGAAGTTGCTTCATGGCCAGGAATATCACTGCTTCTGGGGTAGTGTAAAATGTAAGTGAGCAGAAGGAGCAGTGCAGTGATGACGGCCTTGCCAATCACTTATGTGTAGGTGTGATTGCAGACAAAGCTCTGTGACTAGTTCAGCATGCTACATGCCCAAATGACTACTTGAGTCTCATAAAACTTTTAAAACTACTTTTCTACACTATGGAGGACATCTGGACATGGTAAAAAAAATAAAAAATAAAAAAAACGTATTTTATCATGTTAAACCTGCCACCAGTTATATAGGGTAAATTCTGGTGACAGTTTCCCTTTAAGTGCTGTTGGGCAAGGAATTATTAGCAACACACCACACCTCTGCTGATGCTATATTCCTTTTTTTTTTCAACGTTCTTGAATAACTAAACTTTGACATTAATCTGTGTTTAATGTGGTGATTAGACAATCTTCTGACTAAATAAACATCTTACCTTTCAAAGGTAATTTTAACAGAATGTCCTGAGTCTGCTTCAATTATCCATTCACAATTTAATGAATCCTTGTAATATCCAGGCCAGCCTGGAGGGAGGATAATTCCTCTTGATGCTGTTAAGTGTCCACCACAGGGGGCTGCAAAACAAGAGCATTTAAAGAAATCATTTTCTACTTAAAGACAACCTGTTAATTCCCCAGACAGTTAGTGGGTTGGTAACTTGTATTCTCCATTCAATAACAATACTGCATCATTCTTCCTATGCCAATCCTTTGTTATTCCTCTTGAAAACATAGGTGAATCAATAAAGAAGTATGCCTTAACACCCCCCTTCCATTAGAAATTGACTTATGTGTTACTCTATTGGGCACCTTTTGTGTGTACATATGTGTGTGTTTTAATGTTTAAGTCAAAATCTTGTGCAAAGATTTTTACAAGAAAAATGAGAAGTAAACTGTGAACAAGTAAATGTAACAGTGTGTTATAGTAATATATTACCTTCACATCGTGGGACAGTAGAACTCCATACAACATTACCATCTTGTATTATACAAGTGATGGATTCAGAGCCTTGCGTTTTGATGAAACCTTCATTACAATGAAATGTTACTGAACTTCCAAGAAGAAATCTGTCACCAAACCTTTTTCCATTTATTGGGATTCCTGGATCATGACATTCATTCTGACCAAAGGCTATCAAAATAGTTAAATACATTAGTTAGTAGTTTTTTTTCCACATTTAAACTTTTTATTTTTAAATAAACAGGGGGTACGAGGGTACGGGAAGATAAAACAAAGGGAAGGAAAAAACATAAATGCAAAATAGACTCCTAACGTATGTAGAAACAAAGGGCATGTTAAAGGGTGTATTCCAGTGGAAACATTTTTTTTTCAGTTCAACTGGCACCAGAAAGTTAAACAGATTTGTAAATTACTTATTTTAACCCCTTAATGATGCAGGACCCGCAGCTAATACCACACATCGCCGATCGCGGCAATGTGCGGTATTAACCCTTTAGAAGCGGCGGTCAAAGTATCCCGGCTAGTCAGTCGGGCTGTTCAGGACCGCCGCGTTGAAATCGCGGCATCCCGAAGAGCTTACAGGACACCGGGAGGGCCTTTACCTGTCTCCTCGGTGTCCAATCGACGAATGACTGCTATGTGCCTGAGATCCAGGCAGGAGCAGTCAAGCGCCGATAACACTGATCACAGGCGTGTTAAAGGAGTACTCCGGTGAAAACCTTTTTTCTTTTAAATCAACTGGCTCCGGAAAGTTAAACAGATTTGTAAAGTACTTCTATTAAAAAATCTTAATCCTTCCTATACTTCTTAGCTGCTGAATACTACAGATGAAATTATTTTCTTTTTGGAATGCTCTCTGATGACATCACGAGCACAGTGCTCTCTGCTGACGTTATAGTAATAATAATAAGTCTTTATTTATTGTTGTCCTTAGTGGGATTTGAACCCAAGGCCCCAGCACTGCAAGACAGCAGTGCTAACCACTAAGCCACCATGCTGCCCTTAGCATACATTTGCTATGCACGGTTGCTAAAATGGACAGAGATGTCAGCAGAGAGCACTGTGCTCGGGATGTCATCAGTGTTCCAAAAAGAAAGGAATTTCCTCTGTAGCATTCAGCAGCTAATAAGTACTGGAAGGATTAAGATTTTTTAATAGAAGTAATTTACAAATATGTTTAACTTTCTGGCACCAGTTGATTTAAAAGAAAAAAGGTTTTCACCGGAGAACCCCTTTAATACACGCCAGTGATCAGCATAGGAGATCAGTGTGTGCAGTGTTCTAGGTCCCTATGGGACCTATAACACTGCAAAAAAAAAGTGTTAATAAAGGTCATTTAACCCCTTCCCTAATAAAAGTTTGAATCACCCCCCTTTTCCCCTAAAAAATAAATAAAACAGTGTAAATAAAAATAAACATATGTGCGTAAATGTCCGAACTATAAAAATATATCGTTAATTATCCGCACAGTCAATGGCGTACACGTAATTTTGGTCACTTTTTATACCATTAAATAATGAATAAAAAGTGATCAAAAAGTCCGATCAAAACAAAAATCGTACCGATAAAAACTTCAGATAACGGCGCAAAGAATGAGCCCTCCAAAATATTAATCCTACCAGTACTTATGAGCTTCTGAAGTTGAGTTGTTCTTTTCAGTCTGACCACAGAGCTCTCTGCTGACACCTCTGTCTGTCTCAGGAACTGTCCAGCGTAGGAGCAAATCCCCATAGCAAATCTATCCTTCTCTGGACAGTTCCTGAGACAGACAAAGGTGTCAGCAGAGAGCACTGTTGTCAGAAAGAAAAGAACAACTCAACTTCACCAGCTGATAAGTACTGTTTAACTTATTTGGAGCCAGTTGAAAAAAATAGTTTTTCACTTTGTTCATTGTGCTGAGGTGTCAGAGAAATATAGCTACAATAACACCCCATCCTACATAAGCAATAACACAGCATTGAAGAATGATACCAAGGAAAGAGTAAGCCTAAACGATAATCTAACTTCCTAGATACATCTCTGGGAGATGTATACCTGTACAAATAGAAATATATTCCCCTATATGCCGTGTGCTAAAATGTGAACAGATGAATTGAATAAACTTTAAATAACCTAAAAATGTTCCACTTTTCAGTTGCGTAAAAAGAGCACATTAATTTATTAGGTGGAAACAGTGAAGCTGATCTCTCGTAAAAAGTAGCAGAAATCTAAAATGGGAAAACGGTTGACTTAGCTACATACATGGGAAGAGTCATTTGAGGCATAAGAAAGAAGAAAGGGAGGCAGAAAAGTAACCCGGGTCTGGAAACCTGAGAAGGGGCTTATCCAAGGGAGGTAGATTTATATAGGTCTGTTTAGTAGAACAATCATTAAGTTAGGGTCTATTCACATGGTGGAATTCCGCCTTGATTTAAAGCCCTTAGACTTCTATGGGATTCCGCACTACCATTCACACTTCCGCAAGCTGAAATTCAGAAGTTTGAGTGGGAGTGCGGAATCAGATAGAAGTCTATGAACTTTAATTTGAGGTGGAATTCCGCCGTGTGAATAGACCCTTAGTGGTTTTTTTTTATGTTCTGGTAAACATTTTTTTTATGAAAACATGGGAAAGTTTTCATACTAAGCAAACATAAGTTGAGCTAAATGGTTTTTAATGAATTGATGTTTAAACTTTTTGTTATTATATTGTGGGTGATGAAATATTGTTAGGTTTCCTTATTTTTACTATTATTATTATTTTATTTTGACAGTTGGAATAATTTATCTCCTTAACATTGTATTATGAGTGTTGCTGTGCAGATGAGCTACTGGAAGCATTTTTTTTTCACTAATCAGAAAAATGGCATATGGCATATATCATAGAATTCTGTACCTTTTTAAGGAAATATCATACATGCATACATACTTCTGAGAAGCAGAGTAAGCATAAATAGATCTTAGAGTTTAGAATGATACTTACTAGTATAGGTAATATTAAAACCTCTTCCTGTCGTTGAATGATCAGACTGAAATTCTAAGCGCACAATATGACTGTTGCTTGCAATTTGAGAGGGTACTTCATTCCCTGAAAATGTTCCAAGTGCAGGTAAATCCGCAATGCCCTCATCCTTCACAGCAACATAATCAAACTGTGGCTCCACGTCAAAATCATTGAAGATTAGATGAATCCTGCTTCCCGCCTCTGATATTATTAACCAGATACAGTTCATGTTGTTTCCATATTCATCTGGGTAGTTTGGTGAAAGGATAACCCCCGAAGGTGTGGTAAAATTAAAGAAACATGAAACTGGAGTACAGGTAAAAAATGTGATGTTAGAAGAAAATTCTGGAAGACTGCAAAATAATGTATTAAACAAGTGCAGCATTCTAATTGATTTCAGCATTCTAAACACATCTTATCTTTGCTACGTCTTAGTTCAATTATGTTCAATAGTTACCAGTAGTGTTTAAAAAACAAAACAAAATGACAAACATAGACAGACACATAAGGTATCTCACATAAATGGGTAGTGGGTACACCCCTCACATTTTTGCAAATATTTCATTTAATTTCATACTTTGTTCCCTTCCACCTTTTAGAGGTCTTTGCATCGCATCAATACTTGATGGTGTAGGTGGTACATGGTATTTTTTGCACAACTTTTCGTTTGTAAGATTTTAAAAAATGTTGGGGTCCATATATTTTATCCTAAGAAAAGTTAAGTTTTAGCTAATGCATATCCTCAATGCTCACTTGTAGTCTGATGCAGAGGAATTTCTGTAACTGGGGACCAGCATCTTAAAGGGGTACTCTGGCGGAAAACTTTTTTTTTAAATGAACTGGTGCCAGAAAGTTAAACAGATTTGTACATTACTTCAATTTAAAAATCTTAATCCTTCCAGTACTTATCAGCTGCTGAATACTACAGAGGAAGTTTTTTCTTTTTGAACTTCCTTTTTGTCTGACCACAAGTGTTCTCTGCTGACACCTCTGTCCATTTCAGGAACTGTCCAGAGCAGGATAGATTTGCTATGGGGATTTACTCCTACTGTGTACAGTTCCTAAAATGTACAGAGGTGTCAGCAGAGAGCACTGTGGTCAGACAGAAACTGAAAAAGAAAAGAAATTCCTCTGTATGTCAGGGACCTACCAGGGGACAGGGATAGTGAGCCCTAAACTGACCCTAAAACATCTCTCCCTTACTACTTGCCCATCGACCCTAAACGGTGGATCAAGAACTGGGCGGCGGTCCCTCCCTGATCTAAAGTGCAGGGGCCAAGAAACCTACTAATAAACAGTCGGTCACAAACCAGAAACATAACAGGAACATAGAATTCTATAACAGATTAAGTTCAGAGGAGACATAGACCTATGGTAAAGCACAGAGGAAAACACTAGCCAAGTGATCATGTACTCTAAGATTAGTGCATGTACAAAAACCCCAAAGATCTGAATAAAGAACTAATAAACAAATAGAGTTGAAAACACCAGACAGGAAAACGGATGAGTCTAAAAGACTCCAGGAACAGACAGGAATATAGCATAATCCCCCAGAACCTCCAGTAGACACAAAGTCCCCGTGGACCAGTAACAGAGATCTATCGCTAAACAGGAATAATCACAATCCCTCATAAAACCTCCAGTAGACACGGAGTCCCCATGGATAGGTAACAGGGATGCCTAGTTACAACTCAGAAAACAGATACAATAAGATATAATTATAGAACACTGTTCACACTGAACACTAGACAGGAATTACAATCTCTCAGAAAACCTCCAGTAGACACGGAGTCCCCATGGATAGGTAACAGGGATGCCTAGTTACAACTCAGCAAACAGATACAACAGGATATAATTATAGAACACTGTTCACACTGAACACAAGACAGGAATCACAATCCATCAGAAAACCTCCAGTAGACATGGAGTCCCCATGACAGGTAACTAGATTAGAGCCTCCAGTAGACACAGGAATGTCCCCATGGAGCGATAACACAGAAAATGGATACAAGAGAAAACACAGTGTAAACAGAAACATAACAGAAAGGATATACAAATCCTAAAACCGACTAAACAAACACAGCTTAAAATCTACCAAGAGCATGCCACATAACCATGGCTAAAACCAGAACATACAAGGTGCATGCTAAAACAGAGATAGTCGATTTATAGCTCAAACAAGGAATGATTCACCAAAAGCTTCTAGCAGCATGTCCAGCATCTTAGCAGTAAGACATCAGGAAATCCATATAAAATCTGAAATCGCCAGCCCAGAGGCTAGACTGGGCTGACTTTAAATAGACACACCCTATGAGCTATTGTCTAGCAAGCCAAAGGCTTTAACTATTCCCTGACTGGGGAACATAAAACTGTTCACACACAAGCAACTCCAATGGCTGTGTGTGAACACAGACCAAAACAGACATGGCACTGTAGTATTCAGCAGCTAATAAGTACTGGAAGGATTAAGATTTTTAAATAGAAGTATTTTGCAAATCTGTTGATTAAAAAAAATGTTTTCCAGTGTAGTACCCCTTTAAGGTCATAATTGGATGTGTCCTTAAGGGTTTAAACACTGTTATATACACTGTGCACTAACTACTTTACATTGTAGCAGAGTGTTATTTATTTAGTGTTGACATATGGAAAGATATAAGACAATATTATAGATAGATCTAAGATAAATAGATAGATAGATAGATAGATAGATAGATTAATAGATAGAGAGAAAGAAAGCTAGATGAGGTTGCATTGCATATTGTACAATAATTGTCACGATGCCGGCTGGCAGGTAGTGGATCCTCTGTGCCAGAGAGGGATTGGCGTGGACCGTGCTAGTGGACCGGTTCTAAGCCACTACTGGTTTTCACCAGAGCCCGCCGCAAAGCGGGATGGTCTTGCTGCGGCGGTAGTGACCAGGTCGTATCCACTAGCAACGGCTCACCTCTCTGGCTGCTGAAGATAGGCGCGGTACAAGGGAGTAGGCAAAAGCAAGGTCGGACGTAGCAGAAGGTCGGGGCAGGCAGCAAGGATCGTAGTCAGGGGCAACGGCAGAAGGTCTGGAAACACAGGCAAGGAACACACAAGGAACGCTTTCACTGGCACTAAGGCAACAAGATCCGGCAAGGGAGTGCAGGGGAAGTGAGGTGATATAGGGAAGTGCACAGGTGAACACACTAATTGGAACCACTGCGCCAATCAGCGGCGCAGTGGCCCTTTAAATCGCAGAGACCCGGCGCGCGCGCGCCCTAGGGAGCGGGGCCGCGCGCGCCGGGACAGAACAGACGGTGAGCGAGTCAGGTAGGGGAGCCGGGGTGCGCATCGCGAGCGGGCGCTACCCGCATCGCGAATCGCATCCCGGCTGGCAGCGGAATCGCAGCGCCCCGGGTCAGAGGACGTGACCGGAGCGCTGCCGCGGGGAGAGTGAAGCGAGCGCTCCGGGGAGGAGCGGGGACCCGGAGCGCTCGGCGTAACAGTACCCCCCCCCTTGGGTCTCCCCCTCTTCTTAGAACCTGAGAACCTGAGGAGCAGACTTTTGTCTAGGATGTTGTCCTCAGGTTCCCAGGATCTCTCTTCAGGACCACAACCCTCCCAGTCCACTAAAAAAAAATTTTTTCCTCTGACCTTTTTGGCAGCTAAAATTTCTTTGACCGAGAAGATGTCCGAGGAGCCGGAAACAGGAGTGGGAGGAACAGATTTGGGAGAAAAACGGTTGAGGATGAGTGGTTTGAGAAGAGAGACGTGAAAGGCATTAGGGATACGAAGAGAGGGAGGAAGAAGAAGTTTATAAGAGACAGGATTAATTTGACACAAAATTTTGAAAGGACCAAGATAGCGTGGTCCCAACTTGTAGCTAGGGACACGGAAGCGGACATATTTAGCGGAGAGCCATACCTTGTCTCCAGGGGAAAAAACGGGGGGAGCTCTTCTTTTCTTATCCGCGAACTTCTTCATGCGTGATGAAGCCTGTAAGAGAGAATTTTGGGTCTCTCTCCATATGATGGAAAGGTCACGAGAAATTTCATCCACAGCGGGCAGACCAGAGGGCAAGGGAGTAGGGAGGGGGGGAAGAGGGGGACGGCCGTACACCACGAAAAATGGGGATTTGGAGGAAGACTCAGAGACCCTGAAGTTATACGAGAATTCGGCCCATGGGAGGAGATCTGCCCAGTCATCCTGGCGGGAGGAAACAAAATGTCGCAAATAATCACCCAAGATCTGGTTAATCCTTTCTACTTGTCCATTGGACTGGGGATGATATGCAGAAGAAAAATTTAATTTAATCTTGAGTTGTTTACAGAGAGCCCTCCAGAATTTAGACACGAATTGGACGCCTCTATCCGAGACAATCTGCGTAGGCAACCCGTGAAGACGAAAAATGTGTACAAAAAATTGTTTAGCCAACTGAGGCGCAGAAGGAAGACCAGGAAGAGGGATGAAATGTGCCATTTTGGAGAATCGATCAACGACCACCCAAATAACAGTGTTGCCACGGGAAGGGGGTAAATCAGTAATAAAATCCATACCAATCAGAGACCAAGGCTGTTCGGGGACAGGCAGAGGATGAAGAAAACCAGCGGGCTTCTGGCGAGGAGTCTTATCCCGGGCACAGATAGTGCAGGCTCGCACAAAGTCCACAACATCCGTCTCCAGAGTCGGCCACCAATAGAAGCGGGAGATGAGTTGCACAGATTTCTTGATACCCGCATGACCTGCGAGATGGGAGGAGTGACCCCATTTGAGGATTCCGAGGCGTTGGCGAGGAGAAACAAAGGTCTTTCCTGGAGGAGTCTGCCTGATGGAGGCAGGAGAAGTGGAGATCAGGCAGTCAGGTGGAATGATGTGTTGCGGAGAGAGTTCAACTTCTGAGGCATCCGAGGAACGAGAGAGAGCATCGGCCCTAATGTTCTTATCGGCAGGACGAAAGTGAATCTCAAAATTAAATCGGGCAAAGAACAGAGACCACCGGGCCTGGCGAGGATTCAGCCGTTGGGCAGACTGGAGGTAGGAGAGGTTCTTGTGGTCGGTGTAGATAATAACAGGAGAACTTGATCCCTCCAGCAGATGCCTCCATTCCTCAAGTGCTAATTTAATGGCTAGAAGCTCACGATCCCCGATGGAGTAGTTCCTCTCCGCTGGAGAGAAGGTCCTAGAGAAAAAACCACAAGTGACAGCATGCCCGGAAGAATTTTTTTGTAGAAGAACAGCTCCAGCTCCCACTGAGGAGGCATCAACCTCCAATAGGAAGGGTTTGGAAGGGTCAGGTCTGGAGAGGACGGGAGCCGAAGAAAAGGCAGACTTGAGTCGTTTAAAGGCGTCTTCTGCTTGAGGAGGCCAGGACCTGGGATCAGCATTTTTTTTGGTTAAAGCCACGATAGGAGCCACAATGGTAGAAAAATGTGGAATAAATTGCCTGTAATAATTGGCGAACCCCAAAAAGCGTTGGATAGCACGGAGTCCGGAGGGGCGTGGCCAATCTAAGACGGCAGAGAGTTTGTCTGGATCCATCTGTAGTCCCTGGCCAGAGACCAAATATCCTAGAAAAGGAAGAGATTGGCATTCAAACAGACATTTCTCAATTTTGGCATAGAGTTGGTTGTCACGAAGTCTCTGAAGAACCATACGGACATGCTGGCGGTGTTCTTCTAGATTGGCAGAAAAAATTAGGATATCGTCCAGATATACAACAACACAGGAGTATAACAGATCACGAAAAATTTCATTGACAAAGTCTTGGAAGACGGCAGGGGCGTTGCACAGTCCAAAGGGCATGACCAGATACTCAAAGTGTCCATCTCTGGTGTTAAATGCCGTTTTCCACTCGTCCCCCTCTCTGATGCGGATGAGGTTATAGGCGCCTCTTAAGTCCAATTTAGTGAAGATGTGGGCACCTTGGAGGCGATCAAAGAGTTCAGAGATGAGGGGTAAGGGGTAGCGGTTCTTAACCGTGATTTTATTAAGACCGCGGTAGTCAATGCAAGGACGTAAGGAGCCATCTTTTTTGGACACAAAGAAAAATCCGGCTCCGGCAGGAGAGGAGGATTTACGGATAAAGCCCTTTTTTAGATTCTCCTGGACGTATTCGGACATGGCAAGAGTCTCTGGGGCAGAGAGAGGATAAATTCTGCCCCGGGGTGGAGTAGTGCCCGGGAGGAGGTCGATAGGGCAATCATAAGGCCTGTGAGGAGGTAGAGTCTCAGCTTGTTTTTTGCAGAAAACATCCGCGAAGTCCATATAGGCCTTAGGGAGACCGGTTACTGGAGGAACCACAGAGTTACGGCAAGGGTTACTGGGAACCGGTTTTAGACAGTTCTTGGAACAAGAGGACCCCCAACTCTTGATCTCCCCAGTGGACCAATCCAGGGTAGGGGAATGAAGTTGAAGCCAGGGAAGTCCAAGGAGAATTTCCGAGGTGCAATTGGGGAGGACCAAAAGTTCAATCCTCTCATGATGAGATCCGATGCTCATAAGAAGGGGCTCCGTGCGGAAACGTATGGTACAGTCCAATCTTTCATTATTTACACAATTGATGTAGAGGGGTCTGGCGAGACTGGTCACCGAGATGTTGAACTTGTTGACGAGAGAGGCCAAAATAAAATTTCCTGCAGATCCAGAGTCCAAGAAGGCCACTGTAGAGAAGGAGAAGGCAGAGGCAGACATCCGCACAGGCACAGTAAGACGTGGAGAAGCAGAGTAGACATCAAGGACTGTCTCACCTTTGTGCGGAGTCAGCGTACGTCTTTCCAGGCGGGGAGGACGGATAGGACAATCTCTCAGGAAGTGTTCGGTACTAGCACAGTACAGGCAGAGGTTCTCCATACGGCGTCGTGTCCTCTCTTGAGGTGTCAGGCGAGACCGGTCGACCTGCATAGCCTCCACGGCGGGAGGCACAGGAACAGATTGCAGGGGACCAGAGGAGAGAGGAGCCGAGGAGAAGAAACGCCTCGTGCGAACAGAGTCCATATCTTGGCGGAGTTCCTGACGCCTTTCGGAAAAACGCATGTCAATGCGAGTGGCTAGGTGAATAAGTTCATGTAGATTAGCAGGAATTTCTCGTGCGGCCAGAACATCTTTAATGTTGCTGGATAGGCCTTTTTTGAAGGTCGCGCAGAGGGCCTCATTATTCCAGGACAATTCTGAAGCAAGAGTACGGAATTGTACGGCATACTCGCCAACGGAAGAATTACCCTGGACCAGGTTCAACAGGGCAGTCTCAGCAGAAGAGGCTCGGGCAGGTTCCTCAAAGACACTTCGGATTTCCGAGAAGAAGGAGTGTACAGAGGCAGTGACGGGGTCATTGCGGTCCCAGAGCGGTGTGGCCCATGACAGGGCTTTTCCGGACAGAAGGCTGACTACGAAAGCCACCTTAGACCTTTCAGTGGGAAACAGGTCCGACATCATCTCCAGATGCAGGGAACATTGGGAAAGAAAGCCACGGCAAAACTTAGAGTCCCCATCAAATTTATCCGGCAAGGATAAGCGTATCCCAGGAGCGGCCACTCGCTGCGGAGGAGGTGCAGGAGCTGGCGGAGGAGATGACTGCTGAAGCTGTGGTAGTAACTGTTGTAGCATAACGGTCAGTTGAGACAGCTGTTGGCCTTGTTGCGCTATCTGTTGTGACTGCTGGGCGACCACCGTGGTGAGGTCAGCGACAACTGGCAGAGGAACTTCAGCGGGATCCATGGCCGGATCTACTGTCACGATGCCGGCTGGCAGGTAGTGGATCCTCTGTGCCAGAGAGGGATTGGCGTGGACCGTGCTAGTGGACCGGTTCTAAGCCACTACTGGTTTTCACCAGAGCCCGCCGCAAAGCGGGATGGTCTTGCTGCGGCGGTAGTGACCAGGTCGTATCCACTAGCAACGGCTCACCTCTCTGGCTGCTGAAGATAGGCGCGGTACAAGGGAGTAGGCAAAAGCAAGGTCGGACGTAGCAGAAGGTCGGGGCAGGCAGCAAGGATCGTAGTCAGGGGCAACGGCAGAAGGTCTGGAAACACAGGCAAGGAACACACAAGGAACGCTTTCACTGGCACTAAGGCAACAAGATCCGGCAAGGGAGTGCAGGGGAAGTGAGGTGATATAGGGAAGTGCACAGGTGAACACACTAATTGGAACCACTGCGCCAATCAGCGGCGCAGTGGCCCTTTAAATCGCAGAGACCCGGCGCGCGCGCGCCCTAGGGAGCGGGGCCGCGCGCGCCGGGACAGAACAGACGGTGAGCGAGTCAGGTAGGGGAGCCGGGGTGCGCATCGCGAGCGGGCGCTACCCGCATCGCGAATCGCATCCCGGCTGGCAGCGGAATCGCAGCGCCCCGGGTCAGAGGACGTGACCGGAGCGCTGCCGCGGGGAGAGTGAAGCGAGCGCTCCGGGGAGGAGCGGGGACCCGGAGCGCTCGGCGTAACAATAATTCTGCATTATTTTACAGTTTTCTTCTTTACAAATGCTGTAAAGACACTTACAAACACAACTTGGCTTATTTCCAGACCACTGGTTATTTTGTTGACATGTGATTGTTTTTTCTCCAACAAGTTCAAAAGCTGACTGACATTCAAAGGTTAGTATGTCACCATGCAGAAAACTGCTGCCGTTCCTTTTACCATACACAGGAATTCCTGGATCCCCGCATCCACCTTTTTCAATTTCTGAATAAAAAGAAAAGGACAGCAAGTGTTAAAACAGAAATCAGTGCATATAAATATTTTCAATACCAATTTTATGGTTATACTTAAGTTAGTCCTTTTGTAATTCTACATATGCATTTAATTTCATCTGTACAGCATTATAAAAAGTGTAACCCAGGTACAAATTCAAACAAAATCTAGCAGCTGTTTTCTGTATGGAAATAGAATATTAGTTTATGTATCCTGAGAATACACCTTATCCAGATTTGTCTCCAAAAGGAAATAAAGCATGTTCACAGATTAAGCTTAAAGATAACCTTAACACGTTGACCATAGGGGCCCTATTACACAAGATGATAATCAGCTGAACAGTCCAATATCGCCTTGTGTAATAGGGCCAGCTATACGCTGATGATCAAGTAAACACTTGCTTGTTGGTATATTGCTTTATTTTGCTTTTCTAACCAAAATCCTTGTTCTTTGGCTGCATGTGTGGCCAAGGATTGTGGAACCAGACGACCACACTAGTGACACAGTGACCTGAATTCAGAGGTCGCGCTGGAACCAGTCAAGGTAAGTTCCTATTAGGAGAGCAGTGGAAGGGGGTTGGAGATGGTTTAACTTTCAAACAATAATATTAGGATTGAACAAGCAGCTCTGTTCATCAAATAAGATAAGCAATAGGTGTTTCAGGGTTACTCTATCTGCCCCAATGCTTTTTCATTCCCTAGGTCAAAAGAAATTGGAATATTTAACAACAACAATAATGTTTCCAAGTTGCCACAGAAGCTTTAGTGATATGACTAAGGCCCCTTTCACACTACAAAATTACTCAGTTTTAAAGATCCGTTCAAATCGGCTGTAAAACGGCAGTTACAAAACCCTATATGGCTGTTAGAAAATCCCATTATACTCTATGGGATTTTTCTAATGGCCGTTTTAACCCGATATCGCCCATTAGTGCATGCACTAATTCTCCCGTTACCATCGTCCGTCACAAAATAATGGCCATTATTAATAACAGGTGATAACGGGTTAAAACAGCTATTACAAAAATCCCATAGACTATAATGGGATTTTCTAACGGCTGTATAGGATTTTTGTTACTGCCGTTTTACAGCCGATTTTCAGACAGAACGTCGAACGGATTAAATGGAGTAATTTTGTAGTGTGAAAGAAGCCTAAGGGGTCTCAGTTAACACTACTTTAAGTGAATGATTAAAGAGCCTCAATCATAATGGAACTAGAGTATAATGCTAGGCTGGAACAAAAAAAATTTGTTTATCACGATTGGCCAGATTCAGTCAATCATTGGTTACTTTACACAAGCCTACCTTATTTTTTTACTCATTTATTCATGAATGTTTAAATATCAGTTATATGTCAGTTTATTCTGTAATATTGTTGACACAATTATTCATATGAATGATCTCCCATGGGTATGGCCAGCCTAATCAAATCAACCAGATAACTTAGGTAAATAGCTTTACACAAGACTTCTGAATTTTCCACCATTAATTTTCAGAAGGTTATGATTCTCCTAAAGGGATGTACAGCATCTGAAACAGTTGAGTATTTTTTTTTCTTTTTTTTTTTGTATCATTGGGGGAGATTTATCAAAACCTGTGCGGAGGAAAAGTTGCCCGGTTTTCCATAGCAACCAATCAGATCGCTTCTTTCATTTTGCAGAGGCCTTGTTAAAAATTAAAGAAGCAAACTGATTGATTGCAATGGGCAACTGGTCATCCTTTCCTCTGCACAGGTTTTGATAAATCTCCCCCAATGTTTATTTCCGAGGAACCGAGTTAGTAGTTTTGCTAATGAAAAAATAGGAGAACTGGGCAAAGCTTAAAGGGGAGATTTATCATTGTTGCTTTTGGAAAGTGAGTTCTGAAGTCATTTTTATTTATTTGTTATTCATATGTGACATATTTATCATATTATCACAGAAGGTTGATAAATTTGGCTCACATAAGCAAAAAGCAATAAATCACCACTTTGTACGATTTCTCCTCTACTCTGAAACGAAAGTTTTCTTAGGTAAAGCTGTTTGTTACTTTACACATACCCACAAAAGTAAAAAAAAAAAAAAAGGGTTTAGGAGCACATGCGAGATTTTGTGCGCCTGGAGTAAGCCAAAAAAAAGAAGCTCTAAATGCAATGATAAATTAAAGAGTATTTAATAAATTCATACAAATTATTCATGTTTTATCTCAAGATATGTTATGCTTTGAGCAGAACAGTTATAGAGAAAGGCGCTGGCTATAATGTTGAAATAGAATCAGAAAAGGGTGAAACACATGACCTACGACTCACTACTGATACACTGTATTTCTGACAAGGTACCTTCTTTAAATCACTAGGGCCAAGGTTGCCTAAATATACTGTTTAAAAAAAACTATTCCATTAGGAAATATGCACTAGATGCAACTTTATTTGGGTTTGGCAGCCATGCTTTAGTTTCCACTAGTTTTTTTTTTTCTGGCCAAAACAAAAACACAATAAAAAATTCCAGAAAAAAACGCCACAGCATTTTCCTTCATTTGTTTTTTTTTTCTTGAGTTTTTTCTGGTGTTTTTGCCTTTGTGTGGCATTTTTAAGAATTTTGTTGGGTTCAAAAAAATACATACTGTTCCATGCTGGGAGCAGTAGTACCTGTACTAATAGACAGATCACCCCGGGGGTCACTCCTGACACCCGATGCAATTGTCCTTTATATTGCAGAGATGCAGAGCAGCTCTCTATAGCGCTCGCATCTCTGCTCTGAACTCCGAGCCGGCCAGTGATTTGAATAGAAATTCACATTACTGATTCATATTTTCCGCTCAGAGTTGTGATTGTCTGGATAGTGGCTGCCAATCACTGATCTCAGTGGGAAATATGAATCGGAGATGTGGAGCACAGAAGAAAGCCACTCCGCATCTCAGAAAGATAAAGGACAATCGCAGCGGGGGTCAGGAGTGACGCCTGCTGTGATCTGACCTTAACTGCAGGCACTACTGCTCCCAAAATGGATAACACTCTGCTCCATGCTGGAAAAGATAGACAGATCGTAGTAAGTGTCACTTCTGACACCCGCTGCGATCGTCCTGTATAAGCTATGGAAGCGTGTGAAGAGAACTTCACATCACAGATTTGTATATGCCGCTTAGAGTTGTGATTAGCTGGAACCATCCAGCCAATCACAGCTCTCAACTAGAAATATGAAACTGTGATGTGAAGAAAACTTCACATCACAGAAGAAAACAGTGTAGGGGAGCAGAGAAGTTAGGCTTTGCTGCTTGGTTCAATAGATTATATAGGAGGATTGCAATGAGTGTCAGAAGTGACACCCGGGGTGATCTGTCTATTAGTACAGGTACTACTACTCCCAGCATGGGAGTCTGCTCCATGCTGGGAGTAATAGTACTACCCAAAAAATTTTACAAAATAAAGAAAAAGTGAAGTAAAAGACACTTTCTTAAACACATAATTAAAATACATTATTAATAAAAAGTTTCACAAAATTAATTATAAAAAATATATTATTCTTACAATTAAATGGCCCCTTTCTACATTTTTAATATTGCCAGCTACATTTTAGATGCCTGCCTGTCCACATAAATTGGTCCCTGTTTAAAAATTATAAAAAATTTTGCTCTAAAAAAATATGAATTTTGTTAAATACAATTTTTTCTATCCCTACTGAATCTCTCTTTTTTTTTTTTAATGGTACCCTATAAAATTTTATTAAAAAAGGTATCTCCATCCCTTTTTTGGATCGCTAATCAGTCCTAAAAAGAATAAAAACCACTTGCAAAAACGCCAAAGTTAAAACCCAAATGGTGTTTTTCTTGGCATTTTTTCACTCCCATAAACTTCTATGGGTGAAAAATGCCACAATTTCAGTGAAAAAAAAATGCCATAGTCTCAACATGCTGCAATTTTGTTTAACTGCCAAGGAGCAGGAAAAAGCCAAAAAGGAGTGACAAAACACCAATAGGATTAACCTCTTAAGGATGCAGGGCATACCTGTACACCCTGCACCGGGTCCCGGTATATAACGCAGGGTCATGGCATATCGGGTCTGTCCCGGCAGCTAATGAAAGCCAGAACCCTAGGCTAATAGCATGCAGCACCGATCGTAGTGCTGCACGCTATTAACCCTTTAGGCGTGGCATTCAAAGTTGATCTCCGTGTCTAAAATGAAAGTGAAAGCTTCCCGGTAGCTCAGTCGGGATGATCGGGACAATCGCGGTGAAATCACGATGTCCCGATCAGCTAGAACGCGAGCGGAGGTCCCCTTACCTGCCTCCGTCATGCTTGATTGGTCCAACCGTCGATAAAACTGATCTTTGCCGTGTCAATGCACGGCAATGATCAGTGTAGCAGATCAGTGTGTGCAGTGTAATAGCTAGGGGGGCTAAAACTGTGTAAATAAAAATAAACATATATGGTATTGCCGCATGCGGAAATGTCTGTACTATAAAAATATATCATTAATAAAATCGCATGGTCAATGGCGTACGCGCAAAAAAATTCCAAATTCCAAAACAATGTATTTTTGGTTGCTTTTTATATCATGAAAAAATTTATTAAAAGCGATCAAAAAGTCCGATCAATATAAATATGGTACTGATAAAAACTTCAGATAACAGCGCAAAAAATGAGCCCTCATACCAGCCCGTACACAGAAAAATGAAAAAGTTATAGGGGTCAGAAGATGACAATTTTAAACGTATATGATTTTTTTTAGAAGTAATACAAAACCAAACCTATATAAGTAGGGTATCATTTTAGTCATATGGACCTACAGAATAAAGAGAATGTGTCATTTTTACCGAAAACATGTACTGCGTAGAAATGGAAGCCCACAAAAGTTACAAAATGGCATTTTTTCACCAATTTTGTTGCACAATGAATTTTTATTCTGCTTCACCGTGGATATTTTGGTAAAATCACTGATGTCACTACAAAGTAGAATTGGTGGAGCAAAAAATAAGCCATCATATGGGATTTTAGGTGCAAAATTGAAAGTGTTATGATTTTTAGAATGTGATGAGGAAAAAATGAAAACGCCAAACTGAAAAACGCCAAGTGGAAAATGCATTTTACATTTTCTTATTGATTTGCAGCTAACATCTGGCCGCTTTGGAGTTTTTTTGGGGGTGGAAACTTATCCTTAGAAAATTTGATTGACCCATCTATTAATAATGTACTTTCCTTTCTTTATGAATTTATGTTTTAATTTCAAGTTTGTAACTTGTTATACTAAATATATGGTTACATAAGAATTTGAAATGAAAAAATATTGAGAAAGTATTTTACAATAAAATAGTTTTGTAAAGGTGTATTTATACTTGTTTTATTTCTTAAAAATGAGTTACTGCATGACTACACTACTAAGTACATTCAATCTACAGGTCATGCTTAAACACACAGAAAATCAATAAGTCCGGGAAGTGTGATAGAACGCAAATCCAATACAAGCAAACAGTAAAATCATCAGACATTTAACTGTTCCTTTTACTGCTTTGAGAAGGCTAATACTAGTTAAATGAAAATGAATCATCTATGGGAAAGTTCATGGCACATGGATTTAGAAAATAGCTGTTTCCATAACGTATCCAGATTTAGAAAAAATAGAGTGAAATTAGATATAGTGCCTTGGACTTTTCTACATTTTGTCATGATGTGACAACCTTATGTAATAAGCCAAAACAACAATAGATGAAATATTGCATGGATTTTAAAATAATTTATAAATAAAATCTGAAAAGTGTGAAGTACTGTAATTTCCTAAAACAGGTCTGGTTCGACCAACTGTCTTCAAAGTCACATTTACAAGTCACATAACTAGCAAATAGGGTTCACCTGTCTGAAAATGTAGTCTTAGTACAGGAATATATATTCTGTGAAAAGCCCCAGCGTTTGTTACAGAGCAATACTGAAGAAACAGGAGCACAAAGACCAAGAAGCTCACCAAACAGGTAAGGGATAAAGTTGTGGCATACAAAGCAGGGTTAGGGAATAAAAATATTTCAAACTTTGAACATCTTATGGAGCACCATTAAATTCATCATCAGAAAATGAAAATAATATCTCACAACTATTAACTTACAAAGACAAGGTCGTCCACCCAAACTGACAAGCCTTGCAAGAGGAAAATAAATCAGAGAAGCAACCAATAAGCCCATGGTAAATCTGGAGGAGATGCAACAATCAACAGCTGAGATGGAAGAATCTGTTCACAAAACAACTATTAGTCATATATTTCCCCAAATCTGGCCTCTATAGGACACTAAAAGTGAGCCACAAGAAATCATGTTTGCCACAAGCAATGAGGGAGACACAGCAAGCATGTGGAAGAAGGTGCTCTAGTCAGAAAAGACCAATATTTAACTTTTTGACCTTTTTGACCTTTGCTTTGTGTGGTGGAAACCCAGTACTGCCCATTACCCTGAGCACGCCTCCCTCACAGTTAACCTCCCTGGCGGTATGATTCTGTCTGGAAATTTGTACCAAAAGCGGTACAATTTTTTTTAACTGAATTTCACATCTCCCTCCGCCCATTTCACATCTCCCCCGTCACATTCCCCTCTCCCTTGTCACATCCCCCGTCACATTCTCCCCCCTCCTTGTCACATTCTCCCCCCTCCTTGTCACATTCTCCCCCCTCCTTGTCACATTCTCCCCCTTCATGTTACATTCCCCTCCCCCTGTCACATCCCCCCCCCTTGTCACATCCCCCCTTCATGTCACATCCCCCCCCCCCCATCACATTCCCCCCCTTATCACATCCCCCCCCTGTCACATTCCCCCCCCCCCCCTTGTCACATCCCCCCCTCCTGTCACATTCCCCCCTTTGTCACATTCTTCCCCCCTTGTCACCTTCTTGTCCTGCAGCAGAATACACTGGGTTTGCCGGCAGATTTCATACCTAGTGTATTTGCTGCAGAACAAGCCCTTTCCCCTTCAGCCAATCACAGGCTTTACACCACTGCGGCCTGTGATTGGCTGAAAAGTGAAAGGTCCTAGAAGATGAATAGTGAAGAGAGGACACCCCGGACCGCACAGAGGGGAACGGCATCTTCAGGGACCGGGACTAGGGGAGCAAAAGGTTTTTTTATTTTACTACTTCTTCCTTTTACACTTAGCTCAGTGTTTTTCTACCAGGGGGCCTCCAGCTGTTGTGAAACTACTACTCCCAGCATGCCCGGACAGCCTTTGGCTGTTCGGGCATGCTGAGAGTTGTAGTTTTGCAACAGCTGGAGGCCCCCTGGTAGGGAAACACTGACTTTTAGTATTTTTCTTTACCTGCTCTGGCCGACCCCCGCAACGGGAGCCGACCAGAGCAGATAATCACATGTTTTCCCGGGGGCCGCATCGCTATATCGCATTGCTTTTGCGATATATCGTGCAGCCCTGCCGGGAACTCTGCAATTCTACCCTGAGCGTGACTCGGGGTTACCGATCCTGGCTGGGAAAATTAACCCCGAGTCACGCTCGGGAATACCGCTCAGGAGGTTAAACATGGTGGTGGTCGCATCAGTTTTGGAGAATGGTTCTCTTCAGCAGGTACAATAAAAATGTTCAGAAAGATGGATGGAGGCAAATACAGGGCAATGCTTGAAAAAAAATCTGATGGACTCTGGAAAAGACTTGAAACTAGGACAGAGGTCCACCTTTAAGCAGAACAAAACCCAGACCTGAACTCAATTGAGAATATATGGCAAGACTTGAGAATTGCTGTTTACTGATTGTCTCTATTTTATGAGCGAGCTTTAACTTTTTTTTGCCAAAAAGAATGGCCAAACATTTCTATCTCTAGATGTGACAAACACCAAATGACTTGCAGCTATAATTGCAGTGAAAGGTGGTTCTACCAAGTATGGACTCATCTGGGTGAATACATCTGCCTTCATTAGATGACAATTTTTTGCTCTCATTATTGTGTCACAATTTTGTACTATGCAGGTTGTGTTGATCAAATAGTAAAAATCTATTTAAGTCTTTTTAAATTCCAGATTGTAACAATAGCAAATGTGCTACTGTATGTATTGTTATCACATATACAGAGTCTGTGTGGGTTTAGGAAAATGTATGTGTGTGTGTGTGTGTGTGTGTGTGTGTGTATGTGTGTCTGTTTGTGCGTGTATTTTTCCCCAGTAAATATGCATTTACTATGCAAATTTGAACATTACCTTACTCCCCCTATACAAAAGCCTGTGCACACCACTCTCTCCATCCCTATTTTTGCTTTTTGCCTGCGCTGCTTACTGTGTTTACTATTTAGGGAAACCAAATATAGCATTTTAGAAGGTTCTATTTAGTCTTACCAATGTATATTCAGTAGTATCAGAAGAATAGCTACAGAGGTACTGTGACTATCTGATGACCATCCCAAGAGTTGACATGAGCAAAAATTCGTAGTTGTTTCCTAACTCATAGATCACCTTCACATATTGAAAAGTGCAAAAGTGGTCCAGCTTCCAAAGGTCTTCCAAAGATCTAACTCTCACTACAATTCATGGCTCAGCTCCAAGTCCACTCCATGACTGTGTGGTGGTTTACAAGAGCTACCCATCTGCTGCCCAGTGTGGGAAGATATTAAATCTATTAGGAGCTAATCTAAAAACTTTAAGTAAAAATTTAACCAAGATGAACTATGAACCCTCTTGTGAATTATCTAGGTCCCTGTAATATTGTACAATTGTTTCTGTCATATCCAATTTCCAAACACGTGATTGATCTTAGCTCATCATTTTGTTGCCATGTCAGCAAGCTGGGTTCTTTTTTGACACCTATTTTGTAAGTGGTTGGTTAAGTTCTTTCTTTTTTTTTTTTTTTATTCCTCCAGAGTTTTTTTTTTATTTTTTTAAGGAAGTGCTAAAGCCTCTAATAAAGAATTTATGGGGGTTCCATACCATACTATTAGATACCCTCTCATTATCATTAATACCAAGGAACTCCATCCATCAAACTATTTTTTATTTAAAAAAAATAATTGTGGACTTCATTCACCCCTACAGGGCATCAGTCTCCACTGGTACCATTGTAACTAGCAGATATGATTAACCAAATTAATTGCACTAATATGGGCATTTTGCATATAACATTATATTTAACTAAAAAGTCTGGACAGGAATATAAAAGATGCAGATTTGAATAGAAAGATAAATCACAATCAGTATTCTTTTCAGAACTCAGCATATCATGTAAATTAGCTTTGTTAATGAAAACCTTATTTGTGGTATTTTATTAATGCCTGGTAGGAGCAATCTAATGCATTTTCCATAATTGCATCCCCAACCATAATTATTTTAGGGAAAAAAAAATATATTTTTTAAAATCTTCCTAATAAACAATTGTAACAAGGATGTTTGGTCTGTTGTTTATGTTGAAGACTAAGGATGTTGATATGATCAGATACATTTCACAAGAGCCGATCAACACTATATTAAGTTAATTAGTGCTTAGTGCTTTTATTTTCCCCACTTGTCAATTATCAGTACAGGTTTAAATGAATTGTTTTTAAGCATCATAATACCCCAACAACAAATGATTTTAAAGGATATAATGCAAATAGATAAGTCTGGTACAGTTAGTTCTTCGGCAGCTGCAGATAATGGGGTGGACTAAGTCACCTGTCCCTAGAACATCCAACCCACGTACATACTGTCATGTGGCAAAATCCATGAAAACAGCATAATGAAGATAAGAAAAAAGTTTCACTCACCGGACTGTCGATATGCTTTAGAAAATGTTATATCATAAAAGCAAATACATGTGCAGCAGGTTAGGGTCAACGGAGTGTACCTTGCAGCAACAGACTGTTTATTGTGCCAAAGCACACTTCCTTGGGCCAATGACTCAATAATTTTAACCTGAATCAGTGGCCTGAGGAAGTGCATTTGGGCACAGTCTTTTGCCATGAGGTACGCTCTGCTGACCCTAACCTGCTGCACACATATTTGCGTTTATGAAATAAAGTTTTCTTATGTATATCTACAGACCATTGAGTGCAACTTTTTCTAACCTTCATTATGTTGATTTTAAAGAATGTTGTCAGCCAAAAGCTGTTTCCAAATTTCCAGGATGTTCCTACTGGAAAAAATGATTAGGAATTAATTGTAATTTTTGTTCATCTTATTATCAGCCTCTGTAAAAGACTCTTAACCCCTTAACGACCAAGGATGTATGTTTACGTCCTTGGCCGGCTCCCGCAATATAACACGGGGTCACCCGGTGACCCCGCGTCATATCGGGTCGGTCCCGGCATGTATCTGATGCCGGGACCCGGGGCTAATAGCGCGCGGCAGCGATCGCGATGCCGCGTGCTATTAACCCTTTAGACGCGGCGTTCCTGAAAGGGAAAGCTGCCCGGCTGCTCAGCGGGGCTGATCGGGACTACCGCAATGAAAATGCCGTGTCTGGATCAGCTGGGACACGAGCGGAGGTCCTCCTACCTGCCTCCGGCGTGTCCCCTCGGCGATTGATTGCTCCAAGCCTTAGATTCAGGCTTGAGCAATCGACCACCGATAACGCTGATCATTGCAAAGCTATGGCTTTGCCGTGAACAGTGCTGGCAATCAGTGTGTGCAGTGTTATAGGTCCCTATGGGAGCTATAATGCTGCAAAAAAAAAGTGTAAAAAACGTTAATAAATGTCATTTAACCCTTTCCTTAATAAAAGTTCAAATCACCCCCCTTTTCCCATAAAAAAAAACCATGTAAATAAAAATAAATATAAACATATGTGGTATCACTGCGTGCGTAAATGTCCGAACTATAAAAATATATCATTAATTAAACCACATGGTCAATGGCGTACGCGCAAAATATTCCACAGTTCAAAATAACGTATTTTTGGTCGCTTTTTATATCATGAAAAAATGAATAAAAAGTGATCAAAAAGTCCGATCAATACAAAAAGGATAATGCTAAAAACTCAGATCACGGCGCAAAAAATGAGCCCTCATAATGCCCCCTATGGGGAAAAATAAAAAGGTTATAGGGGTCAGAAGATGACAATTTTAAACGTATACATTTTTCTGCATGTAGTTATGATTTTTTACAGAAGTACGAAAAAAATCAAACCTATATAATTAGGATATCATTTTAATCGTATGGACCTACAGAATAAAGATAAGGTCAAATTTTTACCGAAAAATGTACTGCGTAGAAACGGAAGCACCCAAAAGTTACAAAATGGCGTTTTTTCTTGAATTTTGTTGCACAATGATTTTTTTTTTCCATTTCGCCGTATATTTTTGGGTAAAATGACTGATGTCACTGCAAAGTAAAATTGGTGGTGCAAAAAATAAGCCATCATATGGATTTTTAGGTGCAAAATTGAAAGGGTTATGATTTTTAAAAGGTGAGGAGGAAAAAACGAAAGTGCAAAAACAGAAAAACCTGTGGTCCTTAAGGGGTTAAAGTAATAGACCTATTTATCTTAAAGGGATACTCAGGTGGAATTTTTTTTTTTTATTCAACTGATGCCAGAAAGTTAAACAGATTTGTAACTGACTTCTATTTAAAATCTTAATTCTTTCAGTACTTTTCAGAGAAAGTTCTTTTGTTTTTGAATTTTTTTTCTGTCTGACCCCAGTGCTCTCTGCTGACACCTCTTTTCGTCTCAGGAACTGTCCAGAGCAGGATAGGTTTGCTATGGGGATTTGCTCCTGCTATGGACAGTTCCTGACATGGACAGAGGTGTCAGCAGAAACTGTGAGCGGACAGAAAATAAATTCAAAAACAAAAGAACTTCCTCTGTAGTATATAGCAGTAGATAAATACTGGAAGGGTTAATATTTTTAAATAGAAGTCATTTACAAATCTGTTTAACTTTCTGACATCAGTTTTTCACCATAGTCCCCCTTTAAGTGAGTATGAAATAAATGGAAAATAAATGCCTTTTATCTTCATTATTTTTATTAAAGGGGTTTTACTACGATCCACTTTCCATAGCAAACCTAATATTTTGTTGGGTTGAATGAAATGACTGCCCCTGAAAATGAATGCAGTCATGATCTTATTTCCTTGTCTCTGCCTTTTTATCCACTCCCTTTTCATAGGTGGAGCTTCTGGTTGTCACATTATTTGCCAGGAACTTCCTTTCCCAGTATTCATTGGTGCACATGCTCATTCCTGTGCTGCGTAGTGTCAGTCATCCATCAGAAGAATCTTATCTCCATAATTGTAAAGTTATCTCTTCTCTCCTCACACAGCATGCAGTGTTATTACAGTGAATAATACTCTCTCGCCTTCTTCCTGTCTTAAGCAGGAACTGTGAGTGTCAGCAGTAAGCTGATCTCTTAGAACCTTCCAGATTATTGTAATTCGCTGCCTTAATTGTGTATGGTGGAGTCTGGTTGACAATTTAAAAGGAACCTTACATGTCATTTTTATGTATTTAGCTCCTGTATTCGGCTCCTAAATCCCTTCATACTGCTGCTCACTCATTCTGACATCCATTGCTCAGTTAGGGGCTCGCCCTCACCATGCACTTACTTCCTCCCTGAGTCTGCTGTGCTGAGTTACTTTATCCAAGGCTGCTCTGTAGCCTTCTCTATTTTTGTTTTCAGACAAAAGTCTGATAGAAAGGACAGGAAGGAACACAGAGGAGTGCTAGTCACGCCCTCACTTACTAAACTTTGCCACAACTTCAGCTGGGACAAAGTCAGGTGGACAGGATTATGTTCTGGATGGTATGGGGACCCCCTAGTGATCTTTTTTATAAGCCATGATTTCTATGAAAAAAGAGAAAACATTTAAGTATATTAGAAGTATAAAGGTTTTGCCAAGATGTATAATTGATAAAAAGTTTTTGATTCTTACAGTGTCCATTTAATGTGCATGAAGAGGTGCACTTTATACAGTGTAGCAGCTGTATGTTGCAGTCTGTGTGGCTGTATATTTACTGTGTGTTAGGAGGCAACAAGCAAAAAGAATATCTAGCCTTTATTGATATGGCTGTCATTAAAAGTGGCTGAATTGTAATAATTACTTGTATTTGCAAATATTTAAAATTTTATCTAATACTTCAGTTTAGACTAATTTATCTTTGCGGTAAAACCTCTTAGAGGAGGAACAGAGTGTTAGTAAAGCTAAGATTATTATTTTTCAAGCACAGCTAAATATCTATTTTGGTAATTTCTGATCTCTGATGTTCACTGATATGAATTTGTTATCAACCGACATTGGCTGAAAACAGGAAACCAGTAAATTCAGTGAAGCTACAATAAGAGTAAGAAGAAAGAAAAAGGAATAGAGAAAAATGGAAAAGAGATGCCACTGGGTGTTCCCAGCAGTACTGTGTAAATGATCTCATCCTTCAGGTAAGTCACTTAGTAGGATTTTGAGAAGTCCCTTTACAGTTACTTGGTTGCATAAAATGAAGAAGAAAAATGTGATTTTGTTCTTGGGACATTATATTCTTTTTCATTCCATTGTGTCATAACATTTGTACTTTTGAGTGATTTCTGTGAGAACTTCTAGTCTCTATAGAGCTTGATAAAGATAAGGAGTCCTCAGAACTAAGCAAGCATTGGTTTGTGGAGAGTTCAGCAGATAGTGTTTTAATTTAGATAAATATTTATTTTTGTTTTCTTTTTGTTTCTTTTGATCATCTTTATCTTATGAGAGCAGACAGCTAAAGAAAGCAATATGCTTGTGAAAGAACACATATTGCATATGACATATTGCAAGACTCTCTAAATGCAGCAAAAAAAAAAATAGAGTGGGAGCTCTTATAAGAGTCATTTAGGACAAAGCACTAGTAATCAGAATTTGGTCTGGTCGCAAGAACTTTAAAGGGGTACTCTGCTGCTCAGCATTTGGAACAAACTGTTCCAAAGACTGGAGTCAGCGCCGGGAGCTTATGACATCCTAGCCCCGAACCTCATGACATCACACCCCGCCCCCTCAATGCAAGTCTATGGGAGGGGGCGTGACAGCAAGTCTATGGGAGCGGGGCTATTATGTCACAAGCTCCCAGCTCCACCATTCGGAACAGTTTGTTTCAAACCCTGAGCAGTGAAGTACCCCTTCAAGTACTGTTAGTGCTGTCTTACAATCCAATTATTGTTTATCAAGGAAAAAAGGGTTACAATTTCTGTAACCCTTTCAGGGCACCATTTTTCCATTTTGGCACTTTAGTTTTTTCCTCCTCACCTTCAAAAAAAATCATAAAGCTTTTAATTTTACACTAACAGACCTATATGAGGGCTTGTTTTATACGCTACCAATTTTAATTGTAATGACATCAGTAATTCCACCACAAAATCTATGGCAAAACCCAAAAAAAAAATATATATATATTTTTGTTTTAGCGGCTTCCGTTATTTTGCAGTGCACTTTTCGGTAAAAATGACACCCTATATTTATTCTGTAGGTCCAAACGGTTACAAGGATAGCCAATTTATATATGTTATATTTTATTATACTACTTTAGAAAATATAACGATAAAGATTACTGAGACGATCGAAACGCGTCACTGTCTGTCTATGTGAATTGCTGTTTGGAAATAAAGATCCACAATATAGCTACTGCGCTGGACATCGTTTTCTTCTTCTTTGGCTATGTTTACAATTGTCCTCTTCCCACCCCTATTACTTTTTACATTTTTCTGTAAATGAGGATGTATGAGGGTTCATTTTTTGCACCGTGGTCTGTAATTTTTATCGATACCATTTTTGTTTTGATGCGACTTTTTGATCACTTTTTATACATTTTTTAGGGTATACAAAATGACCAAAAATACGCAATTTTGTAATTTGACATTTTTTTTACATATATGCCATTGACCGTGTAGTTTAATTAATTTTATATCTTTATAGTTCGGACATTTACGCACATATATTTATGTTTATTTTTGTTCACATATTTTAATTTAAATGGGAAAAGGGGGGTGATTCAAAATTTTATTACGGAAGAGGTTAAATCACATTTATTAACTTTTGTTTTTACACCATTTTTTTTTGTCCCCATAGGGGACTATTAAATGCAATCTTCTGATTGCATACACTGTTCAATGCTATTCCATAGCGACTGTAATGCTGCAGCGCCAGCCCGATCAGACATGTTTAGGGGTGGAGTACCCCTTTTAAGGTTTTGGTTCCCATAAAAGCATGGTTAAGGCAACAGAAGAACTTCGACAAATGAAAATATGTTCCTATATTACATTCTGCTCATTTTTAAACGTAGTCTTTAACATTGAACTTATTATAGGGATCATCATATTCCTGGCACTGAAAGAGTCTCGTCAATGGCTTTATTATGCAATTCATAAAATAATCTTATCATTACTATATTTCAGTGAATCACTGCCAGATTTACAGAATTACTTTCTGTTAACTTGAGTGCACTCAGCAATGTCTTAAATAATAAAAGGATTTATGATAATTTGTAAGTCTATATAAGACATATAAGACACATTTGAATTTATAGCTCAAGATTGTAGTAAAACAATTTGAATGATTGTAAAAGGCCAAATAATGCCAAAAATAAATTTTATGTTCACCAATTAATATATTTGAAATGCACAAATATAGAACCAAATGGCTGCAAATCGTCTTACGTCTTACTTTATATGTAAACATTATAGAAAATGTAATGGTGTTGCACAGACATGTCAAAAGTTAAGATCAGTCAGAGTCTTCTAAGATCTTTAGTTATAGCCGGCTAAGTGCTCATTGCAAGAGACAGGTTATAATTGAATCAGTTCGACTGTACGCCGATACATGGAGTAAAGTGTGCTGCTGCAAACTCTACTCAGCTTTAACTAACAATTGGAGGTGGTCTATCTATCTATCTATCTGTCTTTCTGTCTATCTTTAAAAATAACATATTTTATCTTTTTCTGCAAGTTGGTACAAATGTGGCAACAACAAATCATCTAGTTCATTTTAATTCCAGACATGGTGATAACAAATATGTTTATTTTTTATAATAATAATAATAATAATAATAATTATTATTATTATTATTATTATTATTATTGTTATTATTAATAATAATAATATTACTATTATTAAAAGTGGAAAAAGCAGGTGAATGCAATATTTATCTTTTTTTTAACCCCTTAAGGACCAAGCCCCTTTTCACTTTAAGGACGGGAGCATATTTTGCAAATCTGACCAGAGTCACTTTAAGCATTAATAACTCTGGGATACTTTTACTTTTCATTCTGATTCCAAGATTTTTCGTGACATATTCTACTTTATGTTAGAGTTAATCTTTTGCAATACTTGCATCATTTCTTGGTGAAAAATTAAAAAATGTCTTGAAAAATGTGAAAATTTTTCATTTTTTAAACTCTCTGCTTAAAAGGAAAATGGACATCCCAAATAAATTATGTATTGAATTACATATACAATATGTCTACTTAATGCTGGCATCATAAAGTTGACATGTTTTTACTTTTTGAAAACATTAGAGGGCTTCAAATATTGCAGCAATTTTCCACGAAAATTTCTAAATCAGAATTTTTCAGGGACCAGGTTCAGTTTGAAGGGGATTTGAGAAATCCATCATAAAGTACCCCATTATAAAAACTACACCCCTCAAAGTATTCCAAATGAAATTTAGAAAGTTTGTCAACCCTTTTAGGTGTTTCACAGGAATAACAGCAAAGTGAAGGAGAAAATTCTAAATCTTAATTTTTTTACACTGGCATGTTCTTGTGGAGCCATTTTTAGAAATTTTACAATGGGTAAAAGGAGAGAAATCCCACAAAATGTGTAACCCGATTTTTCTCGAGTAAGGAAATACCTCAAATGTGGATGTAAAGTGTTCTGCGGGCGCAGTAGAGGGCTCAGAGGGGAAGAAGCGACAATGAGATTTTGGAGAGTGAATTCTGCTGAAATGGTTTTTGTTGGGAATGTTGCATTTAGGAGGTCCCTATGGTGCCGAAACAGCAAAAAAAAAAAAACATAGCACATACTATTTTGGAAACTACACCCCTCAAGGAACATAACAAGGGGTACAGTGAACCTTAACACCCCACAGGTGTTTGACGACTTTTCGTTAAGATTGGATAAGTAATTTTTTTGTTCCACTAAAATGCAGTTTTTTCCCCAAATGTAACATTTTTATAAGGGGTAAAAGGAGAAAAAAAAAAAAAATTTGTAACCCCTCTTCTTCTGAGTATGGAAATACCCCATGTGTGGACATAAAGTGCTCTGCAAGTGCACAAAAAAACCACATGGCATACTCTTTTGGAAACTACACCCCTCAAGGAACGTAACAACCAGTATAGTAAGCCTTGACACCTCACAGGTGTTTGATAAATGTTCATTAAAGTAGGATGCGAAAAGGAAAAAAACTTTCTTTTTTTCACTAAAATGCTGGGGTTACCCCAATGTTTTCATTTTCACAAGTGGCAATAGGAGAAGATGCCCCCCCAAATTTTTAAATACATTTCTTCGGAGTAAGGACATACTTCATATTTGGACATAAACTGTTCTGTGGGTGCACACCAAGTCTCAGAAGAGCGGGAGCACCATTCGGCTTTTGGAGAGGGAATTTTGCTGGAATCTGTGTTGGCGGCCTTGAACGTTTACAGAGCTACCATGGTGCCAGAACAGTGGGACCCCCTTAAGTGCCATAATTTTGGAAATTACACCCCTCAAGGAATGTAACAAGAGGTACAGTGTGTATTTACAACTCACAGGTGTTTGGAACATTGGGCCGAGGAATGGGTATAGGGGTAAATAGGAAAATTTGTATGCACAGGTGTTTCCTAAATTTATTTTCTGGGAATGGATGCAGTTTAGTTTGGGAAAAATGAAAATTGCAATTTTCAACCTATGCTCTCCTTCATCTTTCTAGGAACAGCTAACATGTAACCCCAAATTGTTGCCTGGAAATATGACGGGGCTCATGAGAGGAAACTCTCATCAGTAGCTGATGGTTACATACATTCAGAGGAAAATAAAAGAAAGGAACACCCATATGTGAGCCTATTACAGACAGTACACCCCATAGGGAAGGTGTATAGGGGGAACTGGACAATTGGAGTGGACGGGTGTTCCGTAAATTTTTTTTCCAGGAATGGATGAAGCGTACTATGGGAAAAATGAAAATTGCTATTTTACTACTGATATCTGTTACGCTGAGCGCTCCGGGTCCCCGCTCCTCCCCGGAGCGCTCGCAACATCCTCGCAATTGCAGCGCCCCGGTCAGACCTGCTGACCGGGTGCGCTGCGATACCTCTCCCAGCCGGGATGCGATTCGCGATGCGGGTGGCGCCCGCTCGCGATGCGCACCCCGGCTCCCGTACCTGACTCGCTCTCCGTCGGTCCTGTCCCGGCGCGCGCGGCCCCGCTCCTTAGGGCGCGCGCGCGCCGGGTCTCTGCGATTTAAAGGGCCACTGCGCCACTGATTGGCACAGTTGGCTTAATTAGTGTGTTCACCTGTGCACTCCCTATTTATACCTCACTTCCCCTGCACTCCCTCGCCGGATCTTGTTGCCATTGTGCCAGTGAAAGCGTTTGCTTGTGTGTACCTAGCCGGTGTTCCAGACCTCCTGCCGTTGCCCCTGACTACGATCCTTGCTGTCTGCCCCGACCTTCTGCTACGTCCGACCTTGCTCTTGTCTAATCCCTTGTACCGCGCCTATCTTCAGCAGTCAGAGAGGTTGAGCCGTTGCTAGTGGATGCGACCTGGTTGCTACCGCCGCTGCAAGACCATCCCGCTTTGCGGCGGGCTCTGGTGAATACCAGTAGCAACTTAGAACCGGTCCACCAGCACGGTCCACGCCAATCCCTCTCTGGCACAGAGGATCCACCTCCTGCCAGCCGAATCGTGACAGTAGATCCGGCCATGGATCCCGCTGAAGTTCCACTGCCAGTTGTCGCCGACCTCACCACGGTGGTCGCCCAGCAGTCGCAACAGATAGCGCAACAAGGCCACCAGCTGTCTCAACTGACCGTGATGCTACAGCAGCTACTACCACAGCTTCAGCAATCATCTCCTCCGCCAGCTCCTGCACCTCCTCCGCAGCGAGTGGCCGCTTCCGGCCTACGACTATCCTTGCCGGATAAATTTGATGGGGACTCTAAGTTTTGCCGTGGCTTTCTTTCACAATGTTCCCTGCACTTGGAGATGATGTCGGACCAGTTTCCTACTGAAAGGTCTAAGCTGGCTTTCGTAGTCAGCCTTCTGTCTGGGAAAGCTCTGTCATGGGCCACACCGCTCTGGGACCGCAATGACCCCGTCACTGCCTCTGTACACTCCTTCTTCACGGAGATTCGAAGTGTCTTTGAGGAACCTGCCCGAGCCTCTTCTGCTGAGACTGCCCTGCTGAACCTGGTCCAGGGTAATTCTTCCGTTGGCGAGTACGCCATCCAATTCCGTACTCTTGCCTCCGAATTATCCTGGAATAATGAGGCCCTCTGCGCGACCTTTAAAAAAGGCCTATCCAGCAACATTAAAGATGTTCTGGCCACACGAGAAATTCCTGCTAACCTGCATGAACTTATTCATCTAGCCACTCGCATTGACATGCGTTTTTCCGAAAGGCGTCAGGAGCTCCGCCAGGATATGGACTTTGTTCGCACGAGGCGTTTTTTCTCCCCGGCTCCTCTCTCCTCTGGTCCTCTGCAATCCGTTCCTGTGCCTCCCGCCGTGGAGGCTATGCAAGTTGACCGGTCTCGCTTGACACCTCAAGAGAGGACACGACGCCGCATGGAGAATCTGTGCCTGTACTGTGCCGGTACCGAACACTTCCTGAAGGATTGTCCTATCGGTCCTCCCCGCCTGGAAAGACGTACGCTGACTCCGCACAAAGGTGAGACAGTTCTTGATGTCAACTCTGCTTCTCCACGCCTTACTGTGCCTGTGCGGATATCTTCCTCTACCTTCTCCTTCTCTACTATGGCCTTCTTGGATTCCCGATCTGCAGGAAATTTTATTTTGGCCTCTCTCATCAACAGGTTCAACATCCCGGTGACCAGTCTCGCCAGACCCCTCTACATCAATTGTGTTAACAATGAAAGATTGGACTGTACCGTGCGTTACCGCACGGAACCCCTCCTAATGTGCATCGGACCTCATCACGAAAAAATTGAGTTTTTGGTCCTCTCCAATTGCACTTCCGAAATTCTCCTTGGATTACCCTGGCTTCAACGCCATTCCCCAACCCTTGATTGGTCCACAGGAGAGATCAAGAGCTGGGGTACTTCTTGTTTCAAGGACTGTCTTAAACTGGTTCCCAGTACTCCCTGCCGTGACCCTGTGGTTCCCCCTGTAACCGGTCTCCCTAAGGCTTATATGGACTATGCTGACGTGTTTTGCAAAAAGCAAGCTGAGACTTTACCTCCTCACAGGCCTTATGACTGTCCTATTGACCTCCTCCCGGGCACTACTCCACCCCGGGGCAGAATTTATCCTCTGTCCGCTCCAGAGACTCTTGCTATGTCTGAATACATCCAGGAAAATTTAAAAAAGGGGTTTATCCGCAAATCCTCCTCTCCTGCCGGAGCTGGATTTTTTTTTGTGTCCAAAAAAGATGGCTCCCTACGTCCTTGCATTGATTACCGCGGACTTAATAAAATCACGGTAAAGAACCGCTACCCCCTACCTCTTATCTCAGAACTCTTTGATCGCCTTCAAGGTGCCCACATCTTTACCAAACTGGACTTAAGAGGTGCTTATAATCTCATCCGCATCAGGGAGGGGGACGAATGGAAGACTGCATTTAACACCAGAGATGGACACTTTGAGTATCTGGTCATGCCCTTTGGCCTGTGCAACGCCCCTGCCGTCTTCCAAGACTTTGTTAATGAAATTTTTCGTGATCTCTTATATTCCTGTGTTGTTGTGTATCTGGACGATATTCTGATTTTTTCTGCCAACTTAGAAGAACACCGCCAGCATATCCGCATGGTTCTTCAGAGACTTCGAGACAATCAACTTTATGCCAAAATGGAGAAATGTCTGTTTGAATGTCAATCTCTTCTTTTCCTAGGATACTTGGTCTCTGGCCAGGGATTACAAATGGACCCGGATAAACTCTCTGCCGTCTTAGATTGGCCACGCCCCTCCGGACTCCGTGCTATCCAACGTTTTTTGGGGTTCGCCAATTATTACAGACAATTTATTCCACACTTTTCCACTATTGTGGCTCCTATCGTGGCTTTAACCAAGAAAAATGCCAATCCCAAGTCCTGGTCTCCCCAAGCGGAAGACGCATTTAAACGGCTCAAGTCTGCCTTTTCTTCTGCTCCTGTGCTCTCCAGACCTGACCCATCTAAACCCTTCCTATTGGAGGTAGATGCCTCCTCAGTGGGAGCTGGAGCGGTCCTTCTACAAAAAAATTCTTCCGGGCATGCTGTTACTTGTGGTTTTTTTTCTAGGACCTTCTCTCCGGCGGAGAGAAACTACTCCATCGGGGATCGAGAACTACTGGCCATTAAATTGGCACTTGAGGAATGGAGGCATCTGCTGGAGGGATCAAAATTTCCAGTTATCATTTACACCGATCACAAGAATCTCTCCTATCTCCAGTCTGCCCAACGGCTGAACCCTCGCCAGGCCAGGTGGTCGTTGTTCTTTGCCCGTTTTAACTTTGAAATTCATTTTCGCCCTGCCAACAAGAACATTAGGGCCGATGCCCTCTCTCGTTCCTCGGATGCCTCGGAAGTAGAGGTCTCTCCGCAACACATCATTCCTCCTGACTGTCTGATCTCCACTTCTCCAGCCTCCATCAGGCAAACTCCTCCAGGGAAGACCTTCGTTTCTCCACGCCAACGTCTCGGGATTCTCAAATGGGGTCACTCCTCCCACCTCGCAGGCCATGCGGGCATCAAAAAGTCCTTGCAACTCATCTCTCGTTTCTATTGGTGGCCGACTCTGGAGACGGATGTTGTTGATTTTGTGCGGGCCTGTACTGTCTGTGCCCGGGATAAGACTCCTTGCCAGAAGCCTGCTGGTCTCCTTCATCCTCTGCCTGTCCCCGAACAGCCTTGGTTACTGATTGGTATGGACTTTATTACAGACTTACCCCCATCCCGTGGCAACACTGTTGTTTGGGTGGTCGTTGATCGATTTTCCAAGATGGCACATTTTATTCCTCTTCCTGGTCTTCCTTCAGCGCCTCAGTTGGCAAAACAATTTTTTGTACACATTTTTCGTCTTCACGGTTTGCCCACGCAGATCGTCTCGGATAGAGGCGTCCAATTCGTGTCTAAATTCTGGAGGGCCCTCTGTAAACAGCTCAAGATTAAATTAAACTTCTCTTCTTCTTATCATCCCCAATCCAATGGGCAAGTAGAAAGAATTAACCAGGTCCTGGGTGACTATTTACGGCATTTTGTTTCCTCCCGCCAGGATGACTGGGCAGATCTTCTACCATGGGCCGAATTCTCATACAACTTCAGAGTCTCTGAATCTTCTGCTAAGTCCCCATTTTTCGTGGTGTACGGCCGTCACCCTCTTCCCCCCCTCCCTACTCCCATCCCTTGGATGAAGTGACTCGTGATCTTTCCACCATATGGAAAGATACCCAAAATTCTCTTTTACAGGCTTCATCCCGCATGAAAAGGTTTGCCGATAAGAAAAGAAGAACTCCCCCCATTTTTGCTCCCGGAGACAAGGTATGGCTCTCCGCTAAATATGTCCGCTTTCGTGTCCCCAGTTACAAACTGGGACCACGCTATCTTGGTCCTTTCAAAGTCTTGTGCCAGATTAATCCTGTCTCTTACAAACTCCTTCTTCCTCCTTCTCTTCGTATTCCCAATGCCTTCCATGTCTCTCTCCTTAAACCACTCATCATCAACCGTTTCTCTCCCAAACTTGTTTCTCCCACTCCTGTTTCCGGTTCTTCTGACATCTTCTCCGTGAAGGAGATACTGGCCTCCAAGACGGTCAGAGGAAAAAGATTTTTTTTGGTAGATTGGGAGGGCTGTGGTCCTGAAGAGAGAGCCTGGGAACCTGAGGACAACATCCTAGACAAAAGTCTGGTCCTCAGGTTCTCAGGCTCCAAGAAGAGGGGGAGACCCAAGGGGGGGGGTACTGTTACGCCGAGCGCTCCGGGTCCCCGCTCCTCCCCGGAGCGCTCGCAGCATCCTCGCAATTGCAGCGCCCCGGTCAGACCTGCTGACCGGGTGCGCTGCGATACCTCTCCCAGCCGGGATGCGATTCGCGATGCGGGTGGCGCCCGCTCGCGATGCGCACCCCGGCTCCCGTACCTGACTCTCTCTCCGTCGGTCCTGTCCCGGCGCGCGCGGCCCCGCTCCTTAGGGCGCGCGCGCGCCGGGTCTCTGCGATTTAAAGGGCCACTGCGCCACTGATTGGCGCAGTTGGCTTAATTAGTGTGTTCACCTGTGCACTCCCTATTTATACCTCACTTCCCCTGCACTCCCTCGCCGGATCTTGTTGCCATTGTGCCAGTGAAAGCGTTTCCTTGTGTGTTCCTAGCCTGTGTTCCAGACCTCCTGCCGTTGCCCCTGACTACGATCCTTGCTGCCTGCCCCGACCTTCTGCTACGTCCGACCTTGCTCTTGTCTACTCCCTTGTACCGCGCCTATCTTCAGCAGTCAGAGAGGTTGAGCCGTTGCTAGTGGATACGACCTGGTTGCTACCGCCGCTGCAAGACCATCCCGCTTTGCGGCGGGCTCTGGTGAATACCAGTAGCAACTTAGAACCGGTCCACCAGCACGGTCCACGCCAATCCCTCTCTGGCACAGAGGATCCACCTCCTGCCAGCCGAATCGTGACAATATGCCAATTATGTTCCCAGAATGATATCCTAGAGCATAGCCAAAAGTAAAAAAAAAACATACCCGCCCCAAACCCTATGCTCTGAATCATCATTCTGGGAATGTGATGTGTGTGGCCATCCCTAACCTGTTGCCTCAAATGCGCACACCGCTCAGGTGGACAGAGAGCGCTGCACATTTGAGGCAACAAAAAAAAAAGCCCTGACAATAGTGACTCAGTGACCCATGACCATTTTTGAAAAAAAAATACCCCAAGAGGTCTTATCAGGTTTATTATTTATTTATTTTATGAAACTTTTTTGGGGCAATTTTGTGGTTTATGGGGTTAAAATTTGGAATGCACTCTGGACTTGGTACATTGAAGAAGGCTCTCCCTGGTAATCATTCTCTGTTCTGCTTGCCGACTGAGGTGGGTTAGCGAGCAGAGCAGAGAAAGGGGGATATTAACCCCTCCCCTGCTGCTGTTATTGGTCAGACGTTCCATCAGACCAATAACAGCTCTGCTGGGGTGGTGACATGATCACCATCTCTCCCATCAGCAGAGGGTGATTGGTGGTGTGTAGTGCATCTCCCATCCCCTTCTGTTTCTGGGTCATTGGGTCACATGTGATCTGCATGACCGTAATCGCCACATATCGCCTGTCTGAATTGGGACCCCCAGGCATTTACACGGGAGGCCTGCAGAATGATTTCAGCAGGCATCCCATTCCATTCACAGCCGGATTACCAGTGGGGAATGGAAACGCAGAGGGCATACAGTTACTCCCTTGGTAACTGTATGCCCTCCCTGTACGCCCTTGGTCCTGGTGGGGTTAAAAATTATTACTTGCATAAAAGTACTACTACTAAGTACTAAAATGCAAATAAATAAATAAACAAACATATTTAATAAAAAGTGTTCAGAATTGTCCAAACTATTAAAATGTAATGTTTATGATACCATATGACAAAAGGAGTAAATGTAAAAAAATATATATATATATATATATAGATATATATATCTATCAAATGCTCATGTTTGTCAAGTTGCATACAGCATCCATTTAAGATGCTTCTACAGTATGCTGGGAGCCATCAGCTTAGCATTCTTGATGACCACAGCTCCCACCGGGCTGCTTCAAAGGCCTGTTTTTTCCCACTGCTACTGCACAATAGTAAAGAGTTTTATGTTTTATTATTTGGGGTTGACATTTCAGGGGTTACAAAACCTACAATTGATTCAACATAAAATGGTCTTAACATACACTGGTCAACCAAGAACCAATGAATATTGTATGTTGAGGGACCAATGTATTTACATATGAATTCACTTTATAGCTATTTTATTTCATAGATACATTTCACATTTATTGTATAATAAATTGTTAATGATTCTTTAAGGTTTGCATGCCATTTATAATTTATACTGACCTCACAAACCTTGTTTTGCTTGAAAACCCAAGAGTTTAGACACATTTTCCCACTTATACATTGGCCTGCTATCTTTTAATATTTTTATCAATGAGATACTACTGTAGGTCAGTGCACTGAGACTGGCACCCAATATCTGAGCATGTGATACTGTTTTGTTCTAGATAGATAAATATTAGATACTGTAGGTAAATAGAAGACTGCTTAAAGGGAACCAATCATCACTTTTTACCCCCTGTAACTATTAAAAACACGTCCTAGAGCATGTAACCATTGTTTCTACCATGTTTCTGTAGTGCATGGCAATGAATGAAAAGCTCCGAAAAATAAGCTCCGAAGCTCCAAAAGCAACAGCTGGAGGCACACTAATTGTGAACCAATTGGTAACATGCCAATGTTTCCCAACAGGTATGCCTACATTTTGCTACAAAGTTACAACTCCCAGCATGCCCGGAAAGCCAAAGGTTGTACGTGCACGCTGAGAGTTGTAGTTTTGCAACAGCTGGAGATACACTGGTTGGAAAACACTGGCTTATCTCATTAGGTAGCGTCACTCAATCAGGTTCACTATGTTATAGAAGTTGCTCAACTACAACTCCCAGCATGCCCGGACAAGCATTGGCTTTCCGGGTATGCTGGGAGTTATAGTATTGCAACTTCCATAACATAGTGACCCTGACTGAGTGACGCTACCTAATGAGATAAGCCAGTGTTTCCCAACCAGTGTATCTCCAGCTGTTGCAAAACTACAACTCTCAGCATGCATGACTTTGGCTTTTCGGGCATGCTGGGAGTTGTAGTTTTATGGAACAATAAATCCATAAAACTGCCCCTCCCCCAGTGGATAACTAGTACTCCCACTAATCCCTCCATCTCTGCCCCCCCTACTTCATTATTATCAGCACTAGTGATCATCAGATTCACCCCCCCCCACACACTCTTTTCAGTGTATAACATAATTTAATACATACACCTAACATTTAGTAATCTACCTAAGAAGACAGGAGGATTGAAGTACAATATGTCCTATGTGTCCCTTGCCGATCTCTAGATGTTATGCTCTCCACTGACAGCAGGAGAGTGTATGTATCCGGCTGGCACTAGGACCCAGCGGCACTCCAGCAGTCTGCAGACTCGCGCTCCTTGCTTCTGTAACTGCACGAGCTGACAGGGAAGACGAGGCTGATTCCACTGCGGCCGGGCTGTTAATCACGCCCAAGTAGGCGTGTTTAGGACGGGAGGGGCGTGATTTCAGCCCTGGCCACGGTGACTAAATAGGAATGCAGCACCGCCCAATGGACTACTTACAGAAATTAACATACAGCGCGGGACATTTTATAAGTTGATTTTCGGAGCGTTTCATTCATTGCCATGCACTACAGAAACATGGTAGGAACAATGGTTACATGCTCTAGGACGTGTTTTTAATAGTTACAGGGGGTAAAAAGTGATGATTGGTTCCCTTTAAGGTTAACAACATAACAGTATTTAAATACTTGTTGTTTAAAGGTAACTTTTCAGTATGAGTTGCTTTGTGTATAGCTGAGCACTGTTTTGGTCTATATATACCCTGTATATTGGATTTTCACTAGCTGTCTCTTGGCGGGCTTCATCTCTAATTTTTGATTGTCTCTAAACTAGTGGGTGGACACTAGCTGCTATAATGTCACTCCTGCACTGCTCAAACAGAAGAGGCAATCCTGCTTCCCTATAGCTCTGTGGCACACCATTAGAAGGAGCAGCATGGATGACATTATAGAGCTGTGTAATCCATGAATCCATCACTGATCAGACTTATTATTCAACATAAGCTCCTTAAAGGGATTTTCCCACAGTCACAAGTTACTCCTATTCATAGGAATAACTAGCTAATTGGTGCACTCTCTTCAATCTAGAGGAAATGTTCCCTCTTTTCATGATTAGTGGGGGTCCCAGCTTTCAGACACCCAACAATCAGATAGTAATTCCTTATCCATCAGCCACACTCCATTTTCTCTCCCCTTTCCCAACTTGGTAAACATTTATTTTTTAGCATGTATTCTGATCAAAGTGAAAGAAAATGTCTTCTCCGATTAGATTTATTAAACAGTTTGTTATATTTGCTTGTACTATTTATTTTTGCAAAGTTTGTTGAAAATACAGCTACCATTGAAATTCAATTTCATCTAAAGAGATGGATTTAAGATCTGAACTTTGTGAAACTAAAACATATGAAATGATTTAATTCTACATTTTATGTTTCAATCTATTTAACAGGTAATATGAATTACTATGTTTATTTTGGCATCTCTTATCAGGCAACTTTTTAAATAGCTTCTGTATACTACAGAAGAAGTTGAGTTGTTTTTTTTCTGTCTGACCACAGTGCTCTCTGCTAACACCTCTGTGTGCTAGGAACTGTCCAAAGTAGGAGCAAATCCTCATAGCAAACCTATCCTGCTCCGGGCAGAGGTGTCAGCAGAGAGCACAGTGGTCAGACAGAAAATAAATTCAAAAACAAAAGAACTTCTACTGCTCTGGACAGTTCCTGGCATAGCATACTCTGTAGCATACAGCAGCTGATAAGTACTGGAAGGGTTAAGATTTTTTAATAGAAGTAATTTACAAATCTGCTTAACTTTCTGGCACCAGTTGATTTAAAATAATAATAATAATAATAATAATAATAATAATAATGTTTTCCACCAGAGTACCCCTTTAAGTTAACAGAAAGCAATTCTGTTGGCATTGGCTTGTCTAAATATAATAAAGAAAATATAATTTTATGAATCATACAACAAAGTCAACGATGAAACTTATTCAGTGTCAGGGGTACAGAGAACCAAATAGTAAATACAATGCTAAAGACCAATTTAGGAAATGTGCAAAATATAATATTGATGCAGCCATTAAAGTTGTACAAAGAGCTCTCTATATTTATATGTGGATTTTATGCTGCAAAAAGCATTCTTTTGAAACACCAAAATTCAAATGGACGATTGTTTAAATAATATTTTACTCTGTGTTTTATTACCGTAAACTTTATAGTCAACAAATGTAACATCTTATATAAGCAATTTACCTCATGTCTATCTATCTAAACAAAAGACCAGAGCATTCTCAAATTGTGATAAAAAAGTAAATGTATTCCATTAACATAGTAACATAGTTCATAAGGTTGAAGAAAATACCAGAGCCCATTGAGTTCAACCTATATACCTAATGAGTCCCTACTGAGTTGATCCAGAGGAAGGCAAAAAACCCTCATACTAGAGGTAAAAATTCCTTCCCGACTCCAAATTTGGCAGAATAAATCCCTGGATCAACTTTCTGTCCCTATAAATCTAGTATACATAACCAGCGATGTTATTATTTATGTCATAAACCCATGCTGATATGGAGTCATACATTTATTTTTATCAAGATACTCCGAAATAGCATCTCTTAGAAAACCCTCAAACAATTTACAAATAATGGAAGTTAAACTAACAGGCCTATAATTCCAAGGTCGATTTTTGACCCCTTTTTACATATTGGCACCACATTTGCTATGCGCCAGTCCTGGGGAACAGTGTCACTATAGAGTCCTTGAATATTAAAAATAGGGGTCTGTCTATTACATTACTCAATTCCTTTAGGACATGGGGGGGGGGGGGGGGGGGAATGCCATCTGGACCTGGTTATTTGTCCAAAAAATAATTGGGCGACAAAATGGAAGAAAAAACGCCATTTTGCAACTTTTGGGGCTTGCGTTTCTATGCAGTGCATTTTTCAGTAAAAATGACACATTATCTATATTCTGTAGGTCTATAATGTTAAAATGATAGCCTACTTATATAGATTTGATTTTGTCGTACTTCTATAAAAAATCATAACTACATGCAGGAAAATGCATACGTTTAAAATTGTCCTCTTCCGACCCATATAACTGTTTTATTTTTCCATATATGGGGTGGTATGAGAGCTCATGATTTGCGCCGTGATCTGAAGATTTTAGCAGTACCATTTTTGTTTTGAGCACGTACGCCATTGACCGTGCGGTTTAATTAACAATACATTTTTATAGTTCGGACATTTATGCATGCGGCGATACCACATATGTTTGTTTTTATTTTTATTTACACAGGTTTTTTTATGGGAAAAGGGGGTGATTCAAACTTTTATTAGGGAAAAGGTTAAATGATCTTTATTAACTTTTTTTAACTTTTTTTTTTGCAATGTTATAGCTCCTATAGGGGGCTATAACATGCAGTACATTGATTCAATACACTGATCCCTGCCATTGCATTCAATGGCAGGGATCAGTGTTATCGGCGGTTGATTGCTGAAGCCTGGATTTCAGGCTTGGAGCAATCAATCGACGATCGGATAAGAAGGAGACAGGTGAGGGGACCTCCTGCTGCGTCCTAGCTTATCGTGACTTCGCGATGGTCCCGATCAGCCCGACTGAGCAACCGGGATGCTTTTACTTTCACTTTCAGACGCGGCGATCAACTTTGATCGCCGTTTCTAAAGAGTTAATGCAGGACATCAGCCCAATCGGCAATGTCCCGCATTAGCGTGAGTCCCGGTTGGGACCCACCAGGTATGATGCGCGCGCATTATATATGTGGGGACGCGCATATGGATGTTCATAAACGTCCATATGCGCTAAGGGTTTAAAATATAATTTAAAGTCCATTCTCAATAAAAACATAAATCCCCCCTCCCCTTTTCCCATAAAAAAAATAAAAAAATAAAACATATTTGATATGGGCACATGCACAACAACAAAAACGTAAAACCTTTTTTACTTTGCTGTACATTTTACGGTAAAATAAAAGGTCTCATTTCAAAGTACAATTGGTTGATCCAAGTCCTCATATGGGTCTGTAGATGGAAAAATAAAAGAGCTATGTCTCTCAAAAGGCGAGGAGGTAAAATGAAAAAATTTAAATTTGCTGTGTCTTCAAGGCCAAAATGGGGGGTGTCCTTACGGGATTAAAGGGGTTGTCCAGGAAATGAAACACAGGTTTATTTTCTTTCTTGTCTGTCTCCAGGTTGGGTGTGGTACCTGCAGCTCAGTTCCATTGAAGTGAATGGAGCCAAGTTGTAATACCACACCCAAAGTGGAGACAAACAGGGAGCAGTCTTTGAAATAAAATGTCATTTTTTTTATTCCGGGACAACCCCTTTAAAGTCTGTGCCAGCAGTGGATGAAGAAAAAGTTGGCATATTTGCATGCAGACTTGGTTTGCTAAAAAATTTGCACCTTTTTGCCAGATCTGCAAAATGTGCCGGGCTTGGTGTAAAGTGGGTGTGATTTTTCATACAGTGGCAGGACCATCCCTGTGTGCTGAATTTACTACAATTTACACCCAGTGTTAATTGTAGTGGAAATCTACACCAGTTTTGAGCTAGTGTAGATTTCTGAGACTGCTAAAAAAGTGCACCTCTTAATAAATCCACTACATGCCAGCATTGCTGGGGGATATTTTAGATCAGCAAATTAAAGGCTTGTATTGGTAAATCCCCCCTCCATTATCTGTAATTTATAGTAACATATACAGTTCATTTAAATGCATCCAATACATTTTTTTGTGAAAATATTAATAATTGGACTAAGTATAAAGTGCAGGTGTATTAATACATAATCTAATGTTAAAAATGCATTATCTGTGTAAAAACTACATTTAGGGGTTATGTACCACTCACTATCTATACAAATAAATCTACAAAATGACATGCATTGCTTTTTGATGTCTAGCCGTTCTTTGTTGGAGTGATAATTATAGACCCTTATCACGGCCCTGGATCTGTAGGCACTGGACTATACTTAGTGTTGCTCTTGTGTGCTCTATCTATTTTCCTCATATCTATTTATCTATCCACCTGTCTATCTAATATGCACCTTGCTGCCTCTCACATACACCTATTTTTTCATTTTTTTTTTACTGTAGGGTATTCAATGTATAGTATATAATAAACACCAATTCTAGCTCAAGCGCTTGGTATATGTTAAAGCTAGAATGGCATTTGACATTTCAAAAGAACCCCTGGAGATGTCAAAAAAGAAGCCAGACTTACAAGTGTGACCTCTGGATCTCAGATCAAACACTTCCTCTCATACAGACATCATTGTATAACCTCTGCAGTGCAGAGTACATTTAAATAATCACAGCTCTACAGTATATATCTCAGTGGTGGGTGTTTGAGCTCAGTGATTCTTTTCCTTTGAATGTCCATTGCCTAGATACACTTAGACTTAATACAGGATAGGGATAATGTGATCATAGTGATTGACCTGTTCATTGTTATCTTTGGCCAAATTTAATACTGCTACATTCATTATTTTTTATTTTCTTAACACCTTTTTTCATTCTTCCTTAAAATACAATGTCATTGCTACTATGTTTAGTTTTAAAAGGTGAGCTTTTGAGGTCAGGCCAATGCTATGAATAAAGACTATGATGTGAAGTCCACAAAAACAGAATTTTAGTGATAAAATTGATACAAATCACAATTATTGAGGCCATTAATATTTAAAAAATTGACAAAAAAATGAACTGATAGAGAAAACAACTATATTGTGGTTGTTGGCATTCATTTATGTAATGATAACACTGGTTACAGCCCAGAAGTGCAACCTACCAACAAGTCAACAAGTATTGTTTTTGTGAATTGGACACGTAATAAAAAGGGGTTTTCCCACTAATATTCATCCAAAGGATAAGTGCTGAGGATCCCCCTGTGGGATATCCACTGATCAGTACTGTGGGGGATGTATACCGAAACCCATCAATTCTAGCATGAGAAAGAGTTACTGTATATAAAACTGTGGTCAATTGTGCAGGCTGCTATTGTGTGAAAGATTTAAAAAATGCTAAGTAAGATTAGTCAACTCATTTTATGTCCCAAAGGTTCTAAGGGTGTCCCAGATGTTATATAGTTTTTAAGGCTGAAATCACAATATCAAGTTGCATTGCGGTTGTGTTGCGGTTGGCCACATAGAGTAACTTTTTGTAGGGGATTGTCCCTGTTTTGAGATAGGGGTATTGGGGTATTGGCTATTTTGGAGTCCCTTTACTCCAGGCATCTAGTGATTTCAATGTTTTGTAATCAATTTTAGAGACATTGTTAATAAAGATTTGTTAAATTTTTGCTATTTCTTTTGGTAAATTTTTGGTCTATGGTAGCTAATTTGGGCTAGTAAGCCCTTGTTTGTCAGTGATTAGTTAACTGCTTTTGAAACCTGCTATTTTTTTAATACTTGTTGACTTGTTGAATATAAAGGGGTACTCTGCTGTAATAATCTTATCCCCTATTCAAAGGATAAGGGATAAGATGCTAGATCGCAGGGGTACCACCACTGGAGACCCCCCCCCCAAATATCAGCTATGATACCCCTGTCATTCGGTGCACGGAGCGAACTCTGCTTTGTTCCCGATGACTGAGGATGCCAGCCACCACACCTCCTCCATTCATGTCTATGGGAGGAGGCGTGACGGCTATGTACTTGCCGTCACGCTCCCTCCATTCAGGTCTATAGGAGGGGGTGTGACATCATGAACGCGGAAGCAGCAAGCTTCCATGTTCCGGATGCCGCTGCTGTCGGCCTGGAGATAACAGGGGTACCCAGCTGCGGGACCCCTGCAATCCAACATCTTTTCAAAGCGCCAGACCCCGTCAGTTAGTCAGTCCAACAAAGTGTCAACAAAATAGATAAAATGATGTTTATTCAAAGCACATATCAATGCGTTTCTGGCCCGGAATGGGCCCTTCGTCAGGACAAGGTGCATAAACAGAGGTAGTGAGACACAGACATTAAATGCCTACAAGGATTCTTTACACACAGCAGTTACATCAATTTGGATTAAGATATTCACAAAACCCTGTTAAGTGAGTGACGTAGGCACTCCAGATTTAAAAAAAAACATAATCGACGAAGCAGTGGTTCGTCGATTATGTGTTTTTATCTGGAGTGGTCTGGCGCTTTGAAAAGTTCAATTTTTCTTGGTTTTTTCCAGCTACTCCATTACCGTACCAGAAGGCTCTTGGGATCGGGGGGAACCAAGCTGCAGGACCTCACTGTACTCTATGTACGCTAACAGATGTTGTGCTCTCAGCGCAACACCACAGGGTGAGTGTTTCTATCCTGACATACTTCACCAGGGGCACTTTTGTGTCTCTTTTATCTTTTTTCCTCTGAACATCTTATCCCTATCCTTTGGATAGGGGATAAGATGTTTACAGTGGAGTACCCCTTTAAGCAATTATGATGTATATATTAATTTAGATGCATTGCTTATAAGTTTAATTTGCTGTTTCTGTGTCCACTTAGTTTCTCAGTCATTCACAGTTCAGCAGTAACAATGAAGATGTGGTGAAGATCTGCCTGTGGATGCACACAAAAAAATGTGCGGCCAACTGCAGAATCAAAAGAACAGATGCTGGAATGCGCCATTAGTAGAGCGATGACATTTTTCCATTACTATGGGAAACTATGGGATACAGTTCCAATCCACAATGCATCTACAATGCAACCTGATTGTGTGGTTCCATCTTAGCATCCAAGAATCATACATTCATCGCTTATCCTGCAGAAGTAAGAAATGTTAATAGGAATATCCCTTTAGCATATCTATTCCTCCCCCTCTACATCAAATAATCTATAAAATTCTCTTTACTGCATATTTAAATGTTTTATCCTCAGTAAGGCTGCTTTCACACTATAAAAATACCTCCGTTGTAAACGCCCGTTATAAAAACCCTGGAAATCGGCCATTAAACGGCTGTTAGAAAATCCAGTTATAGTTGATGGGATTTTTTTCAATAGCCATTTTAACCCGTTATCGCCCGTTAATAATGGCCGTTATTTTGTGACGAGCGAAGGAACAGAAGAATTAGTGCATGCACTATTTCTCCTGTTACTATCGCCTGTCACAAAATAATGTCCGTTATTAATAATGGGTGATAACGGGTTAAAACGGCTATTGGAAAATCCCATAGACTATAATGGGATTTTTTAACCGCCATTTAAGGGACGATTTCCAGGGTTTTTATAACAGGCGTTTATAACGGAGGTATTTTTATAGTGTGAATGCAGCCTAAGTATCATCACCAAAATTGTCACAGTTCTTTTTATAGGCTTCTATGTATCTATGTATTTCTTTAATTGTGAAGTGAATGTAATAATATTCCTTTTAAATACCCACATAAAAGGCATAACATATAACATATAGTACATATTAAGATATGATATATATATATATATATATATATATATATATATATATATATATATCATGCTTCTAATTCAGCCTTTAATTTATCCTTTAAATATCCCCATTTCCTATGTGTATGAGTTAGATTAGATCTTTCTGTTTTAGAACAACACTTACACAAGGAAGTTTATTGTATGGAACATTTTAATGGACTTATAATATTGATCCATTTTGCAAATGACATGAATAAAATTATTCCTAACAAATATGTTCAGTAGCATGGAGGGTTTGCACTCTGTTTTCTATAAAATAATATATCGATTGTGCACATTAATAAAAGTTAATATACCCCCTATTGGTTGGATAATTGCATTTCCAGCAGTCCGCAATGAAAAGCTGTTACTCAAATAGTTTACTACCCTGTGACAACCCTGCTGTTGCAAGAGCATGATGGGTAAATCAATAATGGTTTTATACAATCTAGATGCACTTAGGTGGCATTTGAAGCCTGAAAATACAACATAAAATGGAAATTGGTTAACCTGTAACAGCTACCTGTTCATAAATTATAAGCAAAATAACATGGCAATCTAGTGCAGCTTGTGTAATGTACCAATAGTGCAGTCCAATGCTACCTCTAACACTTATCTCAACTTATATGTATTGTAACTTAAATTTGAAATATATTTCTAACATGTATATTAGGTTGTACAGTGGGGCAAAAAAGTATTTAGTCAGCCACCAAAGCAAGTTCTCCCATGTAAAAAGATGAGAGAGGCCTGTCATTTTCATTATAGGTATACCTCAACTATGAGAGACATAATTAGAAAAATAAAATCCATAAAATCACAGTCTGATTTTTAAAGAATTTATTTGCAAATGATGGTGGAAAATAAGTATTTGGTCAATAACAAGTTCATCTCAGTACTTTGTTATATACCCTTTGTTGCCAATTACAGAGGTCAAATGTTTTCTTTAAGTCTTCACAAGGTTTTCACACACTGTTGCTGATATTTTGGCCCATTCCTCCATGCAGATCTCCTCTAGAGTAGTGATGTTTTCGGGCTGTCGCTGGGCAACACAGACTTTCAACTCCCTCCAAAGGTTTTCTATGGGGTTGAGATCTGGAGACTGGCTAGGCCACTCCAGGACCTTGAAATGCTTCTTACGAAGCCACTCATTTGTTGTCTAGGCGGTGTGTTTAGGAACATTGTCATGCTGAAAGACCCAGCCATGTTTCATCTTCAATGCCTTGCTGATGGAAGGAGGTTTTCTCTCAAAATCTCAAGATACATGGCCCCATTCATTCTTCCCTTTACATGAATCAGTTGTCCTGGTTCCTTAGCAGAAAAACAGCCCCAAAGCTTGAGGTTTCCACCCCCATGCTTCACAGTAGGTATGGTGTTCTTTGGATGCAACTCAGCATTCTTTCTCCTCCAAACACGACAAGTTGAGTTTTTACCAAAAAGTTCTACTTTGGTTTCATCTGACCATAAGACATTCTCCCAATACTCTTCTGGATCATCCAAAAGCTCTCTAGCAAACTTCAGATGGGCCCAGACATGTACTGGCTTAAGGAGGGGGACACGTCTGGCACTGCATGATTTGGGTCCCTGGTGGCATAGTGTGTTACTGATGGCAGCCTTTGTTACTTTGGTTCCATCTCTATGCAGGTCATTCACTAGGTCCCCCCATGTGGTTCTGGGATTTTTGCTCAACATTCTTGTGATCATTTTGACACCATGGGTGAGATCTTGCGTGGAGCCTTAGATCAAGGGAGATCATCAGTGGTCTTGTATGTCTTCCATTTTCTAATAATTGCTCCACAGTTGATTTCTTTACACCAAGCTGCTTGCCTATTGCATATTCAGTCTTCTCAGCCTGGTGCAGGTCTACAACTTTGGTGTCCTTCGACAGCTCTTTGGTTTTGGCTATAGTGGAGTTTTAAGTGTGACTGTTTGAGGTTGTGGACAGGTGTCTTTTATACTGATAACAAGTTCAAACAGGTTTAATTAATATAGGTAACGAGTGGAGGACAGAGGAGACTCTTAAAGAAGAAGTTACAGGTCTGTGACAGCCAGAAATCTTGTTGTTGGTGACCAAATACTTATTTTCCACCATAATTTGCAAATGAATTCTTTAAAAATCAGACAATGTGATTTTAAGGATTTTTTTTCTCATTATGTCTATTATATATCTTATAGTTGAGGTATACCTATGATGAAAATTACAGGCTTTGCTGATCTTTTTAAGTGGTAGAACTTGCACAATTGGTAGCTGACTAAATACCTTTTTGGCCCTCTGTATATTACATAAAAGTTGTTTTCCCCACAGTTTATGTTAACCATAGAACCCCATGGAAGAGTTTCTGTATATATATATATATATACTGCTTGTGTCCAGGCTGTGCTGAACCATAACATGCATGCCTTCTTCCTCCGCCACCCTTCCCTGCCTTGATTGACCTGTTTGACATGCAAGGACAGGGGCGGAAAAGAGGAGACAATCATGCTGTTGTTAAGCACAGCCTTCTTGAAACTTTAGATATGGGCACACTATAGAGCTGACAGATTCCTTTTAAAGAGACTGCAGTACTTGCAATGGAGCTAAACCCCCAAAACAGTTAAAGAGGTTATCCAGCAGCTGGGGGGGTTATGCCCCTCATGCAGTATATAACTAAACAAACCTTTACTCACTTCCTGTGCTCCAGCATTGCCTCCGGTGCCCTGCCCTGGCCCCCTCAGTAAACCGCAGCATTTTCTGGTGGGTCCAAGAACCACATGGGCTCCATGTGTCACATTGCCACTAGTTGAAACGCTGGCCAGAGGTGGTACATCACTACGACAAGCAATACGCTGAGCGGCAGTGACACACACTGGACCCGAATGCTTTCGGGGCGCAACACATCAAGATGCTGCTCAAGTAGACGATTGCTGTGGGGCCTGGCACTGGACACCAATGGAATATGCGGGGGGGGGGGGGGGTACTCGAGTTGTGATATAATTGATCTAATATTTATGACCTATCCTAAGGCTAAGATTGTCTGCAACTACTGCTTATCTAATCTGCTGCAAACTGTAGTATGACGTACAATAACTTGTGCAGGATAAAAAAAATATATATATATAAAAGTAAACTATTTTAAATAGTAAATACAAAATGTTTACAACAGCCACTGGTAGATTTCTCTTGTTTAAACTCCCTTAGACCCTGAATTGTTGATTCTATTAAATTTCTCCTTAATAATTTGCTGTTGCCTCTGCCTGTCATTGCCTCTCCCTGTCAAGGCCACTTTTATCTAGATCTGGCTAGAAAACAGAGATGTCTGTCATCCCAATTCTCCAGTCACTGTTATAATGAGATTACTGTAGAGATAACACCTTCCCTTTGCAGTAGGTTGTAAAGCAAGATTAGTCTGTCCTACCATTAAAGGATTTTAACACTTTTAGATTTACCAAAACTGTAAAATGTTTATCCTGTCACTGTAAACAGAATAGTCCGTCTAAGGGCTCCATTACACAGATTGATTATCCACCTAATAGGGCGACATCACAATGTTTAATAGGGCCAGCGATCATCCAATAAATGAGCAAACGCTTGTCCCTCAGCTGATCATTTTTGTTTACCATGCTTAATAATTATCATTCATCAGCTACATATCTACCTATGTAATATAGGAAGTGGAACTAACAAACAAATGAAGCAAAGGGTCACACAAACAATACATCTATCATTCACACTGCCTTATCATTCACACTGCCTTATCATTCACACTGCCTTCCTTGCATGAAAGTCAAATTGTTTAATAAATCTATCACATTCTGAGACGTTGTAGTCTAAGCTTAGACCAACGGATGGTCGGCTTAATCTGCACTAGAATCTTGCACCAGAGTGCATCCTTTAATGAGTACCCCCTACCCTCTTTCTCAAGTCATGCCTTTTTCTTTCAGATGTAGCAGAAAAGTGTCCCAAGTGTCCCAAAAATTTGCCCAATTGTACTGATTGCTGAGCTGAGTGCTGAAAAAAACACACATTTTCCAGAAATGTTAATTTAAAAAAATGTTCATGTCTCAAAACTGTAATTAAAAGCGCATAAATCCTTTGTTCCCTATGCAAAACAATTTATTTATATTATAAAAAGGCTTTTTCACAGGAGAGATTATTCGTAGGAATGCTTGTTCCTGATATTTGACCCATACAAAAGGGCCAGCGATCAACCAATAAATAAGAAATAATTTTTTAACTGATTCTATCTTTCATGGAGACACTGTTATTAGCCGCATATTGCCCTGTATATACAGATGTGTATCTGACAATCATAAAATAAGTCATGTGCTTGGCCCGTGTAAAGGATGTGTTTACACTGTGGATTTTTCTAATATTTTACTGTGATTTGGTCATATTACAGGAGCAATATAGCTATTTTACCATGATTGCCTCAAAATCATGGCAAAATGTCTGGAAAACATATTAAAAAGAAAAAAAAAACACACTGTATGAACACAGCCAAAATGGCTACATATGTAAAAGAAGAGCATTAAAAGCTTTATTGACATGAAAAAAAAATCTTGACACGTCGCTCAGACATGTAAAACATCTTTGATTACACTGGGTCTCTCTTTAGAGACCCATTGCTATTGTTAGTTACTAGCCTATGAAGCAGGCGACATTGCACTCCACTCCATGGCTGGCCAGGAGATCCAACCTTTTCTCTGTATAGACTTCTATGGATTTCCTGGCCAACCAGGAAGTGGATCGCAATGCTTCCCGCTTCACCAGCTAATAACTCATAATCACATAGGTGTTAGATATATTACACCATATAAAGCTAGTATACATTTACCTGGGACAGTACATTCTCAGTGAGAGTAATTTTTCTACTAAATGTGCACATAATGGCTAATGCTATAGACTTGTGATTGTGTGTGCGTTCCCTATAGGAGTGTTCCAGAGATATACAGGTGCTGTATCTGGCTCATATCAGAAACAACAACAGAAAAATAAAACAACTATATATATATATATATATATATATATATATATATATATATATATATATATTTACATTTACTTTAAATTGTAGCCAAGATTTCACCCTTCATTGACAACTGTACAGTAACTTTTTGTATGTTTTTTTCTAAATTGAACAGTTAGTCCATTTACATTATGCATTTTCTCTGTGATACTGTTTTTCGTGATTTTAAATACTATATCTGGTGGTTTGTGTAACGATGAGCGCTCCGGGTCCCGCGGCTTCCCCGGAGCGCTCGCGGCGTTCAGCTTGTAGCAGCGCTCCGGTTACTGTTCCTGACCGGGAGCGCTGTCCCCCTGCCTGCGGCGGGGATGCGATCCGCGTGGCGGGACGTCGCCGCCCGTGGGTCGCATCCCAAGTCACCTACCAGTTGGGTCCTGCTGTGTCTTCCTCCCGGCGTGTGCGGCCCCACTCCCTAGGGCGCGCGTGCGCCGGCTCACTGAAATTTAAAGGGCCAGTGCACCACTAATTGGTGCCTGGCACAATCAAGTTTAAATGCATAAATACTCACTTCCTCTTCCTCCCCTTGCCAGATCTTGTTGCCTTGTGCCCTGAGAAAGCGTTTTGTGTATTGGCTAGCCTGTGTTATTGACCTTCTGCCGTTGCCCCTGACTACGAACCTTTGCCGGCTGTTCCGACCTTCTGCTACGTCTGACCTTGCCTTTGCCTTGTCCTTTGTATCACGCCTGTCTCAGTGGCCAGAGAGGTCGAGTCGCTACTGGGGGACATGACCTGGTAGTTACCGCCGCAGCAAATCCATCCCGCTTTGTGGCGGGCTCTGGTGAAGACCAGTAACTACTTAGAACCGATCCCTCAGTACGACCCGCGCCATCGCCTCTCTGACACAAGGTTCCAGTGTCCTCACCAGCTGCTAGTCCGGATCCTGACAGTTTGTACCTTCTGGAATATTAGATGTTTTTTTGTCTGATAAGTGGAGATGGTTAGATTTCTTTTTTAACTGTTATTCGAGTTACAAAGGTAATCACAGTATGAAGTGGTACCCCACAAGGTAATAATGCCCTCTTTTTGCCCCTGAGAAGGTGATAATGTCTCTGCTATGCTACCCACAGGGTAATAGTGCTCCTTCTGCAGCCTCCACAAGGTAAAATGGCTCCTCTGTGCCCCGAGCAAGGCAATGATATCTCTCTGTGTCTCCAGAAGTTAGTAGTATCACTTCTTTGTTCCTCACAAGGAAATAGTGCCCCTTCTTTATCCCCCCACAAGATAACAATGCTCAATGCTCTCAGTCCCTTAAAAAGTCAGAGTGCCCCCTTGTAGTTCTCATCAAAGTAATAGTGCCCAGGACCCTCTCTGTGCTCCAAGAAGGTAATATAATCATTTCTTGTCTCCACACGATAATTTTGTACCCTCTGTGCCCCTAGAAGATAATACTATTGTGCCCCTGGAATGTAATACTATTTACTCTATGTCCCCTAAAAAAAAATTGTGCCCTACTTTGTGTCTCCCACAAAGTGCTCAGTTCATTTGTGGTCCCACAAGGTTACAGTGCCATCTTTGTGCCCCCATAAAGTAATAGTACCTCCTCTATATAGCCCACAAGGTAATGGTGCTCCTTCTGGGGCCCCTACAAGGTAATTGTGCCTCTCTGTTCCACCTGTACTTGCTCAGTGTTCACCTGCTTAATTCAATTCTCTCCTTTACTTATTTTGACATTCAAAGTCCTAAATCAGATAGAAAGATGTATTCACACTCTGTCATGGGATACATGGCATTACAATACATATAGGAGAGCATTACAAAATGCAAAGTTAGACAAGAGTGAGAGATGTAGATATACACACCAGAATGTCAGAATGTCTATACACCAGAATTCCTACACAAAAAATTGGTTTGCATTTTTTCATATAAATAAGCCATTTAACATTTTATAGTAGGATTACAGTACATTTATAATGGTTTACTTAACTTGATATATTAGTTGCTCATCAGTATTTACACCAATGCCTCATTCTAGACAAGTTGTATGTAACAAAAAAAAAAATATATTAAAACAAAAGTCTATATATTTGTTGTATTTTTATTTGTATTACTATTATATTTTAATGGTACTAACAAAATTTTTACTGATATATTCCCCCCCCCATCATCAACATTTAAAATCTCCCATCTATTTTGTTAGTGAATATTTTGTTTAAAATTTCTTGCAAATGATATGATAAAATACAGACTTTGTAAAGTTTTAGCTATATGAACTTACATCTTCACAGATGCACTGATGGTACCTCTTTGCTTGTCATTTACATAAAAACATCATATACATTGTAAAGTGACTTATAAAAATGAATACTTCAATAATCAAAAATGATAATGACAGAATGTTTAAACATGGATTAAATAAAAATTCTAAACTTGCTTAAGATTTTGTATCTTGTATCTATAAGTACAGTCTGAATGAGTAGCAATGATGAAAAGAGACTGTAATGTTACTTTCTTAATATCTATTTACACTTTCTAGTTATTGTGACTATTCCTTGTATATATAATAGCCCACTTTGAATACAGAAAAAGGTAAACCATACCTCTGAAACCTGAAAAAAGAATTAAAATGCATTTTGTTTATATGGAATGTAACACTTTGACATGACCTTTCAGTTTTATACTTTTTACAATATGTATATATATATATATATATATATATATATATATATATATATATATATATATATTATACAAATATCATTTTTATGAAATATAAAATATAAAACATGTATAACAAAGAAATTATCAACTGATCGTGTGCTGAGTGTTGTGATGGCAGACTCAGTCTATTCAGTAAAATGATAATATGTAATGTTTTTCATCTTCTCATTCTTATTATAATTATTATTATAATTTTACAAGACAAGAATCTTTCAGATAGTTGTTTGAAATTGTTGAACTTCACCCATTGGTAATTTTTACTTGGAGTACTTTAAATTCATGGCTTAGATCTGCTAATGTAAAAAAATAATAATAATAAAGATGGTAATATTTATTATTGAGATTTATAATCATCTTTTACAGTAATAAAAGTAATAAGTGAAATACACTGAAATAAAGTGTAATCACATGTAGACCTGCATAGTAATACATTTGATTGATTGCATTCTACCGTAGAGGTATTTTATATCTAGTTTCTATAAAATTTCTTGATTTTGTCTGCTATTATAGTTAAAATTGTTAGGTAAAAAGCTGTAACCGATTCTTCTACTGTGGTCGCAAATGTAACATACCAAATTAACTATTCGGAAAGTTTTGACAGTGGGTACTGTCAATCCAATGTAACATTTACATTTTAACAGATAATTTAACTGGGATTCATCCTGCCTTTGATGTATTTCCCTTGTACTCAGTTGCAAGGAGGAAAGTGATTTTGTCAGGCATCTTATACAAGGAAAAGCATCTTTGAAGTACTGTAACTGTTCTCAGTATGGAGTATGAATCAACTGGATATCTATATGTACAGAAACAGGATTAAGCTAGTAGAAAAAATATTGCAATCATTTTTGCAAAGAAAACCTAAAACTGCCATATGCTTCTTTCGAGGCTAAAATTCAACAGGCAATATTTTCTAGACACTTTCAAATCATTTTCGGCTTAAAGACCCAAACACCTGTTGATTAAACACATTTCCACAAATCATGGCTGGGATATTTGACAAAGCTATTTAAATGTTTAGCAGGGGGTCAATAAAGTAAAAATCTTTGTACTCTAGTCAGGTGCCAAAATAAACAATTGAAAAGTGTTTTTAAATATTGATATAGGGTTGCTCATGTTATATATGATTGAATAAACATCCATACCACGCGACAGTCAGATTTCTAATAACTAAAAACAAGTTTGAATAACAATATATGTATACATATT